>NC_140227.1:11471104-12071104 GCF_951802725.1 Rutilus rutilus
AGTGGGGGGGTTACTTTTAACTACAGTAAAGAAAAAATAGTTTGTATATTGTTCTCATCAAGCCGGACAACTTTCTAATTTACATTCAATAGCTCTGGCCATCAGGAAGTCAGATATTTTGGTCTGAATGTGAATTTTTTTGCAAAATCAGCCTCTGAATTTTTAGCCACTCCTCTTAAACTATTTATTTTATTCGTACCAAACTTTTTCAACATGATGTAACTACATTAAATATGCTAAATTGTGAATGGATAATAAATATCTCAAACGGTTTTGCTATGGCGAGGGATTAAAGTAAAAATCTTCTAAAAATGTAATTATATACCATTTATTTCTATATAAAAGTATACAAATATCACAACTAAACCCATTTTATTCTGTTTTTGCAATTCAAGAAGAATGAAAAAGTTAAAAACAGGCTATTTAGTGCTATTTGGTTCAACAAAAAAGCAAACATAGGGCTATACTGCCCTCTTGTGTCCAAAAGGACATCAAAATAGTATATAAAACTTTTTACCAGGTAGGCCAATATTGTATTTAAATATACATTTATTAGGTATGTGTCTGAGGATATTTTCCCACCGGTTAATCGACGTGTGACACGAGTGGGTGCTTTTAAATCGCTAATATAATAGTGAAAGAAAAATAATGATAATGTTGCACACACAAATCACACACATGTGGGAAAGAATGATGCTTTTAAACAACACTAAACCGCCATTAGGTGTCGCCAGGCATCCATCTTAATAAGCGAGTCATTGATTCATTTGTTCAAACGATTCGTTCGAATGAGTCGATCATGATTAAGACAGATGTTTATGGATTGATCATTCAATCTTTGAGTCAACCGATTCGTTAAAAATGCTGAATCGTTCAGTTATGAGAAAACACGTGATGCGTGATGGTTCTGCCGTGATCTTTGTTTAACTATTTTCGCTGCTGAAACAGAACAAAAACAGTCAACATTGCATCTAAAATGTAAGTGACTTAATTGTAACTGTTTATTAACCTGTTGTATGAAATCTAGGGGTGGGAGAAAAAATTGATTCTTAGATGCATCGCGATGCGGACGTGGACGATTCTGAATCGATTCACAAATGTCAAAAAATCGATTCTCTAAAAAAATATTTTTCTAATAACGTAATATTGACGGAAGGCAAAAGGCGGAACTCTAAGCGGACGTGCGTGCAGTCTGTGGCGCGCACATAACAGAGAAGTTTCTTCTGCTCACCAAGGCTGCATTTATTTGATTAAAAATACAAACAAAAACAGTAATATTGTCAAGTCAAGTCAAGTCATCTTCATTTATATAGCGCTTTTAACAATGTAGATTGTCTCAAAGCAGCTTCACAGAGATAAATGTATAATATAACGTAAGATTGTTTTGGCTTTATAGCGGTTCTTTAATAAAGTTATTTTCCAGCTAAAGTTAGTTTTGATTGATTCGCTTCCGTCGCAACGATCATTTGTTTTTAAATTAGGGCCGCCAAGACGACACCATTCTCTCTACACAGACTTTAAACGCGAACCTGTGAGAAACGCTGATGGCGTTCAGATGCACATTAAGAACGAGTTCTATAGTTATGTGCGTTTGAATATATGTGTGCAGGTTTGGAATTCCCTACAAACCAAACCTAAACAAATTACTGGTGTTTCCTAATAGTTTTGATTCAGAATTTTATTTTATTTTATCAATTCGGGGTAGATACGCAAATTGAGTTTTCCCGACGACGCGTTATCTGTAGAGTGGGAAAGGGATCCTCCATAGGGAGAGACTAGTTGGCCCTTCAGCACTGCATTGACATCGGGTCCAGGCGAAGGTCCTTCATCAGATCTGGAAACGGCCTGGATCCGGCAGGCTGCGGGAAAACCTTGGGATAAACAAAGACACTAAAATTAGCGTAGATGCCATTCTTCTCATGATGTAACAAGTACATCAGGATTTATGGGAAGTGTTCCCGGTTCCAGCTGACCTAATCTATGCAGCCTAATATTGAATTATAGAAGTCTATAATGTATTATGTGAACGCTATGTCAAAGAGATGTGTCTTTAATCTAGATTTGAACTGACAGAGTGTGTCTGCTTCCCGGACAATGGTAGGAAGGCTGTTCCAAAGTTTTGGTGCTAAATAGGAAAAGGATCTACCGCCAGCAGTTGATTTAGATATTCTAGGTATTATCAACTGGCCGGAATGTTGAGATCGCAATAGACGTGAAGGAGTATAATGCGTTAAGAGCTCGCTCAAGTACCGCGGAGCTAAACCATTTAGTGCTTTGTAAGTAATCAGCAATATTTTAAAATTGATGCGATGTTTAATAGGGAGCCAGTGCAGTTTTGACAGAACCGGGCTAATATGGTCATACTTCCTGGTTCTGGTAAGAACTCGAGCTGCTGCGTTTTGGACCAGCTGTAGTTTGTTTATTAAGCGTGCAGGGCAACCACCCAGTAGAGCATTACAATAATCTAGCCTTGAGGTCATGAACGCATGGACTAATTGTTCCGCATTTGTCAATGAGAGCATATGACGTAATTTAGATATATTTTTAAGATGGAAAAATGCGGTTTTACAGATACTAGACACGTGACTTTCAAATGAAAGATTGGTATCAAAGAGCACACCCAGGTTCCTAACCGACGACGAAGACTTAACAGAGCAGCCATCAAGTGTTAGACAGTATTCTAGGTTATTACGTGAGGAAGTTTTTTGTCCAATAATTAGAATCTCTGTTTTTTCAGAATTTAGAAGTAGGAAATTACGAGTCATCCAGTTTTTTATATCAGCTATGCATTCTGTTAATTTAGTGAATTGGTAAGTTTCGTTAGGTTTTGAAGAAATATAGAGCTGAGTATCGTCGGCATAACAGTGGAAGCTAATTCCATGTTTCCTAATAATATCTCCTAATGGCAGCATGTACAGAGTGAACAGCAGCGGTCCTAGTACTGAGCCCTGTGGTACGCCATACTGAACTTGTGATTGATAAGACATCTCTTCATTTACTGCTACAAACTGATAACGGTCAGATAAGTATGATTTAAACCATGCTAGTGCAATTCCACTAATGCCAACATAGTTTTCTAGTCTATTTAAAAGAATGTCGTGGTCAATGGTGTCAAACGCAGCACTAAGATCGAGTAACACTAATAGAGAGACACAACCACGATCGGATGATAAGAGCAAATCATTTGTTACTCTAACGAGAGCAGTCTCAGTACTATGGTATGGTCTAAATCCGGACTGAAAATCCTCGCAGATATCATTTCTTTCTAGAAAGGAACATAGTTGTGAAGATACCGCCTTTTCTAGTATCTTTGACAGAAAGGGTAGATTCGAGATCGGCCTGTAATTGACTAATTCTGAAGGATCAAGTTGCATTTTTTTAACAAGCGGTTTAATCATAGCCAGCTTAAAGTTTTTTGGTACGTATCCTAGAGACAAAGAGGAATTAATGATATTAAGAAGAGGATCTATGACCTCTGGAAGCATCTCTTTCAGTAGCTTAGTCGGTATAGGGTCTAACATACATGTTGTAGATTTAGATGATTTAACGAGTTTAGTAAATTCTTCCTCTCCTATAGCAATGAATGAATCAAATTTTTCCTCAGGGAGACTACAATGCACTGCCTGATGCGATACTGTAGTAGACGGTTGCATAGTTATAATTTTATCCCTGATATTATCAATCTTATAAGTGAAGAAGTTCATAAAGTCATTACTGCTGTGCTGCTTGGAACCTTCTGTGTTTGAAGCTTTCTTTTTCGTTAGTTTAGCCACTGTTTCAAATAAATACCTAGGATTATGTTTATTTTCTTCTAATAGGTTTGAAAAATAAGCAGATCTAGCAGCTTTTAAAGCCTCTCTGTAAGCAATCGAGCTCTCTTTCCATGAAATGCGAAATACCTCTAATTTTGTTTTCTTCCAGTTGCGCTCCATTTTTCTGGCTGCTCTCTTAAGGGCCCGAGTGTGCTCGTTGTACCACGGCGTTGGATTATTTTCTTTAATCTTCTTTAAGCGCAAAGGAGCAACTGTGTCTAAAGTGCTGGAAAAGAGAGAGTTAAAAGTTTCTGTTGCAATATCAAGTTTTTCTAAGCTATCCGGGATGCTAAAATGATGAAACTGATCAGGAAGATTATTAATAAAGCAATCTTTAGTAGCAGAAGTGATAGGTCTAACATATTTGTAACACGGAGTCGGCTTTGCAGCCTTGGCTAAATGTAATTTACACGAGACTAGATAATGATCTGAGATGTCATCGCTCTGCTGCAGAATTTCAACGGCATCAACATCTATTCCATGTGATATTATTAGATCTAGAGTATGATTACGACGATGAGTAGGTCCTGACACGTGTTGTCTAACTCCAATTGAGTTTACAATGTCTTTAAATGCCAATCCCAATGCATCTTTTTCATTATCGATGTGTATATTAAAATCACCAACAATTAGTACTTTATCTGCAGCCAATACTAACTCTGATAGAAAGTCCGCAAATTCTTTGATAAAGTCTGTATGGTGCCCTGGTGGCCTGTATACAGTAGCCAGCACAAATCTCAAACGTGATTTATCATTTTTACTATATATTTTTACATTAAGCACTAACACTTCAAAAGAATTATATTCGAAACTTGATTTCTTAGTGGTTTTGAAAATATTACTATAAATTACAGCAACACCACCCCCTTTGCGTTTCAGACGGGGTTCATGTTTATAACAGTAATCTTGCGGGGTGGACTCATTTAAAGTAATGTAATCGTTTGGTTTTAGCCAGGTTTCTGTCAAACACAGCACATCTAGGTTATTATCTGAAATCATATCATTAACAATGAGTGCTTTTGAAGTAAGCGATCGAATATTCAGCAACCCAAGCTTTATCATTTGCTCATCTGTATTATAGCTGTTTTTTATTTGTTGAACATCAATTAAATTTTTAACCTTAGATAGGTTTAAACATTTTTTGGATTTCCAAAATCGGGGAACAGACACAGTCTCTATATGATGATAGCTAGGTGAAAGAGGCTCTATGTGATGGGATTTATCTGACCTGGGTGACGCGAGGCCGCTAGCAGACGGTTGGTTTAGCCAGTCTGTCTGCTTCCTGACCTGGTGCCCAATTTGTCATGTTTGAGCTCTAAGACTATGAGCCATATTACTAGATAGAAGAGCAGCACCATCCCAGGAGGGATGAATACCATCTCTTTTCAACAGGTCAGGTTTGCCCCAAAAACTTTTCCAATTGTCTATGAATTCTATATTATTACACGGACACCACTCAGACAGCCAGCGATTCAGTGAACACAATCTACTAACTATCTCATCACTCCTGCGAACAGGAAGGGGGCCAGAGCAAATTACAGTGCCTGACATCGTACTTGCAAGTTCACACACCTCTTTAATATTAATTTTGGTGATCTCCGACTGGCGGAGTCGAACATCATTAGTGCCGACATGAATAATGATCTTAGAGAATTTACGATTAGCATTAGCCAGCACTTTTAAATTTGCTTTGATGTCAGGCGCTCTGGCTCCCGGCAAACATGTGACTATGTTCGCTGGTGTCTCTATTTTCACGTTCCGTGTGATCGAATCACCAATTACTAGGGCACAATCAACAGAATTCTCAGTGGGTGTTTCACTGAGCGGGGCAAATCGATTTGTTGTGGTAATCGGAACGGAAGAGTGGTTTTTTGATCCGCGACTAGAGCGATCCCTCACTGTCACCCATTTGCCCGGCTGCTCAGGCACTACTTCAGCTGGAACCGAATCATGTAAAGAGTTCACTATGCTAGGCGCATCCAAAATAGTATCTAAAGCTCTAGCACTCTTACTATCCTCAATTAAAGTTTGGATGCGTGTCTCTAATTCTGAAATCTTCTCTGTCAGCCTAACTGTCTCCTTACATTTATCACATATAAATCCTACATTGCCAACAGAGAAGTCTATGCTAAACATGTGACATGAAGTGCAGGTGACAATAACAGGACAAGACATTACTCACCGTGTTTGTTGACTGATTATTACTTACCTGAGCTTTTATGAACTCAAAGGCGCGAGCGCGCGAGAGAAAAAATAAATAAATAAAACAGCTGAGCGCACGGGTGGCGCGTTAACAGGCTAGCAGTAGCGAATTAGCGTGTTGTGTTAGTAGTAACGGATGCTAGCGATGTCAATCTGAGATGTTGGGTAAGCTGTATTTAGTATAAACAACTACAAATTGTAGTAAATGATGGTTCAAAACAAAGAAATACGAGGCTAAGACGGAGCTTACAGCACCGAGGCAAACACACTCACAGCAGGCAGCGAGGCAGACAGGAGCAATCTAATTGTAAAATAGTATTCCAATTTAAAACAGCTGCTTTCTATTTTAATATATTTTAAACTGTTATTTATTCCTGTGATCAAAGCTGAGTTTTCAGCATCATTACTCCAGTCGTCACTGTCACTTGATCCTTTAGAAATTATTCTAATATGATGATTGATACTCAAGAAACATTCATTATTATTTTAAATGTCGAAAACAGTTGTTTACAGTCTTTGATGAATAGAAAGTTCAAAAGAACAGCATTTATCTGAAATCTAAAGCTTTTGTAACGTTAAACACTACCGCTCAAAAGTTTGTGGTTAGTAATAATTAAAATTTTATTTTTGGGGGAAAGAAATAAAATAAATCAGTACTTTTATTTATGAAGGATGAGTTAAACTGATCAACAGTTACAGTAAAGACATTTATAATGTTAAAAATATATATATTTGAAATATATGCTGTTCTTTTGAACTTTACATTCATCAAAGCATTTAAAAAAAAAAAATCTGTACACAACTGTTTTCAACATTGAAAATAATAATGAATATTTATTGAGCATCAATCATCATATTAGTATGACTTCTGAAGGATCATGTGACACTGAAGACTGGAGTAATGATGCTGAAAACTCAACTTTGATCACAGAAATGAATTACTATGTAAAATATTTTAAAATTAAAAACAGCTGTTTTAAATTGGAATAATATTTCACAATATTACTGTTTTTGTTTGTATTTTTAATCAATAAATGCAGCCTTGGTGAGCAGAAGAGACTTCTCCTAAAAACATTAAAAATCTTACTGACCCCAAACTTTTGAACAATAATATATATATATATATATATATATATATATATATATACATATATATGTATGTGTGTATGTATGTATGTATGTATATATATATATATATATATATATATATATATATAAATATAGCTGCGAGCAGCGATGGAGGGCCAAAGCCGGCGGTACCGCCACCCCGGTGCCTTTAGGTAACTAAAGGCACCGGGGTTGCGGTGCCACCGGCTTGGGCCCGTAATCGCTGCTCGCAGCTATATTTATTATTATTATTATTGTTCTTCAAGGGTTCGGGGGCTTTTGGGGCCTTTAACGTGCTCAAAAACTCATGAAACTTTGCACGCAGGTCAGAACCCGCGGCCATTAGGGCCGGGCTGAAGCTGGTACCCGGGCGTGGCAGGGGGGCTCAACAGCGCCCCCTAGAACACAATCTTAAATCTTGGACACATACAAGAACGTATTAGTATGAAACTCGGTACACATATAGATCTCATCGGGCCGAACAACTTTCGCACTCTAAGTTATTAGCTCTGCCCAACAGGAAGTCAGCTATTATGGGTTGTTTGAAAAACGCATGCTGTGGAATTTAATGTACTCCTCCTAGGGAATTGATCCGATCCACACCAAACTCGGTCAGCATGAAGTCAAGACATTGAGGATGCTAAATTGCGGACGGATTTTTGATATCTCGAACGGTTTGGCCGTGGCGATGAAACGAATTTATAGCGAGAAAAGATAAACAGGAAGTGTGTTATAACTTCTGCATACATTAACTGATCTTGATAAAACTTCAGCAGTGTGTTCGTGGTCAGAGGCCGATCACATTGATGTGACTATTGTGAGTCAAAGTTATAGCGCCACCAACTGGCAGCAGGAAGTGTGTCACTTTCAAAATGCTTTGAAATCACCCTCTTATTTTTACCCGATTTGCTTCAAACTTTATGTGTATAATATAGACACACGGCAGATGTAGACCTGTGAAAGGTTTATTGATATCTTAAATACTGTTGCCGTGGCAACGCATCAAACTTTAATATTCTTTTCAGATGCTTTTGAAACTCTTAACATACTTGAAATTGGATGAAACTCGACAGACACATCACATTTATTAGCCGGTAGACATGTGCAAAGTTTCAGAAACGGGCGTGGTGAGGGGCTCAGTAGCGCCACCTTTAGTCATAAATGGGGCGGTTAGTTTTATCAACAGCAACAAAACTTGGTATGTGTATTGTTCTCATCAAGACGGACAACTTTCTAATTGACATTAACCATCTCCGACCAACAGGAAGAGAGATATTTTGGTTTGAATGTGGATTTTCTGAAGAATTTTCTCTCCCTCTCTCTGTGTCTCTGTGTGTGTGAGGGGAGGGGGGGATTTGACTCTTGCTTTTATATTGTTAATCAAGGTTTCAGGGGCTTTTGGGGTCCTTAACGTGCTCAAAAACTCTTGAAACTTTGCACACAGGTCAAAACCCACGGCCATCAGGGCCGGGCTGAAGCTGGTACCCGGGCGTGGCTGGGGGGCTCAACAGCGCCCCCTTGAACGGGGTTCTAAAACTTGATCCATATATCAAACACGCTCGCATGAATTAATATGAAACTCGGTACACATATAGATCTCATCGGGCCGAACAACTTTACCCCGGTCAAGTTTTACGCCAGCCCAACAGGAAGTCGGCTATTATGGGTTGTTTGGAAAACGCTTGCTGTGGAATGTGAAATACTCCTCCTAGAAAATTCACCGTGTCCCCTTCAAACTCGGTGTGCATGTAGTCAAGACTTTGAGGATGCTAAATTGCGGACGGATTTTTGATATCTCGAACGGTTTGGCTGTGGCGAGGAATCGAATTTATGGCGAGAAAAGAGAAACACGGAAGTGGAATAACTTCTGCATACATTAACTGATCTTGATGAAACTTCAGCAGTGTGTTCGTGGTAAGAGGCCGATCAGATGGATGTAGCTATTGTGAGTCAAAGTTATAGCGCCACCAACTGGCAGCAGGAAGTGTGTCACTTTCAACATGCTTTAGACAAAAGTGGGGGGGTTAGTTTTAACTACAGTAAAGAAAAAATAGTTTTTATATTGTTCTCATCAAGCCGGACAACTTTCTAGTTTACATTCAATAGCTCTGGCCATCAGGAAGTCAGATATTTTGGTCTGAATGTGATTTTTTTTGCAAAATCAGCCTCTGAATTTTTAGCCACTCCTCTTAAACTATTTATTTTATTCGTACCAAACTTTTTCAACATGATGAAACTACATTAAATATGCTAAGTTGTGAATGGATAATAAATATCTCAAACGGTTTTGCTATGGCGAGGGATTAATGTCCAAAAAGGAAACACTAAAAATCTTCTAAAAATGTAATTATATACCATTTATTTCTATATAAAAGTATACAAATATCACAACTAAACCCATTTTATTCTGTTTTTGCAATTCAAGAAGAATGAAAAAGTTAAAAACAGGCTATTTAGTGCTATTTGGTTCAACAAAAAAGCAAACATAGGGCTATACTGCCCTCTTGTGTCCAAAAGGACATCAAAATAGTATATAAAACTTTTTACCAGGTAGGCCAATATTGTATTTAAATATACATTTATTAGGTATGTGTCTGAGGATATTTTCCCACCGGTTAATCGACGTGTGACACGAGTGGGTGCTTTTAAATCGCTAATATAAAAGTGAAAGTAAAAAAACGGACGTCCGCACGGACATTGATAATGGTGCACGTTGGAAAGAATGATACTTTTAAACATAACACTAAACCGCCATTAGGTGTCGCCAGGCGACCATCTTAATGAGCGAGTCATTGATTCATTCGTTCAAATGATTCGTTCCAATGACTGAGTCATTCATGATTGAGACAGATGTTTATGGATTGACCATTGAATCTTTGAGTCAAGTGATTCGTTTCAAAATGCTGAATCATTCAGTAATGAGAAAACAAGTTGCTGTGATCTTTGTTTAACTATTTTTGCTGCTGAAACAGAACAAAAACAGTCAATATTGCATCTAAAATGTAAGTGACTTAATTGTAACTGTTTATTAACCTGTTGTATGAAATCAATGTCACAGTTTCAATCGTGATTGTATTCAGGAAATAGTTGCCTACTCGTCAAGTGAGGTTGCTTAACTCTATCATATGTTATAAAATATATAAAAACTCCATATTTGTCATTTTTATAGTCAGTATGTTGTTAACTGGGTTGCTTTTTTGTGTGCTGCGCTCATTTGTTTACAATTCTCCTGGAAAAGCAGCATGAGCCTCAGCAGTGCAACCCTGTTACCATTGATCAGTAATACATTTATTATTAACTGATGATTGCAACTTAAAATGAATGTAATGAAATTAGAATAATCTCTCGTTTTAGTGATTCCCAAGTTATTTTTTTGTTATTGACGTTCTAATCAGGCTATACTCTGGTCGGGCAAGTAAAATTCTCTTTCAGGCAGGCCTATTGTATTTATATATAAATATATTAGGGATGTGACTGTGATAACATTTTCCCACCGGTTAATCGACGTGTGACACCACTGAGCGCTTTTAAATCGCTAACTATAGTATACTATATACTAGTAAAATACAGACGTCCGCACAGACATTGATAATGGTGCGGAGTAGAGCGAGCATTTTCAATTTATTCCTATGGATGTAGGAATTAACTAAAACATTTTATTTATGTTTTTGTGTCCACTGTTCAACCGCAACCGCGTCACACACACACACACATTCCAGAATTGCAATCTTGACATCACAGCCTGTTCATTATAGCCCTAATACAATATAATAATAAAAATAGTCAACCTAACATAAACGAATTACACTGCTCTGTTTAAATAGTCAGTAGTACAATCTGTACCATTCACAGTAAGCAGAGCTCCACTGTGATGTTTCCAAGAACATTTTTGCGCGTGTGAAGAGGATGATTTTTTCCATCGATATTGGAACACGAGTGAAGTACAAAGCCTATAATAAAGAATAGTTTAGCATCCAAATACATCGCAAATATTGAAACATTTTGATTCTAATGAGAGGGTTACGTGAGACCAACACTGCTTACTTTCGTTTTTATTTTTACATTAAATTTAAAGGATTTGTTGTGGAATATTTTGGGTGTATCATAAAATCAGAATAAGGTAAGACAAGTAAAATTTTCTGTCTTATATTTATATATATATATAAGTATATATATATATATATATGTGTGTGTGTGTGTGTGTGTGTGTGTGTATATATATATATATATATATAAATATAGCTGCGAGCAGCGATGGAGGGCCAAAGCCGGTGGCACCGCCATCCCCGGTGCCTTTAGGTAACTAAAGGCACCGGGGTGGCGGTGCCACCGGCTTGGGCCCGCAATCGCTGCTCGCAGCTATATTTATTATTATTATTATTGTTCTTCAAGGGTTCGGGGGCTTTTGGGGCCTTTAACGTGCTCAAAAACTCATGAAACTTTGCACGCATGTCAGAACCCGCGGCCATTAGGGCCGGGCTGAAGCTGGTACCCGGGCGTGGCAGGGGGGCTCAACAGCGCCCCCTGGTACGGAATCCGAACACTTGTCCATAAATCAAACACACTTGCATGTAATAATATGAAACTCGGAACACATATAGATCTCATCGGGCCGAACAACTTTCGTGCTCTAAGTTTTACGCCAGCCCAACAGGAAGTTGGCTATTATGGGATGTTTGGAAACGCATGCTGTGGAATTTAATGTACTCCTCCTAGGGAATTCATCCAATCACCTCCAAACTCAGTCAGCATGAAGTCAAGACATTGAGGATGCTAAATTGCGGACGGATTTTTGATATCTCGAACGGTTTGGCCGTGGCGAGGACACGAATTTATGGCGAATAATGGAAACAGGAAGTGTGTTATAACTTCTGCATACATTAACTGATCTTGATGAAACTTCAGCAGTGTGTTCGTTGTAAGAGGCCGATCACATGGATGTGACTACTGTGAGGCTAAGTTAAAGCGCCACCAACTGGCAGCAGGAAGTGTGTCCCTTTCAAAATGCTTTAAAATCACCCTCTTATTTTTACCCAATTTGCTTCAAACTTTATGTGTATAATGTAAACACACGGCAGATGTAGACCTGTGAAAGGATTTTTGATATCTTTAATAATGTTGCCATGGCAACGCTTCAAACTTTAATATTCTTTTTTGATGCTTTTGAGACTCTTAACATACTTGAAATTGCATGAAACTCGACAGACACATCACATTTATTAGCCAGTAGACATGTGCAAAGTTTCAGAAACGGGCGTGGTGAGGGGCTCAGTAGCGCCACCTTTAGTCATAAGTGGGGGGGGTTAGTTTTATCAACAGCAACAAAACTTGGTATGTGTATTGTTCTCATCAAGACGGACAACTTTCTAATTGACATTAACTACCTCCAACCAACAGGAAGAGAGATATTTTGGTTTGAATGTGGATTTTCTGAAGAATTTTCTCTCCCTCTCTCTGTGTCTCTGTGTGTGAGAGGGGAGGGGGGAATTTGACTATTGCTTTTATATTGTTAATCAAGGTTTCAGGGGCTTTTGGGGTCCTTAACGTGCTCAAAAACTCTTGAAACTTTGCACACAAGGCAGTACCCGGGCGTGGCAGGGGGGCTCAACAGCGCCCCCTTGAACGGGGTCCCAAAACTTGGTCCATAGATCAAACACGCTTGCATGAATTAATATGAAACTCGGTACACATATAGATCTCATCGGGCCGAACAACTTTCCCCCGGTCAAGTTTTACGCCAGCCCAACAGGAA
Source organism: Rutilus rutilus (assembly GCF_951802725.1). Classification (NCBI taxonomy): domain Eukaryota; kingdom Metazoa; phylum Chordata; class Actinopteri; order Cypriniformes; family Leuciscidae; genus Rutilus; species Rutilus rutilus. The sequence continues at coordinate 11,483,978 of NC_140227.1, forward strand.
GTCGGCTATTATTGGTTGTTTGGAAAACGCTTCCTGTGGAATGCGAAGTACTCCTCCTAGAAAATTCACCGTGTCCCCTCCAAACTCGGTGTGCATGTAGTCAAGACTTTGAGGATGCTAAATTGCGGACGGATTTTTGATATCTCGAACGGTTTGGCCGTGGCGAGGAATCGAATTTATGGCGAGAAAAGAGAAACACGAAGTGGAATAACTTCTGCATACATTAACTGATCTTGATGAAACTTCAGCAGTGTGTTCGTGGTAAGAGGCCGATCAGATGGATGTAACTATTGTGATTCAAAGTTATAGCGCCACCAACTGGCAGCAGGAAGTTTGTCACTTTCAACATGCTTTTGACAAAAGTGGGGGGGTTAGTTTTAACTCCAGTAAAAAAAACTCAGTTCATATATTGATCTCATCGACCCGGACAACTTTCTAATTTAAAGTCATTAGCTCTGACCATCAGGAAGTCAGATATTTTGGTCTGAATGTGGATTTTTTTGCAAAATCAGCCTCTGAATTTTTAGCCACCTTTATCTAAGTGGTTATTTTATTCCCACCAAACTTTTTCAACATGATAAAAATATATTAATGATGCTAAATTGTGAACGGATAATAAATATCTCAAACGGTTTTGCTATGGCGAGGGATTAAAGTAATGTCAAAAAAGTAAACACTAAAAGGCTCATATATTCTAAAAATGTAATTATACACCATTTATTACTACATAAAAGTATACAAATATCAGAACTTAACTCATTTTATTCTTTTTTTTTCAATTTAAGAATGAAGTTTAAGTTTAAAAACTGCCAGAATGGTTGTTTAGTCTAAACAATAAATAAATAAAGTCAAACATAGTGCTATACTGCCCTCTTGTGTTCAAAATCAGGTAGGCCTATTATATCTATATAAAAATATACTAGGTATGTGACGGTGAGAATATTTTACCACCGGTTAACTGACGTGTGACACTGCTGGGGGCTTTTTAATCGCTAACTTAAAAACGAAAGTAAAATATGTTCGTCCGCACGGACATTGATAATGGTGCGGAGCAGAGCGAGCGTTTTCAATAAATTCCTATGGAAGGAGGAATGACCTAAGAAACGTTGACTCTGTTCTGCTCGTTCCTCGCTGAGGACGCGCACCATTATGAATGCCTGTGCAGCCGTGAGCATTTTAGTTTCATTTTCGGGGCGGATTGCTTGAATGTATTTAAAAAAAGCACAATGTTGTGTTTTATTGCGACTGTACAAAAATATAAGTTACCACTTTGCAGTTTGAATGATGTTCTGAACAAAATGACAGAGTATGTTTTTATGTGTCCACTGTTCAATCGCGCCCTCGTTTTAGTGATTCCCAAGTTATTTTTTCATTTAAGTTTTTTTCATTGTTCTAATCAGGTCAGGCAAGTAAAATGATCTGTCTTATCCCTTACATTTTTATATAATTATATAAATATATAATACACTACTGTTCAAAAATTTGGCGTCAGTAAGATTTTTAAGCTAAGTTTCTTCTGCTCACCAAGGCTGCATTTGTTTGATTAAAAATACAAACAAAAACAGTAATATTGTAAAATAGTATTCCAATTTAAAACAGCTGCTTTCTATTTTAATATATTTTAAACTGTTATTTATTCCTGTGATCAAAGCTGAGTTTTCAGCATCATTATTCCAGTCGTCACTGTCACATGATCCTTCAGAAATTATTCTAATATGATGATTGATGCTCAAGAAACATTCATTATTATTTTAAATGTCGAAAACAGTTATGTACAGTCTTTGATGAATAGAAAGTTCAAAAGAACAGCATTTATCTGAAATCTAAAGCTTTTGTAACATTAAACACTACCGTTCAGAAGTTTGGGGTCAGTAATAATTTTTATTTTATTTTTGGGGGAAAGAAATAAATAAATCAATACTTTTATTCATCGAGAATGAGTTAAACTGATAAAAAGTTACAGTACAGACATTTATAATGTTAAAAAAAATTATATTTGAAATAAATGCTGTTCTTTTGAACTTTACATTCATCAACGCATTTTGAAAAAAAATCTGTACACAACTGTTTTCAACATTGAAAATAATAATTAATATTTATTGACCATCAATCATCATATTAGAATGGTTTCTGAAGGATCATGTGACACTGAAGACGGGAGTAATGATGCTGAAAACTCAGCTTTGATCACATAAATTAATTACAGTGTAAAATATTTTATAATAGAAAACAGCTGTTTTAAATTGGAATAATATTTCACAATATTACTGTTTTTGTTTGTATTTTTAATCAAATAAATGCAGCCTTGGTGAGCAGAAGAGACTTCTCCTAAAAACATTGAAAATCTTCCTTACCCCAAACTTTTGAACGGTATATATATATGTTTGTATAATATATATATATATATATATATATATATATATATATATATATATATATGTTTGTATAATATATATATATATGTATATATATATATATATATATATATATATATATATATATATATATATATATATATATATATATATAAATATAGCTGCGAGCAGCGATGGAGGGCCAAAGCCGGCGTTACCGCCACCCCGGTGCCTTTAGGTAACTAAAGGCACCGGGGTTGCGGTGCCACCGGCTTGGGCCCGTAATCGCTGCTCGCAGCTATATTTAGGGCCCAAGCCCTGAAAGGGCGAAGGCCCTATTGTTTCCGGTAGGATTATTAGGGCCCAAGCCCTGAAAGGGCGAAGGCCCTATTGTTTTCGGTAGGATTATTAGGGCCCAAGCCCTGAAGGGGCGAAGGCCCTATTGTTTTCGTTAGGATTATTATTATTATTATTGTTCTTCAAGGGTTCGGGGGCTTTTGGGGCCTTTAACGTGCTCAAAAACTCATGAAACTTTGCACGCAGGTCAGAACCCGCGGCCATTAGGGCCGGGCTGAAGCTGGTACCCGGGCGTGGCAGGGGGGCTCGACAGCGCCCCCTAGAACACAATCTTAAATCTTGGACACATACAAGAATGTATTAGTATGAAACTCGGTACACATATAGATCTCATCGGGCCGAACAACTTTCTCACTCTAAGTTATTAGCTCTGCCCAACAGGAAGTCAGCTATTATGGGTTGTTTGAAAAACGCATGCTGTGGAATTTAATGTACTCCTCCTAGGGAATTGATCCGATCCACACCAAACTCGGTCAGCATGAAGTCAAGACATTGAGGCTGCTAAATTGCGGACGGATTTTTGATATCTCGAACGGTTTGGCCGTGGCGATGAAACGAATTTATAGCGAGAAAAGATAAACAGGAAGTGTGTTATAACTTCTGCATACATTAACTGATCTTGATGAAACTTCCGCAGTGTGTTCGTTGTAAGAGGCCGATCACATGGATGTGACTATTGTGAGTCAAAGTTATAGCGCCACCAACTGGCAGCAGGAAGTGTGTCACTTTCAAAATGCTTTGAAATCACCCTCTTATTTTTACCCGATTTGCTTCAAACTTTATGTGTATAATGTAGACACATGGCAGATGTAGAACTGTGAAAGGATTATTGATATCTTAGATACTGTTGCCGTGGCAACACATCAAACTTTAATGTTCTTTTCGGATGCGTTTGAGACTCTTAGCATGCTTGAAATTGGATGAAACTCGACAGACACATAACACTTATTAGCCAGAAGACATGTGCAAAGTTTCAGAAACGGGCGTGGTGAGGGGCTCAGTAGCGCCACCTTTAGTCATAAGTGGGGGGCTTAGTTTTATCAACAGCAACAAAACTTGGTATGTGTATTGTTCTCATCAAGACGGACAACTTTCTAATTTACATGAACTATCTCTGACAAACAGGAAGAGAGATATTTTGGTTTGAATGTGGATTTTCTGAAGAATTTTCTCTCCCTCTCTCTGTGTCTCTGTGTGTGTGAGGGGAGGGGGGGATTTGACTATTGCATTTATATTGTTAATCAAGGTTTCAGGGGCTTTTGGGGTCCTTAACGTGCTCAAAAACTCTTGAAACTTTGCACACAAGTCAGAACCCCCTGCCATCAGGGACGGGCTGAAGATGATACCCGGGCGTGGCAGGGGGGCTCAACAGCGCCCCCTTGAACGGGGTCCCAAAACTTGGTCCATAGATCAAACACGCTTGCATTAATTAATATGAAACTCGGTACACATATAGATCTCATCGGGCCGAACAACTTTCCCCCGGTCAAGTTTTACGCCAGCCCAACAGGAAGTCGGCTATTATGGGTTGTTTGGAAAATGCTTGCTGTGGAATGCGAAGTACTCCTCCTAGAGAATTCATCCAATCCCCACCAAACTCGGTGTGCATGAAGTCAAGACATTGAGGATTCTAAATTGCGGACGGATTTTTGATATCTCGGACGGTTTGGCCGTGGCGAGGAAACGAATTTATGGCGAGAAAAGAGAAACACGAAGTGGTATAACTTCTGCATACATTAACTGATCTTGATGAAACTTCACCAGTGTGTTCGTGCTAAGAGGCCGATCAGATGGATGTGACTATTGTGAGTCAAAGTTATAGCGCCACCAACTGGCAGCAGGAAGTGTGTCACTTTCAAAATGCTTTTGACAAAAGTGGGGGGGTTAGTTTTACCCACAGTTACAAAAATCAGTACGTACATTGGTCTCATCGAGCCGGACAACTTTCTAATATACAGTTATTAGCTTCGACCAATAGGAAGTCAGATATTTTGGTTTGAATGTGGATTTATTTGCAAATTCAGCCTCTGCTTTTTACCCACTCCTGCTAAGTGGTTTTTTTTTTATTCACACCAAACTTTTTTAACACGATGAAAATACATTAAAGATGCTAAATTGTGAACGGATATTAAATATTTCAAACGGTTTTGACATGGCGAGGGATTAAAATAATGTCAAAAAAGGAATCAGAAAACATCTCATATCTTCTTAAAATTTAATTATACACCATTTATTTTTATATAAAATTATACAAATATCAGAACTAAACCGAAACAGAACTAGTTTTGGGTTTATTCAGTTTTTTTTCAATTCAAGAATTATGTACAAGTTTAAAATCAGCCAGAATGCGCTATTTAGTAAAAAAAAAATCATACATAGGACTATACTGCCCTCTTGTGTTCAAAATCAGGTAGGCCCATTGTATATTGTATTTATATATAAATATAATAGCGATGTGACTGAGAATTTTTTCCCACTGGTTAATCGATGTGTGACACCGCGGCGGGGGCTTCTAAATCGCTAACTTAAAGGGATACTCCACTTTAAATTGAAAGTTCTGTCATCATATACTCACCCTCATGTTGTTTCAATCCTTTATTAATTTCTTTCTTCTGCTGAACAGAAAGGAAGATATTTAGAAGAATGTCAGTAACCAGACAGTTTCTGGTCTCATTGACTTCCATAGTATACATTTTTTTCCTACTATGAAAGTCAATGGGATCAGAAACTGTCTGGTTACTGACATTCTCCTAAATATCTTCCTTTCTGTTCAGCAGAAGAAAGAAATTCATAAAGGATTAAAACAACATGAGGGTGAGTATATGATGAGCGAAAGTGAAATACGGACATCCAGTAGGAATGAACTAAAAAACATTCACTCTGTTCTGCTCATTCCTCGCTGTAGACGTGTTATTGCCCATGCAGCCGTGAGCATTTTAGTTTCATTTAAAAAATAGCGCCATTTCGGGGGTGGGATTGCTTGAATGTTTTTTTACCAAAGCACAATGTTGTGTTTTATTGCGAGTGTACATAAATATAAGTAAACACAGTGCAGTTTAAATGATGTCCTGTATGAACAAACCGACGGAGTAGCCTATGTTTTTATGTTTCCACTGTTCGATCGCGCCCACGCCTCACACACACACTGTGCATTCCAGCATTGCAATCTTGACATCGCAGCCGGTTCATTAAAGCCGTAATAAAATATAATAATAAATATAAATAGTCAACCTATTTGCAGCAAATGATAGTAGATTTTAGATCAATATATTTGTTTTCCTTACAATTTTAATTAACACTAACTTTATTCTCATCTGAATTATAAATAATTAATTTCTGTATAAAATAATACTACCATTAAAAAATACATTTGATTGTCTTTTTTAATCAATGGAGAATGTGTGACTTAAAAATAAACAGATTAGTGCTCGGTTTGAGGACAAGAAATGAAAACCAATGCAATATGATGAATGTCCAAAAACGTTCGCTCTTCTCTGCCCGTTCCTCGTCTCGCCATATATATATATATATATATATATTTATTTATTTTTTGTTACATATATATAATGTATATATATATTTTTTTGTTACATATATATATATATATATATATATATATATATATATATATATATATATATATATAAATATAGCTGCGAGCAGCGATGGAGGGCCCAAGCCGGTGACACCGCCACCCCGGTGGCTTTAGTGTAACTAAAGGCACCAGGGTGGCGGTGCCACCGGCTTGGGCCCGCAATCGCTGCTCGCAGCTATATTTTATTATTATTATTTATTATTTTTCTGTCAACCTTTCGGGCACTTTTGGGGCTCTTATCATGCTCGAAAACTCTTGAAACTTTGCACACAGGTCAGAACCCGCGGCCATCAGGGCCGGGCTGAAGCTGGTACCCGGGCGTGGCAGGGGGGCTCAACAGCGCCCCCTTGAACAGGGTCCGAAAACTTGGTCCATAAATCAAACACGCTTGCATGTAATAAAATGAAACTCGGTACACATATAGATCTCATCGGGCCGAACAACTTTCGTACTCTTACTTTTTACGGCAGCCCAACAGGAAGTTGGCTATTTAGGGTTGTTTGGAAACGCATGCTGTGGAATTTAATGTACTCCTCCTAGGGAATTCATCCATTCGCCTCCAAACTCAGTGTGCATGAAGTCAAGACATTGAGGATGCTAAATTGCGGACGGATTTTTGATATCTCGAACGGTTTGGCCGTGGCGAGGAAACAAATTTATGGCGAAAAAATGAAACAGGAAGTGTGTTATAACTTCTGCATACATTACCTGATCTTGATGAAACTTCAGCTGTGTGTTCGTTGTAAGAGGCCGATCGCACAGATGTGACTATTGTGAGTCAAAGTTATAGCGCCACCAACAGGCAGCAGGAAGTACATCACTTTCAAAATGCTTTGAAATCAGTGTTTTATTTTTACCCGATTTGCTTCAAACTTTATGTGTACAGTGTAGACACACGGCAGATGTAAACCTGTGAAAGGATTATTGATATCTTAGATACTGTTGCCGTGGCAACGCATCAAACTTTAATATTCTTTTTTGATGCTTTTGAGACTCTTAACATACTTGAAATTGCATGAAACTCAACAGACACATCACATTTATTAGCCAGTAGACATGTGCAAAGTTTCAGAAACGGGCGTGGTGGAATGGCTCAGTAGCGCCACCTTTAGTCAAAAATGGGGGCTTAGTTTTTCCTAGAATCACAAAACTTGGTATGTGTATTGTCCTCATCAAGACGGACAACTTTCTAATTTACATGAACCATCTCCGACCAACAGGAAGAGAGATATTTTGGTTTGAATGTGGATTTTCTGAAGAATTTTCTCTCCCTCTCTCTGTGTCTGTGTGTGTGTGAGGGGAGGGGGGGATTTGACTATTGCTTTTATATTGTTAATCAAGGTTTCAGGGGCTTTTGGGGTCCTTAACGTGCTCAAAAACTCTTGAAACTTTGCACACAGGTCAGAACCCACGGCCATCAGGGCCGGGCTGAAGCTGGTACCCGGGCGTGGCTGGGGGGCTCAACAGCGCCCCCTTGAACGGGGTTCTAAAACTTGATCCATATATCAAACACGCTCGCATGAATTAATATGAAACTCGGTACACATATAGATCTCATCGGGCCGAACAACTTTACCCCGGTCAAGTTTTACGCCAGCCCAACAGGAAGTCGGCTATTATGGGTTGTTTGGAAAACGCTTGCTGTGGAATGTGACATACTCCTCCTAGAAAATTCACCGTGTCCCCTTCAAACTCGGTGTGCATGTAGTCAAGACTTTAAGGATGCTAAATTGCGGACGGATTTTTGATATCTCGAACGGTTTGGCTGTGGCGAGGAATCGAATTTATGGCGAGAAAAGAGAAACACGGAAGTGGAATAACTTCTGCATACATTAACTGATCTTGATGAAACTTCAGCAGTGTGTTCGTGGTAAGAGGCCGATCAGATGGATGTAGCTATTGTGAGTCAAAGTTATAGCGCCACCAACTGGCAGCAGGAAGTGTGTCACTTTCAACATGCTTTTGACAAAAGTGGGGGGGTTAGTTTTAACTACAGTTAAAAACAAAATAGTTTGAATATTGTTCTCATCAAGCCGGACAACTTTCTAATTTACATTCAATAGCTCTGGCCATTAGGAAGTCAGATATTTTGGTCTGAATGTGAATTTTTTTGCAAAATCAGCCTCTGAATTTTTAGCCACTCCTCTTAAACTATTTATTTTATTCGTACCAAACTTTTTCAACATGATGAAACTACATTAAATATGCTAAATTGTGAATGGATAATAAATATCTCAAACGGTTTTGCTATGGCGAGGGATTAAAGTAATGTCCAAAAAGGAAACACTAAAAATCTTCTAAAAATGTAATTATATACCATTTATTTCTATATAAAAGTATACAAATATCACAACTAAACCCATTTTATTCTGTTTTTGCAATTCAAGAAGAATGAAAAAGTTAAAAACAGGCTATTTAGTGCTATTTGGTTCAACAAAAAAGCAAACATAGGGCTATACTGCCCTCTTGTGTCCAAAAGGACATCAAAATAGTATATACAACTTTTTACCAGGTAGGCCAATATTGTATTTAAATATACATTTATTAGGTATGTGTCTGGGGATATTTTCCCACCGGTTAATCGACGTGTGACACGAGTGGGTGCTTTTAAATCGCTAATATAATAGTGAAAGAAAAATAATGATAATGTTGCACACACAAATCACACACATGTGGGAAAGAATGATGCTTTTAAACAACACTAAACCGCCATTAGGTGTCGCCAGGCATCCATCTTAATAAGCGAGTCATTGATTCATTCGTTCAAACGATTCGTTCGAATGAGTCGATCATGATTAAGACAGATGTTTATGGATTGATCATTCAATCTTTGAGTCAACCGATTCGTTAAAAATGCTGAATCGTTCAGTTATGAGAAAACACGTGATGCGTGATGGTTCTGCCGTGATCTTTGTTTAACTATTTTCGCTGCTGAAACAGAACAAAAACAGTCAACATTGCATCTAAAATGTAAGTGACTTAATTGTAACTGTTTATTAACCTGTTGTATGAAATCTAGGGGTGGGAGAAAAAATTGATTCTTAGATGCATCGCGATGCGGACGTGGACGATTCTGAATCGATTCACAAATGTCAAAAAATCGATTCTCTAAAAAAATATTTTTCTAATAACGTAATATTGACGGAAGGCAAAAGGCGGAACTCTAAGCGGACGTGCGTGCAGTCTGTGGCGCGCACATAACAGAGAAGTTTCTTCTGCTCACCAAGGCTGCATTTATTTGATTAAAAATACAAACAAAAACAGTAATATTGTAAAATATTATTCCAATTTAAAACAGCTGCTTTCTATTTTAATATATTTTAAACTGTTATTTATTCCTGTGATCAAAGCTGAGTTTTCAGCATCAGTACTCCAGTCGTCACTGTCACATGATCCTTCAGAAATTATTCTAATATGATGATTGATACTCAAGAAACATTCATTATTATTTTAAATGTCGAAAACAGTTGTGTACAGACTTTGATGAATAGAAAGTTCAAAAGAACAGCATTTATCTGAAATCTAAAGCTTTTGTAACGTTAAACACTACCGCTCAAAAGTTTTGGGTTAGTAATAATTAAAATTTTATTTTTGGGGGAAAGAAATAAAATAAATCAGTACTTTTATTTATGAAGGATGAGTTAAACTGATCAACAGTTACAGTAAAGACATTTATAATGTTAAAAATATATATATTTGAAATATATGCTGTTCTTTTGAACTTTACATTCATCAAAGCATTTTGAAAAAAAAAAAATCTGTACACAACTGTTTTCAACATTGAAAATAATAATGAATATTTATTGAGCATCAATCATCATATTAGTATGATTTCTGAAGGATCATGTGACACTGAAGACTGGAGTAATGATGCTGAAAACTCAACTTTGATCACAGAAATGAATTACTATGTAAAATATTTTAAAATTGAAAACAGCTGTTTTAAATTGGAATAATATTTCACAATATTACTGTTTTTGTTTGTATTTTTAATCAATAAATGCAGCCTTGGTGAGCAGAAGAGACTTCTCCTAAAAACATTAAAAATCTTCCTGACCCCAAACTTTTGAACGGTATATATATATATATATATATATATATATATATATATATATATATATATATATATATATATATATATATATATATATATAAATATAGCTGCGAGCAGCGATGGAGGACCAAAGCCGGCGGTACCGCCACCCCGGTGCCTTTAGGTAACTAAAGGCACCGGGGTTGCGGTGCCACCGGCTTGGGCCCGTAATCGCTGCTCGCAGCTATATTTTATTATTATTATTATTATTATTATTATTATTATTATTATTTTGTCAACCTTTCGGGCACTTTTGGGGCTCTTAACATGCTCGAAAACTCTTGAAATTTTGCACACACGTCAGAACCCGCGGCCATCAGGGCCGGACTGAAGCTGGTACCCGGGCGTGGCAGGGGGGCTCGACAGCGCCCCCTGGAACGGGATCCGAACACGTGTCCATAAATCAAACACGCTTGCATGTAATAATATGAAACTCGGTACACATATAGATCTCATCCGGCCGAACAACTTTCGTGCTCTAAGTTTTACGCCAGCCAAACAGGAAGTTGGCTATTTAGCGTTGTTTGGAAACGCATGCTGTGGAATTTAATGTACTCCTCCTAGGGAATTCATCGATTCGCCTCCAAACTCGGTGTGCATGAAGTCAAGACATTGAGTATGATTTCTGAAGGATCATGTGACACTGAAGACTGGAGTAATGATGCTGAAAACTCAACTTTGATCACAGAAATGAATTACTATGTAAAATATTTTAAAATTGAAAACAGCTGTTTTAAATTGGAATAATATTTCACAATATTACTGTTTTTGTTTGTATTTTTAATCAATAAATGCAGCCTTGGTGAGCAGAAGAGACTTCTCCTAAAAACATTAAAAATCTTCCTGACCCCAAACTTTTGAACGGTATATATATATATATATATATATATATATATATATATATATATATATATATATATATATATATATATATATATAAATATAGCTGCGAGCAGCGATGGAGGACCAAAGCCGGCGGTACCGCCACCCCGGTGCCTTTAGGTAACTAAAGGCACCGGGGTTGCGGTGCCACCGGCTTGGGCCCGTAATCGCTGCTCGCAGCTATATTTTATTATTATTATTATTATTATTATTATTATTATTATTATTTTGTCAACCTTTCGGGCACTTTTGGGGCTCTTAACATGCTCGAAAACTCTTGAAATTTTGCACACACGTCAGAACCCGCGGCCATCAGGGCCGGACTGAAGCTGGTACCCGGGCGTGGCAGGGGGGCTCGACAGCGCCCCCTGGAACGGGATCCGAACACGTGTCCATAAATCAAACACGCTTGCATGTAATAATATGAAACTCGGTACACATATAGATCTCATCCGGCCGAACAACTTTCGTGCTCTAAGTTTTACGCCAGCCAAACAGGAAGTTGGCTATTTAGCGTTGTTTGGAAACGCATGCTGTGGAATTTAATGTACTCCTCCTAGGGAATTCATCGATTCGCCTCCAAACTCGGTGTGCATGAAGTCAAGACATTGAGGATGCTAAATTGCGGACGGATTTTTGATATCTCGAACGGTTTGGCCGTGGCGAGGAAACAAATTTATGGCGAAAAAATGAAACAGGAAGTGTGTTATAACTTCTGCATACATTAACTGATCTTGATGAAACTTCAGCAGTGTGTTCGTTGTAAGAGGCCGATCGCACAGATGTGACTATTGTGAGTCAAAGTTATAGCGCCACCAACAGGCAGCAGGAAGTACATCACTTTCAAAATGCTTTGAAATCAGTGTCTTATTTTTACCCGATTTGCTTCAAACTTTATGTGTACAATGTAGACACACGGCAGATGTAAACCTGTGAAAGGATTATTGATATCTTAGATACTGTTGCCGTGGCAACGCATCAAACTTTAAAATTCTTTTTTGATGCTTTTGAGACTCTTAACATACTTGAAATTGCATGAAACTCAACAGACACATCACATTTATTAGCCAGTAGACATGTGCAAAGTTTCAGAAACGGGGGTGGTGGAATGGCTCAGTAGCGCCACCTTTAGTCAAAAATGGGGGTTTAGTTTTTCCTAGAATCACAAAACTTGGTATGTGTATTGTTCTCATCAAGACGGACAACTTTCTAATTTACATGAACCATCTCCGACCAACAGGAAGAGAGATATTTTGGTTTGAATGTGGATTTTCTGAAGAATTTTCTCTCCCTCTCTCTGTGTCTGTGTGAGGGGAGGGGGGGATTTGACTATTGCTTTTATATTGTTAATCAAGGTTTCAGGGGCTTTTGGGGTCCTTAACGTGCTCAAAAACTCTTGAAACTTTGCACACAGGTCAGAACCCACGGCCATCAGGGCCGGGCTGAAGCTGGTACCCGGGCGTGGCTGGGGGGCTCAACAGCGCCCCCTTGAACGGGGTTCTAAAACTTGATCCATATATCAAACACGCTCGCATGAATTAATATGAAACTCGGTACACATATAGATCTCATCGGGCCGAACAACTTTACCCCGGTCAAGTTTTACGCCAGCCCAACAGGAAGTCGGCTATTATGGGTTGTTTGGAAAACCCTTGCTGTGGAATGTGAAATACTCCTCCTAGAAAATTCACCGTGTCCCCTTCAAACTCGGTGTGCATGTAGTCAAGACTTTGAGGATGCTAAATTGCGGACGGATTTTTGATATCTCGAACGGTTTGGCTGTGGCGAGGAATCGAATTTATGGCGAGAAAAGAGAAACACGGAAGTGGAATAACTTCTGCATACATTAACTGATCTTGATGAAACTTCAGCAGTGTGTTCGTGGTAAGAGGCCGATCAGATGGATGTAGCTATTGTGAGTCAAAGTTATAGCGCCACCAACTGGCAGCAGGAAGTGTGTCACTTTCAACATGCTTTTGACAAAAGTGGGGGGGTTACTTTTAACTACAGTAAAGAAAAAATAGTTTCTATATTGTTCTCATCAAGCCGGACAACTTTCTAATTTACATTCAATAGCTCTGGCCATCAGGAAGTCAGATATTTTGGTCTGAATGTGAATTTTTTTGCAAAATCAGTCTCTGAATTTTTAGCCACTCCTCTTAAACTATTTATTTTATTCGTACCAAACTTTTTCAACATGATGAAACTACATTAAATATGCTAAATTGTGAATGGATAATAAATATCTCAAACGGTTTTGCTATGGCGAGGGATTAAAGTAAAAATCTTCTAAAAATGTAATTATATACCATTTATTTCTATATAAAAGTATACAAATATCACAACTAAACCCATTTTATTCTGTTTTTGCAATTCAAGAAGAATGAAAAAGTTAAAAACAGGCTATTTAGTGCTATTTGGTTCAACAAAAAAGCAAACATAGGGCTATACTGCCCTCTTGTGTCCAAAAGGACATCAAAATAGTATATAAAACTTTTTACCAGGTAGGCCAATATTGTATTTAAATATACATTTATTAGGTATGTGTCTGAGGATATTTTCCCACCGGTTAATCGACGTGTGACACGAGTGGGTGCTTTTAAATCGCTAATATAATAGTGAAAGAAAAATAATGATAATGTTGCACACACAAATCACACACATGTGGGAAAGAATGATGCTTGTAAACAACACTAAACCGCCATTAGGTGTCGCCAGGCATCCATCTTAATAAGCGAGTCATTGATTCATTCGTTCAAACGATTCGTTCGAATGAGTCGATCATGATTAAGACAGATGTTTATGGATTGATAATTCAATCTTTGAGTTAACCGATTCGTTAAAAATGCTGAATCGTTCAGTTATGAGAAAACACGTGATGCGTGATGGTTCTGCCGTGATCTTTGTTTAACTATTTTCGCTGCTGAAACAGAACAAAAACAGTCAACATTGCATCTAAAATGTAAGTGACTTAATTGTAACTGTTTATTAACCTGTTGTATGAAATCTAGGGGTGGGAGAAAAAATTGATTCTTAGATGCATCGCGATGCGGACGTGGACGATTCTGAATCGATTCACAAATGTCAAAAAATCGATTCTCTAAAAAAATATTTTTCTAATAACGTAATATTGACGGAAGGCAAAAGGCGGAACTCTAAGCGGACGTGCTTGCAGTCTGTGGCGCGCACATAACAGAGAAGTTTCTTCTGCTCACCAAGGCTGCATTTATTTGATTAAAAATACAAACAAAAACAGTAATATTGTAAAATAGTATTCCAAATTAAAACAGCTGCTTTCTATTTTAATATATTTTAAACTGTTATTTATTCCTGTCATCAAAGCTGAGTTTTCAGCATCATTACTCCAGTCGTCACTGTCACATGATCCTTCAGAAATTATTCTAATATGATGATTGATACTCAAGAAACATTCATTATTATTTTAAATGTCGAAAACAGTTGTGTACAGTCTTTGATGAATAGAAAGTTCAAAAGAACAGCATTTATCTGAAATCTAAAGCTTTTGTAACGTTAAACACTACCGCTCAAAAGTTTGTGGTTAGTAATAATTAAAATTTTATTTTTGGGGGAAAGAAATAAAATAAATCAGTACTTTTATTTATGAAGGATGAGTTAAACTGATCAACAGTTACAGTAAAGACATTTATAATGTTAAAAATATATATATTTGAAATATATGCTGTTCTTTTGAACTTTACATTCATCAAAGCATTTTGAAAAAAAAAAAAATCTGTACACAACTGTTTTCAACATTGAAAATAATAATGAATATTTATTGAGCATCAATCATCATATTAGTATGATTTCTGAAGGATCATGTGACACTGAAGACTGGAGTAATGATGCTGAAAACTCAACTTTGATCACAGAAATGAATTACTATGTAAAATATTTTAAAATTGAAAACAGCTGTTTTAAATTGGAATAATATTTCACAATATTACTGTTTTTGTTTGTATTTTTAATCAATAAATGCAGCCTTGGTGAGCAGAAGAGACTTCTCCTAAAAACATTAAAAATCTTACTGACCCCAAACTTTTGAACAATAATATATATATATATATATATATATATATATATATATATATATATATATATACATATATATATATATATATATATATATACATATATACATATATATGTATGTGTGTATATATATATATATATATATATATATATATACATATATACATATATATGTGTGTGTGTGTATGTATGTATGTATATATATATATATATATATATATATATATATAAATATAGCTGCGAGCAGCGATGGAGGGCCAAAGCCGGCGGTACCGCCACCCCGGTGCCTTTAGGTAACTAAAGGCACCGGGGTTGCGGTGCCACCGGCTTGGGCCCGTAATCGCTGCTCGCAGCTATATTTATTATTATTATTATTATTGTTCTTCAAGGGTTCGGGGGCTTTTGGGGCCTTTAACGTGCTCAAAAACTCATGAAACTTTGCACGCAGGTCAAAACCCGCGGCCATTAGGGCCGGGCTGAAGCTGGTACCCGGGCGTGGCAGGGGGGCTCAACAGCGCCCCCTAGAACACAATCTTAAATCTTGGACACATACAAGAACGTATTAGTATGAAACTCGGTACACATATAGATCTCATCGGGCCGAACAACTTTCGCGCTCTAAGTTATTAGCTCTGCCCAACAGGAAGTCAGCTATTATGGGTTGTTTGAAAAACGCATGCTGTGGAATTTAATGTACTCCTCCTAGGGAATTGATCCGATCCACACCAAACTCGGTCAGCATGAAGTCAAGATATTGAGGATGCTAAATTGCGGACGGATTTTTGATATCTCGAACGGTTTGGCCGTGGCGATGAAACGAATTTATAGCGAGAAAAGATAAACAGGAAGTGTGTTATAACTTCTGCATACATTAACTGATCTTGATGAAACTTCCGCAGTGTGTTCGTTGTAAGAGGCCGATCACATGGATGTGACTATTGTGAGTCAAAGTTATAGCGCCACCAACTGGCAGCAGGAAGTGTGTCCCTTTCAAAATGCTTTGAAATCACCCTCTTATTTTTACCCGATTTGCTTCAAACTTTATGTGTATAATGTAGACACACGGCAGATGTAGACCTGTGAAAGGTTTATTGATATCTTAAATACTGTTGCCGTGGCAACGCATCAAACTTTAATATTCTTTTCAGATGCTTTTGAGACTCTTAACATACTTGAAATTGGATGAAACTCGACAGACACATCACATTTATTAGCCGGTAGACATGTGCAAAGTTTCAGAAACGGGCGTGGTGAGGGGCTCAGTAGCGCCACCTTTAGTCAAAAATGGGGGCTTAGTTTTAAGTAGAGTCACAAAAATCGTTATGTATATTGTTCTCATCAAGCCGGACAACTTTCTAATTTACAGTCATAAGCTGTGACCAACAGGAAGTGAGATATTTTGGTTTGAATGTGATTGTTTGTAGAATTCTCTCCCTCTCTCTCTCTGCCTCTGCGTCTCTGTGTGTGTGAGGGGTGGGGGGATTTTTCTTTTGAGTGAGATTTGTTTAAAATTCCTGTTTTTCAAGGTTTCAGGGGCTTTTGGGGCCTTTAACGTGCTCGAAAACTCTTGAAACTTTGCACACAGGTCAGAACCCGCGGCCATCAGGGCCGGGCTGAAGCTGGTACCCGGGCGTGGCAGGGGGGCTCAACAGCGCCCCCTGGAATGGGATCCGAACACTTGTCCATAAATCAAACACACTTGCATGTAATGATATGAAACTCGGTACACATATAGATCACATCGGGCTGAACAACTTTCGTGCTCTAAGTTTTACGCCAGCCCAACAGGAAGTCGGCAATTATGGGTTGTTTGGAGAACGCTTGCTGTGGAATGCGAAGTACTCCTCCTAGAGAATTCATCCAATCCCCACCAAACTCGGTGTGCATGAAGTCAAGACATTGAGGATTCTAAATTGCGGACGGATTTTTGATATCTCGAATGGTTTGGCCGTGGCGAGGAAACGAATTTATGGCGAGAAAAGAGAAACACGAAGTGGTATAACTTCTGCATACATTAACGGATCTTGATGAAACTTCACCAGTGTGTTCGTGGTAAGAGGCCGATCAGATGGATGTAACTATTGTGAGTCAAAGTTATAGCGCCACCAACTGGCAGCAGGAAGTGTGTCACTTTCAAAATGCTTTTGACAAAAGTGGGGGGGTTAGTTTTACCCACAGTTTTAAAAATCAGAACGTACATTGGTCTCATCGAGCCGGACAACTTTCTAATATACAGTTATTAGCTTCGACCAATAGGAAGTCAGATATTTTGGTTTGAATGTGGATTTATTTGCAAATTCAGCCTCTGCTTTTTACCCACTCCTGCTAAGTGTTTTTTTTTTTATTCACACCAAACTTTTTTAACACGATGAAAATACATTAAACATGCTAAATTGTGAACGGATATTAAATATTTCAAACGGTTTTGACATGGCGAGGGATTAAAATAATGTCAAAAAAGGAATCAGAAAACATCTCATATATTCTTAAAATTTAATTATACACCATTTATTTTTATATAAAATTATACAAATATTAGAACTAAACCTATTTTATTCTGTTTTTGCAATTCAAAAAGTATGAAAAAGTTAAAAACAGGCTATTTAGTGCTATTTGTTTCAACAAAAAAGGCAACATAGGGCTATACTGCCCTCTTGTGTCCAAAAGGATATCAAAATAGTATATAAAACGTTTTACTAGGTAGGCCTATTGTATTTAAATATAAATTTATTAGGTATATGACTGTGAGGATATTTTCCCATCGGTTAAGCGACGTGTGACACGAGCGGGTGCTTTTAAATCGCTAATATAAAAGTGAAAGTAAAAAAACGGACGTCCGCACGGACATTGATAATGGTGCACGTTGGAAAGAATGATACTTTTAAACATAACACTAAACCGCCATTAGGTGTCGCCAGGCGACCATCTTAATGAGCGAGTCATTGATTCATTCGTTCAAACGATTCATTCCAATGACTGAGTCATTCATGATTGAGACAGATGTTTATGGATTGACCATTGAATCTTTGAGTCAAGCGATTCGTTTCAAAATGCTGAATCATTCAGTAATGAGAAAACAAGTTGCTGTGATCTTTGTTTAACTATTTTTGCTGCTGAAACAGAACAAAAACAGTCAATATTGCATCTAAAATGTAAGTGACTTAATTGTAACTGTTTATTAACCTGTTGTATGAAATCAATGTCACAGTTTCAATCGTGATTGTATTCAGGAAATAGTTGCCTACTCGTCAAGTGAGGTTGCTTAACTCTATCATATGTTATAAAATATATAAAAACTCCATATTTGTAATTTTTATAGTCAGTATGTTGTTAACTGGGTTGCTTTTTTGTGTGCTGCGCTCATTTGTTTACAATTCTCCTGGAGAAGCAGCATGAGCCTCAGCAGTGCAACCTTGTTACCATTGATCAGTAATACATTTATTATTAACTGCTGATTGCAACTTAAAATGAATGTAATGAAATTAGAATAATCTCTCGTTTTAGTGATTCCCAAGTTATTTTTTTTGTTATTGACGTTCTAATCAGGCTATACTCTGGTCGGGCAAGTAAAATTCTCTTTCAGGTAGGCCTATTGTATTTATATATAAATATATTAGGGATGTGACTGTGATAAAATTTTCCCACCGGTTAATCGAAGTGTGACACCGCTGAGGGCTTTTAAATCGCTAACTATAGTATACTATATACTAGTAAAATACAGACGTCCGCACAGACATTGATAATGGTGCGGAGTAGAGCGAGCATTTTCAATGTATTCCTATGGATGTAGGAATTAACTAAAACATTTTATTTATGTTTTTGTGTCCACTTTTCAACCGCAACCGCGTCACACACACACACACATTCCAGAATTGCAATCTTGACATTCATTATAGCCCTAATACAATATAATAATAAAAATAGTCAACCTAACATAAACGAATTACACTGCTCTGTTTAAATAGTCAGTAGTACAATTTGTACCATTCACAGAAAGCAGAGCTCCACTGTGATGTTTCCAAGCACATTTTTGCGCGTGTGAAGAGGATGATTTTTTCCATCGATATTGGAACACGAGTGAAGTACAAAGCCTATAATAAAGAATAGTTTAGCATCCAAATACATCGCAAATATTGAAACATTTTGATTCTAATAAGAGGGTTACGTGAGACCAACACTGCTTACTTTCGTTTTTATTTTTACATTAAATTTAAAGGATTTGTTGTGGAATATTTTGAGTGTATCATAAAATCAGAATAAGGTAAGACAAGTAATATTTTCTGTCTTATAAATAAATAAATAAATATATATATATATATATATGTATGTTTGTGTGTGTGTGTGTGTATATATATATATATATATATACATATACATATATATATATATATATATATATATATATATATATATATATATATATATATATATAGATAGATAGATAGATAGATAGATAGATAGATATAGATAGATATTTATATACACATATATATATATATATATATATATATATATATACATACATATATACATATATATATATATATATATATATATATATATATATATATATAAATATAGCTGCGAGCAGCGATGGAGGGCCAAAGCCGGTGGCACCGCCATCCCCGGTGCCTTTAGGTAACTAAAGGCACCGGGGTTGCGGTGCCACCGGCTTGGGCCCGTAATCGCTGCTCGCAGCTATATTTTATTATTATTATTATTATTTTGTCAACCTTTTGGGCACTTTTGGGGCCCTTAACATGCTCAAAAACTCTTGAAATTTTGCACACACATCAGAACCTGCGGCCATCAGGGCCGGACTGAAGCTGGTACCCGGGCGTGGCACGGGGGCTCGACAGCGCCCCCTGGAATGGTGTCCGAAAACTTGGTCTATAAATCAAACACGCTTGCATATAATAATATGAAACTCAGTACACATATAGATCTCATCGGGCCGAACAACTTTCGTGCTCTAAGTTTTACACCAGCCCAACAGGAAGTCAACTATTATGGGTTGTTTGAAAAACGCATCCTCTGGAATTTGAAATACTCCTCCTAGAATATTCGTCCAATCACAACCAAACTCGGTGTGCATGAAGTCAAGACATTGAGGATGCTAAATTGCGGACGGATTTTTGATATCTCGAACGGTTTGGCTGTGGCGAGGAAACGAATTTATGGCGAATAATGGTACACAGGAAGTGTGTTATAACTTCTGCATACATTAACTGATCTTGATGAAACTTTCGCAGTGTGTTTGTTGTAAGAGGCCGATCACAAGGATGTGACTATTGTGAGTCAAAGTTATAGCGCCACCAACTGGCAGCAGGAAGTGTGTCCCTTTCAAAATGCTTTGAAGTCACCCTCTTAATTTTACCCGATTTGCTTCAAACTTTATGTGTATAATGTAAACACACGGCAGATGTAGACCTGTGAAAGGATTATTGATATCTTAGATACTGTTGCCGTGGCAACGCATCAAATTTTAATATTCTTTTCGGATGCGTTTGAGACTCTTAACATGCTTGAAATTGGATGAAACTCGACAGACACATAAAACTTATTAGCCAGTAGACATGTGAAAAGTTTCAGAAACGGGCGTGGCAGGGGGGCTCAACAGCGCCCTCTTGAACAGGGTCTGAAAACTTGGTCCATATATCAAATACGCTTGCATGAATTAATATGAAACTTGGTACACATATAGATTTCATGGGGCCGAACAACTTTCCCTCTGTCAAGTTTCACGCCAGCCCAACAGGAAGTCGGCTATTATGGGTTGTTTGGAAAACACTTGCTGTGGAATGTGATGTACTCCTCCTAGAGAATTCATTCAATCACCTCCAAACTCAGTCAGCATGAAGTCAAGACATTGAGGATGCTAAATTGTGAACAGATTTTTGATATCTCGAACGGTTTGGCTGTGGCGAGGAATCGAATTTATGGCGAGAAAAGAGAAACACGAAGTGGAATAACTTCTGCATACATTAACTGATCTTGATGAAACTTCAGCAGTGTGTTCGTGGTAAGAGGCCGATCAGATCGATGTAGCTATTGTGAGTCAAAGTTATAGCGCCACCAACTGGCAGCAGGAAGTGTGTCACTTTCAACATGCTTTTGACAAAAGTGGGGGGGTTAGTTTTAACTACAGTAAAGAAAAAATAGTTTGTATATTGTTCTCATCAAGCCGGACAACTTTCTAATTTACATTCAATAGCTCTGGCCATCAGGAAGTCAGATATTTTGGTCTGAATGTGATTTTTTTTGCTAAATCAGCCTCTGAATTTTTAGCCACTCCTCTTAAACTATTTATTTTATTCGTACCAAACTTTTTCAACATGATGAAACTACATTAAATATGCTAAATTGTGAATGGATAATAAATATCTTAAACGGTTTTGCTATGGCGAGGGATTAAAGTAATGTCCAAAAAGGAAACACTAAAAATCTTCTAAAAATGTAATTATATACCATTTATTTCTATATAAAAGAATGCAAATATCACAACTAAACCCATTTTATTCTGTTTTTGCAATTCAAGAAGAATGAAAAAGTTAAAACAGGCTATTTAGTGCTATTTGGTTCAACAAAAAAGCAAACATAGGGCTATACTGCCCTCTTGTGTCCAAAAGGACATCAAAATAGTATATAAAACTTTTTACCAGGTAGGCCAATATTGTATTTAAATATACATTTATTAGGTATGTGTCTGAGGATATTTTCCCACCGGTTAATCGACGTGTGACACGAGTGGGTGCTTTTAAATCGCTAATATAATAGTGAAAGAAAAATAATGATAATGTTGCACACACAAATCACACACATGTGGGAAAGAATGATGCTTTTAAACAACACTAAACCGCCATTAGGTGTCGCCAGGCATCCATCTTAATAAGCGAGTCATTGATTCATTCGTTCAAACGATTCGTTCGAATGAGTCGATCATGATTAAGACAGATGTTTATGGATTGATCATTCAATCTTTGAGTCAACCGATTCGTTAAAAATGCTGAATCGTTCAGTTATGAGAAAACACGTGATAAGTGATGGTTCTGCCGTGATCTTTGTTGAACTATTTTCGCTGCTGAAACAGAACAAAAACAGTCAACATTGCATCTAAAATGTAAGTGACTTAATTGTAACTGTTTATTTGTATGAAATCTAGGGGTGGGAGAAAAAAATTATTCTTAGATGCATCGCGATGCGGACGTGGACGATTCTGAATCGATTCACAAATGTCAAAAAATCGATTCTCTAAAAAAATATTTTTCTAATAACGTAATATTGACGGAAGGCAAAAGGCGGAACTCTAAGCGGACGTGCGTGCAGTCTGTGGCGCGCACATAACAGAGAAGTTTCTTCTGCTCACCAAGGCTGCATATATTTGATTAAAAATACAAACAAAAACAGTAATATTGTAAAATATTATTCCAATTTAAAACAGCTGCTTTCTATTTTAATATATTTTAAACTGTTATTTATTCCTGTGATCAAAGCTGAGTTTTCAGCATCATTACTCCAGTCGTCACTGTCACATGATCCTTCAGAAATTATTCTAATATGATGATTGATACTCAAGAAACATTCATTATTATTTTAAATGTCGAAAACAGTTGTGTACAGTCTTTGATGAATAGAAAGTTCAAAAGAACAGCATTTATCTGAAATCTAAAGCTTTTGTAACGTTAAACACTACCGCTCAAAAGTTTTGGGTTAGTAATAATTAAAATGTTATTTTTGGGGTAAATAAATAAAATAAATCAGTACTTCTATTTATGAAGGATGTGATCAACAGTTACAGTAAAGACATTTATAATGTTAAAAAAATATATATTTGAAATATATGCTGTTCTTTTGAACTAACATTCATCAAAGCATTTTGAAAAAAAAAATCTGTACACAACTGTTTTCAACATTGAAAATAATAATGAATATTTATTGAGCATCAATCATCATATTAGTATGATTTCTGAAGGATCATGTGACACTGAAGACTGGAGTAATGATGCTGAAAACTCAACTTTGATCACAGAAATGAATTACTATGTAAAATATTTAAAAATTGAAAACAGCTGTTTTAAATTGGAATAATATTTCACAATATTACTGTTTTTGTTTGTATTTTTAATCAATAAATGCAGCCTTGGTGAGCAGAAGAGACTTCTCCTAAAAACATTAAAAATCTTACTGACCCCAAACTTTTGAACAATAATATATATATATATATATATATATATATATATATATATATATACATATATATGTATGTGTGTGTGTATATATATATATATATATATATATAAATATAGCTGCGAGCAGCGATGGAGGGCCCAAGCCGGCGGTACCGCCACCCCGGTGCCTTTAGGTAACTAAAGGCACCGGGGTTGCGGTGCCACCGGCTTGGGCCCGTAATCGCTGCTCGCAGCTATATTTATTATTATTATTATTCTTCTCCGCATTTAATTGCATTTTTGAGGGCCTAAACATGCTCCAAAACTCACGAAACTTTGCACACGCGTCAGAACTGGCGAAAATTTACATCTGATATAGGTTTCAGAATTGGGCGGGGCAAAATGGCTCGATAGCGCCACCTATAAAAGTTCAACGGAGTGCGCCTCCCGCTGTGTTCCACGTACGTGTACGAAATTCGGTACATATGTGTAAGGACCTAATACCTACAAAAAAGTCTCTTGGAGCGTAGCTCTAAACACAACAGGAAGTCAGCCATTTTCAACTTCCTCTCTGATTTTTGTGCACTTTTTGCCATTTTCAGGCCTCGTACTTTAACGAACTCCTCCTACAGTTTTAATCTGATCATCTTCAAATTTGGTGAGTGTAATCTTAAGGCCTTTGCGACGTTAAATTGCGAAGATCTTGAGTTTTCGTCGAAGGGCGGGCCCTCGGCGGCCTGACAAATTTTGATGTTTCGCCATGAAACAGGAAGTTGCTGTAACTCAGGCATGGAATGTCCAATCTGCCCCAAACTTCACACTTTTGATAAGCGTTCTGTCCTGAACACATGACCATGCTCATATTCAGTTACAGTCATAGCGCCACCTGCTGGCAACAGGAAGTGACATGTTAAACACTGTTGTGGACTCCTGATAACATATAAAAAAGTGCCAGCAAGTGCTAAACATGCTAACAACATACTAGAAACATGTTAGCAAACACTTAGCTAAGTGCTAAAGCATGCTATTGCTGCAAATAAATAGGAAGTTGCTGTAACTAAGGCATGGAATGTCCAATCTGCCCCAAACTTCACACTTTTGATAAGCGTTCTGTCCTGAACACATGACCATGCTCATATTCAGTTATAGTCATAGCGCCACCTGCTGGCAACAGGAAGTGACATGTTTAACACTGTTGTGGACTCCTGATAACATATAAAAAAGTGCCAGCAAGTGCTAAACATGCTAACAACATACTAGAAACATGCTAAAACATGCTAGCAAACACTTAGCTAAGTGCTAAAGCATGCTATTACTGCAATTAAATAGAAATTTGTTGTAACTCAGGCACAGAATGTCCAATCTGCCCCAGACTTCACACGTTTGATAAGAGTCATGGCCTGAACACATCTACATGAGAATATTCAGTTATAGTAATAGCGCCACCTACTGGTAACAGGAAGTGTCATGTTTAACACGTTGATGCCGTTCTAGCAACATGTTAAAAATGCCATTGACTTCTAAAAATGCTAGAAACATGTTAAAACATGCTAGCAATACTTAGCTAATTCAATGAAACAGGATGTTGTTGTTACTCAAGAAGGCAATGTCCAATCTGCGCCAAACTTCACACTTTTGATAAGCGTTCTGTCCTGAACACATGACCATGCTCATATTCAGTTACAGTCATAGCGCCACCTGCTGGCAACAGGAAGTGACATGTTAAACACTGTTGTGGACTCCTGATAACATATAAAAAAGTGCCAGCAAGTGCTAAACATGCTAACAACATACTAGAAACATGTTAGCAAACACTTAGCTAAGTGCTAAAGCATGCTATTGCTGCAATTAAATAGGAAGTTGCTGTAACTAAGGCATGGAATGTCCAATCTGCCCCAAACTTCACACTTTTGATAAGCGTTCTGTCCTGAACACATGACCATGCTCATATTCAGTTATAGTCATAGCGCCACCTGCTGGCAACAGGAAGTGACATGTTTAACACTCTTGTGGACTCCTGATAACATATAAAAAAGTGCCAGCAAGTGTTAAACATGCTAACAACATACTAGAAACATGCTAGCAAACACTTAGCAAAGTGATAAAGCATGCTATTGCTGCAATTAAATAGGAATTTGCTGTAACACAGGCATGGAATGTCCAATCTGCCCCAAACTTAATATGTAACATGCAAGAAACATGCTAGCAACACATAGCTAAGTTCTAAAGCATGCTAGAAATGCTAAAGGAAGTTGTTGTAACTTAGGCATACAATGTCCAATCTACCCCAAACTTCACACGTTTGATAATAGTTATCTCCTGAACACAAGTCCATGCTCATATTCAGATATAGTCATAGCGCCGCCTGCTGGCAACAGGAAGTGACGTTTAACACTATTCTGGACTCCTAATAACATATAAAAAAGTGTCACCAACTGCTAAACATGTTAGCAACATACTAGAAACATGCAATCAAATACTTAGCTAAGTGTTAAAGCATCCTATTACTGCAATTAAATATGAATTTGCTGTAACTCAGGCATGCAATGTCCAATCTACCCCAAAATTAATATGTAATATGCTATAAACATCATAAAACATGCTAGAAATGCTAAAGGAAGTTGTTGTAACTCAAGCATACAATGTCCAATCTGCCCCAAACTCCACATGTTTGATAAAAGTCCTGCACCGAACACATCTACATAGCGATATTCAGATATAGACATAGCCCCACCTACTGGCAACAGAAACTGACATGGTTAACACAGTAATGCAGTACTAACCACATAACTATTGTGTACTAAGCATGCTAAAAACATACTAAACATGCTAGCAACTACTATATATACCTCCTTAAATGCACATTGTCCAACCATGCTCTGTCTTCCTAAAGCCACCAGGTGGCGGCGGCACGGGTGCGAGGGCCCTTTCATCGCTGCTTGCAGCTTTAATTCTTTTTGTTTTGGTTGCCTTTTTGATTACGAAATGACACAATTGATTGTGTTATTTGTTTAATTGCTTTCTTTAATAAAAATTGCCTGTTTCAATGTGAACTCACGTCTCTTGCCTCTCCTGAGTAAACGGACTTGTGTCCTATTTATTAGATTATTTCCCCGGTAATTCGGGGTGGCGTAGTCACTACTAGACGGCCACGTATTGCTACAAGTGGCGCAGTCGGCAGGGTCGCACAGAATATCTGGCAGAGACGTGAGTTGTATATTTTGTTCTAATAATTTAATTTTCTTTTTTTGTGTGTTTGGTGTTTCTTTTTCTTTTCCTTCAGGGAACAAAGCAGCAGACGTGTGCTCAGACGATTGCAGTTTTTGGCTTGACCTCCATTTGTTGTGGGTGCTGAGTTCTGCTAAATTAAGTAGGTACGTGCTATTAGAATGGAGGGAGAATTACAAGAACTAAGAGAGCTTGTAGCTCATGTGACCGGTCTTCATTTCACTCTGCGTTGTGTTTGTATTAAATGAGACCGGGCAACAGGAATTTCACAGGCCGGTTTTTATTCTGTATGAATAAAAGTAAAAAATTACAGGCTCGGGTCTGTGGCCTTCTCTCAATCAGCCTCTCTTCAGTCGCATTTACCGCGAACTGAACGACATTTTACTCATTTGACATATTTGAGTTTCTCAAATAAACAACTCAATATTGTTTAACATTTCATAAAAAAAATAAAGCATTTTACATAAATTAAAAACAATATACAGAAACATGAAAGTGAACATACCTGTATGAATAAAAGTAAAAAATTACAGGCTCGGGTCTGTGGCCTTCTCTCAATCAGCCTGTTAGTGAAAGGCATTATTTTAGCCAACAGAGCTTGCACACTCATGCTTACATCTCTCCGAAAATACATGCTATAACTCATAACATCATTCACAAAAACTTCATACATGTTTGAATAAGATTCAAGTGCATTTTAGAACAAATTACATGTTATATTACGATAAACAAAACTCATATAAAACTTTTCAAACAGAGCGTCAGTACAACCCACCTCTCTTCAGTCGCATTTACCGCGAACTGAAGGAGAGCAACCGGAACCGGAACATGAAAGAACATTAATCTTAAAGGAGCCACGCACCCTATTTAACAAAACTGAAAAATGACCATGTAACCATAGAAATATGACATCTTAATTAATAGAAATCAATATTAGAAGAATAAATGAAATTCCAGAATACAAAATAATGAAAGAAATATAACAAATGATAATAACAAAGGATATTTTGAGTGAAATTAATAAATAAATATAACATCTGTTACATTCACCTCCCCTAATTTCACCAAAATTCTATATGCGCATAAAGAGGACTTACTAAAGAATCACAATGCAAAAATTTCACAGTTACAGCAATAAAAGCTATCTGTCTTGACAGATACAGAGATATTTGAGGGTGATCAGGCCTCAAAACCACTTAGTAAAGTATGTTGCCAAATACACCATACCACACTTGACCTTTGCAACAAATCCTCATTCACATTATTCTCATATCGAAAAAATGTATCCCAAAAAGAAATGAAAATAAAGAAAATAAACTTCCTACCCAATCATTGATATTAGAATAGGCTTAAAAGGGACTGTGACTTTTTCTGGAACCTGCTTGACAAATTTGGCATTTTAAATGGCTTTTGAGCCATGGTCTCAATCAGACGGTTTACTTTTTTTACTACTCTACCAGCCCGTGTTGTGATTGGGCCTTGGGCTTGTTCAGGACCTTGCATGGACACATCATCAAGTACAGGTAAATCGTAGTCAACGATACCTGAATTAGTAAGGTCAAATGTTGCCAAAACATTGTCACAATCAGAAGTTCCTGTGCTCAATGTTTTTTCAGGGAGCATCTGGTTTTGGCTGTCTTGACCAGAATTAACACAGTAAGTGTCATCACTTTCCTCTGTATCCTGTTCCATTTGTACAAATGTTTCTGAACTCTTTGAAACATCCTCATTCAATACTGATGAATGTGTTTTGTCTTCAGGATCTTCTTCCTCCAAGGAATCAGTGGAATTTGTTGACTGGCTCTCACACTCAGAATCATTCGAGCAATCGGCAACCGTTGATCCACATGTTTCATCCTCAGGACATGTCACTGGTAAGAAACTGATATCTAAGAGCATGTTTCGATGTACCACTTTAATGTGTCCTTCGTCATCCTTCACTTTGTATATGTGTGTCTGGGGTTCATTATCCACAATGGTGTACACAGTAGGTTCCCATCTATCTGCCAACTTCCTTTTTCCTCTTTCTCCTTTATTGGCAATGAGCACTCTATCTCCATTGTTCAAATGTACTCCCTTGATCTTGCGGTTATACATCTTGGTCTGTTTCCTCTGTTCTTGTACAGCATGTTTTTGAGCAATTTCAGCTGCTTCGTGAAGATGAGACATTAAAGTGGCGACATAGCTGCTATAATCAACAATCACTGGATCCTTCGATACTTGCTTGAACATTATGTCCACAGGTAATCGTGGGACACGGCCAAACATGAGTTGGAAAGGTGCGTAACCTGTCGTCTCATGTATTGTTGAGTTGTAAGCGAAGGTCAGAGTCTGAATTTGTTGTGGCCACTTATCCTTAGATCTCAGAGGCAAGGAGCGAAGCATACTTCCTAATGTTCGGTTGAACCGCTCTGTGATGCCATTTCCCATAGGATGATAGGCCGTTGTACGAGATTTGGAGACCCCAGAAAGTGCAAGCAGTTCAGCAATGAGCTCACTCTCAAAATTTGTTCCTTGATCCGTATGGATCCGCTCAGGAAACCCATACACACAGAACACATGGTCCCATATCTTCCGAGCAACTTGCTTAGCCGTCTGATTGATGCAAGGAAAGGCATGTGCAAGTTTCGTAAAATGATCCGTCAGGACCAACACATCCACTGAACGCTGTTTGTTATCTTCTGCACTCCAAAAGTCAAGACAAACCAACTCCATAGGTGCAGAAGTCTGAATGCTCGAGCAGCTGGCTCAGGTGTTTTTGCCAGAATGCACCGCCTGCAACACTTCACATATTCTCTGATCTCACGCTCCATCTTGGGCCAGAAGAAGCGCTGTCTTGCCAAGTGAACTGTTCTAGCCTGTCCTTGGTGACCGGCAAGATCGTGAAGACCGTGTAGAGCTTTTTCTACCATGCTCTGAGGCAGAACATACTGATGTCTTCTCTGTCTGCTTATAGGTTCCTTAGTCACCCTGTACAGAATCCCATCACACAATTTTAAGTGATCCCATTGCTTGACCAGGGATAAAGCTCTATAGTCGAGTTTTTCTCTCTCTCTTCTTGAAGGGCGTCTTTTACGAAGCACGAAAGGGAGAACCTTGGAAATGGTAAGGTCGAGCTCTTGACTTCTTTCTAACTCTTCATGAGAGAACATAGGCAGAGGCTGTTCACCATGGCTAGTGTCTGCAATCTGCTGAACTAACTGCACCAGCTGAACTGCTCGTGTCACCGTCGCCATTTCCCAGTCATCTTGGACATGGCAAAGTGTCTTGACAGCAACTGGATCACATGACAGCACATGACAGCTCGATTGACATCCAACCTGATCACTTATCTTGTGGCAATCAACCTTCAGACGAAACACATCCTGTATGCCTTCTTCTCCTAAAGCATCAGCTTCGGTAAGTAAGCGGTTGTAACTCTCATTCATGAGCCTATGACTAATTGTTCTTGCAAATGGATCCCTGCTTAGGGCATCAGCCACAATGTTCTTGACTCCTGCGATATGTTTTATGTCGAAAGAATAAGGGGCTAATTTTGAAACCCACCTTTGTTCACAGGCATTGAGTTTCGGCTTAGTCATAATGTGCGTAAGTGGATTGTTGTCAGTCCAAACTGTGAAGGTGTGCCCCTTGAGCCAGTGACTGAACTTTTCGCGCACACTCCACTTCAAAGCCAAAAACTCGAGCCTGTGTGCAGGGTACTTCTTCTGTGACACGGTTAGGGTCTTGCTGGCAAAGGCAATTGGCCGAGCAATTTCTTCCCCTGCTGGAACTTGGGATAGCACAGCACCTAAGCCATCCAGGGACGCATCAATTGAAAGAATCAAAGGCCTGGAGAAATCAGGATGCGCAAGCACAGCACAGTTCAGCAACCTCTCCTTGAGTGTATTGAAAGCAATATCGCATTCCTCTGTCCAATCACTTGGATTCAGCTTTCTAAACGTGCCCACAGGCTTCCTAACTTTCGCTTTACTTCGTCTCTTCTGACCCGCAGTTAGAGCAAAGAGAGGCTTGGCGATCGAAGAACAATTAGGAATAAAGTGTTGATAGTAGAAAATCATTCCTAAAAATGACTTGATTCTTCGTGCTGATGGAGTGCAACCATCTTCCTCCATAAGTTGCATTTTGGACATTTTGGATATAACATCCACCTTCATGAAGTCCACAGAGACACCATGGCCAGAAATAGTATGGCCCAAGAACTTCACTGAATCACGCAAGAAATGACACTTTTTGGGACTCAGTTTTAAGTGATGTAACCTAAGCCGCTGAAAAACCATTTCAAGCCTGCTCAAGGCCTCTTGCTCTGTGGGCGCAAACACAAGCAAATCGTCCAAATAGCACAGTAAGCTGGTAAAGTTCATATCTCCAAAAATGCTAAGCATCATCCGCATGAATGAAGCTGGACTGTTGCACAAGCCTTGTGGCATGCGGTTATACTCATGTAGTCCCATAGGAGTAATGAAAGCGGTGTATTTTTTGTCTTGTTCATGCATGGGCAAATTATAGAATCCAGAGGTTAAGTCCAAAGTGCTGAAGAAATTGTTACCTCCTAAAGCAGCAAGGCAGTCTGACTGATGAGGGAGTGGGTGAGCATCTTTGAGTGTTCTCGCATTAAGCCACCTGAAGTCTGTACAAATGCGGAGGCTTCCATCCTTTTTCCACACCAGTACCAATGGCGATGCATATTCGCTTACAGATTTTCTAATTATCTCTTGCTCCTCCATTTCGGTTAACACCTCACGCAACTTCTGGTAGTGAGCAGGAGGGATCCTCCGATATGGCAACCGGAATGGCCTCTCATCTGTAAGTCGGATGCGGTGTTCAAATTCCTTAGCCTCACCACAGTCTAAGGGATGTTTAGAGAACACATCATTGTAATTCACCAACAACTGCACAAGTTTCTCTTTGGATGTTTCAGTAACTTTGCAGTGACTGATGTCAATTTCGCTTAACCCAACATCTTGCAATCTCAAATCTGAAGCACAACTTGGGGTAGTTTCCACCTCTGAACTACCTTCCTTTATCTTTCCAGTGCCCTGGAAAACTGGGAAATCTTCTACAGCCAGACAAGGTGAAACATCTGCCAATTTCCGATTCTTTCTTAGCGTGACAGGTTGGTCAGACAAATTGGTTATCTTCATAGGTACCCACCTATCTCCCCACATAGATGTTATCACACGAGCTACCATGATGTTTCTTGGCATAGTCTTGGAGGCAGTTGGTTCAACGAGAATGGTGCTCCCAAGGGACAATGGAGTGTTGCTGGGCAGTCTTCCCCACACTAAATGCTCTTGTTTAGCAGCAAGAGTGACAGCATGATGGAGCTTTACTGTTCCAATTTTGGTAGGGATCTCATCATGTCGCCAGCGTGTGAGATTTGACATAACATCCAAAAAGTGTTCACCGTCTGGTGATAACTGTGTAGCACGTTGTGATATGAAGTCCCAATACTCATCAGTGTTCTTCATTCGGTTCACAACATGTTTAATCAAGTTGGAGCCAAGAATTAAATCATCATGTTGTCCTGGAACAACGAGAACTGGAACTCGACAGCTGATGCCATATACTTTCATACTAACTTCGTACAAACATTTTGGCTGTGCGGTCCTACCCCCAACACCGACAAGAACGATATTCTCAGGTAGTGATTTTTTGTCCAAGACAACATTTTCAGCCAACAACTTTTGTTCAGCTGTCTCACTGAGGGTACAAGACATGGAGCCAGTGTCAAGCATTCCTTTCATATGGAACTGACCATTTAAAATCACAGAAGTATAGAAAAGCTCATCAAAAGCCTTTATCGTCTGCATATTTTGTGCGTATATCACGCAAGTACCATCAGATGCAGTATGGCACGCATTTACATACTGCAGCTCCAGATCACTTATGAGGGTTTGATCATCACCCACACATCCCCTCTCCAAATGTGGGTCTAATGGTTTAAAGGACCAGCTCCTCGTGGAGAGTAGTTTACCTCCAGACTGTCATGACTACTCCACTTCGGGCACTCTCTTTTCCTGTGTCCATGTTCGAAACAAAAGCATAAACCGTCTCTTCTACAATGTGCAACTGTAGAGTGGTCCATGCCTCTGCACACTTTGCAAAACTTCCTGCTCACATTCCCATGCCTGAATGAATCTACAGGTACAGAGGGGGTTTGCATACTTTGTTTCAGCACACGATCGAGCAAACTGATAAGGGACTGAGTGCAGCTGTCACCTGTCTGACCTGATGGTGCAACTGGCAACTCACCTCGACCTGTTGACACTTTCAGTTCGTTTCCAGATGTTCCATCATCTAAATTCGACATTTGGGCATTGGCAGCTACAGTCTTCGCAAAGGCAGAACGATTAGACTGCGCCTTCATTTGTGCTCTTTTCTCAGCTTGATATTCATCAAGACGTTCTTGTATTTCAGCTGCCGTCCACCTATCAGCAGACTTGAACCTCAAGATAGCAGACAGAGATTGATCAGGGCAATGTTTAACAAACATTTGTGTCACCTCACGAGTGGGATCTTCAATACTTCTGCCCTGCCTTCTCAAACCCTCGTCAGCAACATCAACAGCTTTATTAAGCCGAATCCAATATTCCATTGCATTCTCTCCTGCTACAGGTAAAGTGCCATAAAAGTCAGCAAGCGGCATAGATGAATATGTCAATTCACTGAAGTGTTGTTTGAGTATGTCTGTGACAATTCTTGGGTTTGTTTTAGGCTTCAGCGATGGATTGCTGCGTAGTGCTATCTTGATTACGTCTTTGGCTCTTCCCATTAAATTCGACATGATCTCATCCGCTTGTTCGGCTAAAGGAACACCTTTCTTTCTCAAATAAACATCCATGAGTTCTTCCCATTCGTGTACTGATAATTTGTCAGATCCATCCCCTCTGAAACAGGGAGGTGCCTTAACATCAGGCTTCATCACTAACTTCATGCCAGTCAAATTAAGAGAAGGTGACTCCATGAGAACCTGGCTCGTCCCTATGCTCTGCTTTTGAACATCAGGACACTCATTTTTTTCACTGCTTTTTTTCAGCTGATCAGATATTGACTGCCCTATTTGTTGAGCAAGCTGTGTGATTAAACTATTCAAGTCAGCATTACCGTGGTCTCGGCTGTCTGAAGCAGCACCTTCACACTTTTCTGCTTCAGTAGTATGTACTCTACCGGGATTACGGGTAGAACAGAAATCAGGAGAGCCAATATTAACTGTCCTTCTGAGTGGTGTCTGTTCAAGTTCACCAAATATACGTCCCCTAGCAAAACCCAATTCAAACCCATCATTAGGGGAATAACTTGTCTTCTCACTATTTTGTGACATCTTGAGTTTTACAGATCAACAAAAATAAATTAAAACAGATAATGACCACAGAAATGACTGTTCACATGTGTACACACCTAAGAGTAATACACAATCAAATTATCAAACAAAAATTCTTTTTCAAATTCAACCTTTTCTTTGTCTCTCTTTTTTTCTGTAAATATGAAGTTTCAACCTTTCTTGAATTATATACAGTCTAATGTCCAACCTGTCTTTCCTTTGGCACAGATACAGGCAGAATTTGGACGTTCCAGAATGCAGCAAAACCCGGCGACCAAGCTGACGTTGATCGATGAGAATCCACGATGACTTGCATCAGACAAAAGTCACGGCACCAATGTGACCGGTCTTCATTTCACTCTGCGTTGTGTTTGTATTAAATGAGACCGGGCAACAGGAATTTCACAGGCCGGTTTTTATTCTGTATGAATAAAAGTAAAAAATTACAGGCTCGGGTCTGTGGCCTTCTCTCAATCAGCCTCTCTTCAGTCGCATTTACCGCGAACTGAACGACATTTTACTCATTTGACATATTTGAGTTTCTCAAATAAACAACTCAATATTGTTTAACATTTCATAAAAAAAATAAAGCATTTTACATAAATTAAAAACAATATACAGAAACATGAAAGTGAACATACCTGTATGAATAAAAGTAAAAAATTACAGGCTCGGGTCTGTGGCCTTCTCTCAATCAGCCTGTTAGTGAAAGGCATTATTTTAGCCAACAGAGCTTGCACACTCATGCTTACATCTCTCCGAAAATACATGCTATAACTCATAACATCATTCACACAAACTTCATACATGTTTGAATAAGATTCAAGTGCATTTTAGAACAAATTACATGTTATATTACGATAAACAAAACTCATATAAAACTTTTCAAACAGAGCGTCAGTACAACCCACCTCTCTTCAGTCGCATTTACCGCGAACTGAAGGAGAGCAACCGGAACCGGAACATGAAAGAACATTAATCTTAAAGGAGCCACGCACCCTATTTAACAAAACTGAAAAATGACCATGTAACCATAGAAATATGACATCTTAATTAATAGAAATCAATATTAGAAGAATAAATGAAATTCCAGAATACAAAATAATGAAAGAAATATAACAAATGATAATAACAAAGGATATTTTGAGTGAAATTAATAAATAAATATAACATCTGTTACACTCAGCTTAGAGCTGACAATGAGAAATTGCGACAAGAGAGGGCCTCTGAATTGCAGGGTGTCAATGTGGCGGGACCTAGCACCTCTGCCACAGTTACTGCCCCTATACTTCCAGCGGCGACTGGTAATATTCCAGTTACTGATAGGCTGGTATTTGTACCTAGAGATAGAAGGTGTCCAAAATTTAGTGGGAGGGCTGGGGTAAATATTGATGAATGGGTGGAGGAAGCTAAAGCTTGTATGAGAACCCGTCATTTATCCCCTGCGGATCAGGCCTTCTTTCTCTTTGACCACTTGGAGGGGGAGGCGCGAGAAGAGATCCGATATCGGTCAGAGACAGAGCGAGCGGACCCTGAGAAAATTATTAAGGCATTGCGTGAATTGTATGGATGTTCAGTGTCGTATGTAGCCTTGCAGGAAGCTTTCTTCTCCCGGAGACAACAGGAGGGGGAAACACTCTTGGAGTTTTCCCTCGCCTTGATGAGTCTGCTGGAGAAGGTTAAGCAACAGTCACCGAACGTAATGGCAAATGCTGAAATGTTGTTACGTGATCAGTTCGTTGAATATGTCAATAACAGTATGTTGAGACGTGAGCTTAAACAGCTGGTGCGCCGACAGCCCAATTCTACTTTATTAGAGGTGAGGAGTGAAGCCCTGCGATGGGAGCAGGAAGGGATGCCGGGGGGTGTGAGGGCCCGAAGTTTATCTGTTCCAGTGGCACATGGAATTCAGTATGGCGTTCACGGAGATTCATGGGTGGTAGCTCGTAGTTCACCCCAGACGTCTGAGTTGGGTGAGTTAAGGGAAATGCTGAAAGCACAGCAAGAGCAGTTAAATCGCCTCACTCAAAGTTTCGCTCGACTGTCAGGCCCAGAGATGCGTAATCGAGTCCCTCGTAGTGGACCTATAATCTGTAGAAGGTGTCAAAAACCAGGCCATTTTGCCCGAGAGTGTAATGAGGAGCGGGTTCTTCAACGTGCTCCTCATTCCACTGTACCTATTGCTGGAGATAGGCAGTTATCTATTTCCGTGCAGTCGGAAAACTAGTGCCCATCGAGCTGCGGAGTCACAGCTCGATTGGGGACATTACTGGCTCAGTTTTACCGACGGGTTCTGTTGCGGCGTCTAGTTTAATGTCGTCCTGTCCTCATCTTGTTGTTTCCATAGGTGGAGTATCGGTGCCGTGCTTGGTTGACACCGGCTCAATGGTCTCCACCATTACGGAAAGCTTTTTTCAGCGACAATTTGCAACATGGGGACAGGAGCGACTTAAGTCATGTCAGTGGTTACAGCTTCGCGCCGCTAACGGGTTTGCCATTCCTTATATTGGTTACATAGAGCTGGATATTGAGCTCTGTGGCCAAGTCGTTTCCAATTGTGGGGTTCTTGTTGTTAAAGATCCTCCTGGTGGCTTGTGTGATCGGATTCCAGGGATCCTTGGAATGAATGTTTTAAAACGATGCTACCAGGATCTCTTTAGTCAACATGGCCCCGCTCTCTTTAACTTGCCTGATGTGTCTAAAGCTCCGCAACTCGTATCTCAAGCATTACAATATTGTAGTGTTAATGTATCTGGCACAAACCATATAGGTAAGGTCCGTGTACGGGGCCGTAGGCCTTGCCGTATCCCAGGGGGCATGCTTAAATTTGTTCCGGCAACTTGCTCTGATGAATTCTCTGCGGGAACCGTACTCTTTGAGCCTCCTGAATCCGGTTTGCCCGCTGGGTTATTGGCTTCTCCTGCAGTAGTTCGGGTGAGCCAAGGGACAGCTTATATACCTGTTGTTAATGTTGGTGTGACTGATGTAGTGCTCTATCCACGGTCAATTATGGGCACGTTGAGCAGTGTTTATGTGATCAGTTTACCCACAGGTGTTACAGAGGTCCAGCCGGTTGTTGCTCTTGTGGGGTCGCAAAGCGCAGAAGTAGCACCTACTGTGCAGGAGCAGGTGGAGGCCATGGACTTGTCGATTTTGTCAGAGGGAGAGCAGAGTCAGGTGAAGTCTTTACTCTGTAGATTTCAGGCAGTGTTCTCTACTCAGGAGACGGATTTAGGTTGTACAAATTTAATTTCACATGATATCCCCTTGGTGGATGAGACTCCAATTCGGCAGCGTTTCCGGCGCATACCCCCATCGGAGTACGAGGTAGTAAAGGCCCACATAAATCAGTTGCTTGAGGCTGATATAATTCGAGAGAGCTGTAGTCCATATGCCTCACCAATCGTACTGGTTAAAAAGAAAGATGGTGGACTGCGCATGTGTGTTGACTACCGTCAACTTAACGCCAGGACTAGGAAAGACGCGTTCCCTTTGCCCCGAATAGACGAGTCCCTTGATTCTCTGAGTGGTGCAAAATGTTTTTCGACCCTCGATTTGGCCAGTGGGTATAATCAGGTTCCAGTCACAGAGAAAGATCGGTTTAAGACAGCTTTTTGTACACCCTTTGGACTCTTTGAGTGGAACCGTATGCCATTTGGCTTGTGTAATGCCCCTGGCACCTTTCAGAGGTTAATGGAGCGTCTGTTCGGGGACCAACAGTGTCAATCCTTGCTCTTATACTTGGATGATGTGGTAGTATTTTCCACCTCTGTAGCACAACATCTGGAGCGGTTGGAGGTGGTGTTGAGTAGGTTAGAACGTGAAGGACTTAAGGTCAAGCTAGGTAAGTGTGCGTTTTTCCAAAGAGAGGTGAAGTATTTGGGCCACGTTATATCAGCTGAAGGGGTATCAACAGACCCTGCGAAGATTGATGCGGTAGCTGATTGGCGAATTCCATCTAATGTGGCAGAGTTGCGCTCGTTTCTGGGTTTCGCCAGTTACTATCGCCGTTTTGTGGAGGGGTTTGCCAAATTGGCAGCCCCCCTACATAAGCTGGTTGCAGTGTGTACTGGTTTGGGATCCAGAAAGCGAGGGGATCAGGGGTTTGCTGGTGCTTGGACTGAACAGTGTCAGCTAAGCTTTGAAGGGTTAAAGAACAGGTTGTCTACTTCCCCCGTGTTGGCATATGCAGACTTCTCCCGGCCCTTTATCTTGGAGGTGGATGCAAGCCATAGTGGGCTTGGTGCCGTCCTCTCCCAAGAGCAGGGGGGTAAGGTACGCCCTATTGCTTATGCCAGCCGCGGCCTGAGGCCCACTGAGCGCAACATGACTAACTATAGTTCCATGAAGTTGGAATTTGTGGCGCTCAAGTGGGCAATGACTGAGAAGTTTAGGGAGTACCTATTGGGTCAGAAGTGCCTTGTCTATACTGACAACAATCCCCTTAGCCACCTGACATCTGCTAAACTGGGAGCTACCGAACAACGTTGGGCGGCCCAGTTGGCCGCCTTTGACTTTGAGGTTCGGTATCGTTCTGGCAGGAGCAACCGAAATGCTGACGCTCTTTCTAGACAGAATTTGGGTTGTCAGGAGATTTGGGAGAGTTTCTTACCGGGGACCATAATTCCAGCTGTGGTAAGGCAGGTGGCAGAGGCCGAACCGGTAGTACAGGTGAATCAAGCAGTAATTGCAGCATTGCCCAGTTTTTCTCTTGAGGATTTGAGTTTGTTACAAGAGGCGGATCCGGATATTCAGAAGGTTTTGGCATTTTGGGAACAGGGTTCTTTTCCCAGCTCTGCGGTGTGCCAGCAGCTCCCAAAGTCTGTTCTAACATTGCTTCAGCAGTGGGACCGTCTTTTAAAAAAGGATGGGGTCCTTTATCGACGTGTGTCACGCCCTGATGGGGGTGAGGAGGTGCTACAGTTGATTTTGCCGGCAGCTTTAAAGCATGAGGTTTTGACTGAGTTGCATCAACATCATGGACACCAGGGTGTTGAACGCACTACTGAATTAGTGCGTCAGCGGTGTTACTGGCCGGGGATGTCGGCAGAAGTGGCACAGTGGTGTCGGGAGTGCGAACGATGCCAGCTGGCTAAAGACGTCCAGCCAACTGCTCGGGGTTTTATGGGTCATGTGTTGGCGTCTAGGCCAAATGAAATCCTAGCTATCGATTTTACCCTGCTTGAGCCCTCCAGTTCTGGACATGAGAATGTGTTGGTGTTAACGGACGTGTTCAGTAAATTTACTCTGGCTGTCCCCACTAGAGATCAGCGAGCTGAGACCGTAGTACAGGCTTTGGTGACCGAGTGGTTTTTCAGGTTTGGGGTTCCAGGTCGTATTCACTCCGACCAGGGCCGGAATTTCGAGTCTGCCCTTATGAAACAACTCTGTAGGTTCTATGGGATCGAAAAATCTCGAACTACACCTTATCATCCGGCAGGCAACGGCCAGTGTGAACGGTTCAATCGAACCCTTCATAACCTTCTTCGCACTCTGCCGACCTCCCGTAAACGGGACTGGGCATCTTGCCTTCCGCAGATCTTGTTCTGTTACAACACCACCCCTCACCAGAGTACAGGTGAGTCTCCATATCTCCTGATGTTTGGTCAGGAGCCTAGACTCCCTGTGGATTTTCTGTTGGGTAGGGTCCAGGAATCTGGAGGGGGTGGGGTTCATGAGTGGATGGTAGAGCATCAAGCTAGGATGCATGTGGCATTTGAAGGGGCACGAGGGCGTTTGAAGGTTGCTGCTGAGCGACGTAAGAGACTGCATGACCAACACGCTCGCGATGCACCACTGAGGGAGGGTCAGCTGATTTATCTCCGGGATCACAGCGTGAGAGGCCGTCATAAAATTCAGGACCTGTGGAGCTCAGTGGTGTATCAGATTGTGAGAGCTCCTATAGATGGAGGGTCTGTATATGCTGTGGCACCTACGGACGACCTGAGTAAGATCCGGCACGTTCATCGTTCGTCAATGAGGACTCGTATCCAACGAGAATCTCCAAGAGTTGTATCTTCTGACAGCCCTTTAGTAGGGACGCCGTCGTCATTGGGGGATGTAGAGGAAGTAGACCTTTGGGTGGCCGTTTCTGACAATTGGCAGGCTGGGTCAGGCCAAACCGTAGCATTACAACCAGCAGCCGTATCTAGGTGCCAGCCACCGGCATCACCGCCGCCGGAAATGGTGGGGCCACCTCCAATAGTGTCTGCTCCCTCTGTAACTGGTGAGTTGGCACCGGATGTTGATTCGAGCCGGGCAGGGGTGTCTATTCCTCAGCCAGTTCAAAGAGAGGGAGATGGTGTTGGAGCAGTACGACGAACGAGACGAGCTACTGCTGGTCAACACCCTAATATTTACCATCTTCCTCGATCAGTGGAGAGTGTGAGGGATGTCCCGTGTGTTCCAGGGTCTATATCCAGCATAACTTCTAGGTTGTTTAGGCCTTGGGACTAATACGTAGTGATTTGTAGTCTATCGTCGGGGCGACGACACAAAAGGGTGGGTAAAATGTGGTGAAGTGAGTGACTCGTTGCCACGTCACCCTCATTACATATATGGCCAATAGGGTTCTGCCCCTTGGGGTATATAGACTCTTTGGATGCTCCCTGGGATACGTCATTGAAAGCCCGCCCCTTTGTCATTCATTCCAAGAGACCGCGGAGGTATGTGTGTCAGCCGTGTAGCCGGTTGTTTTGATGTTAGTATTAAGTGATGTTTCATTGTGCCTTCATCTGTATCTGTTTAGTGTGACACTCGGCCATCGAGGCTGTGCACGTTCTCGTGGCGACACCCACATTGTGGTAAGTTCTAATGTTAGTTTTTAACTTTTTGTGTAGTTTGTTTGTTTGAGCGACCTGCAATGCGTTTTAGTGTGGCGTGCCTTCGGTCTCCCATTGGTGTGACGTCTCATAGCTGCGTCGGAGTATCAGCTGTTTATTGACTCACTAACATCAGATGACTGTCATATGATTTCCGTGTGCCTGTGATTGTTTGTGTGCGCGCGCCGAAATTGAATCAGGGTGAGTACATTTACGATCGTTTCTTTTAATCTGCAACTGTTTTTAATTAGATAGTTAATGAATATTTGTGTTTAGGAGTTCTCTTTTGC
The DNA here is from genome assembly GCF_951802725.1 of Rutilus rutilus. Taxonomy (NCBI): domain Eukaryota; kingdom Metazoa; phylum Chordata; class Actinopteri; order Cypriniformes; family Leuciscidae; genus Rutilus; species Rutilus rutilus. The sequence goes on from NC_140227.1 coordinate 11,525,140, forward strand.
CCGTGTTAAAGCCAGGCTGAGCAGCTACTTTAGCAACTTGCTGTCAGCAATCCATGCTTCATTGAGCCACGTTTGCTGCTTTGTGGAAGCCGAATATCACTGCTGGACTCCACTTTATCTATTGCTCAGGCAATATGTTGTTTATGTTGTATGAATGTGGCTGGTTTTGTTACCAGTCCTTAGCCGCATGATCATCACTGTTAAATACCTGTGATTTATTACATGGAGTGATAATTAGCCTACCAAACTGGTCCCATCATTTGTGTAGGTTGGACTGATTGTGTGATTTTTGTGTTGTGACCGTTTGAATGGTTTATATTTATTTTCTTTGTCTTTATTATAGATGACCATTTATCTTATAACTTGATTTTTGTTTTCATTATTTGTCTCATTGTGATTTGGTTTATCTCTAATCATTTCTATATTTATTTCTTTTCTGTATTCTGCAGGAGCTGGGTTTTCCTGGAGGCAGGCTGGTGGTTTTAGCTGCAGGCCTTCACCCTAAGTAGGGGTTATAAGTGTGGTGTGACTTTTTATCACTATTTTGTAGTGGAGTGATTCTTCAAAGTGTGTTTGATTGCCATATGCAGCTATAGCTAGCCTGCTTCTCTGTGGTCTCAGCCCCTGCAGTGATCATATTCTTTTTGTTTTGGTTGCCTTTTTGATTACGAAATGACACAATTGATTGTGTTATTTGTTTAATTGCTTTCTTTAATAAAAATTGCCTGTTTCAATGTGAACTCACGTCTCTTGCCTCTCCTGAGTAAACGGACTTGTGTCCTATTTATTAGATTATTTCCCCGGTAATTCGGGGTGGCGTAGTCACTACTAGACGGCCACGTATTGCTACATAAAGATAAAGACGAGTTAATAATATTAAGGAGAGGCTCTTCCACTACAGGTAACACTTCTTTCAGTAGTTTAGTTGGTATCGGATCTAATAAACATGTTGTTGTTTTAGAGGAAGTGATAAGTTTATTTAACTCTATTTGTTCTATAGTTGTAAAGCACTGTAATTGTTCTTGCGGGGTGATAATTAAGGCTGAATTATAAGGCGCAACTGAAGATTGAACGTTTACAATTGTGGTTCTGATGCTTTCTATTTTCTCAGTGAAGAACTTCATAAAATCATTACTACTAAACTGTAACGGGATATTTTGTTCGCTTGATGTCTGTTTATTTGTTAGTCTAGCCACGGTGTTAAATAAAAACCTTGGATTATTTTGGTTATTTTCTATTAGTTTGCGGAGGTGCTCAGCCCTGGCTGCTTTTAGGGCCTTTTTATAACGTGACATACTGTCTTTCCACGCGATTCTAAAGACCTCTAAATTAGTTTGTTTCCATTTACGCTCTAAAATACGGGTTTCTCTCTTTAGAACATGCGTAGTATTGTTGTACCACGGTGCTTTAATTTTCTCTCTGACCTTTTTTAATCTAATAGGTGCAACAACATCCAATGTTCTAGAGAGAATAGTGCTCATAGTGCTAGTTAGTTCTTCTAGTTCATCTGTTTGTTTGGGTTCAGGCAGCAGCTGAGACAGATCAGATAAGCAGTTTGAGAAATTATCTATGGTGGATGGAAGGATTGTTCTGCCTGGTTGATAACGCGGCGCCGCATGACATATTACAGCAGTACGTAATATGCAAGTTACCATGTAATGGTCAGTGACTTCATCACTTTGCGGTATAATATCTATATCGGTTGGATCGGTTCCATGTGATATAATTAAATCGAGTGTATGATTAAGACGATGAGTTGGTCCGGTGACGTTTTGCTTGACCCCAAATGAATTTAATAAATCTGTAAACGCAGCCCCTAACGCATCATTTGGATTATCTACGTGTATGTTAAAATCTCCAACAATTAATGCTTTATCGACATTGACTAATAGGTCTGAGAGAAAATCTGCAAACTCTTTTAGGAAATCAGCGTAAGGCCCAGGCGGTCTATATACGGTAGCCAAGGCTAGAGATAATAGGGATGTTTTTCTAACATCTAAGAGCGTAACATTTAGTACAAGTACTTCAAACTAAATAAACTTATAACCCGCTTTCTGAGTAACATTGAAAATATCTCTATAAATTGTCGCAACACCACCGCCACGACCAATCAGACGGGGCTCATGCTTATAGGAGTATCCAGGAGGAGCAGACTCATTTAGACCGAAATAATCATTTGGTTTAAGCCAGGTTTCAGTTAGGCAAAGTACATCGAAGCTATTATCTGTGACTATTTCATTTACAATAACTGCCTTAGGTGTGAGTGATCTAATGTTTAGAAGACCTAGCTTTAGAAATTGTTTTTGTTTACTAATAGCAACATTTTCTGTTTTAATAACAATTAGATTTTTCCTAGATCCTGCAGTAGATTTGTTATTTGATCTCACTAAACGAGGAATAGACACGGTTTCTATGCAATATTCTACACTAGTATTTATATCAGTTAAATTGGTGCAGCAGAGACTATGATTTGGACTTTTGGTTACTAGTCAAAAGGTATTTAACATTTTGGAGATGTTATCCGACAGAAGATCTGCTCCGAATCTGCTTGGGTGTAAGCCATCGGCACGGAAAAGCCTAGGACGCTCCCAAAACAGATTCCAATTATTTACAAAGAGCAGTTTCTGCTCATTGCACCATGACATTAACCATTCATTTAGCGCAAATAATCTGCTAAACTTTTCATGTCCTAGTCGGTACGTGGGAAGCGGTCCTGACACTATGATCGTTGTTTCAGGCGATGTGCTGCGCACCGTATCGATCAGATTCCTGAAGTCTTTCTTCAGAATCTCTGTCTGGCGCATCCTGATGTCGTTCACTCCCGCGTGCAGGACAACAGTTCCGACGCGCTCGTCACCGTTCAGAATCTCGGGAACGTGAGTAGCGATTTCAGAAACACGAGCACCAGGAAAGCAGTGACTGTGCACCTTACTTTTACCTAACGTTGCGCGTACGTGCCGAATGATGGAATCGCCGATGATCACAGCATCGCGTTCTGTTTCGCGAAGAGGGGAGAAGCGGTTTTGTGTGGATAACTCGAAAACCGGGAGGGTCGGAGAGAGTCTTGGTCTAGACCTGACTCGCGTCTTCCGCTGCGGAACCACCCAGGCTTCGTGGTGGCGTGTTGGAGCCGGAGTGAACGAGACCATGGCTGATCGCGACCTCGGCGCTCGGGACCTATGTTGAGAAACGCACGGAGTAGACGAAGTCGGAGTCAGCGGGTTAGTAACGTTAATCTCTGATTTGTGTGCATCGGCGCGTGATGTTTCAAGAGCTAACCGCCGGTCTATCAGCTCGGCTTGTCTCAATAAAAGGTCGTGGATCTGTTTCTCAACAGCTTCCAGCTCAGACTGCAGTGCGTGCAGCTCAAATGTGTCCTCACCTGCACCAAAAGGTAGACTACTTTCATCTGATATATTCGCCATTTTAACAGATGGACAGTAAGTTAGCAACGAAGCTACCAGTGATGCTATCAATATTAATACTAATTTATGACTGAAGTTTTAGATATAATCCGTCTTTTTAGTGGTACGGGTGTAGAGTAGACGCACGATAGGCGAAAAATGTTTGTAAGTGAGTGTTGAGAAGACGCGTTCAGCCGTGATCCACGGGAGTAACCTATAGGAGTATCCAGCGTTGGATCACTAATAGGCTTGAGACGCGTCTGCTCAACAGTCCGCGTTGTAACTATGAGGGTTGAGCAGTAGTGCTTCTCAGTGAGGTAAAGTAGAAAATGTTTGTTGTAAGTTTAAAGAATAAAATCAAGATTTATAAATCAAATCGCTGGAGCTCCAAAGACAACAACGCGTTCAGACGCGACGCATGCGCATTCGAAAACAATTTGGAGCCACAGCAAAGGGGCCATAGAGCCTTTATCTCAAGCTCAGAGCGAAGGGGGGCTATACAGCAGATACTTCCTGGTACCGAAAAAAGACGGGGGTCTCAGACCCATACTAGATCTAAGACAGCTGAACAAAGTGCTTGCGAAGCGACAGTTCAGAATGCTCACGACCAGAAAAATCCTCGCGCAAATTCACAGAGGAGACGGGTTTATGTCAATAGATCTGAAGGACGCGTATTTTCAAATACAGATAGCGTCACGTCACAGGCGATATTTGAGATTCGCCTTCGAGGGCCAGGCTCTTATTCAGTACACAGTCCTACCGTTCGGCTTGTCCCTAGCACCCCGTACATTTACGATGTGCATGGACGCAGCGCTCGCACCCCTCAGACTCCGGGGCATGCGAGTATTGAACTACTTGGACAATTGGCTGATTCTAGCTCAATCACGCTCGGAGCTCATAGAGCACAGGACCATTTTACTCGATCACCTTGAGAATCTGGGTCTCAGAGTCAATTGGGCGAAGAGTTCTCTGTCCCCCAGACAGATAATATCTTTTCTGGGCACAGAACTGGACTCGCTGTCTATGATAGCGCGACTGTCACCACAGCGCACTGGATATTCAGTGCGCAGCGAGCTCTTTCCGCTGCGGCGCGTCTGTCCCGCTCAGAATATTTCAGAGGATGCTGGGTCTCATGGCCTCAGCATCATCAGTACTTCAGCTGGGCTTGCTTCGCATGCGCCCGCTACAGTTCTGGCTGAAAGCGCGAGTACCGCGCCGAGCGTGGACTTCCGGTCTGCTTCGTCTCAAGGTCAATCAGAAGTGCATCACAGCTCTGATACCTTGGAAAGCAACCGACTGGTACCGATCAGGTGTAAACCTGGGGACTTCCTCGAGTGTGAGGGTGGTGTCTACGGACGCATCCACCTCGGGATGGGGAGCGCTGCTTGAGGGCAGACCGTTCTTCGGCCAATGGTCAGAACGGGAGAAGCTTCTGCACATAAAGCTTCTGCACATAAACTACCTGGAAATGTTGGCAGTAGAAAACGCGCTGACACGTTTTTGTCCCCAAATAAGAGGACACCACGTCCTGGTCCGCTCGGACAACATGTCAGTGGTATCCTACATAAATCGCCAGGGAGGCCTCAGGTCCCAAAACCTGCACAGGCTGACAGAACGCCTCCTGGTGTGGGCTCAGTGCAACCTGCTGAGAGCGGCGCATGTGCCAGGGCTCCTAAATGTAGGACCAGACAGGCTGTCCAGGAACAACGTTCCGACAGGCGAGTGGTCTCTACACCCCCACAGACAGTCCAACTGCTGTGGAAGAAATTCGGCAGAGCGAGGGTAGACCTGTTTGCGTCTCAAGAAAACGCTCACTGTCTGGAATTTTACTCCAAGAGCAGGGACGCGCTGGCTCATGTTTGGCCCCGCTGTCCGCTCTATGCTTTTCCCCCCATCTCTCTCCTGCCTCAGGTGATAGAACGGATCAGGGAAGAGGGATGCTCAGTGCTACTCGTAGCGCCGTTCTGGAAAAACCAACACTGGTTCCCAGTTCTGATGCAGCTAACGAGCACTGCCCCATGGCCAGTGCCAGTGAGGAGGGACCTCCTCTCTCAGGCCGAGGGCTTGATCTGGCATCCTCACCCAGAGCTGTGGTCCCTTCATGTTTGGGCCATCAACGGGTACCCGCTGACCTCCCAAGGGGAGTGTTAGACACGATCACGCAGGCTAGAGCCCCGTCTACGCGACGGCTCTACTCCTCGAAATGGTCAGTGTTCTCCAGCTGGTGCACAGCTCGTGGCATATCACCCCCAGACTGTGGGGTGACGGAGGTTCTCTTCTTCCTACAAGAGCTGTTGGATAAGGGTAGGACCCCTTCCACGCTCAAAGTTTATGTGGCGGCCATAGCAGCGTTCTCTAAAACAATGCTTGGTCAGTTAATAGGAAGGAACGATTTAGTCATCCGCTTCCTTAGAGGAGTTAGGAGACTGATTACTTAGAGTGTGTATCCTGTAACGTCATTATATAATTTTATTAATAAAAGATTGAGTCAAACCACTTGTAAGCGTAATTCTTTTGCAGCTGTTGAAACGACAGCATGTCAGACCTTATGAAAAAAGCTTATTATACGCCATCTAACCCCGGTTCTTAGGAGGTAAAAAAAAACGTTTAAAAGATGCCATCTTAAAGGATAGCGGCGTTCGACTAAGTGATGTATTTAATAAGTATGCATGGGTCCGTGTGCTGACGAATAAGAGCGGTATCGAGGTTACTAAAGCATTTGTGTCTATACTCGAAGAGGGTAGTGTTCCGCAGAAATTGCAGACGGATCAGGGGAAGGAGTTTTTTAACAAACATTTTCAAGATGTGATGAAAAAGCACAAAATTAATCATTTTGCCACCGCTACTAATTTAAAGGCCAGCGTCGTGGAACGTTATAATAGAACATCGTATGTGGAGATTTTTAACGGCTACAAATTCCCGATGATACATAGATGAATTACAAGATATCTTACAGGGATACAACTCCAGTCATCACCGAAGTATTAGGATGAGACCGGTGGATGTCGATAAAGTAAATGAGGCTCTGGTGTTTCAAAACTTGTACGGCACTATAAAGAAGACAGAGAAATGTGAATTTAATAAACATACAGTCTAGCGTAGCTCTTAAACGACACTCATTGCCCGTGGCACACTCACACTCCGATGATACTGGTGCCCCGCATCGCTAGAACTTGACGGGCAGTCGCTCACCGTTTCAGAAGTTTCTAGATTTTTCGATTGTCGATTAGGCCCCTGTTTGATGATGAAAGATTCGGTTAGGTCCTTGAATCTCCTGAGGATGGGATTTTAAACCGCACAGGTTTAGGACAAATGCTATGATGAATCGAAGATTAGGTTTAAACAGTTTACAGGCCAGTTCGTCAATGGCTTTCAAAGAAGTACAGTATGTGGGTGGTTCATACAGGCAGGAATGTTGACGCAGGCTTTGGCAGTCCATGTAACAAGCAAATGTTCCTTCAGCTTTTGATCAGTGAGATGTTGCAACAGCAGAATGATCATGGCTTTTACGATTTTGAATCCAACGTCGCTGAAACATCTGTCTGTAGTGTCGAAACCAGGTTTAGCAGTGGAATCACTACCACCACACACGCATCAGTTAGGAAACCGGCTTGCGTGCGATAACTGAGGCTGAGCTCTGTAAGCTCTGTAAGCTCTGTAAGCTCTGTGAGCTCTGAGTTTATCAGGACAGCGTTTGGGGTCCGCCCTCGCCCTCCTGTTGAACAGTTTATTTCAATTTTTAAATAAACTGAACAGTTTATTTAAAAATAATTTTCATTTAACACCGTTGTATTAGCTTTCTCATTCAAACACAATGCATTGCGTTAAACTGACTTGAAACAGTTGCGTTTGGCTTAACTCAATATTTTCATGTCGAAAGAACATGTTTCAGTTAAGTAGACCAAAAATAACATTTGATGCTTGCTCAATTTACTTATGTAAATGGAGTTAATTCAACACGATTCTTTTCAACCGTTTAACTTAATCCATTTGCGTTGAGATTACATAAATGAGTTTAGTTGTGTTAAAATAGCGATATAGAAAACTAGGACCAGGATTTCCCCTCCCCATCATGCTTTGCACAGGACTGGAAAGGGGTGTACATTTAAAATAAAACTTTATTGTATGTGTTTTTTCATCATGATAAAAAATTTGTGACTTGTTAATGATTAATGTTCTTTAATGTTTATATTTAAAAGAGTTTCTGATATGTTATTGTTTTTGGAGGTTACCATTGTGGTGAAGTGTAGACCTTGTGCTTGGGTGAGGACGTGCTAACAACAATTAAAGTGGTTTTAATAATAATAAAAACAACTACTTCAGACATACATTGGATGCAACATAACCGTTTTCTAGCAAATGCTTAACATTCTTAAGAGTCTTTATGGAGTAAAGATTTTGTAAAAGTTTTTCTTATTAGATAACATTTGTAAAAGTTGTAAAATTGTTGAACTATTTGTTTTAATTTTTGTTTGATATTAATTTTAGGATAATTGAACTTAATAGTTTTGGACAAATTAAGAATTAAATGTGTAAATTAAATATGTTAATTAAATGCCACATAACCCAGTAACGTTAGAGCCTGTTGACATAAAAAGTTAAGTAAATCCACCATATATTTTTAATATTCCAGCAGAATTTTGATTAAGCATTACACGGTCAAAACATATGTCTGAATTGTTTGCAATATATCCATAACATGCCCTTAGAAAATGATAGATAGGATGGAATTTCTTTTTGTGCAGACTTTAAGTTAACTTTTACCAAAGATTAAAATGTCAAAGTTCAGTCCCTGAAGCGTTTATTAAATTGTCTCTATAGCGAAATTAAAACACAATGTACCGATTGTATATAACCCTACACGTTGACTTTTAAACAGTAGTCTAAATTCTGAAAAAAAACACATTACGTCAGTAAGATTCTTTGAGGTGTGAAAATTGTATCACGGTTAAACAAAAACAAATAAACATATAGCCAGAAACACTGAGATAATGTCGAGAGACACAAAAACAAAAGGCAAAAACTCGATACATTACAATATCATTCTACAAATAGTGGTTCACTAACATTACACAGGAAACAGATATCACTTGGTATTCTGCTGATGAGGGACAAAAACAGTTTTTTTTTTCTTTTTTTTTCTTAAAGAAGCACAAATTGTGAAGACAAACATGACAAATTGTGTGTCTGCGACACCTTGACTCGTAATGCGTAACTTAATTGATAGGTTAGTTTTAAATGTAACAGTCGTATGTGTATCAGAAAAACATCAAGACTCACTTTTCATGTTGGGCCTTTTATGTGTCTTGTGACCGCTTTGTAGACAGACCTAAAAGAATGTCACAGTTTAAATTTTAAATTTTGTATAATTTTCTTATGTTGTATTTGTTCATTAAATCCTATATGAACATGTTTGACAGCGCTCAAAGTGTAGTCTTCGTCTAAAAACTGTGCAAAGAAACAAGATGTAAACAGTGTCATCCGCTAGTGGGGGAAAAATTATATAAATCGCATTATTCCTCAAATGTGATTGCATCACAATAATATGGTACAGGCACTCTAACAAATCTGCCAGAATCTATTTACATATTGTAAATGTTTACTACAACTATGGGAGGATCTGGGTGTGTTTTGTTTATGACGACTTAATAAAACATAAAACCTTTGCATAAATTACTACTTATTGGATGTTAAACCCCCCGGGGTATAATTTAAAACGTATGATTGTCAAAAGAAAAATCATCTGTATTTTAAACACTGCTTTTCTTAAAAAACATTGTGTCAGACGTATTTGGTAGCATTATTCACTTGTTTCATCGCGTGTTAACTCTATATTTATAAGTAGGCTACATTTATAACACAAAAATAACCAGTTAATGGCTTTGTGTCAGAACACACCAGGTATGAAGCTATGATTGGTTTTAACTTTTTTATTCTAACTTCAAAGCTAGATTATCCTTTGAAAAGTGTAATACAAAATATTTGGAAAACTACCTTACATACGCTGTGTTTTCACCGATTGACGTGAGCCGTTGACCATTATGACCTTAATGGTGTCATTGTGTGAAGAACTGTTTGGAGTATTGCAGCAGCTTCTATTTCTAAACATTGCATCAGGCATATTTATCATATGTTTTACTTTATACTTGCTAGGAAATGAATTGAATTGAAACTTTGTAGATGTAAGAAAAAGTATATTTTATAAAAGAAAAAGTACCAATTAATGACATTGTGTCAGAACACAACACAAAGTGTAATACAAATTGTATAGACTATTTGATTTTGGTAGGGAACACTGGAATCTAGGGTCTTTTAGCTTAATCTTTTGTTTTAAGGGAAATTAAATATTCTCGGGATCCCCACTGACCCCTGATGTTGTGACTTCTGAAGACCTTAAGACGAGTACAATTAAATATCCACTCAAGACACCTTTACATATGCAGCGTCATGGACTACAGAGGCTTATGTGTGCTGATTTTCTAAAAGATACACTGTAAACCCTAACGCTCAAAATAATTAATTGGTTGAGTATGGGCCAATCAAGTTAATCAAATTAACTTTTATGAGTATTTACAACTTTCTTTCTTAAACTTTAGGGTTTCTTTTGAGTTCACAAAACTTACGCATTTTATGTTACACATTTTTTATGTTTCATTGTTTAATTGTTTTGAGTTCTATGAACTTGTTTTAACTTAAATTTAACTGAAACTGGGCTGGGATCTCTATTCCCCAGCATGCTTTGCCATGACACAGTCAATGCTAAAATTGTTTTGTACCAGATTAATGTTAAGTGGGGGATTTAGTAATGTTTAATGTTTTGTTTTGCTATAGTTTAGAAAAGTTTCTGGTATTTTGTTTTTGTGGGGATTACCACCATTGTGTCGAGTGGAGCATGAGCTTGGTTTGAGAACAGTGAATGAACCCTTTTTAGAACCTGAAGCTACATTTTTTTGTTTTTGACTGTAAAATTATAAAAACAATGCGTGCTCTTCAAGTGTAAGGTGTCATCTTTTCAGAAAAAAAGATGGCTTTCAATAAATTACAGTTATTGGCCATTAGTGTGTGTGTGTGTGTGTGTGTGGTGAGTTTGTAAATAGAATTTAAATAGACAAAAATAATAGAAACGTGAATAAATGTACAGATTTTATTTAGAAAAAAATCTTTAAAAAAATCACGAACAAAAGAAACTAACGGTTTAAAGTGGAAAATCTAATTATAATGCATATATAGCCTACAAGTCTTTTTTGTGACACTGGGTTGCACTGTTTTCATTTAGGATACACTTTCATACATGCACGCATTTACAAATAGACTACATACATAACGTTACATACGCACGCCACGAATACATCATGCTGGTGTGTGTCGGTGGACAATATACTGTTTGAATATCTTTGGATAAATAAGATTTTATCTAAGCACAGTTTTGCTTTAAAATTGTAAAGTTTTGAACAGATGCTGTTATGTAAAATAATAGCTCGGGTAAAATTTATGCAAAATCATTTCTGGGTAATTTTATGACAATGTCCATTTTCTGTCCCTAGCCTTTACAGAAATATCACACTTGAAATACACTTTAGGGTTACAATTTCTTCACATTTTTTAAATAAAACAATATGTTATTTGAACAATTACGTCGTCTTGAGCCATCTATGTGGCAACATTTGATTTTTAATATTTGAAAGTAGTGGTCCCCTGGAGTTGTGTCACTGGTGTTACCGTTAAACAAAAATCTAATATTTTTAAATAAAAATCATATTGATGACATCACTCGACTTCCTTCTTTCAAATTCATGAATATCTATGAAGAAAGGCCCATGGCCTCTTTTCAGTTATCAAAAATCTTCTCATTTATCTCATGATTTCATATGAAGCTTTAGTTAAACTCACTGGTATGACCCACTTTATTGTTAGGGGGATATAAAAAATAAAATAAAAATAAACTAGAATACTTATGGAATAAACAACTTAATTTAGTTAGTATACCATGCTTGACAAGATAAACTTTATTCGAAGCTATTCATTTAGATTGTATGCCAAATGTAACAATTTAGTCTCATCTACTTAATTATGGTTGAAGAATAATGATCTTTGGTCTTTTAAAGGATTGCATCATTACTTGATTTTAACAGGTTTTTCAAATATTTTCATTGTTATAGCAAATACATGGTAGGGCAGATGAACTATCATCATTCAAGCATACTTTTAACAAACCTGATTAAAATAATAAAACATAATCTCCTTATTTGTTGCACTATTATTATTTTCTGTAACTCTGACTGCATGTGCTGAAAAATAGAAATAATCTTTCATAAAAACCTTTAATTATTGCCAAAGATGTAATGTAACACAAGCGTCAAAATGATACCTACATGCAGTCTTTAAGTAAATGCACAGAATATAAAAATCATTAAACTGTCATTTTTGCGTATTCATAAAGTCAAAGGATGTTCTATAATGTGTTCTAAGTTTAAATGTTAGAAAAAGAATCTGATCTTCAAAAAGTGTCAGAATTGAGGTGTCATTTTGGGTTTCATCTTTCTTTCACGCGTTCTCCTAGTAAGCAGAACAGTCATACAGCATTCCAAATCTAATGGCATTTGCTTATTTCAATTATGACCAGTCATGTAATTTTGTAATGTTGTGCATTAAAGAGTAAAGGAAATTTGTTGTCTCTGTCTAAAAATTTCAGTCATATAAAATCACATAATGCACACAGGCTGTAAAAAAAATCTTCAGTGATTATTGAATCAATGGCTATTTAACCTCATGTGCAATTTAAACTTTAACCACTGGGTGGAAGCAAACACTAAGACATGGAGAATCATTTTAACTGCCCTTCGGGTTCAGATTCTGGAGTGCGGTGTGAAATGCTCATATGTGTTTAACCTTAAATCTTTACTGACAGAAAAGAAAACAATGAATCATAAAGCAAAAAGGCACAAGTTACACCATCTTTCGAACTCACCAAACCACTCAGCTGAAAATTGAAATGCATACAACTATGTTTAGTACAGACAGGAGCCTACAAAATCTTTCCAGAGAGCAAGACACAGAGACATGACCTTAATTATGGCACAGACTCCTCCTGAACTTCCAAATATGCTTTGCTTAACAGTATTTTTGTTTCCTGAAGCCTGACTGGAAGTACTAAGACATTTAAAGGACTGCAGTGTGTTTTTAAAGACATTATACACACTGTAAGTTCACTCCCTCTAAAGGTCTATCACCCTTGGTGATTCATCTGTTTGGGATTTGGCAAAGTAAATGACCACAAGGTTTGTAAATGAGTGTGAGGTCCATTAGAGGCAATTCATGTGTGCTTTGAGGAGAGCCTTAGCTGTTTTCTGAGCTTTTAAATTGGGACTGTTTTGAGGGTCAGCCTGTTTGCCACAGTGAAACTGGAATGACAGAATAGTGTATGATTAAACATAATGCAGAGTGCACAATAGGGGTTTGCTTAAATAAGGGACTATATAAGTTGACAAAATTATTATTACTATTATTATTATTATTATTATATTAATTAAAATAATATATATAATGAACAGTGCAAAGCTAGGAAATCAATGGAATCAGAATAAATAGATACAGAGTGGTAAACTAAATTAAACACCGGAACCTCAGGCTGACTGCAAACAGATGCTGGGTCTGTAATAGAAATGCTTTGCCATTTTCCATCACCAAAAGAGATGCATATGAGGGGATGTATTTCATTGTCAGTCCATTGAAAAATAAATAAAACAGATACATAAAACATTGATTGAAATATTCAGTGACAATGCATTTTTATTTAAAGCAATAGTTACATTATGTATGTATAGCTCTGGTTATACACTTAATGGCAGGAGACTTTTCTAGCTAATGATCAAATAGGTTACAGTCTGCCCCCCAGAGGGAGATGTGTATAATGTCTAGTGTTACACCAGTAACTGGCTCTTTATAGCTTTTGTATTTCATAAACAAGTTCATATAAAGGGCTTGCTGCTTGGACTAATTCTTCAAGGGTTATTATATATAATACCAAACATTCTGTCTCTTCTGAGAACTAAAATATCAAACTTTTCTTGTTCTGGAAAAGTAGATCACTGCCATTTAAAAGGAGAAGAATAAATAATCAATTTGGTTGTGCATATTGTTTATGAATCTCAGTGTGACAGTCAGGCAGACTGAAAGGTGATGTTCAGGGAGAGCCTGGAAACACCCATCAGGCCCGGCGTCCATTTGCATTTATATAGTTTCTCCATCAAAATCACACAACACATTTTTATTTTCATTTAGACACTAATATGGATGTGCCATCAGTGCATATCTTGAATATGAAAACACACACACTCAAATGGCTCCCTGAATCGTGTGTTCAGAAGTGCTCTTGTAGCTTTAATGAAGGAAAATAGGTTTGGGAAACTTTTCAGTACATCTAAATAATTCATTTCCATTAGACTTACAGAAACCAATTTAGTTTGGGGGATTATTTTATTTATGCATTAATTTATTTAGACTAGTCTTCATCTGGATACAGGTGGTACTCATTTCCCTATACAAATAACATAACGTTGTAACAGGTTTTATTTGCGTGATATGTCACTTTGGACTGAATGACATAGAATATATAACTAACCACGCAGGTAACACTTTAGAATAATGGTCTAGCTGTCATTAATAAGTAACTATGCAGGAAGGAATGCAGGACTAATGATTAGTTCTACATTAACACTTCAGCTACTACTATTAACTAAAATAGAAACAAGCTTAACTAATCAGTAAGTAATATAAAATTTAGGAGATAGTTCCTTATTAGGTAATCATTTACTGAATGAGATTATCCTCATTAAGAACTATTAACTAACTGACAAATTATAAAGAACATTATCGTGTCTCTGAGATGTAATCAGTCATAATTTTTACTCTGAATATAGACGCATCACTAAAATGCATCACTATGCAGGAACTACTAGTAATCTGGACCATTATTTTAAAGTGAAAAATATGTTTTTCACTTTAAAATGATGGTCCAGATCACTAGTAGTCCTTGAAGAGTGACTAGGTACTTGAGTAATTAGTGATGCATTTTATGACCATGTTCTGAGTAAAAAAAAAGACAATCTTCAAGAACTACTAGTGATCTGGACCATTATTTTGGCATAATACGCGGCAATCCGGCACGTAGCTTCATGAAAAAATTGCACTGCATACTTAATACACGCTTTGAAGCTTCAGTGTCAAATGTAACATCACTAATATCCTTGTGTATCCATTATGGAACAGAGACTCAAGACAAAATTATACTGGTAAGAGAAACAGGTTTATTGAAACAAGTAGCGGTGAGCATCAGTGGGTGACGATAATGGAGAATGTCTTTGAATAATGATGGTGAGATATACTGACAGTCTGTGGTTCTTTTGCAGATGATGGAGGTCATGGATGCTGTGGTGAGAGATCGCTGGAGTACACACAGTGATGACAGGAACCAGTAAGACGATGGAGAAACAGGACAATAGACGAGCACACTAAACATCAATCGTAGGAAGGTAAGAGTAACAGGAAAGTGAGTCCTTACTCAAAAGAGACCAGACAATATGACTTCTTCTTCTTCTCAAGTTTAATGGCGGTTGGCAAACCAAACTTAAATGGTGCATTCCCGCCACCTACTGGATTGGAGTGTGGATAACGTTATGGTAGTACTGACCTAAATCCTATTACTTAAATGAGTGTCTTTTAAAAAATGAAATACTTCTTCATATATTTTAAATTGCTTTGGGCCATTACCTAATAATGCTTTGATAGAAAAAACTTCCATTTCCATTTCTCTTAATGCTTGAAATAATTTAAATCTTTCTCTTGCATAAGCCTCACATTTTAATAATACATGTTCTACTGTTTCCATATTTTCGGAACTACATTTGTCACAATACCCAGTCTGGTGTTTCCCAATCCTGACCATA
The DNA here is from genome assembly GCF_951802725.1 of Rutilus rutilus. NCBI lineage: Eukaryota > Metazoa > Chordata > Actinopteri > Cypriniformes > Leuciscidae > Rutilus > Rutilus rutilus. The sequence continues at coordinate 11,540,489 of NC_140227.1, forward strand.
CTTTGATTTAGTAGACAATGGCCAATGCGCATTCTTGAAATTATAACATCCTTCCTCCTATTTCCAAAGTTTCTTCTTTCAAAACCAACTGTTCCTTGAATTTTGTATAAATGTCGACCCTTATTTCCACTGTCCCACTCCTTCTGCCATTTCTTCCTAATTTCCTTTGCTATTATACTTTTTATCTCAGTCTTACTCAATCCAATTTTAATATCAACTTCTTGAAATTTTATGGCCTGTTTGGCTAAACTATCCACCTCTTCATTCCCTGCCACCCCCATATGAGCTGGTATCCAAAGAAAATGAGTAATGATTCCCAATTGTCTGATTCTAAAAAGACTTTGTAATATTTCATAAATTAAGTCCTGTCTAGCTGTAGAAATACCACTTGCTAGACTTTCAATTGCAGATAAAGAGTCTGTGCATATAACTGATCTGATTGGCTGAACTTCTTCGACCCACTGTAATGCTAATATAATTGCTATTAATTCTGATGTAAATACTGAAATGTGATCTGATGTTCTTTTCAAAATGTTGACTTTAAATTGAGGTATAAATACTGCTGCAGATGTTGTACCAGAATCTGGATCTTTTGAGCCATCAGTATATATCTGGATGGCACTATAATATCTATGATCTATGTAATCTTGTACCTTTACGCTATCCAAGATATTCTCCTCATTTTAGACAATATGACTGTGTGAGGTGAGTGCTTTTGTGCTAACTGTGCTGATGATCAGATGACGTGCAGGTGCGGGTGATTAGTACTTAGGTGACAGGGATCTCTGTGATTGTGTGGTGATGAAGCCTGGCTGATGCCTGACAGTATCCTTGTGTATACCTGTGATATTTACCTGCTCTGGCCCTGCTTCACTGAGGTGTGTGCCCTGTCAGCCAGCATCAATATCTGCATCCTGCACAAACTTTAAGAGAAAGTGACTTTCGTTATTCATTATATCGTTCCCTATCATCGTGTTTACTGCTACTCACCTGTTCACCGTGTGTGTGTGTGTACCCACAATAAAATGTCATGAAACACACTTTTTTTGTCTGGATCTGTTTATTTATAATGAATTACTTGAATAAACCACTTCTACGACGGACATGTTGTCGTGTCCTGAATTAAAATTCATTTTAATATGTTTTGGAAATAAATTTCAAAATATCAGGTGGTACAAGTGTTCTGATATAATAAAAGAGAAAAAAAGCCATTAAAAATATAGGTTAGTTGATCAGTTAGTATTCTTTCTTAATTTCTTGTGGTACAACCATTAAAAATAATGTATTTAAATGTATTTACTTACTACCTATTTATTTTTAATATACATATTTATATTTTAAAAGAAATTAACTGAGTATCATCTAAGAGTCATTGAATTAAATTACATATATATAAATGAATGTACATATACACTCACCTAGAGGATTATTAGGAACACCATACTAATACTGTGTTTGACCCCCTTTCGCCTTCAGAACTGCCTTAAAGGAGAACTCCGGTCAATTTTAACATTGAGCTAATTTTTTTGTAAATTTGGAGTGCTGTCAGTACAGAGAACAACGACAAAAATCGGTGTTGCCTACACTGTGTTATCCTCTTTTTAAAATTTGCACCCTGTTGACTTCAATGGGGCAAGTTTTAAACCTGCTTTTAGCCTCTTAACATCCTTGATGTGTCATTACAAGTGCACAGCTAATGTGAGTGATTCCTTCAGAGTGATCACGGGTGAATCTGACTGCAGTAGACGTGAAAGATATTAATAAATATGATGTTATTTCAGCCAGCGCACATACCTGTATTTTCTTCCTGTTAAGAGACTAAAAGCAGGTTTAAAACTTGCCCCACTGAAGTCAACAGGGTGCAAATTTTAAAAAGAGGATAACACAGTGTAGGCAACACCGATTTTTGTCGTTGTTCTCTGTATTGACAGCACTCCAAATTTACAAAAAAAATGAGCTCAATGTTAAAATTGACCGGAGTTCTCCTTTAATTCTACGTGGCATTGATTCAACAAGGTGCTGAAAGCATTCTTTAGAAATGTTGGCCCATATTGATAGGATAGCATCTTGCAGTTGATGGAGATTTGTGGGATGCACATCCAGGGCACGAAGCTCCCGTTCCACCACATCCCAAAGATGCTCTATTGGGTTGAGATCCGGTGACTGTGGGGGCCATTTTAGTACAGTGAACTCATTGTCATGTTCAAGAAACCAATTTGAAATGATTCGAGCTTTGTGACATGGTGCATTATCCTGCTGGAAGTAGCCATCAGAGGATGGGTACATGGTGGTCATAAAGGGATGGACATGGTCAGAAACAATGCTCAGGTAGGCCGTGGCATTTAAACGATGCCCAATTGGCACTAAGGGGCCTAAAGTGTGCTAAGAAAACATCCCCCACACCATTACACCACCACCACCAGCCTGCACAGTGGTAACAAGGCATGATGGATCCATGTTCTCATTCTGTTTACGCCAAATTCTGACTCTACCATCTGAATGTCTCAACAGAAATCGAGACTCATCAGACCAGGCAACATTTTTCCAGTCTTCAACGGTCCAATTTTGGTGAGCTTGTGCAAATTGTAGCCTCTTTTTCCTATTTGTAGTGGAGATGAGTGGTACCCGGTGGGGTCTTCTGCTGTTGTAGCCCATCCGCCTCAAGGTTGTGCGTGTTGTGGCTTCACAAATGCTTTGCTGCATACCTCGGTTGTAACGAGTGGTTATTTCAGTCAAAGTTGCTCTTCTATCAGCTTGAATCAGTCGGCCCATTCTCCTCTGACCTCTAGCATCAACAAGGCATTTTCGCCCACAGGACTGCCGCATACTGGATGTTTTTCCCTTTTTACACCATTCTTTGTAAACCCTAGAAATGGTTGTGCGTGAAAATCCCAGTAACTGAGCAGATTGTGAAATACTCAGACCGGCCCGTCTGGCACCATGAAAATAATAATTAAAACATAATTCAGCACTGAATTAAATTTTTATTTTGCCATCTCTTTCAGCTTTTCACCCATATAGTCTCTGGACATTTTGTGAAGCTGTATATTGACTCTCTGACAATGTCAATTTCACATCAAGATCTGTTGCAGCAAAGCCATTCATTTGAACCATGTACCCTGTGCCCGGTGTCCTGTGCCCTGTGTCCTGTGCCCTGTGCCCTGTGCCCTGTGCCCTGTGACCTGTGACAGCACACACTTGCTCAAGAGAACAAGATATCCAGCAGGATCATGGATGGTTGTGACTACGTGTTTCTGTCTATCACTGCTCAGGTGATCCTAATCGGATTTGTGGAACACAAAAAGGTTTGGTGTTTTTTTACTGACCTTTTTGACAACCATATGCAGCTTTTGCCAGTTTACCCACCTATTAATTTATTATTTATGTACTGTAAGTGCCATCTCATCTGCCACTCCAGTAGATGTGGGACAGAGTGAATGCATGTGACTTAAGTAGAACTGAACAGCCACCTTTTTTTTTTCTCCCTTTAGACCAAATCATGTGTCATGGCTTTTACTGTCATGTAAAGATAGTAGCTCAAACAGTGAATATTCCTTACAACACCAAAGTCATGGGTTTGACTCCCAGGCAATGTAATTTGCTTTGGATTAAAGTGTCTGCCAAATTAGATGATACTCAATTATTTATTTTCTACCCTCTGAAAATCAGGTGTCTTCACGAATAACTGCAGCTTGGCAAGAACCTCTGCCTGGATGAACACCCATCATCTGAAGCTGAAGTTATTCTAAGTTGGAACTCTATTGGTGTTAGACAACACGTGTCAGGACCCACTCACTGTCATAATCATTCTTTAGATCTAATATTGTCACATGGAATCAATGTTGATGTCGTTGAAATTCTCGTGTATACTCCATTTAGCCAAGGTTGCAAAGCCAACTCTGTGTTACAAATATGTTAGAACTATCACTTTTGCCACTAAAGATTGCTTTATAAATACACTTCCTGATCAGTTTCATCTCCTCAGCATCCCAGATAGCTTAGAAGAACTAGACATTTTTCGAATTTCGTGGAGAGAGAGCACGATTGTGTACAGAAAGGCCTTAAAAACTGCTGGATCTGCTTATTTTTCAACTCTCTTTGAAGAAAACAAACACAACCAGGGCTTGACATTAACACCCGCCAACCCGCCAAATGCGGGTGGATTTTGCTCGTGGCGGGTAACATAGTCACTCCAACTAGCCACTTTGGCGGGTTGAATAATTGTAGTCTTTTCAAAAGGCATCTGAAATAAGTGTGACACTACAACTCCCATGAGTATTAGGGCTGTCAACGAATATTCTAAATTCGAATATATATTCGAATAGTTTTAAAAAACAGAATTTAAAAGGTGAAAATGAATATTCGAATGTGGAAAAACGCCCGCGGTAGCAGAGGCGCGGCTGTCTGCTTTGCAAGTCAAGTCAAGTCACCTTAATTTATAAAGCGCTTTTAACAGTGTAGATTGTTTCAAAGCAGCTTTACAGTGATAATAGGAAATTAAAGTAACAGAGATTGTTTTGGCTTTATAGCAGCTCTAGAATAAAGTTATTGTTCAGCTCTAGTTAGTGTTGATTGATTCACTTCTGGTCGCAACGATCATTAGTTATTAGCTTAGGGGCCGCTAACACGACACCGTTTGAGTGACACAAAAGATAGATTTGAGCAGCCAGAGCGTCCAGACTGAGATCCAGCATCTGTAAAAACCTGATTGGAATAGCATTTCAAAACACATCCATATGTGGTTTTAATCAGATTTGGAAAAATCAGATTTCATGTGTTTATTCAAAAACCCATCTGGATAAAATCTGAATGTGCAAAGCCTCCGATTTTTGCAGTCTCAACAATACATCGATCAGGCAATTAATTACCTGGTATTTGTCCATGTTATAATTATCAGGCCTACTGGTCACTCCACCGAGATTTTAATCCATTTTGCGAGTGGGCGCGCTGCCTGAGGGGTCAGGGACAGGTAACGAAGAAGCGTTAACGTTAAACAGAAACATTACTAAAGTGTAGCCTACTGTACTGACTGAATAGATATTGCATGAATAAGGTAGGTTAGATACAGCAGTTTCATGCACTGCAGGCTTCCATTGGTTTGATTATTTACCGTTTCATGTCAAGGAAAAGGTCCATGTTTACCACAGCACAGCTCGCTCGGAGCGTTCAATGTCAGTTCTATACTGTAAAACTTCAATTAATGTTAATAATATTTGTTTCAATCACTGAATGAAGCCTGCTATATAAGAGTCGCGACCTTAAATTGCTTGCACAAAACTCTTGATCAGCACTCAACATTTGCTTTGTTGTTGTTCATTTAAACCGTTATGCGCAGAGAGCGCCTCATTCGCGCCGCAAGACCTCCAGACGCGCGTAAACGCGTCTTTACATGATTTAACATTGAAATCACTCGCGCCAGACGTTCTATTCACGTTTGGTGTGAACGCAGGATGAGGGTGAGGGCGAGAGAGAGAAAGAGTGCCTGCGAGCGAGCGAGAGTGAGGTCTGCGGTCTTGGCCATTAGTTGATTTACTTGTTTTTGTGTAGGTAATATGTTGTCAAATATGTTTAAACTTAAATAAACTACCTATACAAGTAGTTATGTCTCTTTGTATTAATTTGTCCTGTTATTGACGTAATGCGCGTCATTGACAAAATGCGCAACCAGATGTTCGAATAGTTCGAATATAGGCTATGTGTTTTTTTTTTAGAGGGAATATTCGAACTTCATTTTTTAGCAATTTTGACAGCCCTGATGAGTACTACACGCACACAGTGTTGCCTTGCGCTTGCGCGCTAGTGACCGACAACACAGAAATGAAGAGACAGCTAGCTGCCCTGCTGGAGTTACGTCGTATCCCACATAGCAAACAGACTTGGCCCAAATGTGGCCTCACAATGGCACTGCTGGCGTGTTGCCGGCACTGGCATGCATCATGTCAGCCAACTGTGGGCCAAGTGTGGCAATGATGGCACTGCATGTCGGCAGACAACATTTGGGCCGATTGTGCATGGGAGTTGTGTGGCCCAGATCAGTGTAGCAATTATGGGCCATACTTTGTGTACTGGACAATTATAAGTATTTAGGCCGCTAGTCACTGCTATATATTCAAGGATTGATTAGTTTTCAGCAGTGTACACAAAATTCAGTAATCATTTAAAAATTCCAAAATCCATTTGACCTGAACAAAATATACATTTTTCTAACATGACAATTGAGTTAATTTTTTTAAATTATTTATTTTAATTTGTTTTTATGAATTTCGAATAAAAAAAACTTAATTCACATACAAAATAGTCTAAGTTTTCCGTACTCTTTAGTTTAAGCACCACATAATCATGTTAAAACTTACTATAAACTTACTGTCCATTATATATATATATTCTAAATAACAGTTTATTTAAAAATATGTACAGTTACTGTGCAGTGAACTATTGTTTATTTTGGTGCGATCTCCACGGTAACAGCAGCTTTCTGGTTGGTGGATGAGGTTCACGTGATGCGTCGTTTGAAATTTCTCCCGCTGAAGGGTGAAGACGTCTGACAACCGAACCGCTGTTCAGGTAAGTGTCAAGGAAGGAGGCAGACGATGACTCTTTCTTTCATTTAATAACGAAAAGAATAACGAACAGAGGTTCACGTACACAAGTGCTGCTTCTCAGCGAGCTCACGTTATATATGGCTTTTCCTTAAAAAGGGCTTCCTTTAAAGTCACATACACAGTACTCTTAAAGTCGCATACACAATACTCTGACATCTCCCACTTTTAAGAACTTTCTTTTAACAGAAGAACTGGTATCCCAAATTACAATGAACATAGTATATTATCTCTACATTAATTAGCATAAGGCTGTGTTTTAAAGATTCAACTTATGGTCTCCTAAACAACCAACTATTCCTTAAATTAGAGAATTTAACTGTATGCATGACTTACATAACACAGTATTAATGCTTCCCACATTTATCAACATTTTACTTCTCTTCACTTTTCCTATACTTAACTTCAACCACTAACATTGACATTAGAACAGTTTGTTAACCTCTATTCTTACACTACTTGTAAGACATACAGTATTACAAATTCAGCTTCTGAACTGGTTTACTCACTCTACCATACCTTGTTACTCTACATCCTTCACTAGTCTGTGTGAGCAGTGAGTCATTTGTTCGAACTGTGTCATCATCACACTTTGTTTCTGAGTGCCCTGTTGTTTCGGCATCATCACTGCTCTCAGAGGGACGTTGAAGCTGTAAGTGGCACCGATTACGCCTTTTCATTCCCCCTTCTGGGCTACTGATCATGTAAGAGCGCTCCGTTGAACTCTGTCCCATGACTGTCGCTGTAGTCTTCCTCTGTTTTTCCCCATCCAGCTTGACAAGGACTGGATCTCCTGGCTTTAGCGAAGGCAAGTTTCTCACTCCATGCCGTCTATTAAAATAGAATGCATGTTGTTGCTTAGCAGCATCATCTCGTCTCCGTATCAGTCTCTGATCCGGCCACTTCGGAATGAGGTTGCAGTCCAGTGTTGGTAATGTGTTCCTGAGTCTCCGTCCCATCAAAAGTTCTGCCGGGCTCACTCCAGTTGACGCATTTGGGGTTGTTCGGTAGCTCAGCAACGCTAGTACCGGGTCCTTTTGCCGTAGGATGGCTTTTGCTGACTGTACTGCACGTTCTGCATGACCATTACTCGAGGGATGATGTGGACTTGAAGTCACATGCTCAAAATCATACTCACAGCTAAATGACTGGAATGTTTCACTCGCAAATTGTGGGCCGTTGTCCGACACGACAACTTCTGGGATCCCGAATCGTGCAAATGTAGCTTTGAGCTTGGTGACTACTTGTTCAGCTGTGGTGCTCGATAAGTGTAGGATTTCTAAGAATCTGGAGTAATAGTCTGAGAGTACGATGTAGTTTTTTCCTTTGTACTCACATAAATCTACCCCGAAGTGCTGCCATGGTCTTTCTGGTAACGGAGTTGGATTCAGAGGTTCTTTTCTCTGTGTTCTTTTGTGTTCGCAGCAGAATGTGCACTTTTCGATTTTCTGTTTTAATTCAGAGGACAGTCCTGGCCACCATACGGATGTCTGTGCTCTTTCAAGGATCGCATTAACATAGCAGCTGACGTACACTTCCGTGGTACTGTCCATGGTGCTGCTTTGTGGGCTTCGTGACAAAGTGTCTGCTACAACAAGTGTTTTACCTGGGGCATACTCAGCTGTCACATTGAATCTCATCAGTCTAAGTAAAAGTCTCTGGCATCTGATTGGTACAGATTCCACATCCCATTCCACTCAGGTATTTGCTGAAATGTTTGCACGCCCAGACTCCTGCGAGACACTCTTTCTCTATCTGCGCATAATGACGTTCCGCACTAGTAAGGGTTCGCGAGCAGTATGCGACAGGCTTCCAGCAGTCTCCATGTTGTTGGAGTAGCACTCCTCCCAAGCCGTAACTGCTTGCATCGGCAGATACAGTTGTTGGCCTCTCTGCATCATAAAATGACAATACTGGCGATGTCATAAGCGCTTCCTTTAGTTGTCGGAAAGCTTGGTCCTGTGCCGCATCCCAAGTCCATGCAGTTTCGGTTCGTAGGAGTTCGTATAGTGGACCTCCCAGTGTTGCCAGATGGGATATATATTTTCCCATATAGTTAATCATCCCCAGCACTCTCTTTAGTTCATGTACATTATTTGGGGCTTTGAGTTCAGCAATAGCTCTGACTTTCTCGGGGTCTGCTCGGACTCCGTTCTCGTCAACTACCTGACCCAGGAAATGCAGCTCACTTTTTCTGATCATACATTTGTCTTTATTTAATCTCAGACCTGCGAGTTCCATTTTTCCCATTACCTGCTTCAATCGTGTGTCGTGTTCTTGCATCGACGCTCCATATACGATGACGTCGTCCATGTACACTTAGACTCCTTCCAGACCTAACAACAGCTCTTGCATTTTTCGCTGAAAAATTGCTAGGTGCAATGCTAATGCCAAAAGGAAGTCTTTTAAAACAATACCTGGCAAATGGTGTGATGAATGTTGTTAACCGGCAGCTCTCAGGATGCAGCGGTATCTGCCAAAAGCCACTTGCGGCATCTAGCGATGTGAACACTTTGGCTCCGGTTAGTTTGGCGAGAATTTCATCTGTTGTTGGCAGCATGAATCGTTCTCTTTTGATGTTTTCATTCGGTCTTTTCAGGTCAACACATATTCGCACCTGTCCGTTGGGTTTGATGACGGGCACCATAGGTGCGCACCAGTCTGTTGGTTGAGTGACTCTCTCAATCACACCACTAGCTTCCATCCTTCCTAATTCTTCTTTCACTTTCTGAAGCAGTGGCAATGGGACTCTACGGGCAGTGTTAACAGCAAACGGCTCTGCTCCTTCTTTGAGTAGAATCTTAACTGGTTCAGTGTTTAGCTTTCCGTGGTCCTCATTGTTAGTATTTACCTCTTCTATTCGTTTAACCAAGCCCATTTCTTTAGCTGCCCGTCCACTGAGAAGATTATTCACTGTTGGGCCCTTTACAACATACTGTATATGGTCAGTTCGTACTGTTTCGCTTTATGCTTTATGTGACTTCTGAATTGACCCACACATTTTAGCTGGCCTCCCGGACTGTTGAGTATGACATTTGCTTTGCACAGTTCATGTTTCTTTTGTAGATTCTGGAATATATGTTAGTTTATTATTGACACATCCGCCCCTGTATCTATTTTAAATACTACTGGTGTATTTCCTATTGTCATATTGACAGTCCATGTTTCTGTGCTGCCTTTTCCAGGCTGCTGTACTGATCCAAGGTAAAATGAGTCAGAATCTCTATCTTCCCTCATGACTTCATGGACTAATTTAGTTTTGCACATGCGTTCCCAGTGGCCTTTCTTGTGACATCTCCTGCATTCTGCTCCAAAAGCAGGACATTTATCTCTGTCTTTATGTTTTGTTTTGCCACATCGGCTGCATTTGTCCTCGCCATTCCGTATTTTACCAGGTTGTCTTTCTCTGCTGTGCTCAGACCTGTAGCCAGTACGCTGTTTGGGTCGTCTGATCTCTTGAACGCTGCACATTGGATCCCCTTGCTGGCTGACCTGGTGAGTAACTTCCTCTGCTTGTCTTACCATTTGTACTGCAACATCCAGTATGAGGTCTTTAATTAGTTGTAATCTTTTTGAAAAACCCTTGTGTAACCCAGATTAAAATAGCCATAAACAGATTATTGAATAAATAACAGTAAAAGAACTTTTGAATAAATATTCTGATATTAGAAATAAAGTTCATGATTTAGTGTAATAAATAGGATTAAAGATATTTCCTTTCAATATTGATTCTTACAGGAAGTTTTGTCACTTGAACTTGTCAGCCAATCAGAACGGTGGGTAGCAACTTCCGAAAAAAAAAAAAAAAAAAAAAACGCTTGGGAGAGAAGGACGCAAGCTGAATGAAAAGCTAGCTAAACGAACCAGTGAGCAAACAATAGCAAGACGCGTGAAAACTTTATTTTTCTTTGATTTTAAAGTGCTTTGTGTTATATTCTGTCTGCAAAGGTAGACTGTGGTTTATTTGGACATTTTATAGTAAAGAAAGACCGTGTGTTTGGATTGTTCGGAGCCACGCACCGCTGGCGAGCCTCCCACATTAGGAAGAACCATCGGATCATCCTCACGTTGCATCCACGAGATTCATCCACCCTCCAGATAAGAACAAGTACCCTTTCATCGGATCTGCGGTAGGACTTTGTAAAGCATTCGGTATTTTTGTTGCAAGAGGATTCTTTTGGACTTTGATTTGCGGTAAGCGTGGACTCATTGAAACCGAAACTGAACTCATCTGCTGCCACGTTCTCACGTGGATGTCGCTGGACTGCTCGACTGGTCGCTAGCAAGGTTGAATTCATTGACTGTTTACACGGTCTATAATTGAATTGCATACTTGAAAGTTATTCACTATACGTTCATAGCTTTGATGTATGGTGAATGTTTGTTAGATATTTGATGGTATTATTCCTTTTACATGTCAATGCTAAACTAAACTGGTTTTGACTTTGTTCTGAACTCGCTAAACCTAGTAGCTCACTGGTTTAAATGTAAAAAGGGGAGATTAATACCTGATTCTAAAATAGGTTTGTAGATTAAAAAGCACTTGTTGTCACTGATAACCAGCAGTGATATTACTGAATACAGCATTTAGTGCTATTGATAATAAGATATTACTGAAAATTGTAATTTCTTATAGCCTAATCAAAGTACGTACTAACATTTAGATAAAATAAGATTGTATTATCTTGAAGTCTAGCCTAATCTAAACTCATTATAGAAATTTCATCTTAACCAAATTAAGAATTTAGGTTAGTTGAACTAAAATACAATTTAATAGAAACTGAGTTAACTCTAAAATAGAAGCTAAATAGTGATTTAAAAGTAACTTTAATTCCAACTTGATAACTATACTCTTTGAATTAAATAAGTTAATAGAGATTGAACTGTGTGACCCTTATTACCTGAGAGGAGAGGTAATTACTGAAATATTTGAAGGTGCAAAGCATTTGAAGCACTAAATTCTAATTCTTTATACATATTGTCTGTGTCATGTGGTACCAATTTATGTTATGTTCTCTTTTTCTACTTAAATATAAACAAGCCGGCATTTAAAACTTACTTGATGGTCTGTGGTGTGTCTGACATTATTTTGCTGTTATTACTGTTTTAACTACTACTGCTCTCTATGAGCCTAGACACTGGTCCTAACATAGCATTACTTATCTACTACTCGAGGTGAGTGCTACACTTGTCTCTAATTCCTACAACTAATCTATCTCTGATGTTCTCATTTCTGTTAGCACCAAAGTCACAGTTTTCTGACAATTCGTACAGTGCACGAATAAATGTCTCAGCTTTTTCCCCTGATCTCTGAGATCGCTGGTGAAACTGCGCCCTCTCGTGAATGATGTTGGTCTGTGGTACAAAGTAGTCATCGTATTTCTTCACAACTGTCTCGAAATCGTCTTCTTTTTCTCTTTCATTGAAAACGAAGGATTTGTAAATATTTTCCGCCTCATTTCCCATCGCGTAAATTAATGTACTCACTTGGACGGTCCCGTCCTCTTCTGTGAGCTTGGCAGCCGTTCTGTATTTCACAAAACGCTGTCGCCATGACGGCCATTCTCCCGGCTTGTCGAATGTAAAGTTGTCTGGCGGCTTGAACAGTGGCATTTTCGGGCATGTAGTTCTCTCTTTACCTCGCCACTTCTGACACCATGTCAAGGAAGGAGGCAGACGATGACTCTTTCTTTCATTTAATAACGAAAAGAATAACGAACAGAGGTTCACGTACACAAGTGCTGCTTCTCAGCGAGCTCACATTATATATGGCTTTTCCTTAAAAAGGGCTTCCTTTAAAGTCACATACACAGTACTCTTAAAGTCGCATAAACAATACTCTGACAGTAAGTGAAGCTATTTTGTGCACGACCCTATTTTTTTTTTACAGTCTATATATTGTGTACGACCTAACATTAGATACATACAGCAATACATAAAGCAGATATGCAACCACATGGGTTCTCTTTTGCACTCATGCCGAAACAGATCAAGCCTGCGATGTGTTCACTGCTCTCTTATTTTTTTTGTATTTTTATTTAACCTTAACCTCGATTAAAAATCGACCGTGGAGGGTACGAAGGTTATTTTGGCAGGTTATGTAATGGCAATCTTTAAAAAATAGAAGAACATCTCTTTTTTGGAGCTTTTTTAAATACCTGAATTCAAACACGGATGTCACTTTGTCCTAAATAGCATCACTTTCTCCCTCACACATACAAACATTCTTATGTGCAAATTTGTTTTAAGTAATTTTTTTAATTTGCTCTATGTTTGTTGAGAGTAAAATTACATTATAATATGTTTAAATTTCAGTGCTAGATTCATTGATAGATTCATTTAGTTAGAATTGAAAAATGTTGTACATAGTTGGCTGTTCAGGCAACTAAAATAGTGTTCACAAATTCTAGCTGTTTTTTTGTTTTGTTTTTTTTTGGCTTGTGCATTACTACAATAAGTAAACTACTGTTTAAGACAGACCAGAACATTTTGAAATTAAATGCACTTTGAGGTGGTAATAAGATGTTAAGCTTTGAATGTACTAAAAAAATAGAAAATAATAATTTATTATTTTTGGCTTGTGCCTATTGTTAAATAAACTATTTTTGAGAATTGAATTTTCTTGTCCCTTATTTGTTCACATGGTTTGGGTAAGATTAGGCTGGGTTATGGCTCAGTTTTGGGGTTTCTGGTTAAAGGGTGGTGTCGATATGGTTAACTTATGGCTGAGAATTGGTACCAATAATAAAACCTGTATTGGCCCAGTTCAGGGCCAGTTAAAGGTGACTAACTGGCTGAGATTCGGGCCAGTTATGGCCCATGTGTGACCCTTGTCTTTAATCCAGTTCTGGGCCACTTCAGGGCCGTCATTCTTTGCGGTACTTGGGCCGAGTGAAAAGTGATTGTGTGGCCCGGAGCTGGGCCCTGGAGACTGTTCACGTCGCTTCTGTCGATCCAGAGACTGTTCACGTCGCCTCTGCCGATCCAGAGACTGTTCACGTCGCCTCTGCCGATCCAGAGACTGTTCACGTCGCTTCTGCTGATCCAGAAACTGTTCACGTCGCTTCTGCCGATCCAGAGACTGTTCGCGTCGCTTCCGCCGAGCCAATGTCCCTGGACAAGATGGCCGCCGCCAAGCCAGTGTCTTCAGACAGGATGGCCACTGCCGCCAAGCCATTGTCTCCGGACAAGATGGCCACTGCCGCCGAGCCGGTGTCTCCGGACAAGATGGCCGCCGCCGAACCAGTGTCTTCGGACAAGATGGCCGCCACCAAGCCAGTGTCTCCGGACAAGATGGCCACTGCCGCCGAGCCAATGTCTCAGAACAAGATGGCCACCGCCGAGCCGATGTCTGAGCCGGTTTCTGTTCCTGTGCCTGAGCCGATGTCTGTTCCTGAATCTGTATCTGTTCCTGTTCCTGGGCCGGCGTCTGTTCCTGGGCCGGAGCCGGTGTCTGTTTCTCTGCCTGAGCCGGTGTCTGTTCCTGTGTCTGTTTCTGTACCTGAGCCGGTGTCTGTTCCTGTGTCTGTTCCTGTGCCTGAGCCGGTGTCTGTTCCTGGGCCGGTGCCTGCTCCAGTCTATGACCCCGTAGCTGCCCCCAAGAAAATTTGGGGGGGGGGGGCAGTAGGTCCCGCAATGGGACCATGGAGGCCGCGCCGCCATGGTCTCCTGAACTGCCGGCACCGCCCTGGCCGCCTGAGGGGTCGTCTCCTCCCTGGCCGCCTGAAGGGTCGTCTCCGCCCTGGCCGCCTGAAGGGTCGTCTCCGCCCTGGCCGCCTGAAGGGTCGTCTCCTCCATGGCCGCCTGAAGGGTCGTCTCTGCCCTGGCCGCCTGAAGGGTCGTCTCCGCCCTGGCCGCCTGAAGGGTCGTCTCCGCCCTGGCCGCCTGAAAGGTCGTCTCCTCCCTGGCCTCCTGAACCGCCTGCTCCGCCCTGGTCGCCTGCTCCGTCCTGGTCGCCTGCACTGCCTGCTCCGCCCTGGTCGCCTGCTCCACCCTGGTCGCCTGCACTGCCTGCTCAACCATGGCCTCCCGTCTTGCCGCAGTCTCCAGGTCCTCTTCCATTCCACGGACCTGGCCCTCCATCCCTCCCCCGTTCCACCTCTGCTCCACCACCCTCCTTGACCTTTATTTATTTTTGTGTGTGGAGCGTCTGGAATCCGCTCCTTAAAGGGGGGGGGCTCTGTCATGATTCCTGTCTTGTGTTCCCCTTGTCTTGTGTGGACTTGTTATTTCCTGTTCTGTGCCATGTTTTGTAGTCCTTTGTAGTTTTCTAGTTTATTAGTCTTCCCAGGTGTTTCTAATTAGCCACACCCCCTTGTTATCTTGTTTAGCTTGTTGGTCCCTGTGTATTTATAGCCCTTGTGTTTCACTTGTTACTTTGTCAGTTGTTGTACGTGTAATGGTTGCCTTTGTGATTCCCCTGGTTTTGTTCCTTTGAGTTCTGTGTTCCATGTTTCTTGTTACTCTATTAAAATACCCTGCGTTTAGATCCTCGTCTTCACCTGTCTTCCTCAGCATCGTTACAATGACCTGTATTGTTATATATTTATGTTGTCTTGATTTGGGTGTGTACAGTGGTCTCACATTTAAAAGGGTTGTAAATCTAATTCAAGTACATTTTAGCATGCCACAGTCAATTTTTATCAGGTAATTTCACAACAACAAAAATGTGGCTAGTACCCCTGTTGGGTAACAGTTCCTTTTACAGTCCCCTAATTACTAGGTATTTACCTGGTAAATATATGGTACGTTATAGTTGGTTATTGGTAATTACCACAGGTAACAAGTTTGTAAATGCAGATAAACTACAAACTAATTACTAGGTATTTATCTGGTAAATATATGGTAAGTTATAGTTGGTTATTGGTAATTACCACAGGTAACAAGTATGTAAATGCAGAGAAACTACAAACTAATTACTAAGTATTTACCTGGTAAACATATGGTAAATTATAGTATTTTAGTGTGTAATTACTTAAGGTGATTAGTATGCAATTACAGAGAAACTACCAGGGAAAAAAAACACCACTGTTAAATATCAACTCAACAAAGTACTGTGTACTTGTTACCTGTTTAGGTTGGCAATTACTCAGATTTAATTGTGTACTTCCTCAGAATGTAGGCAGCCAATTTTTAGAAACACCTCCAGTATTACCCATCAATTCAAGTTAGGTTTGTAGTTATCCTAGGGTTATGTTGGTAAACAGTCCATGTTTATTTATTACTATCTTGAAATTAAGACGGTAGTTTCCAATAAATTACCTTGTCTTACATAGTTGTTGTTCATTGCTACACCCATTTATAGAGGGTTTATCAAATAATTTACCTTACACTTACCTGGTAACTACCCCGTAGGAACAGTTTTCCCTAATGTCATGGCACATCTTAAATACTGGGTATGTTCTTGCAGATGTTTTTACAATTTACTCAGTAAGTAAAGTGCAACTGTACTGTAAAAAGAAGCCTTGTTTATTTCCATGGTATTACCGGATTTGTCCCATATAATCGGATCATTCCCTTTTCCATAGTCACATTTTTTTTTTTACCTCGTATGTCCTGCAATGTTACCAAGGAAAACATGACAATTTACTCAGTAAGTAAAGTGAAACTGTACTGTAAAAGGAAGCCTTGTTTATTTCCATGGTATTACCGGAATTGTACCATATAGCCTAATCTGATCATTCCCTTTTCCATAGTCACTTATTTTTTTTTTTACCTCGTATGTACTGCAATGTTAACAAGGAAAACATGACAATTTACTCAGTAAGTAAAGTGAAACTGTACTGTAAAAGGAAGCCTTGTTTATTTCCATGGTATTACCGGAATTGTACCATATAGCCTAATCTGATCATTCCCTTTTCCATAGTCACATTTTTTTTTTTTTACCTCGTATGTACTGCAATGTTAACAAGGAAAACATGACAATTTACTCAGTAAGTAAAGTGAAACTGTACTGTAAAAGGAAGCCTTGTTTATTTCCATGGTATTACCGGAATTGTACCATATAATCTGATAATTCCCTTTTCCATAGTCACATTTTTTTTTTTTTTACCTCGTATGTCCTGCAATGTTACCAAGGAAAACATGACAATTTACTCAGTAAGTAAAGTGCAACTGTACTGTAAAAGGAAGCCTTGTTTATTTCCATTGTATTACCAGACTCTTACCACATCCTTTGCTACTGCTTAAACATTCACAAACTTTTACCATGTGTGTTCTGCAACTTAACTAAAACATTCCAGCCTGGTCTCATTGTTAATACGTAGTATTAATACGTAATTTTCAAAGATAGAAAACGTACGTTTTGTACGTTTGGATAGATGCTGAAACGTATGATATGGATGTATCTGCAACAATTAAACGTAACATTATTACGTTTTTACAGCTACAAAACGTTAAATATTTACGAATCTTTCATATCATTAAGATATCTGTATAATTTACCTTTTACCGTTTTATAGATAAATGGAAGATCCCTTAACCCTACTCCCAACCTAAACATAACGTTACCCATTTTATACTGAATATAAAAAGGATAAAACGTACACAGTGTAGGGAAATGGCAATTTTATTAACAATATAGCATTAAAATATTATTTTTTTTAGCAGCTAATCCTACTCCTACCCCTAAACCCACCCATAACAATTTCTTAAAACTACATAGGCTACAGTTATGAAGAAAAACAACATACGTGTAATCACAATAATTTATTTATAGGGAATGTGAAGGTGACGTCACGCCGTGTTGCATTATTGGTCCGCCACCATATTTAGAGGATCGCGCCCTATTCCGCTGTATGTGAATACGTGTGTTGGAGGCTGTTTAGATTTTCTGTTGAGATTTGTTATAAACGTCGATATGGTTGGTCAGTACTGCTCGATCAAGGACTGCCATAGCAGGTCACACGATCATTCAGGGAGGAAAATGAACAACAGAATACGGTTTTTCAGCTTTCCTTCCTTGAAAAAACAACATGGGAAGCAGATGGAGGAGCTGTCGAGAAGGCGCGCAATCAGCGTGGGTTGCCGCAATCAGGAGAATTTTTTTTACTTTTCACAACATCCCAGCATCAGCGAAAGTGTGTTCGCTGCATTTTCAGACAAGGTGAGTTCTCTGGTCTCTAACTTTGACCTAAATAAAATATTTTCATTTTGCTATAACTTGCATGTAATGTGTTGAAAGTAGGGGTGTAACAATATATCGTGTCACAATATATCGCAATGCAACAATATGTATCGTGGATAGTGACAATATGTATCGTGGATTGTTCACCCAAAATAAAAATTACCCTGTGAGAAAAAATTGAAGTTTTCAGAGTCAGTACTACATTAAACCACAATATATTATGTTGAATATAATGTATAATAATGGGGAAATATTAGTGGGTCCTGATTATGCTTATGTATAAGTCTTATGTTACCAGTAAAAAGTGGCCTACATTATTTTAAATATATCTAGCCAGTGACAGAGTGCAAGCATATTCGTCTAAAATAATTCTGTATTTTCAGGTTCAGAATCATTAATATATTTATTCTGGTGTCACCATTGTCCAAGCCTATTCATTTACACCCACAATGTTATATTAGGGTATCGTTACACCCCTAGTTGAAAGTATATGAAGGTGTCCATAATTGTCTATAACCTACAAAATTGCTGTATTTACAGGACAACCAGCATTTGAAATGCTGGACACTCATCCTGACTGGGCACCATCTTTGCTTCTGGGCCACAATGAAGTGAAAGTGATGAACAAAGAGAGGTTTGCACGTCAGTTTAGAAGACACCTCAAACATCAGGTAACTAGCGAGAGGCCAGAAGAGGAAGGGGGAGAGAAAGAACAAGAAGAAAGCATGGAGGTGTTGAGGCAAAAACAAGTAACTAACAAAATAGCATCAGGCATAAGAGACATCAGGATTCAAATTGTCCTTAAAAGATATTTATTCTTGCAAGAATGTTCCCAGTCCATCCACAGTCCAGCTGCAGGCGGAGTGAGACCCAGAGCAGAGGTTGGCCAGCATTTTTATAGTGTTATCTCTTGTCACCCTTCACAGCACAAGGAACAAAAGGGACCCCCCTTGACCCCTCCCCAGCACGGGAATCTCCTTACCTCTGAAATCTCACACACACACACCCTGCAGCTGTATCAATATCATAAAAGAAACTCAAAATACAGCCAAAGAACGCATGGCATTCGTTTGTTAAATCGTTGAAAATAAAATACAAAGAAAAGATGAATTTTCCCACAACAATTCCTCCTCTTTATCATTCTCTGATAAACAACATAGAAAAATTCACTCTTGTTTTCTAATCAAACCCATTATACTATTAAATCTTTAAGAATAGAATTAATTCAAGTCTTAATTCAAGAACAGTTATACCCTTCATGTATATCAATACTAAGCCCTAATTTGATTCAATCAAATAAAATCGCAAAACTTTTCTTCAACCATTAATTGGTCAACATTTTCTCCAGATATGTTGATCATCTCGTTGCCTCATGGACGTTCCATCTTCACCAATATGACACTTTGCATGCCGTAGAGAGGAATTTTTTTTTTTTTTTTTTTTTTTTCCAACGTTGGCAGGGGAGATACGTTTCTAGCACATATCATTGATCCCCTACTTTATTCTTTGCGCTGGCGTGTGAGGTTGTTGATGTTGGTTGGTATAGTTTAGGTCAGATGCTTGGACCCAGGTCTAACATCCTTCAATCATTTTCAAATCCTTACAAGATTTTCCCTTAGATCACGATCGCACCCCCACTGGAATGAGTCATTTACTGTCTACTGTCACCTGCGAATGGAGGCCTTAAGTGATTTTGTTAGTGAGCGCGTGTCTTGTCGTCCCTTTGGTGTGACCTGTGAAATTTTCAACCTGAAACATATCACCGGATAATTTCTTGCTCATTGAATAGCACTCAGGGTCCTTGTTCCCCTGAAAAAAACATTCAACCCATGTTGTTCATGTTAACAAAACAATACAGAATCAGCTCTGTTTGGTTCAATCCATCCTGACATCCTGCAAAATGAAAATTTTAAGTTAGGCATTACACAGGGTTAGGCACTGTTTCTTCACTTTGCTCATGCCATGCGCAAAAGTCTGCATCTTCTGTAAAGAAAAACAAATGTTGAGGTTATTGTCACATAGTTTTCTTTTGTCTGCTGTGCTGCCACATCTGCTCCGGCGTTTCCTGTCAAAACAATTCTTGTTATTAGCACACTTAAAATACAAACAATGCACACAATTAAACCCAATGTCCTCCCAACATTTATCTTCCCACCTGTGCGATGGCTTTCAGCAAATGTGAACCCCTTAGTAAACCAGATCTAGCTGGTTAATACAAATAAAGTTCTTCAAATAAACCCCTCCTGGACTTTTACTGTCCTCATATACCGATGAGGTCAAAGCTAGATAACCTCTCAGCCTGCTGTGAAGACAATGGGTTTAGCCCTCCCCCCCTGGATTTACTGTTTTCCCACCTGTGAGGCCGAAATGTCTTTGTTTGTGGCCTGAATACAAATTGTCCATACTAAAAAGTTCAAAGACTCATCTGACCACTTGTTTTACTGTGCGTTCTCTTGTTCCCGCCATGAGCATATTCATCCTCCTCTTGATGCACAACACCCATCTCGTGCATAAATTTAACATAATAAAATTCTCTTACTTTTATCAGACGCTTTTATCCAAAGCGACTTACATTTCAAGGTACACATTTACATTCTTATCAATTCTTGCTTTCCCTCGGAAATTGAACCCATGACTTTGGCGTTACAAGCGCTAACGCTCTACTGTTTGAGCTATAGGAAAACCTGCAATATTTGTTAATATTTATTTGGTAACATTTGTTTGGATAAAGTTTGCTAACCCAAACATTGTCCTTAAGCCAAATTTCTTTTAGACATCTTTCTCTGCCTCTGAAATAAAAATATTACTTAAAGCCACAATTTCATCTTCTTATCAAATTGTTTTAAGGCCTCTTAACCAGTTTCAAAGCATGTCTGTTCATTATCCATCTGATTTTAGAAAAGTCAGCTGGATTGTTTTGGTGCATAATTATTACTTTGCTTCAGCTTTCTTTGGCTGACTGATAACAGAAGAACAGACAGAGTACCATCCCAAGCAGTCTCTTTCTCTCTCACTATAAGCAAATAATCTTTTCAACAGCCTCCTAGGACTGTAACTAAAATAATCATAGTCATATTCAATCGTTCTATGATCTTTTCTAAGGTTATCTTTAGTTTAAATACTCAATTTACCTAACCTTTGTTTTCCAGAAAATTCTCTTGAGTCATCTTTAGCCACCACCATGTCTTATAGTGGTCCTTTGTCATGTCTAAATGATCTACAGGAGTCAGAACTGACACATTAGTTCAGCATCAACACAAATCTCTGTGTTTTCCTTGCCCATCAGGCAACTAACATTACAACTTTTTTTTTTTTTTTTTTAACTGTCTCCACAACAGATAACCATTAGTTCAATGGTCTCTGCTGGCTCCTGAATGCCCATTCAGATCAGCTCTTAACCTATAATTGTCTTTTCTTCAGGGTGTTGTCCCCTGGCATAGTTGCAGACACTTGTCAGAAAAACAAGCCATACAATCAACGCGGTTTCTGGTGAGTGGTATATAGAGGAACTCACATTTTCTGGGTCAGACGGCCGTAACTTCTTACAGCTCATCTCGCCTCTCAATGATTTGCTGATGCTGCTGGCCTCACAGTCACCGCTCAACTCTAATACCTTTCTCACATAAAAACACCTCCATCAGGAGATGCCCAGTGTTTGTGGCGTGAATTCCCCTGTCTTAGGTTGCCCTTTTGGCCAGAGGGTCTTACCCGTCTCTGGGGTAAACACTTCGTACACACTTGGTTACCGCTCTTTACCATCACAGAATCTGTGACCGTTTTCTTCAACATAATCAGTTGTTTTCTGGAGTTCAGGAAAGGCACATTCAAGAGTCATCAGAGCCATTCGGACCTAATAGTGTTCACAGGGAGACAAGTTAATAACAACAGTATTTAATCACTTAAATTCATTAATCATCTTAAAGGTAGCAACCTGCTTAGATTATAGTCAGTGAATTTAGATCACAATCGTACATTCAGTGTACTGTTACTTCTGTGGCCGGAGCCATCGGCCCTGTTTTATGGTGGAGGCTAAAATCAGACAAAGAAGCGGTCCTAAAATAAACTAGTCAAAAATGTCACTTCTATCATTTAAGGTCTGCATTATTATTTTAAAGACTTCTTTAAAATCATTCAGTTTTACTTTTAAAACATTTACAAATTGTCCTCTAAATTTGTCAAATCTGAACTGCCTGTAGCATGATTTGTTTTAGCTTTTCCGCATCTATGAATCTGTTCAACTGAAACACTGTGCTTTACACAGCCTCAGACAACAGCTTTCAGCTGACATTGAATGAGAGAGAGACTCTTGAGGCATCAGGACTGGTACACTGCATTCTCATAAACCTTTAACTTCAGACTTTATCTGCCATCTTTTCTTTAACTGTAGCCCATTTTAAGGCATCTTTTCCATAAATTACATGTATTGTAATTTAGACATTACAAATTTCCACTCAGAATGAGTCTCTGTTGCACTGAAACTGTGGCAGTTTCAGTCACAGCACATGCCAGATTTAGATAAGCAAACCTGTTTTGGCCTAATTACATTCTTATCTTTTAAAATCAACATTAACAAGCCTTTATTTAATCAAATGCCTTTTACACATTTTAAATTTAGCAACTGTTAATCCTGTAACACTGCTTCTGTTTATTTTATCTTAAAGAAATAATAATAATTATTCTAGTTCTTAATAACGTTTAAAATTTCATTTCAATTTTAGTTGTCAGGTTTTCAATTGCCATAATTTAATACCTGACTTCAATGTTTTCTCTAGGAGTTTATCAATCTGCTTCTATGATTCAACTTTTGAGGCTGCGCTCTCTGCTTGTGATACATTTTTTTGATTATCATTATAAATCATTCATTAGATTTGTCTCTCCATACCATCTAAAACCTTATCAAAGCGTTTCATTCAAGACACAATCATCCTTTTAGTGACCGGTACTTTTAAAATATTTTGCAACTCATTTAGTCTTATCTGTAATTTTACGTCAACCGGTACTTTTTATAGTTCTTTCCTTTCAAAAGGAATTCCTTACACTTAAATCTTTCAATCTTCTCACAACCTTTAAAAGTTTCATCTATCAACTTTCTTTTCTCCCTCATTTACTTTTACAGTCATACAGTGGGCATTTACAGTCACTACCCTGCTGACCGCAATAAAACACTCTCTGTTATTCTGCCAACAGTCTTATCACTCTGATCTTTCTAACATCTCCACCCTACCTCACACCCCCGAAGCAGTGTGTTGAAAATGTAAACAGAGCCGCTGATAAGCAGTTGTCTGTATTTTTCTATTACAGTCTCGTTTGCAAATTCAATTACAATAGCCGAATCATAATCTTCATCATGTTAACATTGATCTACTTTCTAACCCATATTAACACAGACTTTTCTTAAAATTTGTGTAATTTTGGCACTTTCTTTGTTTGGAGCCAGTTAAGTTATTGTTTATCTTTCCAATCACAATCAAACTTTTACAAAACATCATCTGCAAATCTCTTCAGAGCATGAGCAGAACTGCTTACAGCATTTGCTCTCTTTTATCTCACTATTTATCAGGACTGTTCAGTTACTCTTCATACAGTATTAAAACTTTAACGTGTCATTAATTTCATCAACACTGGTTTTAAAAGCTTATTCTTCTATCAAATGGTTAGTTTGCAGATTCAACTTAAATCACAAAATTGTATTATAATTATTCAGTCCCACTTATCTCTACTGTTTCACAGAAACCACAAGATTCCCTAAATCTTGTTCTCAGTCTCTAAATTACACACAGCTATCCTAGATGCTTGCACCTTCAACTCTTGTTACAAAAATATGGCAATCTATTCTTCAATACTCTTGGTTTCATATCATTAATACAATAAAGCATTCACATCGTAATATCAATCATTATTTTATCTCTAAAATATAGAATTTTTCCCGTTTTGCTTACATTTGCGTACATGATTCCTTATCTTTTATATCATGTTAATCCCTGTTAATCATACTCAATGCCTTATTTTATCTAAAATTCACTTCGTACAATTTCAACTTAATTTGACTTAACAGGCGTTCATAAATATGAATTGTATCTTTCCCTACATGCCACTTCCTTCTGCATCGACTCTGTTCTCTTTTATCTGCTTCTTTCCCATCCAACAATTCACTGTCCGTTCACAGTTTTTACACACGTTTAACACACACACAGCAGCCATTCTGTTTTCCCTCGTTCTTTTCTACTGACTCTTTTACGACATTAAGTCTTATCTTACTCAAGGTTTCCGCTTCGGGAAAATCGTGATATTTGATGATAAATTGGTGTATAAAAACGATCTGGTTTACTGTTAGATGACCCCATTTTGGCTGAGTTCCTCTTTTCTGGATTTCACAATTCGACACGTGTCTTACAGAATCTGTCAAACGTCTTCGACAGACCCGATCTTTTACTCCGAGATCGGACGGACCTCTGCTTGTTTACGTTCCACTCAAAGTTTTCTCACGTGCGCTTATTCGCTCGCTCAATTCTTTTTACTTGATTAACTCAACCTGGTCTTGTAATTACGTTCCACTCAAAGTTCCCCCACGTGCGCTTATTCGCTTGACTCAATTCAATGTGGTAAAACTTCGAGTAGAGCACAATCACCCAGAAACTTCTTAATCCTGTTTTAAACTTTCTCTAAGGTTTACATAAATTTCGAGTAGAACGTAATCATCTCAGCAGCTGTGATTTCTCTGAATCACCAGTGGATCCCCTGTCCACTAACGAGCTAAGTGAGGCAGAAACTGGTCTGCTTTGTCAGATCAATTTCTCCCCATAAAATTTGTGATTAACTGACTCACCTCTCGCTCATACCAAAAAGCAAAACTCAGCCAATATGGTTCACGTTCACTCACAATTATCAAAATAATTTAACTGTCTCTTACCCTAGATGCTTTTACTGCCTCCGAGTTCTTTCTGAATCCAGTGGGTTCCTCCTGGCCCTGATAGCAGTTTTGGCTCTTCTCTCTCAATTCGGCGAGGTAAGACTAAAGCCTTTTGTGCTTTAGGGTGATCAGTCCGTCAATACGCTTTCTCAGGGCCAGAAGAAACCTCATGGTTCGCACTTCTGACACCAACTTGTTGAGGCAAAAACAAGTAACTAACAAAATAGCATCAGGCATAAGAGACATCAGGATTCAAATTGTCCTTAAAAGATATTTATTCTTGCAAGAATGTTCCCAGTCCATCCACAGTCCAGCTGCAGGCGGAGTGAGACCCAGAGCAGAGGTTGGCCAGCATTTTTATAGTGTTATCTCTTGTCACCCTTCACAGCACAAGGAACAAAAGGGACCCCCCTTGACCCCTCCCCAGCACGGGAATCTCCTTACCTCTGAAATCTCACACACACACACCCTGCAGCTGTATCAATATCATAAAAGAAACTCAAAATACAGCCAAAGAACGCATGGCATTCGTTTGTTAAATCGTTGAAAATAAAATACAAAGAAAAGATGAATTTTCCCACAACAGAGGAGGTAGCACAAGACACAGAGGAAGATGTGGAGGAGGTAGCACAAGACACAGAGGAAGATGTGGAGGAGGTAGCACAAGACACAGAGGAAGATGTGGAGGAGGTAGCACAAGACACAGAGGAAGATGTGGAGGAGGTAGCACAAGACACAGAGGACACAGCACAAAATCCTGATAACCAGAGTGCAGAGAAATGTGTGCACTGCAAATCTACACATGCTGAACTCAACCGTCTGCTCGAGGAAAACCGGCATCTGAAGCAAGAACTCGATAAGCGCAAAATGACAGAGCAATTTTTTAAGAATGATCATGGCAAGGTAAAATATTACACTGGACTTCCAACATATGCCATTTTCCAGGTTTTGCTGTGCCATATAATGCCATTTCTGCCTCAGGGAAAAAGAAAGTTGACACCTTTTCAAATGATCCTTCTCACATTGATGCGTCTGAGATTGGATCTGCCGATCCAGCACATCAGCCATCTATTTGGTGTGCACCGAGTAACTGTTAGTGCTGCATTTCACGAAACATTAAATGTACTCTACTCACGGTTGTCTCCACTGGTGCATTGGCCAGACAGAGAGAGTTTGTGTCATGATTCTGCCTTCTTGTCTCTGATTTTCCTTGGTCTTGAGGCAGGATCATGACAGGCCCATGTTTTATGTGTAAGCACATGGCCATTTGTTTTGGCTGTGTGCTTGCGTTGTCTTGTCACCTTACCCCGCCCTCTTGTTATCTCATCTTGTAATCATTAGATTGTTGCTTTCACCTGTTCCTGATTAGTTTGCTCCCTATTTAATCCCCTCATGTTCTCTGTCCTGTGTCGGTACATTGTCAAACTTAGTGTGTCTAACATTGCGTGTTATTCATTGTGAAACCTTGTGAGTATCCTGTCAAGTGGATTGTCTAGTGAAGTTCTGTTTTTGCTGTTTGTTTATAGTCTAGTTAATTGTCAGAGTCATTTGGAAATTGTGTTGCTGCCATTGTGGACTGCTTTGAAATTTTTATAGAAATAACCATCCAATCTTCAGGCAAGAGCACAAACATTTTCAACTTACAAACACAGGCATACACTGAAATACCTCATTGGCATTACTCCCCAAGGAGTAATTTCTTTCATCTCCAAAGGGTGGGGTGGACGGACAAGTGACAAACGAATAAGAGAGGACAGTGGTTTTCTAGACAAACTACTTCCAGGTGACATGGTACTGGCAGATCGAGGTTTTGACATAAAGGAGAGTGTGGGAATGATGTGTGCTGAAGTAAAAATACCAGCGTTCACAAAGGGTCGTCATCAATTGGATGCAAAAGATGTGGAGGAAACAAGATCCATTGCACATCTCAGAATACACGTGGAAAGAGTCATTGGTCAAGTTTGGAACAAATACAAAATATTGTCTTTGAGAATTCCCATAAATATGGTTCTACCATGTGAGGGTGAGACTGTTGTTTTCTTGGACAAAGTTGTCACAGTCTGCTGTGCTCTTACAAACATGTGTCCAAGTGTTGTGCAGTGAGGGTGCTAAATCAATTGGTTTGTAAAAATGTTTGTTTTAAGTTGTATAAAGCAAGAGGTGTTGTGTTTTGTATATTCCTTGATGACTTTTAGGATAGTTGATTAATGATGTTGAATTTATTTAGTTTGTGTTAGCATATAATAAAGCCAGGCCACATTGCATGAATCAAATTATATTTATTTTGTTTTCAATGAACAATCTGCTTTGATATTTTGTAACTGCTTAATAAATACATTTAGTGACTTACCTGTTTCTGTACTCATTGTATCCACAGAGACCCTTTAAGTGCACATAAACTGGGATGGGCAAAGATACACCAATCTATTTTGAAATAAACTACAAAAACATATTGTGACATTATAAAGTAATGTACAACAACTTTTCCAAAAAGAATCAATGGAAAGCTGACAACCTGCACATTTCTTACCTCATATCTGGATCAGTTTTCACAAATATTACACACAACCTTTACAATATTTTTTAAGAAATTTACCAGAAAATAAACACATACAACAGCATCAGAATAAACTAGAAAAAAAAGTTTGTTGAGACAAACTTTAAGTTGGCTTGAGAAAGCCGGACCAGAGAGTTTGAAGAAGATAAAGGTTGTTAGAAGTTTAAAGTAGTTAGAAGTTTGAAGTAGTTTGAAGTTTAAAGTAGTTTAAATTTTGATTGATAAATTAGTTAGAAAGAAAGAACAGTTAGAAAGAAAGAAAGAAAGATTAGGTAGAAAGAAAGAAAGAAAGAAAGCGAAAGAAAGAAAGAAAGAAAGAAAGAAAGAAAGAAAGAAAGAAATATTAGGTAGAATGAGAGAAAGACAGATTAGTTAGAAAGATAGAAAGAAAGATTGGTTAGAAAGAAAGAAAAGTTAGAAAGAAAAAAGAAAGAAAGAAAGATTAGTTAGAAAGAAAGAAAGAAAGAAAGAAAGAAAGAAAGAGAAAGATTAGGTAGAAAGAAAGAAAAAAGCAAAATTAGTAAGAAAGAAAGAAAAGTAAGGAAGAAAAAAGAAAGATTAGTTAGAAAGAAAGAAAAGAAAAGTAAGCAAGAAAGAAAAGAAAGATTAGTTAGAAAGAAAGAAAGAAAGAAAGAAAGAAAGAAAAGAAAAAAGAAATATTAGGTATAAAGAAAGAAAGAAAGAAAGAAAGAAAGAAAGAAAGAAAGAAAGAAAGAAAGAGAAAGAAAAGAAAAAAGAAAGATTAGGTAGAAAGAAAGAAAGAAAGAAAGAAAGAAAGACTAATTAGTTAGAAAGAAAGATAGATTAGTGAGAGAAAGAAAAAAGATTGATTAGTTAGAAAGAAAGAAAGAAAGAAAGAAAGAAAGAAAGAAAGATTAGTTAGAAAGATAGATTAGATAGAAAGATATATTAGAAAGAAAGAAAGATAGATAGATTAGTTAGAATGAAAAAGATAGATTAGTTAGAAAGAAAGATAGATAGATTAGTTAGAATGAAAGATAGATAGATTAGTTAGAAAGAAAGATAGATAGATTAGTTAGAATGAAAGATAGATAGATTAGTTAGAAAGAAAGATAGATTAGTTAGAATGAAAGATAGATAGATTAGTTAGAATGAAAGATAGATAGATTAGTTAGAAAGAAAGATAGATAGATAGATTAGTAAGAATGAAAGAAAGATAGATTAGTTAGAAAGAAAGATAGATAGATTAGTTAGAATGAAATATAGATTAGTTAGAAAGAAAGATAGATAGATTAGTTAGAAAGAAAGATAGATAGATTAGTAAGAATGAAAGAAAGATAGATTACTTAGAAAGAAAGATAGATAGATTAGTTAGAATGAAAGATAGATAGATTAGTTAGAAAGAAAGATAGATAGATTAGTTAGAATGAAAGATAGATAGATTAGTTAGAAAGAAAGATAGATAGATAGATAGATTAGTAAGAATGAAAGATAGATTAGTTAGAAAGAAAGATAGATAGATTAGTTAGAAAGAAAGAGATAGATTAGTTAGAATGAAAGATAGATAGATTAGTTAGAAAGAAAGATAGATAGATTAGAAAAAAAAGGAAGAAAGAAAGAAAGAAAGAAAGAAATAAAGAAAGAAAGATTAGTTAGAAAGAAAGAAAAGTAAGGAAGAAAAAAGAAAGAAAAATTAGTTAGAACGAAAGAAGAAAAATAAAATAAAGATTAGTTAGAAAGAAAAGAAAGAAAGAAAGAAAGATTAGTTAGAAAGAAAGAAAAGAAAAGTAAGCAAGAAAGAAAAGAAAGATTAGTTAGAAAGAAAGAAAAAGAAAAAAAAGAAAAGAAATATTTGTTAGAAAGGAAAGAAAGATTAGTTAGAAAGAAAGAAAGAAAAAAGAAAGATTTGTTAGAAAGGAAAGAAAGATTAGTTAGATAGATTAGTTAAAAAGAAAGAAAGAAAGATTAGGTATAAAGAAAGAAAGAAAGAAAGAAAGAAAGAAAGAAAGAAAGAAAGAGAAAGAAAGAAAGAAAGAAAGAGTAAGAAAGAGTAAGAAAGAGTAAGAAAGAAAGAAAGAAAGAAAGAGAGAAAGAGAAAGATTAGGTAGAAAGAAAGAAAAAAGCAAAATTAGTAAGAAAGAAAGAAAAGTAAGGAAGAAAAAAGAAAGAAAATTAGTTAGAACGAAAGAAGAAAGAAAAAAAGAAAGATTAGATAGATAGGTATAAAGAAAGAAAGAAAGAAAGAAAGAAAGAAAGAAAGAAAGAGAAAGTAAGAAAGAAAGAGTAAGAAAGAAAGAAAGAAAGAAAGAAAGAAAGAAAGAAAGAAAGAAAGAAAAGAAAGATTAGTTAGAAAGAAAGAAAGAAAAGAAAGATTAGTTAGAAAGAAAGAAAGAAAAGAAAAAAGAAAGAAAGAAAGAAAGAAAGAAAGAAAGAAAGTAAGAAAGAAAGAAAAAGGAAAGAAAGATTAGTTAGAAAGAAAGAAAGAAAAAAGAAAGATTTGTTAGAAAGGAAAGAAAGATTAGTTAGAAAGATTAGTTAAAAAGAAAGAAAGAAAGATTAGGTATAAAGAAAGAAAGAAAGAAAGAAAGAAAGAAAGAAAGAAAGAAAGAAAGAAAGAGAGTAAGAAAGAAAGAAAGAAAGAAAGAAAGAAAGAAAGAGAAAGATTAGGTAGAAAGAAAGAAAAAAGCAAAATTAGTAAGAAAGAAAGAAAAGTAAGGAAGAAAAAAGAAAGAAAATTAGTTAGAACGAAAGAAGAAAGAAAAAAAGAAAGATTAGATAGATAGGTATAAAGAAAGAAAGAAAGAAAGAAAGAAAGAAAGAAAGAAAGAAAGAGAAAGTAAGAAAGAAAGAGTAAGAAAGAAAGAAAGAAAGAAAGAAAGAAAGAAAGAAAGAAAAGAAAGATTAGTTAGAAAGAAAGAAAGAAAAGAAAAAAGAAAGAAAGAAAGTAAGAAAGAAAGAAAGAAAGAGAAAGATTAGGTAGAAAGAAAGAAAAAAGCAAAATTAGTAAGAAAGAAAGAAAAGTAAGGAAGAAAAAAGAAAGATTAGTTAGAAAGAAAGAAAAGAAAAGTAAGCAAGAAAGAAAAGAAAGATTAGTTAGAAAGAAAGAAAGAAAAAAGAAAGATTTGTTAGAAAGGAAAGAAAGATTAGTTAGAAAGATTAGTTAAAAAGAAAGAAAGAAAGATTAGGTATAAAGAAAGAAAGAAAGAAAGAAAGAAAGAAAGAAAGAAAGAAAGAAAGAGAGAAAGATTAGGTAGAAAGAAAGAAAAAAGCAAAATTAGTAAGAAAGAAAGAAAAGTAAGGAAGAAAAAAGAAAGATTAGTTAGAAAGAAAGAAAAGAAAAGTAAGCAAGAAAGAAAAGAAAGATTAGTTAGAAAGAAAGAAAGAAAGAAAGAAAGAAAAGAAAAAAAGAAAGATTAGGTAGAAAGAAAGAAAGAAAGAAAGAAAGAAAGAAAGAAAGAAAGAAAGAAAGAAAGAAAGAGAAAGAAAGAAAGAAAGAGAAAGATTAGGTAGAAAGAAAGAAAAAAGCAAAATTAGTAAGAAAGAAAGAAAAGTAAGGAAGAAAAAAGAAAGAAAAATTATTTAGAACGAAAGAAGAAAGAAAAAAGAAAGATTAGATAGAAAGAAAGAAAGAAAGAAAGAAAGAAAGAAAAAAGAAAGATTAGTTAGAAAGACAGAAAAGAAAAGCAAGCAAGAAAGAAAAGAAAGATTAGTTAGAAAGAAAAAGAAAGAAAGAAAGAAAGAAAGAAAGAAAGAAAGAGAAATAAAGAAAGAAAGTAAGAAAGAAAGAAAGAGAAAGATTAAGTAGAAAGAAAGAAAAAAGCAAAATTAGTAAGAAAGAAAAGTAAGGAAGAAAAAAGAAAGAAAAATTTGTTAGAATGAAAGAAGAAAGAAAAAAAGAAAGATTAGATAGAAAGAAAGAAAAGAAAGAAAAAAGAAAGATTAGTTAGAAAGAAAGATAAGAAAAGTAAGCAAGAAAGAAAAGAAAGATTAGTTAGAAAGAAAGAAAGAAAGAAAGAAAGAAAGAAAGAAAGAAAGAAAGAAAGAAAGAAAGAAAGAAAGAAAGAAAAAGATAAAAGAAAGATTAGCTAGAAAGAAAGAAAAAAGATTGGCTAGAAAGAAAGAAAGAAAGAAAAAATAAAGAAAGATTAGTTAGAAAGAAATACAGATTAGTTAGAAAGAAATATAGAAAGAAAGAAAGAAAGAAAGAAAGAAAGAAAGAAAGAAAGAAAGAAAGACAGACAGACAGACAGACAGACAGACAGACAGACAGACAGACAGACAGACAGAAAGAAAGAAAGAAAGAAAGAAAGAAAGAAAGAAAGAAAGAAAGAAAGAAAGACTAATTAGTTAGAAAGAAAGATAGATTAGTGAGAGAAAGAAAAAAGATTGATTAGTTAGAAAGAAAGAAAGAAAGAAAGAAAGAAAGAAAGAAAGAAAGAAAAAGAAAGAAAGAAAGATTAGTTAGAAAGATAGATTAGATAGAAAGATATGTTAGAAAGAAAGAAAGATAGATAGATTAGTTAGAATGAAAAAGATAGATTAGTTAGAAAGAAAGATAGATAGATTAGTTAGAATGAAAGATAGATAGATTAGTTAGAAAGAAAGATAGATAGATTAGTTAGAATGAAAGATAGATAGATTAGTTAGAAAGAAAGATAGATAGATTAGTTAGAATGAAAGATAGATAGATTAGTTAGAAAGAAAGATAGATAGATAGATTAGTAAGAATGAAAGAAAGATAGATTAGTTAGAAAGAAAGATAGATAGATTAGTTAGAATGAAAGATAGATTAGTTAGAAAGAAAGATAGATAGATTAGTTAGAAAGAAAGATAGATAGATTAGTAAGAATGAAAGAAAGATAGATTACTTAGAAAGAAAGATAGATAGATTAGTTAGAATGAAAGATAGATAGATTAGTTAGAAAGAAAGATAGATAGATTAGTTAGAATGAAAGATAGATAGATTAGTTAGAAAGAAAGATAGATAGATAGATTAGTAAGAATGAAAGATAGATTAGTTAGAAAGAAAGATAGATAGATTAGTTAGAAAGAAAGAGATAGATTAGTTAGAATGAAAGATAGATAGATTAGTTAGAAAGAAAGATAGATAGATTAGTAAGAATGAAAGAAAGATAGATTACTTAGAAAGAAAGATAGATAGATTAGTTAGAATGAAAGATAGGTAGATTAGTTAGAAAGAAAGAGATAGATTAGTTAGAATGAAAGATAGATAAGTTAGAAAGAAAGATAGATAGATTAGTAAGAATGAAAGAAAGATAGATTACTTAGAAAGAAAGATAGATTAGCTAGAATGAAAGAAAGAAAGATAGATTAGTTAGAATGAAAGAAAGAAAGATAGATTAGTTAGAATGAAAGAAAGAAAGATATATTAGTTAGAATGAAAGAAAGAAAGATATATTAGTTAGAAAGAAAGATGGATTAGTTCATTAAAAAGAAAGAAAGATGGATTATTTAGTTAAAAAGAAAGATAGATTAGTTTGTTTAAAAGAAAGAAAGATGGATTATTTAGTTAAAAAGATAGATAGATAGATAGATAGATAGATAGATAGATAGATAGATAGATAGATAGATAGATAGATAGATAGAGTTAAAAAGATGATAGATAGATAGATAGATAGATAGATAGATAGATAGATAGATAGATAGATAGGAGTTAAAAAGATGATAGATAGATAGATAGATAGATAGATAGATAGATAGATAGATAGATAGATAGATAGATAGATAGATAGATAGATAGGTTCATTAGTACATAGAATAGTAGTTTAATTGAGTCTAGGGCTTCAGGGAGTTTAGATTTGAGTTTTTGTGTTTGTGCACTAATGGGCCACCGTAGTCTTGGCTCAATTTGAACAGTCTGCAATGAAAGTCAATGGGATTTTTATGATATTTAATATGAATTTTTAACAAAACTGAAAGTCAAATCAGTCTGAAAAGATATAGCAACTCGAGTCAGAACAGTCTGAAGGTCTGACCCGAGTTTGGAGTTTGTAGAGTTAAAGCTCTAGGAGGAGTTAGTGTCAGAAAATTTTGGGTCAGAAGAATAATAATAACTAGAAAAAAAGTTCGTCGAGTCAAACTTTAAGTTGGCTTGAGAAAGCCGGACCAGAAAGTTTGAAGAAGTTTGAAGTTTAAAGTAGTTTGAAGTTTAAATTAGTTTAAAGGTTAAAGTAGTTTAAAGGTTAAAGTAGATTAAAGTTTAAAGTAGTTTAAAGTTTGAATTAGTTTTAAGTTTAAAGTAGTTTAAAGGTTAAAGTAGATTAAAGTTTAAATTAGTTGATTTAAACTAATACATTTTTGATTAGTTTAAAAGTTTAAAGTAGTTTGAAGTTTAAAGTAGTTTAAAGGTTAAAGTAGTTTAAAGGTTAAAGTAGATTAAAGTTTAAAGTAGTTTAAAGTTTTAATTTGTTTTAAGTTTAAAGTAGTTGAAAGTAGTTTGAAGTTTAAAGTAGTTCGACGTTTAAAGTAGTTTAAAGTTTGAATTAGTTTTAAGTTTAAAGTAGTTGAAAGTAGTTTGAAGTTTAAAGTAGTTTGACGTTTAAAGTAGTTTGAAGTTCAAAGTAGTTTAAAATTTTAATTAGTTTGAAGTTTAAAGCAGTTTAAAGTTTCAAGTAGTTTAAAGTTAAAAAGTTGCTAGGCTGTTGCTAGGGTATTCTGGGTGGTTGCTATTGTGTTGCTAGGCGGTTACTATGGTATTCTGGGTGGTTGCTAGGGTGTTGTTAGGCGGTTGCTAGGGTGTTCTGGGTGGTTGCTATGGTGTTACTAAGTGGTTGCTAGGCGGTTGCTAGGGTGTTCTGGGTGGTTGCTATGGTGTTGCTAGGCAGTTGCTAGGGTGTTCTGGGTGGTTGCTATGGTGTTCTAGGCAGTTACACACACACACACAAAAAGCAATTAACTGATTCCTAAGTGGTTCTTGTCATACAAGTATTAATGATATGGAGGTGATAAAACGCATCAGACTTCACCTTTATGGAACGCATTAAAAATAACATTTTATATAATTGTAACTGACCAATTCATGAAAATTAAAAAACAACCGTAATAAAAAATAGGACTAGTAATAACGACAACATAGAAAAGTCAAACTTATTTAAAGCTTTCTCCATAATCTCCCCGATGGATAAGTAGAACTGTATTTGTGTGACAGTTTCAAGTTTATTGGGCGATCATCAACAGCGATGTCGATGTCCAGAGCGGCAGGGACACTGTACTCCTCTTAAGCGTCAGACAACAGTGACACCTCCATCGCCCACCAATCTGTCTTCAATGTTAACTTTCGTGCCTGTCGTCCATCTAACGGCAGGCTCCACTCGTGACCACGATGGTAACTCCCAAACTCCAACATCACAAAACCTTCTCTGAATCCCAACTCAGTACAACATTTAAACACCAATAACAAGCTTTCTAAATTTTTCTGACTTAAAAACACACGAAGATAAATAAATTCAACATTTCTCTTAGATTATGTCCAGAGAATTCTGGGAAATAAAATTCTACTTTCCCCCAGTAAGCTACACGGTAAGCTACACGACGAGACAAAAAGTCATTCCAAAAAATACATATTATATTTAATATAGTTTCTTTGCTAAGCTTCCAACACCACAATTAATGGATTGGTAAAATCGCTTTGATGCGTACAAAAATGTCAAAATAGAAAAGTAGTCAATTTTTAAACTTATTTTACTGGTAATGCCAACATAATGTTGTTTTATCTTCAGATGATTAATTGGATGAGTTCAGTCTGGCAAGTGTCAACAGGTCTGAGAATCACCGTGAGGCAGGAAATCTCGACATAATATCCAAGGCTGTCCTTTATAATTGAACATACATTTTAAGACATCTTCATCATAACTGCAGGCTCGACTCGTCACCACGATGGTAACTCCCCAAACGCCAACACAAAAACTTCTCTGAATCCCAACTCAATACAACTGCAACATTTATACATTAAGAACGGCTGGATGGCCCTGGATCATGCGTAAATTATATGCGTAGATAATGAGTAGATTATATGCGTAGATAACTGGATGGATTGGATATGCGTAGATAATGAGTAAATTAAATTGCTATATTATGATACACAATTTGCCCTGCTCCTTCCAAAATGGACAAAAATGCATATTCAAGACATGTGGGTAAACCAATCCATTACAACCAATCACACACGTCTCTGTTGAGCTCATGATTGGGTATTGAGCTCAACACCCAATCAGATGGCTGGTGAATAAAATAGTTTGCATAATCGGGGGAGTTTTTACCGCGTTCACGCCTTGTGTGTTCAGCTCAAGTCAGTGACACACTGTGAGTGATACCAACTGCAGATAAGATACAGGTAAGATTTGATTTATAATCGTTTTGCTTTTCATGCTACTAGAATAACAATGTCTTGATTTTCTAATGCTTAAAAAGCAGTTAACTAATTCATAAACTGTTGTTGACTTGCCAGGCATACAATATGGCAAATTAATAAAGTGTTTAATGTATGTTTTAATCGATATCAATCATTATTACAATGTCATGAGCAATAATCGACTATAATGATGTGTATTTTATATATATTTTTTAATATATTTCAGTCGTACTCTGAAATGAACTCCACACACACACACACACACACACACACACACACGTATATATATATATATATATATATATATATATATATATATATATATATATATATATATATATATCCGTTTATGAATTAGTTCAAACCTGTATGAATTTCTTTTTTTCTGCTGAACACAAAAGAAGATAGTAGGAAAAAAAAAATACTATGGAAGTCAATGGGAAAGTCAAACATCAACTGTTTGGTTACAGACATTTTTCAAAATATCTTCTTTTGTGTTCAGCAGAAAAAAGAAATTCATACAGGTTTGAAACAACTTGAGGGTGAGTAAATTATGACAGAATTTTCATTTTTGGGTGAACTATCCCTTTAAATATGCTGTCCTCTCTGTCAAATAGTTTGATTCAACCAAATCTAAATGGCTTACAAAAAGTATTCAAATTTGAGCTATTTAGACGTTGTGTAAGCTATTTAGATTTGGTTAAATCAAACTATTTGACAGAAAGGATAGCATATTTAATAATAGGTATAAAAATGGCTTTTAAAAATGTGCCTGTGGGTAATCAACACCTAATTTGAATTATTGTTACCAACTTGCCAAATATCACAGGTGTCAAACTCAGTTCCTGCAGGGCCACAGCCCTACAGAGTTTAGTTCCAACCCTGCTTCAACACACACACCTGCAGTTTTCAAATAAGCCTAAAGGACTTGATTAGCTAATCAGGTGTGTTTAATTTGGGTTGAAGCTAAACTCTGCAGGGCTGTGGTCCTCCAGGAACTGAGTTTGTCATGTCAATTTTAAGTGTGATGTTTAAAACAACACTATTTGGGTTTTTTTTGTTTTTAAATAGAGTATGTACACAGTACTTATCTATATAAGTATTATATAAATATACAATTAACTGTTATAAGGAGTTAGTGTTATGCAGTTAATTACTCTCCTCTATTTCTTTATTCCTTGTACAACCTTTAAGAGTAACATTTTCTCCAGAAGGTCGTACAAGTAATGAAGAATTAAATAATCATTAGCCTAAGTCTGATGCATTTGATCACCTCCCTACCATAAACATAAATCCTAAATGCTTAATGTTGCTCTGAACTTAATGCTACGAAGTATTTTTAACATACTTGGTAGCATTAAGATCAGAGCAACATTAAGGATTGATGTTTATGGTAGGGAGGTGATCAAATGCATCAGACTTAGGCTAATGATAATTTAATTTACATTTATGGAATGCATAGAAAAAAACACTTAAAGCAAAATGTATTAAAACACATTTTATTAAACTGTAAAAAATTACCAATTCATTAACAATAAAACACCGAATAAAAAAATTGAACAATTCACAAACAATAAAACGACTAATAAAAAATTGAACAATTCATAAATGATAAAACAACTAATAAAAATTTGAACTATTTAAAACAAAAAGTCAAATCGAATCGAACATGGCCTCCAACATCTCCCCCAGCGGTTCAATGCTTTGAACGGTTTTATTTATGTGTGTCATTTTCAATTTAATTGGCAGGTCATCAGCAGCGATGTCGAGGTGCAGAGCTGCAGGGACAGTGTACTCCTCGTAGGCGTCAGACAGCATAACTGTTGCACCTCCGTCTCCCTCCATGACCCCGATGATGTTGAGCTCCACCTCTACTGGCTCAGCTACAGTCTTCTGAAATGTAATAACATGAACGGAAGTCTCAGCAAAGGTATTATATATCAATAGACATGAGTCATTACATGAACACTATTAATGTTATTTGACTGCATGATCTAAAAAGAAAAATACTTCTGAAGCATTTATTTATCTTCGTTAATGTTCATTTCAACATTTACTAAAGCTTTATGAAAATGAAAGTTTTTGGAACTTGTATTTTATTAACTAACATTATGTGTTACATAGTTTGACAAGTACTGTAACAAATGTGTAGCTCATTGTTAGGTAACTTATTCAACGCATTAATATTAACTAATAGTGTTACCAATATGAATAGTGTTACCAATATAAATAATTTTAAAGTGTTACCAATATAAATTATTACCAATGAATATAAAAAGTTACAAAAAATGTATATACACTTGGTACACACTCAGGAGTGTAGAAAGATGCAGAAAGATCAATTAGAGAATAATCAGGTTACATGATGTATAATGCTGTGTACCTCCACAGCTGAATAGCTGGATGAGTTCAGTTTGGCAGCTGGTCTGAGAGTCGCCCTGAGGTAGGAAATCTCAACGTGATCTCCCAGGCTGAGCTCCACCAGGGCCTCATCACGCCACAGGGACACCTCCAACACCTTCTGGCCACACCGGAGAGACAAGTCTCTGATGGGAACCTCTCCTTCAGCCACTCGGGTCATCCTGGGGACCTGCAACTGCATGATCACAAGGGCAAGATTGTTGTTAATGCAGTGCAAGTGAATACAATTACTAGTGCTAGCTTGGAGATAATCAATATAACATTGTCTGTGAATCTGATTAAAATGCGTCTTTAAAGTGACTAAGGTTTTAATACTTACAGGTTGAATAAAGGTAATTCAACCTGTAAGTGTTAAAACCTTAGTCATTTTTCACTTATTTATAAAAAAAAAGGCAATAAAATGATGGCGGGGATTATCTTAATATTAATAAAAATTAGCAAAACATTTGTGGCTATAGAATTACAATCTGGGGGGGAAACTCTTTAAAAAAAGTGTAATTTAAATATTGAATAAAATGTTATTAAATTAATTTGCTCACTTTTTCAATTTCTCCCTTCAGGGAGATGAATCCTCCCCTTGTGAAAATGTCCTGCTCTTCCCCAGACAGCAGGGCAGTTGGTGGATTGAGGAGGCACCTTGCTGACCTTTCTGCCTCCTCTGGCAACTCGAATGGAGCCGTTTGAAATTTTTTTGTGTTTGGATTGAGAAATATACACTCCCGTCCAAATTTGAGGGACAGGGTGTAATTTTTGACAATATATGCCCTCCCGGGCTCAAACAGTGGACTTTCACCATCCACAGGAGCAATAAATGCCCTAACGCCATCACTGAGGGCACTTAATGTGGTGGTTTTGACGGACGCTGTTTTTATTTCATTTTTGGACACCTCGAAGGTTTTAGCCCTGCGGTTTGTGCGATTGTCCACACAGGTGATCCGGATGGGTGCAGGCCTGCTGTATGGTGAACTTGCCGCTGACATTCTGGAGGGTAAGAGAAAATACACATTGATTGAAAGAGTAAAGGTGATGATACACGGGCAACTTTTTGAGCAATGTTGCTTGGGCACTTTCCCATTGAGAATTGGCAACAAATTTCTCTCTGGATATCTCAATGGGAAAGTGCCCACAACAACAACAACAAAAAGTTGTCCCATGTATCATCATCCTAAAAAATAAAACCAATGGCAATTCATCAGGCAAATAATACAACTATGTCCAACAGATGCACCATTCAGTTGTTTTAGTGCAGTGGTGTCAAACTTAATTTAGACTCTTGTTAAAATTTGACTTCAGAAACTACATTTTCCTGTCAGAAATACTCCTCTCAGAACAAATCCTGTCACAATATAGTTCACTGTATCGTCGTGTCTTCCTTACAGAAGAAATCATTAATGTAATTTGCATTAAGGCAAAAAATTACTTCAGAAACAACATTTTCCTGTCAGAAATACTCCTCTCAGAACAAATCCTGTCACAATATAGTTCACTGTATCGTCGTGTCTTCCTTACAGAAGAAATCATTAATGTAATTTGAATTAAGGCAAAAAATTACTTCAGAAACAACATTTTCCTGTCAGAAATACTCCTCTCAGAACAAATCCTGTCACAATATAGTTCACTGTATCGTCGTGTCTTCCTTACAGAAGAAATCATTAATGTAATTTGAATTAAGGCAAAAAATTACTTCAGAAACAACATTTTCCTGTCAGAAATACTCCTCTCAGAACAAATCCTGTCACAATATAGTTCACTGTATCGTCGTGTCTTCCTTACAGAAGAAATCATTAATGTAATTTGCATTAAGGCAAAAAATTACTACAGAAACAACATTTTCCTGTCAGAAATACTCCTCTCAGAACAAATCCTGTCACAATATAGTTCACTGTATCGTCGTGTCTTCCTTACAGAAGAAATCATTAATGTAATTTGAATTAAGGCAAAAAAATTACTTCAGAAACAACATTTTCCTGTCAGAAATACTCCTTCTCAGAACAAATCCTGTCACAATATAGTTCACTGTATCGTCGTGTCTTCCTTACAGAAGAAATCATTAATGTAATTTGAATTAAGGCAAAAAAATTACTTCAGAAACAACATTTTCCTGTCAGAAATACTCCTCTCAGAACAAATCCTGTCACAATATAGTTCACTGTATCGTCGTGTCTTCCTTACAGAAGAAATCATTAATGTAATTTGAATTAAGGCAAAAAATTACTTCAGAAACAACATTTTCCTGTCAGAAATACTCCTTCTCAGAACAAATCCTGTCACAATATAGTTCACTGTATCGTCGTGTCTTCCTTACAGAAGAAATCATTAATGTAATTTGAATTAAGGCAAAAAATTACTTCAGAAACAACATTTTCCTGTCAGAAATACTCCTTCTCAGAACAAATCCTGTCACAATATAGTTCACTGTATCGTCGTGTCTTCCTTACAGAAGAAATCATTAATGTAATTTGCATTAAGGCAAAAAATTACTT
The DNA here is from genome assembly GCF_951802725.1 of Rutilus rutilus. Lineage (NCBI taxonomy): Eukaryota > Metazoa > Chordata > Actinopteri > Cypriniformes > Leuciscidae > Rutilus > Rutilus rutilus. The sequence goes on from NC_140227.1 coordinate 11,580,916, forward strand.
CAGAAACAACATTTTCCTGTCAGAAATACTCCTCTCAGAACAAATCCTGTCACAATATAGTTCACTGTATCGTCGTGTCTTCCTTACAGAAGAAATCATTAATGTAATTTGCATTAAGGCAAAAAATTACTTCAGAAACTACATTTTCCTGTCAGAAATACTCCTCTCAGAACAAATCCTGTCACAATATAGTTCACTGTATCGTCGTGTCTTCCTTACAGAAGAAATCATTAATGTAATTTGAATTAAGGCAAAAAATTACTTCAGAAACAACATTTTCCTGTCAGAAATACTCCTTCTCAGAACAAATCCTGTCACAATATAGTTCACTGTATCGTCGTGTCTTCCTTACAGAAGAAATCATTAATGTAATTTGCATTAAGGCAAAAAATTACTTCAGAAACTACATTTTCCTGTCAGAAATACTCCTCTCAGAACAAATCCTGTCACAATATAGTTCACTGTATCGTCGTGTCTTCCTTACAGAAGAAATCATTAATGTAATTTGAATTAAGGCAAAAAATTACTTCAGAAACTACATTTTCCTGTCAGAAATACTCCTCTCAGAACAAATCCTGTCACAATATAGTTCACTGTATCGTCGTGTCTTCCTTACAGAAGAAATCATTAATGTAATTTGCATTAAGGCAAAAAATTACTTCAGAAACAACATTTTCCTGTCAGAAATACTCCTCTCAGAACAAATCCTGTCACAATATAGTTCACTGTATCGTCGTGTCTTCCTTACAGAAGAAATCATTAATGTAATTTGAATTAAGGCAAAAAATTACTTCAGAAACAACATTTTCCTGTCAGAAATACTCCTCTCAGAACAAATCCTGTCACAATATAGTTCACTGTATCGTCGTGTCTTCCTTACAGAAGAAATCATTAATGTAATTTGAATTAAGGCAAAAAATTACTTCAGAAACTACATTTTCCTGTCAGAAATACTCCTCTCAGAACAAATCCTGTCACAATATAGTTCACTGTATCGTCGTGTCTTCCTTACAGAAGAAATCATTAATGTAATTTGAATTAAGGCAAAAAATTACTTCAGAAACTACATTTTCCTGTCAGAAATACTCCTCTCAGAACAAATCCTGTCACAATATAGTTCACTGTATCGTCGTGTCTTCCTTACAGAAGAAATCATTAATGTAATTTGCATTAAGGCAAAAAATTACTTCAGAAACAACATTTTCCTGTCAGAAATACTCCTCTCAGAACAAATCCTGTCACAATATAGTTCACTGTATCGTCGTGTCTTCCTTACAGAAGAAATCATTCATGTAATTTGCATTAAGGCAAAAAATTACTTCAGAAACTACATTTTCCTGTCAGAAATACTCCTCTCAGAACAAATCCTGTCACAATATAGTTCACTGTATCGTCGTGTCTTCCTTACAGAAGAAATCATTAATGTAATTTGCATTAAGGCAAAAAATTACTTCAGAAACAACATTTTCCTGTCAGAAATACTCCTCTCAGAACAAATCCTGTCACAATATAGTTCACTGTATCGTCGTGTCTTCCTTACAGAAGAAATCATTAATGTAATTTGAATTAAGGCAAAAAATTACTTCAGAAACTACATTTTCCTGTCAGAAATACTCCTCTCAGAACAAATCCTGTCACAATATAGTTCACTGTATCGTCGTGTCTTCCTTACAGAAGAAATCATTAATGTAATTTGAATTAAGGCAAAAAATTACTTCAGAAACAACATTTTCCTGTCAGAAATACTCCTTCTCAGAACAAATCCTGTCACAATATAGTTCACTGTATCGTCGTGTCTTCCTTACAGAAGAAATCATTAATGTAATTTGAATTAAGGCAAAAAAAAAGTAGTTTAAAGTAGTTTGAAGTTTATGATAGATATATAAATAAGTTAGATAGATACACACAAACACACACACACACACACACACACACACACACACTCACACAGACTACCTCGCTCACACACTCACTCAGACACACACACACACACACACACACTCAGAGTTTATGAGTTTAGAGTTTATAAGTGTACAAGTTTTTGAGTTTAGAGTTTATAAGTTTAAATGAGTTTAGAGTTCAGAATTTATTAATTTATGAGTTTAAGAGTTCATAAGTCTATGAATTCATGAGTTTATTAGTTAATTAGTTATTAAATTTAAGTTAATTAGTTTATAAGTGTATGAGATTAGAGTTTATTAGTTTAAATGAGTTTCATTGGCTAATATATATAGAATGGCAGTTTGAATTAGTTTTCAAGGGATTTAGATTTAAATTTTTGTCGGTTGGTGAGTTTGAATTTTTTTAGAATGCCCAATGTTAAGTCAATGGGAGTTTTTCCGAGTTTTGATCGTCATTTTTAGGAAAACCGTAAGTCCGATCAGTCTGAAAATAGATAGCACACTTAGTCAGAAAAGTTTGAGTGTCTGAGCCGAGTTTGGAGTATGTAGAGTTAAAGCTCTAGGACGAGTTTCATATAGAAATTTTAGTCTCAGAATAATAATAATAACTAGATGCGAAAGTTCGTCGAGACAAACTTTAAGTTGGCTTGAGAAAGTTTGGACCGGAAAGTTTTTTGCTAGGCGGTTGTTAGGATGTTATGGGTGGTCGCTATGGTGTTGCTAGGCGGTTGCTAAGGTATTCTGGGTGGTTGCTAGGCGGTTGCTAGGGTATTTTGGGTGGTTGCTAGGGTGTTTTGGGTGGTTGCTAGGCTGTTTTGGGTGGTTGCTAGGCGGTTGCCAGGGTCTTTTGTGTGGTTGCTAGGGAGTTGCTAGGGTGTTCTGGGTGGTTGCTAGGATATTTTGGGTGGTTGCTAGGGTCTTTTGGGTGGTTGCTAGGGTATTTTGGGTGGTTGCTAGGCGGTTGCTAGGGTGTTTTGGGTGGTTGCTAGGCGGTTTTGGGTGGTTGCTAGGCGGTTGCTAGGGTATTTTGGGTGGTTGCTAGGGTGTTCTGGGTGGTTGCTAGGCAGTTGCTAGGGTGTTATGGGTGGTTGCTATGGTGTTGCTAGGCGTTGCTAAGGTATTCTGGGTGGTTGCTAGGTGGTGGCCAGGGTGTTCTGGGTGGTTGCTAGGCTGTTTTGGGTGGTTGCTAGGGTATTCTGGGTGGTTGCTAGGGTCTTTTGGGTGGTTGCTAGGCGGTTGCTAGGGTATTTTGGGTGGTTGCTAGGGTGTTTTGGGTGGTTGCTAGGCTGTTTTGGGTGGTTGCTAGGCGGTTGCCAGGGTCTTTTGTGTGGTTGCTAGGCGGTTGCTAGGGTGTTCTGGGTGGTTGCTAGGATATTTTGGGTGGTTGCTAGGGTCTTTTGGGTGGTTGCTAGGGTATTTTGGGTGGTTGCTAGGCGGTTGCTAGGGTGTTTTGGGTGGTTGCTAGGCGGTTTTGGGTGGTTGCTAGGGTATTTTGGGTGGTTGCTAGGGTGTTCTGGGTGGTTGCTAGGCAGTTGCTAGGGTGTTATGGGTGGTTGCTATGGTGTTGCTAGGCGTTGCTAAGGTATTCTGGGTGGTTGCTAGGTGGTGGCCAGGGTGTTCTGGGTGGTTGCTAGGCTGTTTTGGGTGGTTGCTAGGGTATTCTGGGTGGTTGCTAGGGTCTTTTGGGTGGTTGCTAGGGTCTTTTGGGTGGTTGCTAGGCGGTTGCTAGGGTCTTTTGGGTGGTTGCTAGGGTCTTTTGGGTGGTTGCTACGGTGTTCTGGGTGGTTGCTAGGGTCTTTTGGGTGGTTGCTAGGCGGTTGCTAGGGTGTTCTGGGGGGTTGCTATGGTATTCAGGGCGGTTGATATGGTGTTACTAGGTGGTTGGTAGTTATCACAGATGGTTACTATGGAGTTTTTATAGAGTTCTTAGCATGATCTTGGCATGATTTAACACTTAACTAATCGCTATTAGCATGTAGCTATTCACTGCTAGCATATGTAGCATGTTGGAAGTGCTGTTTGCTAGCATGAGTCAAAAGAGCCAAACCTCATCTCTATACGATGTTCTGATACAGAGATATAGGTCTTGCAAAACGGTTGCTAGGGTACTCAAGTTTGGTTGCTATGGAGTTGCTTGGGAGCTGGGAGCTTTAAACTTAAGAAGTTTAAATTGGTTTGAAGTTTAAAGTAGTTTAAAGTAGTTTGAAGTTTATGATAGATATATAAATAAGTTAGATAGATACAAACAAACACACACACACACACACACACACACACACTCACACAGACTACCTCGCTCACACACTCACTCAGACACACACACACACACACACACACTCAGAGTTTATGAGTTTAGAGTTTATAAGTGTACAAGTTTTTGAGTTTAGAGTTTATAAGTTTAAATGAGTTTAGAGTTCAGAATTTATTAATTTATGAGTTTAAGAGTTCATAAGTCTATGAATTCATGAGTTTATTAGTTAATTAGTTATTAAATTTAAGTTAATTAGTTTATAAGTGTATGAGATTAGAGTTTATTAGTTTAAATGAGTTTCATTGGCTAATATATATAGAATGGCAGTTTGAATTAGTTTTCAAGGGATTTAGATTTAAATTTTTGTCGGTTGGTGAGTTTGAATTTTTTTAGAATGCCCAATGTTAAGTCAATGGGAGTTTTTCCGAGTTTTGATCGTCATTTTTAGGAAAACCGTAAGTCCGATCAGTCTGAAAATAGATAGCACACTTAGTCAGAAAAGTTTGAGTGTCTGAGCCGAGTTTGGAGTACGTAGAGTTAAAGCTCTAGGACGAGTTTCATATAGAAATTTTAGTCTCAGAATAATAATAATAAGTTTAAATAGGATTTCAATATGTTGGCTCTCTCAAGCCAACTTAATAATAATAATAAGTTTAAATAGGATTTCAATATGTTGGCTCTCTCAAGCCAACTTAACTAGATGCGAAAGTTCGTCGAGACAAACTTTAAGTTGGCTTGAGAAAAGTTTGGAGCAGAACGTTTTTTGCTAGGCAGTTGCTAGGATGTTATGGGTGGTTGCTATGGTGTTGCTAGGGTATTTTGGGTGGTTGCTAGGGTGTTCTGGGTGGTTGCTAGGGTGTCCTGGGTGGTTGCTAAGGTCTTTTGGGTGGTTGCTAGGGTATTTTGGGTGGTTGCTAGGGTGTTCTAGGTGGTTGCTAGGGTATTCTGGGTGGTTGCTAGGCGGTTGCTAGGGTTTTCTGGGTGGTTGCTAGGCTGTTTTGGGTGGTTGCTAGGGTATTCTGGGTGGTTGCTAGGCGGTTGCTAGGATATTTCTGATGGTTGCTAGGGTCTTTTGGGTGGTTGCTAGGCGGTTGCTAGGATATTTTAGGTGGTTGCTAGGGTCTTTTGGGTGGTTGCTAGGTGGTTGCTAGGGTCTTTTGGGTGGTTGCTAGGATGTTTTGGGTGGTTGCTAGGGTCTTTTGGGTGGTTGCTAGGCGGTTGCTAGGGTGTTTTGGGTGGTTGCTAGGATATTTTGGGTGGTTGCTAGGGTCTTTTGGGTGGTTGCTAGGCGGTTGCTAGGGTGTTTTGGCTGGTTGCTAGGGTCTTTTGTGTGGTTGCTAGGGTATTTTGGGTGGTTGCTAGGGTGTTCTCGGTGGTTGCTAGGGTCTTTTGGGTGGTTGCTAGGCGTTGCTAGGGTGTTTTGGGTGGTTGCTAGGATATTTTGGGTGGTTGCTAGGGTCTTTTGGGTGGTTGCTAGGGTGTTCTGGGTTGTTGCTAGGCGGTTGCTAGGGTGTTCTGGGTGGTTGCTAGGGTCTTTTGGGTAGTTGCTAGGCGGTTGCTAGGATATTTTGGGTAGTTGCTAGGGTCTTTTGGGTGGTTGCTAGGCGGTTGCTAGGATATTTCGGTGGTTGCTAGGGTCTTTTGGGTGGTTGCTAGGCGGTTGCTAGGGTCTTTTGGGTGGTTGCTAGGGTGGTTGCTAGGGTGTTATGGGTGGTTGCTAGGCTGTTCTGGGTGGTTGCTAGGCGGTTGCTAGGGTGTTATGGGTGGTTGCTATGGTGTTGCTAGGCGGTTGCTAAGGTATTCAGGGCGGTTGATATGGTGTTACTAGGTGGCTGGTAGTTGTCACAGATGGTTACTATGGAGTTTTTATAGAGTTCTTAGCATGATCTTGGCATGATTTAACACTTAACTAATCACTATTAGCATGTAGCTATTCACTGCTAGCATGTGTAGTATGTTGGAAGTGCTGTTTGCTAGCATGAGTCAAAAGAGCCAAACCTCATCTCTATACGATGTTCTGATACAGAGATATAGGTCTTACAAAACGGTTGCTAGGGTACTCGAGTTTGGTTGCTATGGAGTTGCTTGGGAGCTGGAAGATTTAAACTTAAGAAGTTTATAGTGGTTTGAAGTTTACAGTAGTTTACAGTAGTTTGAAGTTTGACAGGTAGATAAATAAGTTAGATAGACACACACACACACACACACACACACACACACACACACACACACACACACACACACACACACACACACACACTAACTCGCTCACACACTCACTCATAAACTCAGTGTGTGTGTCTGAGTTTAGAGTTTATAAGTGTATAAATTGATGAGTTTATAAGTGTATGAGTTCTTGAGTTTTGAGTTTATAAGTTTAAATCAGTTTAGAGTTTATAAGTTTAAATGAGATTAAGAGTTCAGAGTTTATTAATTTATGAGTTTAAGAGTTCATAAGTTTATGAATTCATGAGTTTATAAGTTAATTAGTTTATAAGTGTTTATAGTTTAGAGTTTATTAGTTTAAATGAGTCTCATTGGCTCATATAGTATATAGAACGGCAGTTTGGTTTAGTCTTCAAGGTGTTTAGATTTAAATTTTTGTCGGTTTGAATTTTTTAGAACTCCCCAATGTAAGTCAATGGAGTTTTTGAATGAGTTTTTTCGAGTTTTGATCATCATTTTTAGGAAAACCGTAAGTCCGATCAGTCTGAAAAGATAAAGCAACTCGAGTCAGATCAGTTTGAGTGTCTGAGCCGAGTTTGGAGTATGTAGCGTTAAAGCTCTAGGAGGAGTTAGTCTCAGATTTTTTTCCGCTCAGAAGAATAATAATAACTAGATTAAAAAGTTCGTCGAGACAAACTTTAAGTTGGCTTGAGAAAGTTTGGACTGGAAAGTTTAAAGTTTAAAGTAGTTTGAAGATTAAAGTAGTTTGAAGTTTAATTTAGTTTAAAGTTTAAAGAAGTTTGAAGTTTAATTTAGTTTAAAGTTTAAAGTAGTTTGAAGTTTAATTTAGTTTGAAGTTTAAAGTAGTTTGAAGTTTAATTTAGTTTAAAGGTTAAAGTAGTTTAAAGTTTAAAGTAGTTTAAAGTTTAAAGTAGTTTTAAGTTTAAAGTAGTTGTAAGTAGTTTGAAGTTTAAAGTACTTCAACGTTTAAAGTAGTTTGAAGTTCAAAGTAGTTTAAAATTTAAATTAGTTTGAAGTTTAAAGCAGTTTAAAGTTTCAAGTAGTTTAAAGTTAAAAAAGTTGCTAGGCTGTTGCTAGGGTGTTCTGGGTCGTTGCTATGTTGTTGCTAGGCAGTTGCTAGGGTATTCTGGTTGGTTGCTAGGCGGTTGCTATGGTGTTGCTAGGGTATTCTGGGTGGTTGCTAGGCGGTTGCTATGGTGTTGCTAGGGTATTCTGGGTGGTTGCTAGGCGGTTGCTAGGGTGTTCTGGGTGGTTGCTATTGTGTTGCTAGGTGGTTTCTAGGGTGTCCTGGGTGGTTGCTATGGTGTTGCTAGGCAGTTGCTAAGGTATTCTGGGTGGTTGCTAGGCGGTTGCTAGGGTGTTCTTGGTGGTTGCTATGGTGTTGTTAGGTGGTTGCTAGGGTGTTCTGAGTGGTTGCTATGGTGTTGCTAGGCGGTTGCTAAGGTATTCTGTGTGGTTGCTAGGGTGTTGCTAATGTATTTTGGGTGGTTGTTAGGGTGTTCTGGGTGGTTGCTAGGCGGTTGCTAGGGTGTTCTGGGTGAAACTAGGATATTTTGGGTGGTTGCTAGGGTCTTTTGGGTGGTTGCTAGGCGGTTGCTAGGGTGTTTTGGGTGGTTGCTAGGTGGTTGCTAGGGTCTTTTGGGTGGTTGCTAGGCGGTTGCTAGGGTGTTTTGGGTGGTTGCTAGGATATTTTGAGTGGTTGCTAGGGTATTTTGGGTGGTTGCTAGGGTGTTCTGGGTGGTTGCTAGGCGGTTGCTAGGGTGTTCTGGGTGGTTGCTATGGTATTCAGGGCGGTTGATATGGTGTTACTAGGTGGCTGGTAGTTGTCACAGATGGTTACTATGGAGTTTTTATAGAGTTCTTAGCATGATCTTGGCATGATTTAACACTTAACTAATTGCTATTAGCATGTAGCTATTCACTGCTAGCATGTGTAGCATGTTGGAAGTGCTGTTTGCTAGCATGAGTCAAAAGAGCCAAAACTCATCTTTATACGATGTTCTGATACAGAGATATAGGTCTTGCAAAACGGTTGCTAGGGTACTCAAGTTTGGTTGCTATGGAGTTGCTTGGGAGCTGGAAGCATTAAACTTAAGAAGTTTAAAGTGGTTTGAAGTTTAAAGTAGTTTAAAGTAGTTTGAAGTTTATGATAGATATATAAATAAGTTAGATAGATACACACAAACACACACACACACACACACACACACACACACTCACTCAGACTACCTCGCTCACACACTCACTCAGACACACACACACACTCAGAGTTTATGAGTTTAGAGTTTATAAGTGTACGAGTTTTTGAGTTTAGAGTTTATAAGTTTAAATGAGTTTAGAGTTCAGAGTTTATTAATTTATGAGTTTAAGAGTTCATAAGTCTATGAATTCATGAGTTTATTAGTTAATTAGTTATTAAATTTAAGTTAATTAGTTTATAAGTGTATGAGATTAGAGTTTATTAGTTTAAATGAGTTTCATTGGCTAATATATATAGAACGGCAGTTTGGTTTAGTCTTCAAGGTGTTTAGATTTGAATTTTTGTCGGTTGGTGAGTTTGAATCTGGATTTGAATTTTTTAGAACTCCCCAATGTAAGTCAATGGGAGTTTTTCCGAGTTTTGATCGTCATTTGTAGGAAAACCGTAAGTCCGATCAGTCTGAAAAGATAAAGCAACTAACTTCAGATCAGTTTGAGTGTCTGAGCCGAGTTTGGAGTATGTAGAGTTAAAGCTCTAGGACGAGTTTGAGTCAACAGTTTTTCACAGAAGAATAATAATAATAACTAGATGCGAAAGTTCGTTGAGACAAACTTTAAGTTGGCTTGAGAAAGTTTGGAGCAGAAAGTTTTTTGCTAGGCGGTTGCTAAGATGTTATGGGGGGTTGCTTTGGTGTTGCTAGGGTATTTTGGGCGGTTGCTAGGGTGTTCTGGGTGGTTGCTAGGTGGTTGCTAGGGTGTCCTGGGTGGTTGCTAGGGTCTTTTGGGTGATTGCTAGGCGGTTGCTAGGATATTTTTGGTGGTTGCTAGGGTCTTTTGGGTGGTTGCTAGGATATTTTTGGTGGTTGCTAGGGTCTTTTGGGTGGTTGCTAGGCGGTTGCTAGGGTGTTTTGGGTGGTTGCTAGGATATTTTGGGTGGTTGCTAGGGTCTTTTGGGTGGTTGCTAGGCGGTTGCTAGGGTGTTTTGGGTGGTTGCTAGGATATTTTGGGTGGTTGCTAGGGTCTTTTGGGTGGTTGCTAGGGTGTTTTGGGTGGTTGCTAGGGTCTTTTGGGTGGTTGCTAGGGTGTTTTGGGTGGTTGCTAGGGTGTTTTGGGTGGTTGCTAGGGTCTTTTGGGTGGTTGCTAGGGTGTTCTGGGTGGTTGCTAGGGTGTTCTGGGTGGTTGCTAGGGTCTTTTGGGTGGTTGCTAGGCGGTTGCTAGGGTGTTTTGGGTGGTTGCTAGGTGGTTGCTAGGGTCTTTTGGGTGGTTGCTAGGCGGTTGCTAGGGTGTTTTGGGTGGTTGCTAGGCTGTTTTGGGTGGTTGCTAGGGTATTCTGGGTGGTTGCTAGGGTCTTTTGGGTGGTTGCTAGGGTCTTTTGGGTGGTTGCTAGGCGGTTGCTTGGGTCTTTTGGGTGGTTGCTAGGGTCTTTTGGGTGGTTGCTAGGCGGTTGCTAGGGTGTTCTGGGTGGTTGCTAGGATATTTTGGGTGGTTGCTATGCTGTTGCTAGGTGGTTGCTAGGGTATTCTGGGTGGTTGCTAGGCGGTTGCTAGGGTGTTTTGGGTGGTTGCTAGGCGGTTTTGGGTGGTTGCTAGGCGGTTGCTAGGGTATTTTGGGTGGTTGCTAGGGTGTTCTGGGTGGTTGCTAGGCAGTTGCTAGGGTGTTATGGGTGGTTGCTATGGTGTTGCTAGGCGTTGCTAAGGTATTCTGGGTGGTTGCTAGGTGGTGGCCAGGGTGTTCTGGGTGGTTGCTAGGCTGTTTTGGGTGGTTGCTAGGGTATTCTGGGTGGTTGCTAGGGTCTTTTGGGTGGTTGCTAGGGTCTTTTGGGTGGTTGCTAGGGTCTTTTGGGTGGTTGCTAGGGTCTTTTGGGTGGTTGCTAGGCGGTTGCTAGGGTCTTTTGGGTGGTTGCTACGGTGTTCTGGGTGGTTGCTAGGGTCTTTTGGGTGGTTGCTAGGCGGTTGCTAGGGTGTTCTGGGGGGTTGCTATGGTATTCAGGGCGGTTGATATGGTGTTACTAGGTGGTTGGTAGTTATCACAGATGGTTACTATGGAGTTTTTATAGAGTTCTTAGCATGATCTTGGCATGATTTAACACTTAACTAATCGCTATTAGCATGTAGCTATTCACTGCTAGCATATGTAGCATGTTGGAAGTGCTGTTTGCTAGCATGAGTCAAAAGAGCCAAACCTCATCTCTATACGATGTTCTGATACAGAGATATAGGTCTTGCAAAACGGTTGCTAGGGTACTCAAGTTTGGTTGCTATGGAGTTGCTTGGGAGCTGGGAGCTTTAAACTTAAGAAGTTTAAATTGGTTTGAAGTTTAAAGTAGTTTAAAGTAGTTTGAAGTTTATGATAGATATATAAATAAGTTAGATAGATACAAACAAACACACACACACACACACACACACACACACTCAGAGTTTATGAGTTTAGAGTTTATAAGTGTACGAGTTTTTGAGTTTAGAGTTCATAAGTTTAAATGAGTTTAGAGTTCAGAGTTTATTAATTTATGAGTTTAAGAGTTCATAAGTCTATGAATTCATGAGTTTATTAGTTAATTAGTTATTAAATTTAAGTTAATTAGTTTATAAGTGTATGAGATTAGAGTTTATTAGTTTAAATGAGTTTCATTGGCTAATATATATAGAACGGCAGTTTGGTTTAGTCTTCAAGGTGTTTAGATTTGAATTTTTGTCGGTTGGTGAGTTTGAATCTGGATTTGAATTTTTTAGAACTCCCCAATGTAAGTCAATGGGAGTTTTTCCGAGTTTTGATCGTCATTTGTAGGAAAACCGTAAGTCCGATCAGTCTGAAAAGATAGAGCACACCGAGTCAGATCTGTTTGAGTGTCTGAGCCGATTTTGGAGTATGTAGAGTTAAAGCTCTAGGAGGAGTTTGAGTCAGATTTTTTAGTAAGAAGAATAATAATAATAACTAGATGCGAAAGTTCGTCGAGACAAACTTTAAGTTGGCTTGAGAAAGTTTGGACCGGAACGTTTTTTGCTAGGCGGTTGTTAGGATGTTATGGGTGGTCGCTATGGTGTTGCTAGGCGGTTGCTACGGTATTCTGGGTGGTTGCTAGGCGGTTGCTAGGGTATTTTGGGTGGTTGCTAGGGTGTTTTGGGTGGTTGCTAGGGTGTTTTGGGTGGTTGCTAGGCGGTTGCCAGGGTATTTTGTGTGGTTGCTAGGCGGTTGCTAGGGTGTTCTGGGTGGTTGCTAGGATATTTTGGGTGGTTGCTAGGGTCTTTTGGGTGGTTGCTAGGGTATTTTGGGTGGTTGCTAGGCGGTTGCTAGGGTGTTTTGGGTGGTTGCTAGGCGGTTTTGGGTGGTTGCTAGGCGGTTGCTAGGGTATTTTGGGTGGTTGCTAGGGTGTTCTGGGTGGTTGCTAGGCAGTTGCTAGGGTGTTATGGGTTGTTGCTATGGTGTTGCTAGGCGTTGCTAAGGTATTCTGGGTGGTTGCTAGGTGGTGGCCAGGGTGTTCTGGGTGGTTGCTAGGCTGTTTTGGGTGGTTGCTAGGGTATTCTGGGTGGTTGCTAGGGTCTTTTGGGTGGTTGCTAGGGTCTTTTGGGTGGTTGCTAGGCGGTTGCTAGGGTCTTTTGGGTGGTTGCTAGGGTCTTTTGGGTGGTTGCTAGGCGGTTGCTAGGGTCTTTTGGGTGGTTGCTAGGGTCTTTTGGGTGGTTGCTACGGTGTTCTGGGTGGTTGCTAGGGTCTTTTGGGTGGTTGCTAGGCGGTTGCTAGGGTGTTCTGGGGGGTTGCTATGGTATTCAGGGCGGTTGATATGGTGTTACTAGGTGGTTGGTAGTTATCACAGATGGTTACTATGGAGTTTTTATAGAGTTCTTAGCATGATCTTGGCATGATTTAACACTTAACTAATCGCTATTAGCATGTAGCTATTCACTGCTAGCATATGTAGCATGTTGGAAGTGCTGTTTGCTAGCATGAGTCAAAAGAGCCAAACCTCATCTCTATACGATGTTCTGATACAGAGATATAGGTCTTGCAAAACGGTTGCTAGGGTACTCAAGTTTGGTTGCTATGGAGTTGCTTGGGAGCTGGGAGCTTTAAACTTAAGAAGTTTAAATTGGTTTGAAGTTTAAAGTAGTTTAAAGTAGTTTGAAGTTTATGATAGATATATAAATAAGTTAGATAGATACAAACAAACACACACACACACACACACACACACACACACACACACACACACACACACAGACTACCTCGCTCACACACTCACTCAGACACACACACACACACACACACACACACACACACACACACTCAGAGTTTATGAGTTTAGAGTTTATAAGTGTACAAGTTTTTGAGTTTAGAGTTTATAAGTTTAAATGAGTTTAGAGTTCAGAATTTATTAATTTATGAGTTTAAGAGTTCATAAGTCTATGAATTCATGAGTTTATTAGTTAATTAGTTATTAAATTTAAGTTAATTAGTTTATAAGTGTATGAGATTAGAGTTTATTAGTTTAAATGAGTTTCATTGGCTAATATATATAGAATGGCAGTTTGAATTAGTTTTCAAGGGATTTAGATTTAAATTTTTGTCGGTTGGTGAGTTTGAATTTTTTTAGAATGCCCAATGTTAAGTCAATGGGAGTTTTTCCGAGTTTTGATCGTCATTTGTAGGAAAACCGTAAGTCCGATCAGTCTGAAAAGATAGAGCACACCGAGTCAGATCTGTTTGAGTGTCTGAGCCGATTTTGGAGTATGTAGAGTTAAAGCTCTAGGACGAGTTTGAGTCAGATTTTTTAGTAAGAAGAATAATAATAATAATAAGTTTAAATAGGATTTCAATATGTTGGCTCTCTCAAGCCAACTTAACTAGATGCGAAAGTTCGTCGAGACAAACTTTAAGTTGGCTTGAGAAAGTTTGGACCGGAAAGTTTTTTGCTAGGCGGTTGTTAGGATGTTATGGGTGGTCACTATGGTGTTGCTAGGCGGTTGCTAAGGTATTCTGGGTGGTTGCTAGGCGGTTGCTAGGGTATTTTGGGTGGTTGCTAGGGTGTTTTGGGTGGTTGCTAGGCGGTTGCTAGGGTCTTTTGTGTGGTTGCTAGGTGGTTGCTAGGGTGTTCTGGGTGGTTGCTAGGATATTTTTGGTGGTTGCTAGGGTCTTTTGGGTGGTTGCTAGGCGGTTGCTAGGGTCTTTTGGGTGGTTGCTAGGCGGTTGCTAGGGTCTTTTGGGTGGTTGCTAGGGTCTTTTGGGTGGTTGCTAGGCGGTTGCTAGGATATTTTGGGTGGTTGCTAGGGTCTTTTGGGTGGTTGCTAGGCGGTTGCTAGGGTGTTTTGGGTGGTTGCTAGGCGGTTGCTAGGGTCTTTTGGGCGGTTGCTAGGGTCTTTTGGGTGGTTGCTAGGGTGTTCTGGGTGGTTGCTAGGCGTTGCTAGGGTCTTTTGGGTGGTTGCTAGGATATTCTGGGTAGTTGCTAGGTGGTTGCTAGGATATTTCTGATGGTTGCTAGGGTCTTTTGGGTGGTTGCTAGGCGGTTGCTAGGGTATTTTCGGTGGTTGCTAGGGGCTTTTGGGTGGTTGCTAGGCAGTTGCTAGGGTATTTTGGGTGGTTGCTAGGGTGTTCTGGGTGGTTGCTAGGCAGTTGCTAGGCTGTTCTGGGTGGTTGCTATGGTGTTGCTAGGCAGTTGCTAAGGTATTCTGGGTGGTTGCTAGGGTGTTCTGGGTGGTTGCTAGGATGGTCTGGGTGGTTGCTAGGCGGTTGCTAGGATATTTTGGGTGGTTGCTAGGGTCTTTTTGGGTGCTAGGTGGTTGCTAGGGTGTTCTGGGTGGTTGCTAGGATATTTTTGGTGGTTGCTAGGGTCTTTTGGGTGGTTGCTAGGCGGTTGCTAGGGTCTTTTGGGTGGTTGCTAGGCGGTTGCTAGGGTCTTTTGGGTGGTTGCTAGGGTCTTTTGGGTGGTTGCTAGGCGGTTGCTAGGATATTTTGGGTGGTTGCTAGGGTCTTTTGGGTGGTTGCTAGGCGGTTGCTAGGGTGTTTTGGGTGGTTGCTAGGCGGTTGCTAGGGTCTTTTGGGCGGTTGCTAGGGTCTTTTGGGTGGTTGCTAGGGTGTTCTGGGTGGTTGCTAGGCGTTGCTAGGGTCTTTTGGGTGGTTGCTAGGATATTCTGGGTAGTTGCTAGGCGGTTGCTAGGATATTTCTGATGGTTGCTAGGGTCTTTTGGGTGGTTGCTAGGCGGTTGCTATGGTATTTTCGGTGGTTGCTAGGGGCTTTTGGGTGGTTGCTAGGCAGTTGCTAGGGTATTTTGGGTGGTTGCTAGGGTGTTCTGGGTGGTTGCTAGGCAGTTGCTAGGGTGTTCTGGGTGGTTGCTATGGTGTTGCTAGGCGGTTGCTAAGGTACTCTGGGTGGTTGCTAGGGTGTTCTGGGTGGTTGCTAGGATGGTCTGGGTGGTTGCTAGGCGGTTGCTAGGATATTTTGGGTGGTTGCTAGGGTCTTTTTGGGTGGTTGCTAGGCGGTTGCTAGGGTATTTTAGGTGGTTGCTAGGGTGTTCTGGGTGGTTGCTAGGTGGTTGCTAGGGTGTCCTGGGTGGTTGCTATGGAGATTTTAGGCCATTACTTATTGGCTGCTCGATAATATAAATCCTCTGAGGGAGAGAGAGAGGGAGAGAAACGCAGGGGTGTCAGGCCCTTTGTGTCTGTGTGTGTGAAAACGTCGGTTTGGATTTGAATTTTTTTAGAATGCCCAATGTTAAGTCAATGGGAGTTTTTCCGAGTTTTGATCGTCATTTTTAGGAAAACCGTAAGTCCGATCAGTCTGAAAAGATAGAGCACACCGAGTCAGATCTGTTTGAGTGTCTGAGCCGATTTTGGAGTATGTAGAGTTAAAGCTCTAGGAGGAGTTTGAGTCAGATTTTTTAGTAAGAAGAATAATAATAATAATAAGTTTAAATAGGATTTCAATATGTTGGCTCTCTCAAGCCAACTTAACTAGATGCGAAAGTTCGTCGAGACAAACTTTAAGTTGGCTTGAGAAAGTTTGGAGCAGAACGTTTTTTGCTAGGCGGTTGTTAGGATGTTATGGGTGGTCGCTATGGTGTTGCTAGGCGGTTGCTAAGGTATTCTGGGTGGTTGCTAGGCGGTTGCTAGGGTATTTTGGGTGGTTGCTAGGGTGTTTTGGGTGATTGCTAGGCGGTTGCTAGGGTCTTTTGTGTGGTTGCTAGGCGGTTGCTAGGTGGTTGCTAGGGTATTCTGGGTGGTTGCTAGGGTCTTTTGGGTGGTTGCTAGGCGGTTGCTAGGGTGTTTTGGGTGGTTGCTAGGCGGTTGCTAGGGTGTTCTGGGTGGTTGCTATGCAGTTGCTAGGGTGTTATGGGTGGTTGCTATGGTTTTGCTAGGCGGTTGCTAAGGTATTTTGGGTGGTTGCTAGGGTGTTCTGGGTGGTTGCTAGGCAGTTGCTAGGGTGTTCTGGGTGGTTGCTATGGTGTTGCTAGGCGTTGCTAAGGTATTCTGGGTGGTTGCTAGGTGGTGGCCAGGGTGTTCTGGGTGGTTGCTAGGCTGTTTTGGGTGGTTGCTAGGGTATTCTGGGTGGTTGCTAGGGTCTTTTGGGTGGTTGCTAGGGTCTTTTGGGTGGTTGCTAGGGTCTTTTGGGTGGTTGCTAGGCGGTTGCTAGGGTCTTTTGGATGGTTGCTAGGCGGTTGCTAGGGTCTTTTGGGTGGTTGCTAGGGTGTTCTGGGTGGTTGCTAGGCGGTTGCTAGGGTCTTTTGGGTGGTTGCTAGGCGGTTGCTAGGGTGTTCTGGGTGGTTGCTAGGGTGTTTTGGGTGGTTTCTAGGATATTCTGGGTGGTTGCTAGGCGGTTGCTAGGATATTTCTGGTGGTTGCTAGGGTCTTTTGGGTGGTTGCTAGGCGGTTGCTAGGATATTTTGGGTGGTTGCTAGGCGGTTGCTAGGGTCTTTTGGGTGGTTGCTAGGGTCTTTTGGATGGTTGCTAGACGGTTGTTAGGGTGTTTTGGGTGGTTGCTAGGCGGTTGCTATGGTCTTTTGGGTGGTTGCTAGGCCGTTGCTAGGGTATTTTGGGTGGTTGCTAGGGTGTTCTGGGTGGTTGCTAGGCGGTTGCTAGGGTGTTCTGGGTGGTTGCTATGGTATTCAGGGCGGTTGATATGGTGTTACTAGGTGGTTGGTAGTTGTCACAGATGGTTACTATGGAGTTTTTATAGAGTTCTTAGCATGATCTTGGCATGATTTAACACTTAACTAATCGCTATTAGCATGTAGCTATTCAGTGCTAGCATTTGTATCATGTTGGAAGTGCTGTTTGCTAGCATGAGTCAAAAGAGCCAAACCTCATCTCTGTACGATGTTCTGATACAGAGATATAGGTCTTGCAAAACGGTTGCTAGGGTACTCAAGTTTGGTTGCTATGGAGTTGCTTGGGAGCTGGGAGCTTTAAACTTAAGAAGTTTAAATTGGTTTAAAGTTTAAAGTAGTTTGAAGTTTATGAGAGAGATAGATAGATAAATAAGTTATATAGATACACACACACACACACACACACACACTCACTCAGACTACCTCGCTCACACACTCACTCAGACACACACACACACACACACACTCTCAAAGTTTATGAGTTTAGAGTTTATAAGTGTATAAATTGATGAGTTTATAAGTGTATGAGTTTTTGAGTTTAGAGTTTATAAAAGTTTAAATGAGTTTAAGTGTTCAGAGTTTATTAATTTATGAGTTTAAGAGTTCATAAGTCTATGAATTCATGAGTTTCTTAGTTAATTAGTTATTAAATTTAAGTTAATTAGTTTATAAGTGTATGAGTTTAGAGTTTATTAGTTTAAATGAGTTTCATTGGCTAATATATATAGAACGGCAGTTTGGTTTAGTCTTCAAGGTGTTTAGATTTGAATTTTTGTCGGTTGGTGAGTTTGAATCTGGATTTGAATTTTTTAGAACTCCCCAATGTAAGTCAATGGGAGTTTTTCCGAGTTTTGATCGTCATTTGTAGGAAAACCGTAAGTCCGATCAGTCTGAAAAGATATAGCACACCGAGTCAGATCTGTTTGAGTGTCTGAGCCGATTTTGGAGTATGTAGAGTTAAAGCTCTAGGACGAGTTTGAGTCAGATTTTTTAGTAAGAAGAATAATAATAATAACTAGATGCGAAAGTTCGTCGAGACAAACTTTAAGTTGGCTTGAGAAAGTTTGGACCGGAAAGTTTTTTGCTAGGCGGTTGTTAGGATGTTATGGATGGTTGCTATGGTGTTGCTAGGCGGTTGCTAAGGTATTCTGGGTGGTTGCTAGGCGGTTGCTAGGGTATTTTGGGTGGTTGCTAGGGTGTTCTGGGTGGTTGCTAGGGTGTTTTGGGTAGTTGCTAGGGTCTTTTGTGTGGTTGCTAGGCGGTTGCTAGGGTGTTCTGGGTGGTTGCTAGGATATTTTTGGTGGTTGCTAGGGTCTTTTGGGTGGTTGCTAGGCGGTTGCTAGGGTCTTTTGGGTGGTTGCTAGGCGGTTGCTAGGGTGTTTTGGGTGGTTGCTAGGATATTTTGGGTGGTTGCTAGGATATTTTGGGAATTGCTAGGCGGTTGCTAGGGTGTTATGGGTGGTTGCTATGGTGTTGCTAGGCGGTTGCTAAGGTGTTTTTGGTGGTTGCTAGGGTGTTCTGGGTGGTTGCTAGGCAGTTGTAAGGGTGTTATGGGTGGTTGCTATGGTGTTCCTAGGCGTTGCTAAGGTATTCTGGGTGGTTGCTAGGTGGTGGCTAGGGTGTTCTGGTTGGTTGCTAGGCTGTTTTGGGTGGTTGCTAGGGTCTTTTGGGTGGTTGCTAGGCGGTTGCTAGGGTGTTTTGGGTGGTTGCTAGGATATTTTGGGTGGTTGCTAGGCGGTTGCTAGGGTCTTTTGGATGGTTGCTAGGGTCTTTTGGGTGGTTGCTAGGCGGTTGCTAGGGTATTTTGGGTGGTTGCTAGGGTCTTTTGGGTGGTTGCTAGGGTGTTCTGGGTGGTTGCTAGGCGGTTGCTAGGGTCTTTTGGGTGGTTGCTAGGCGGTTGCTAGGGTGTTCTGGGTTGTTGCTAGGCTGTTTTGGGTGGTTGCTAGGATATTCTGGGTGGTTGCTAGGCGGTTGCTAGGATATTTCTGGTGGTTGCTAGGGTCTTTTGGGTGGTTGCTAGGCAGTTGCTAGGATATTTTGGGTGGTTGCTAGGGTCTTTTGGGTGGTTGCTAGGCGGTTGCTAGGGTGTTTTGGGTGGTTGCTAGGGTCTTTTGGGTGGTTGCTAGGCGGTTGCTAGGGTGTTTTGGGTGGTTGTTAGGGTGTTTTGGGTGGTTGCTAGGCGGTTGCTAGGGTGTTCTGGGTTGTTGCTAGGCTGTTTTGGTTGGTTGCTAGGATATTCTGGGTGGTTGCTAGGCGGTTGCTAGGATATTTCTGGTGGTTGCTAGGGTCTTTTGGGTGGTTGCTAGGCAGTTGCTAGGATATTTTGGGTGGTTGCTAGGGTCTTTTGGGTGGTTGCTAGGCGGTTGCTAGGGTGTTTTGGGTGGTTGCTAGGGTGTTTTGGGTGGTTGCTAGGCGGTTGCTAGGGTTTCTGGGGGGTTGCTATGGTATTCAGGGCGGTTGATATGGTGTTACTAGGTGGTTGGTAGTTGTCACAGATGGTTACTATGGAGTTTTTATAGAGTTCTTAGCATGATCTTGGCATGATTTAACACTTAACTAATCGCTATTAGCATGTAGCTATTCACTGCTAGCATATGTAGCATGTTGGAAGTGCTGTTTGCTAGCATGAGTCAAAAGAGCCAAACCTCATCTCTATACGATGTTCTGATACAGAGATATAGGTCTTGCAAAATGGTTGCTAGGGTACTCAAGTTTGGTTGCTATGGAGTTGCTTGGGAGCTGGGAGCTTTAAACTTAAGAAGTTTAAATTGGTTTAAAGTTTAAAGTAGTTTGAAGTTTATGACAGAGAGATAGATAGATAAATAAGTTAGATAGATACACACACACACACACACACACACACACACACACACACTCACACAGACTACCTCACTCACACACTCACTCAGACACACACACACACACACTCAGAGTTTATGAGTTTAGAGTTTATAAGTGTATAAACTGATGAGTTTATAAGTGTATGAGTTTTTGAGTTTAGAGTTTATAAGTTTAAATGAGTTTAGAGTTCAGAGTTTATTAATTTATGAGTTTAAGAGTTCATAAGTCTATGAATTCATGAGTTTATTAGTTAATTAGTTATTAAATTTAAGTTAATTAGTTTATAAATGTATGAGATTAGAGTTTATTAGTTTAAATGAGTTTCATTGGCTAATATATATAGAACGGCAGTTTGGTTTAGTCTTCAAGGTATTTAGATTTGAATTTTTGTCGGTTGGTCAGTTTGAATCTGGATTTGAATTTTTTAGAACTCCCCAATGCAAGTCAATGGGAGTTTTTCCGAGTTTTGATCGTCATTTGTAGGAAAACCGTAAGTCCGATCAGTCTGAAAAGATAGAGCACACCGAGTCAGATCTGTTTGAGTGTCTGAGCCGATTTTGGAGTATGTAGAGTTAAAGCTCTAGGAGGAGTTTGAGTCAGATTTTTTAGTAAGAAGAATAATAATAATAATAATAATAATAATAAGTTTAAATAGGATTTCAATATGTTGGCTCTCTCAAGCCAACTTAACTAGATGCGAAAGTTCGTTGAGACAAACTTTAAGTTGGCTTGAGAAAGTTTGGAGCAGAACGTTTTTTTGCTAGGCGGTTGCTAAGATGTTATGGGTGGTTGCTTTGGTGTTGCTAGGGTATTTTGGGCGGTTGCTAGGGTGTTCTGGGTGGTTGCTAGGTGGTTGCTAGGGTGTCCTGGGTGGTTGCTAGGGTCTTTTGGGTGGTTGCTAGGCGGTTGCTAGGATATTTTCGGTGGTTGCTAGGGTCTTTTGGGTGGTTGCTAGGCGGTTGCTAGGGTATTTTGGGTGGTTGCTAGGGTCTTTTGGGTGGTTGCTAGGCGGTTGCTAGGGTGTTTTGGGTGGTTGCTAGGGTCTTTTGGGTGGTTGCTAGGGTGTTCTGGGTGGTTGCTAGGGTCTTTTGGGTGGTTGCTAGGCGGTTGCTAGGGTGTTTTGGGTGGTTGCTAGGATATTTTGGGTGGTTGCTAGGGTGTTTTGGGTGGTTGCTAGGGTCTTTTGGGTGGTTGCTAGGCGGTTGCTAGGGTGTTTTGGGTGGTTGCTAGGATATTTTGGGTGGTTGCTAGGGTCTTTTGGGTGGTTGCTAGGGTGTTTTGGGTGGTTGCTAGGGTCTTTTGGGTGGTTGCTAGGGTATTTTGGGTGGTTGCTAGGGTGTTCTGGGTGGTTGCTAGGCGGTTGCTAGGGTGTTCTGGGTGGTTGCTAGGGTCTTTTGGGTGGTTGCTAGGCGGTTGCTAGGGTGTTTTGGGTGGTTGCTAGGATATTTTGGGTGGTTGCTAGGGTCTTTTGGGTGGTTGCTAGGGTCTTTTGGGTGGTTGCTAGGGTATTTTGGGTGGTTGCTAGGCGGTTGCTAGGGTGTTCTGGGTGGTTGCTAGGGTCTTTTGGGTGGTTGCTAGGCGGTTGCTAGGGTGTTTTGGGTGGTTGCTAGGATATTTTGGGTGGTTGCTAGGGTCTTTTGGGTGGTTGCTAGGCGGTTGCTAGGGTGTTTTGGGTGGTTGCTAGGATATTTTGGGTGGTTGCTAGGGTCTTTTGGGTGGTTGCTAGGTGGTTGCTAGGGTGTTTTGGGTGGTTGCTAGGATATTTTGGGTGGTTGCTAGGGTCTTTTGGGTGGTTGCTAGGGTGTTTTGGGTGGTTGCTAGGGTCTTTTGGGTGGTTGCTAGGGTATTTTTGGTGGTTGCTAGGCGGTTGCTAGGGTGTTCTGGGTGGTTGCTAGGGTCTTTTGGGTGGTTGCTAGGCGGTTGCTAGGGTGTTTTGGGTGGTTGCTAGGATATTTTGGGTGGTTGCTAGGGTCTTTTGGGTGGTTGCTAGGGTGTTTTGGGTGGTTGCTAGGGTATTTTGGGTGGTTGCTAGGGTGTTCTGGGTGGTTGCTAGGCGGTTGCTAGGGTGTTCTGGGTGGTTGCTAGGGTCTTTTGGGTGGTTGCTAGGCGGTTGCTAGGGTGTTTTGGGTGGTTGCTAGGATATTTTGGGTGGTTGCTAGGGTCTTTTGGGTGGTTGCTAGGCGGTTGCTAGGGTGTTTTGGGTGGTTGCTAGGATATTTTGGGTGGTTGCGAGGGTCTTTTGGGTGGTTGCTAGGGTGTTCTGGGTGGTTGCTAGGCGGTTGCTAGGGTGTTCTGGGTGGTTGCTTTGGTATTCAGGGCAGTTGATATGGTGTTACTAGGTGGTTGGTAGTTGTCACAGATGGTTACTATGGAGTTTTTATAGAGTTCTTAGCATGATCTTGGCATGATTTAACACTTAACTAATTGCTATTAGCATGTAGCTATTCACTGCTAGCATGTGTAGCATGTTGGAAGTGCTGTTTGCTAGCATGAGTCAAAAGAGCCAAAACTCATCTCTATACGATGTTCTGATACAGAGATATAGGTCTTGCAAAACAGTTGCTAGGGTACTCAAGTTTGGTTGCTATGGAGTTGCTTGGGAGCTGGAAGCATTAAACTTAAGAAGTTTAAAGTGGTTTGAAGTTTACAGTAGTTTAAAGTAGTTTGAAGTTTATGATAGATATATAAATAAGTTAGATAGATACACACACACACACACACACACACACACACTCACTCAGACTACCTCGCTCACACACTCACTCAGACACACACACACACACTCACTCAGACACACACACACTCAGAGTTTATGAGTTTAGAGTTTATAAGTGTACGAGTTTTTGAGTTTAGAGTTCATAAGTTTAAATGAGTTTAGAGTTCAGAGTTTATTAATTTATGAGTTTAAGAGTTCATAAGTCTATGAATTCATGAGTTTATTAGTTAATTAGTTATTAAATTTAAGTTAATTAGTTTATAAGTGTATGAGATTAGAGTTTATTAGTTTAAATGAGTTTCATTGGCTAATATATATAGAACGGCAGTTTGGTTTAGTCTTCAAGGTGTTTAGATTTGAATTTTTGTCGGTTGGTGAGTTTGAATCTGGATTTGAATTTTTTAGAACTCCCCAATGTAAGTCAATGGGAGTTTTTCCGAGTTTTGATCGTCATTTGTAGGAAAACCGTAAGTCCGATCAGTCTGAAAAGATAGAGCACACCGAGTCAGATCTGTTTGAGTGTCTGAGCCGATTTTGGAGTATGTAGAGTTAAAGCTCTAGGAGGAGTTTGAGTCAGATTTTTTAGTAAGAAGAATAATAATAATAACTAGATGCGAAAGTTCGTCGAGACAAACTTTAAGTTGGCTTGAGAAAGTTTGGACCGGAACGTTTTTTGCTAGGCGGTTGTTAGGATGTTATGGGTGGTCGCTATGGTGTTGCTAGGCGGTTGCTACGGTATTCTGGGTGGTTGCTAGGCGGTTGCTAGGGTATTTTGGGTGGTTGCTAGGGTGTTTTGGGTGGTTGCTAGGGTGTTTTGGGTGGTTGCTAGGCGGTTGCCAGGGTATTTTGTGTGGTTGCTAGGCGGTTGCTAGGGTGTTCTGGGTGGTTGCTAGGATATTTTGGGTGGTTGCTAGGGTCTTTTGGGTGGTTGCTAGGGTATTTTGGGTGGTTGCTAGGCGGTTGCTAGGGTGTTTTGGGTGGTTGCTAGGCGGTTTTGGGTGGTTGCTAGGCGGTTGCTAGGGTATTTTGGGTGGTTGCTAGGGTGTTCTGGGTGGTTGCTAGGCAGTTGCTAGGGTGTTATGGGTTGTTGCTATGGTGTTGCTAGGCGTTGCTAAGGTATTCTGGGTGGTTGCTAGGTGGTGGCCAGGGTGTTCTGGGTGGTTGCTAGGCTGTTTTGGGTGGTTGCTAGGGTATTCTGGGTGGTTGCTAGGGTCTTTTGGGTGGTTGCTAGGGTCTTTTGGGTGGTTGCTAGGCGGTTGCTAGGGTCTTTTGGGTGGTTGCTAGGGTCTTTTGGGTGGTTGCTAGGCGGTTGCTAGGGTCTTTTGGGTGGTTGCTAGGGTCTTTTGGGTGGTTGCTACGGTGTTCTGGGTGGTTGCTAGGGTCTTTTGGGTGGTTGCTAGGCGGTTGCTAGGGTGTTCTGGGGGGTTGCTATGGTATTCAGGGCGGTTGATATGGTGTTACTAGGTGGTTGGTAGTTATCACAGATGGTTACTATGGAGTTTTTATAGAGTTCTTAGCATGATCTTGGCATGATTTAACACTTAACTAATCGCTATTAGCATGTAGCTATTCACTGCTAGCATATGTAGCATGTTGGAAGTGCTGTTTGCTAGCATGAGTCAAAAGAGCCAAACCTCATCTCTATACGATGTTCTGATACAGAGATATAGGTCTTGCAAAACGGTTGCTAGGGTACTCAAGTTTGGTTGCTATGGAGTTGCTTGGGAGCTGGGAGCTTTAAACTTAAGAAGTTTAAATTGGTTTGAAGTTTAAAGTAGTTTAAAGTAGTTTGAAGTTTATGATAGATATATAAATAAGTTAGATAGATACAAACAAACACACACACACACACACACACACACACACACACACACACACACACACACACACACAGACTACCTCGCTCACACACTCACTCAGACACACACACACACACACACACACACACACACACACTCAGAGTTTATGAGTTTAGAGTTTATAAGTGTACAAGTTTTTGAGTTTAGAGTTTATAAGTTTAAATGAGTTTAGAGTTCAGAATTTATTAATTTATGAGTTTAAGAGTTCATAAGTCTATGAATTCATGAGTTTATTAGTTAATTAGTTATTAAATTTAAGTTAATTAGTTTATAAGTGTATGAGATTAGAGTTTATTAGTTTAAATGAGTTTCATTGGCTAATATATATAGAATGGCAGTTTGAATTAGTTTTCAAGGGATTTAGATTTAAATTTTTGTCGGTTGGTGAGTTTGAATTTTTTTAGAATGCCCAATGTTAAGTCAATGGGAGTTTTTCCGAGTTTTGATCGTCATTTGTAGGAAAACCGTAAGTCCGATCAGTCTGAAAAGATATAGCACACTTGGTCAGATCAGTTTGAGTGTCTGAGCCGATTTTGGAGTATGTAGAGTTAAAGCTCTAGGACGAGTTTGAGTCAGATTTTTTAGTAAGAAGAATAATAATAATAATAAGTTTAAATAGGATTTCAATATGTTGGCTCTCTCAAGCCAACTTAATAATAATAATAATAATAAGTTTAAATAGGATTTCAATATGTTGGCTCTCTCAAGCCAACTTAATAAGTTTAAATAGGATTTCAATATGTTGGCTCTCTCAAGCCAACTTAATAAGTTTAAATAGGATTTCAATATGTTGGCTCTCTCAAGCCAACTTAATAAGTTTAAGTACAATATCAGTAAGTTGGCTTTCTCAAGCCAACTTAATAATAAGTTTAAATAGGATTTCAATATGTTGGCTCTCTCAAGCCAACTTAATAAGTTTAAATAGGATTTCAGTAAGTTGGCTTTCCCAAGCCAACTTAATAAAGGCACAAGTAAATATTTAAATGTTTATATGCCTTTGGTCAGAAACTTTAAACGGTGAAGTGTTCCTTTAATTGTACATTTACTTGGAACAAGAAGGACAAAACCAGACATCGTCTGCTGCAGGGCCATCCTCAAGTCCAACACATTCGAGATGAAACCACTGGACCTTACAGTTTTCATTGTCACATGCCACCATGTCACCTTTTTCCTCAGGTCCGTGGCACAGACACCAAAGTTTTTTCTGTTTCTTTGAACAGTGTTCTCTACCTCTGTAACTGCCCTTCCTTGTGTTGTTTTCCTGTATCATTGTTAGAGGCAAAGTTTTGTTGCTCACTGATGCTTGAGAGGCTTGAGTGAAGTGTTTGCCAATGAGCTCTGGGAGGGATACTGCCACAAAAAATTGTTGTGCCTTCTTTATGCGTGCCATCCAAAACTCAGGGTTTGGTTCTATGCGCAGAACAACACAGTCTTTGAGTGTCCAAACCACAAAATCACAGTAATTACTGCCTGTCACAAATATTTGTGTTTGGACCTGTGTAATATGGATGACTGCGTTTCAATTTTACCTCTCCGTCAACAACCTCAAGGCAGAAGTTGCTGTCTTTGGCCAAACATGCCTCTTGAATGGAGCTGTTCCTGTACTTGGAAGGGCACTTAGCTTCAACACAACCTTTCCCACAGCAAATGCACCTCACTGTGCCATCTGGTGATGCTCCCACTTGGGAGAAATCTGGGTTTATAAAAAACCCACATGTTGCAACTTCATGGCCATTGTGGTTTCTCTTGTTTTTTTCGACATATGTTCTCAATGCCTGCTCTTCATGTGTAATGCCCCAATTGACATCAGCTATGTTACATTTGCTGTCCTTGGGATAACAAACCTTTTTCACAGTTGACAGAGCTGGTGCTTTGATATCAGTAGCACAAACAGCATGCATATTCGAGGCGGTGACCCTGCCTGCTCGAGCAGCAAACCATAATGAAGATTTCTGCTGTTTCCTTGTCCTCTTTTCAATCTCTACAGCCTGTGCCTCTGAAACATCAGCATGTTTTTGTAGTGCCTGGCAGTGCTGTTCCAATACTGATACGTCACATCCAACAAGCCTGGGGTCATATAGGCAGTGAAGGGATTTCAACTGTGTGACAGGCTGCACAGGATCTCTGAACTCCTCGCAGTAATCTGGCAGCACACTCAGTATAGCAGACTTGCCACCTGTTTTATGAAGATCAGTGTAAAACTGTCTTAGCTCTGAATGTGTAGGTGATGGTGTAGGGATCGTCTTGGTACAAGTCCTCAATCCAAGCTTGTTGTCAGTCTCACCATCCAACAGAGAGTTCATTGATTTTCGCATGGCAGCAGCAGAAGTGTAATTAATCTTATGGCCTACCTCACCGTGAACTTTGTTCACATTACTTGGTAAGATCCAGTATGCAGACATGTCTGTGACAGTCCTCATTTCTCTGCACCGGACAGTTGCTTCCATTTTAAAAAGCAAGGCCCCAACATGGGTGCAAGTCTCTGCAACACCAGCCATACACGTACAATGGGCTGAGGAAACTTCACCATTGGTGTCAGGGCCGGATTGGGACTCATTTTCAGCCCTGGAGTTTCATGCCTTAGACCGGCCCACTTTAGTTCCCGACTGACTAAAATAATGTAATTAAACCCTCAGTATAAGGCCCAATCTTTCAAGGGCTATCTGGCCCTTCCCCCTACCCCTAGTGCTGCCCCTCCAACCAAAAGAGAATCGAGACAACCCTACCCCTTCACGGGAACGCGCAAAACGGAGGGGTCAAGGGTCAAGGGACAAGGGGTGAACTGGGATTGAGCCTAAGTCTGCAATAATGCACTGTTCTGTACAGCCTTGTAATTCATTGTATTTTTCAAAAATATAATTTTCTATTCAGTGCAATATCAGTAAACAGGGTTTTATAAATACGAGGTCCCAAAAGTGATCTTGCTAGGGGGTTCGGCGGCATATTATTTTTCCACTGTCATTGGCAAAGAACATCTGTGTTAAATAGGAATCCATTGTAATAAAGTTATTCTCATTATTGGCACAGTATGTAATAGGCTATTGCTCTACCTGCTCTCCTCTCTCATCTCCATCTCTCGTTCTTCTTCTCTCAGTCTCTTTATCTTTACCTGTAAATCTCCCCTTCCTGAAGCTGAGCTTAGATTGATACAGTCTTTGCAAAGTGATTATTTATGTCGGTCGTTTAAAATTTCTATCGTAAAACAGCTGTTTAGTTTAACCACTTGCACCTTATCTCGTGAAGCGTCGCGTTGGGATTCGCGCGCGGACGCGGCTCGCGCTTCTGTGAACATAAATCCCGCTTGCTTTGATCGGTCATCTCAAACATTTAGCCATTGCCGACGAGCGGTGTTTGAGTGCTGAAGCAGCTCAGATGATGAGATCGGTTATCGTTGCGATATGCGAATCATTGCAGCACCAAATTAGAGTCAATATTAGGCAATTATTTCACAACGTTCATTATACACTCAGCAAAAATTACCGAGGTCCGGACCTCGGAGACCTCAATGGTCGGTACGGCCCTGACTCGTAGGCTATTTGGCCGCTTCAGTTTCTAGAGATGTTTTATTATTCTGGCCTTTTCATCGCCGCCTTTGCGCCTATAGGCTATTATCCTCGTTTTGTATCTCTTATTTTTTGTTAGCACATCTCTAACAAAGTGACTTTATTTTTTTTTGTTGGGCTGCGAGAAAATAATAATAAAAAAAAAAGTGGGGCTGCGCTATGACTGGACACCGGCCCTCCTGGCCAATAAAACAGACCGGCCCACCGGGAATTCTCCCGGTGCTCCCGATTAGCCAATCCGGGCCTGATTGGTGTTGATAATAGCCCAAGCCTTCAGAGGAATTTCACTAAGGCGCTGGGAGTGCATCACCTGTACATAAAGACAGAAATGTTAATTAATGACAGATCATGTAACAAATTAATTTGTGATTAAGCAGAAACACCTAAATTATCTTATTTTTATGCTAACACTGTCGAACTAACTTGTAAATGTAAATTATGTATTTCAATGTAAAAATAATGTAATGTAAATTATTGATTGTAAATTATGTATTCGTTAATTTCTAATCAACATAACCACGTGAGTAACAAAAATAAATCTGCCCAAAGGAAAATAAAACTGGGTTTTTAGACTATGTTGACGATTATAACAAATCATTTTTTTTTTATTGAAAATGCAACTGCTCAAACCCACTGCTTATGACTCTTTAAAATAACATAACTTTAGCTGAATATTTAGCATTTTGTTTGTTTTAATAACTTGGTGAAAAACACAAGTGCCATCTTATGAACATGTGTTGATTATTTGCACAGGATACAACAGAGAAAGAATCAATTTTACAGAATAATTGAGATACGTAGGTATTAATACATTGTCAGTAAATAGCTTATTTTAAAACGCACTGAAAGAGACAAGGGTTTATAGTGCTTTGATAAGGTATCTAAGGGATTGGTTAATATACACTGCTCAAAAAAATTAAGGGAACACTTAAACAACACAATGTAACTCCAAGTCAATCACACTTCTGTGAAATCAAACTGTCCACTTAGGAAGCAACACTGATTGACAATCAATTTCACATGCTGTTGTGCGAATGGAATAGACGACCGGTGGAAATTATAGGCAATTAGCAAGACACCCCCAATAAAGGAGTGGTTCTGCAGGTGGTGACCACAGACCACTTCTCAGTTCCTATGCTTTCTGGCTGATGTTTTGGTCACTTTTGAATGCTGGCGGTGCTTTCACTCTAGTGGTAGCATGAGACGGAGTCTACAACCCACACAAGTGGCTCAGGTAGTGCAGCTCATCCAGAATGGCACATCAATGCGAGCTGTGGCAAGAAGGTTTGCTGTGTCTGTCAGCATAGTGTCCAGAGCATGGAGGCGCTACCAGGAGACAGGCCAGTACATCAGGAGACGTGGAGGAGGCCGTAGGAGGGCAACAACCCAGCAGCAGGACCGCTACCTCCGCCTTTGTGCAAGGAGGAGCAGGAGGTTCACAGATGAAAGCAGGTTCACACTGAGCACATGTGACAGACGTGACAGAGTCTGGAGACGCCATGGACAACGTTCTGCTGCCTGCTTTCATCTGTGAAGAGCACAGGGCACCAGTGGCGAATTTGCCAATCTTGGTGTTCTCTGGCAAATGCCAAACGTCCTGCACGGTGTTGGGCTGTAAGCACAACCCCCACCTATGGACGTCGGGCCCTCATACCACCCTCATGGAGTCTGTTTCTGACCGTTTGAGCAGACACATGCACATTTGTGGCCTACTGGAGGTCATTTTGCAGGGCTCTGGCAGTGTTCCTCCTGCTCCTCTTTGCAAAAAGGCAGAGGTAGCGGTCCTGCTGCTGGGTTGTTGCCCTCCTACGGCCTCCTCCACGTCTCCTGATGTACTGGCCTGTCTCCTGGTAGCGCCTCCATGCTCTGGACACTATGCTGACAGACACAGCAAACCTTCTTGCCACAGCTCGCATTGATGTGCCATCCTGGATGAGCTGCACTTCCTGAGCCACTTGTGTGGGTTGTAGACTCCGTCTCATGCTACCACTAGAGTGAAAGCACCGCCAGCATTCAAAAGTGACCAAAACATCAGCCAGAAAGCATAGGAACTGAGAAGTGGTCTGTGGTCACCACCTGCAGAACCACTCCTTTATTGGGGGTGTCTTGCTAATTGCCTATAATTTCCACCGGTCGTCTATTCCATTCGCACAACAGCATGTGAAATTGATTGTCAATCAGTGTTGCTTCCTAAGTGGACAGTTTAATTTCACAGAAGTGTGATTGACTTGGAGTTACATTGTGTTGTTTAAGTGTTCCCTTAATTTTTTTGAGCAGTGTAATATAGTTTATATATATATATTTTTTTTTTTTTTGTTGTTGTTGTTGTTGTTATCAGAATTATTTGATTATTTCATTATGTGCTTCACTCGATTAATGCTTCACAGTCCTTTCCAGTGGGTGGCGGTAAATGAAACTTTTAGCTGGTTTGCCAACCACCATAAACCTCCGTAAGAAGAAGAAGTGCCTTCTTACCTTTGCCAGTACGACTGTTCTCTCGCAGTTAGCCGGCCGGTGAATGAGTAGGTCTTGTACCCAGCCGCTGCAAAACTGCTCATGAGCTTGAAGGGATTTATAGCTCTTAAACTCCTGCAAAGTGTACACACTCAATCCAAAAACAAGGTAATTGACTATGTCCAGATATGTGAGCGGAGGTAGTGCGTCTGGATCCGTAATCCAGTCTTGGGCTGCTAAATCATATGGATCTATGTTGTTTATCTCGGACAGTTTGTCCAAATAACGTTTTTTGGCAGTGGCATTTAGTTTCTCTTGGTAGGGTCCCTTCTCTTTTTATTTTAACTTCTCCATTTCTTCCGTTATCCTTCAATTTTAACTCGTTTTAACCAAACACACCCACAATTAAAAGCCATAGCAACGACCGGCGAAAACGTAAACTGAGATTGTGCCTCTAAAGATGGCGCCCACGCCCCATAATGCAACACTGCGTGAAGTACCTTCACATTCCCTATTGCGAAAATGTCAAAACCGGTACCAAAAGTCGTTCACATGACGATGTGTTGCAGTCACAGTCCTCTCTTTCAGTATATAATAGTTTTGAATGAGGTACAGAGCAGAATTTAAGTTATTAATCCATGAAAATGTTAATCCGGCTTCACTCTGTGTGAAGGCGCGTGCGCTTCTCCATTTCAAATGTAGTTTACCGACTGAAATACGGCATGTCACAATCTGTGACGAACATAGACGAACAGGCGAGAGCCAATGAGCGTTTGTTATCACTGCCGTAAAACATGTCGTAACGCTTCTTGAGGGGCAATCTTTTAATTTGAATTCATCACGAGCGCGGGATTTGACAGTTACGGACTGCGCTGCTGTGATAGCCTGTGAAATGGAGATGAAGATCACTCACTGGATAAAGGGCTGAATTTGGATCTCTTTCTTGCAAACGTATGGATTCTAAAGATTTGGATTATATCAAGTATAATACAATTGATGTCTTTTGTGAATTTATGTTGGGTTTTGGTGTATTATGGTTCTATTGGAGAAAACGCATTTTGTGTCTCACTGTAAATAAACTAAATATTAAAATGGTTAAACGATTAAATAAGGTATTTTTAAGGTTTTAAAGTGTATTCTTGTTTAACTGCATGTAGGCTAATCCTCCGAAACGAGTTTGCAGCAGAAGGCACGAACAGAGATGTAACATGACATGTTATTAGTCTATTTCTTGAGTAAACTGCATAAATGCGACTGAAAACGTAATTGATAAGACATTTGAATGCAATAGAGTCAAAACATTAATGCCACGATTTTAATATGCATAAATAAGAATACGTACAAATATGTACGTCGGTAGAGTTGTTCATACGTAAATAATTTACGTTTTTGTGCTGTTAATACGTAAAGATTTTACGTTTTAGTGCTGTAAATACGTCAGTATTATACGTTTCTGTGTGTATAAAACGTAAGTAAATGTACGTATGGTAGAATTACACTTTACGTAAAAATACACACGTATTCTCATGAGATCACGTTGAACATTCTCAGTAAGTAAAGTGCAACTGTACTGTAAAAGGAAGCCTTTTTATTTCCATGGAATTACTGGAATCTTACCCTATAATCTGTAGCTATTACAGATTATAGGGTAAAATCCCAGTAATTCCATGGAAATAAAAAGGCTTCCTTTTCCTTGGTAACATTGCAGGACATACGAGGTAAAAAAAAAAAAGTGACTATGGAAAAGGGAATGATTCAGATTATATGGTACAATTCCGGTAATACCATGGAAAAAAACAAGGCTTCCTTTTACAGTACAGTTTCACTTTACTTACTGAGTAAATTGTAAAAACATCTGCAAAAACATACCCAGTATTTAAGATGTGCCATGACATTAGGGAAAACTGTTCCTGCGGGGTAGTTACCAGGTAAGTGTAAGGTAAATTATTTGATAAACCCTCTATAAATGGGTGTAGCAATGAACAACAACTATGTAAGACAAGGTAATTTATTGGAAACTACCGTCTTAATTTCAAGATGTAACGCTTTCTAGGTTGAAGATGAAGATGATGAAGGAGACGCGAAGTCGAAGTACAAATAATAACAATGGTTTAATATACCAACGTGAAACAAACGGTACAGAGTGCAAGTGCACAAACATTACCACAAACATTGACCGACCATGAAGACTGAAACAGAGGAACTTAAATACACAGGGAAATGACAGAAACAACAGGTGACAGTGATGATGATGATGATAGTGATGAGGACCAGATGCAGGTGATGATGACTGAGGACTCTGGGAAGTGTAGTGCAGACAGGACGATGACAGACGGTGAATGTGACACAAGATAGTAATAAATAAACATGGACTGTTACCAACATAACCCTAGGATAACTACAAACCTAACTTGAATTGATGGGTAATACTGGAGGTGTTTCTAAAAATTGGCTGCCTACATTCTGAGGAAGTACACAATTAAATCTGAGTTATTACCAACCTAAACAGGTAACAAGTACACAGTACTTTGTTGAGTTGATATTTAACAGTGGTGTTTTTTTTTTTTTTTTCTGGTAGTTTCTCTGTAATTGCATACTAATCACCTTAAGTAATTACACACTAAAATATAATTTACCATATGCTTACCAGGTAAATACTTAGTAATTAGTTTGTAGTTTCTCTGCATTTACATACTTGTAACCTGTGGTAATTACCAATAACCAACTATAACTTACCATATATTTACCAGGTAAATACCTAGTAATTAGTTTGTAGTTTCTCTGCATTTACATACTTGTTACCTGTGGTAATTACCAATAACCAACTATAACTTACCATATATTTACCAGGTAAATACCTAGTAATTAGTGGACTGTAAAAGGAAGGGTTACCACCCTGGGTATTTATTTGATAAAGTGTCTAAATTAACAAGAAATAATGCTTCTACTTCTGAAGTTTCCATAGAGCATAGCAGTAATGAACTTCTTTACTTACAGGATTGATAATATTAGAAAGAAAATTATAACTATGCAACCGTCCACAGTATCACATCAGACAGTGCATTGTAGTGTCCCTGAGGAACAATTCCATTCATTTCTTTGCAATAGGAGAGAAAGAATTGTCTAAACTCGTAGAAATTATCTAAATCAACAACATGTACGTTAGACCCTATTCCGACTAAGCTACTGAAAGAGATGCTTCCAGAGGTCATAGATCCTCTCCTTAATATCATTCATTCATCTTTGTCACTAGGATATTTACCCTAAAACTTTTAAGATGGCTATTATTAAACCTCTTATAAAAAAAAAAACGCAACTTGATCTTAGAGAAATTAGTCAATTACAGGCCGATCTCAAATCTACCCTTTTTATCAAAGATACTAGAAAAGGCAGTATCCTCACAACTATGCTCCTTTTTAGAAAGAAATGGAATCTGCAGGGATTTCCAGTCAGGATTTAGACCGCACCATAGTACTGAGACAGCTCTCATTAGAGTCACAAATTATTTGCTCTTATCATCCGATCGTGGTTGTATCTCTCTATTAGTGTTACTCGATCTTAGTGCTGCATTTGATAACATTGACCACAACATTCTTTTAAATAGACTCAAAAATTATGTTGACATTAGTGGAATTGCATTAGCATGGTTTAAATCATACTTATCTAACCGGTATCAGTTTGTAGCAGTAAATTAAGAGATGTCATATCGATCACAAGTTCAGTATGGAGTACCACAAGGCTCAGTACTAGGACCGTTGCGGTTCACTCTGTACATGCTACCCTGTGGAGATATCATTAGGAAGCATGGGATTAGTTTTCACTGTAATGCCGATGATACTCAGCTCTATATCTCTTTGCGCCCCGACGGTAGCATGTACAGAGTGAACAGCAATGGTCCTAATACTGAGCCTTGTGGTACTTGCCAATTCAAGAAATTAACGGAATGCATAGCTGATATAAAAATTTGCTTTTACTTAATTCTGTAAAAACAGAGTTTCTAATGATTGGACCAAAAACCTCTGCACATACTAACGTACTCGGTTACTAACGTAACCTCGGTTCTCTCTAGAAGAGGGAACGAGTACTGCGTAAGATATCTTACGCTAGGGGAAAATCCTTTTTCCGCGAGATATTGAAGCCAAAAATTATCCTTAATTTTGTAATAATGCAAAAAGGCCTATAAATACCGCTCGCAGGCAGCTATTATCTGGTTTTTCATCATCGAAGCAACCAGAGTGTGTGCATGCACGGCAAGATACGCAGTACTCGTTCCCTCTTCTAGAGAGAACCGAGGTTACGTTAGTAACCGAGTACGTTCTCTTACGAGAGGTCTCTCGTACTGCGTAAGATATCTAACGCTAGGGGACCCAATGCAAAACGCCGTGCATGCTGAGATCTGACACCAAAGACCCAAGGGCGAAAAGCCCGGGGTACATATAGTGCACAATCACTCAGGGAACTCACAGGGAGTCCAGGAAGAGGGAGGGGCGAAGCCGCAGTTTGCCCAGGCACATCTCGTGCTGCTACTTTTTTTACTGTCGAACATTGAGCTGTGCTCAGTAGACGCAGCATTCTGAGCTGATCGCATCAGGTCAGACAATACTGGTAAACTTAGACCGACAGCAGCCTGGCCTGCAGGGCGGGAACCTCTAGGTTATAAAACCTTATAAATGTAGACGGGGAGGCCCAGCCTGCCGCCATACAAATATCTTGCAAGGCAATCCCACTTGACCAGGCCCACGAAGAGGCCATGCCTCTCGTGGAGTGCGCTCTGACACCCAACGGGCACTGCATGCCCTTGGAGGCGTATGCCAGCGCTATAGCATCAACTATCCATCTGGATAGGCTCTGTTTCGACGCGGCTAGTCCCTTAGAACGTCCGCTAAACGAAACAAAGAGCTGCTCCGTCTGTCTGAAACCAGACGAGCGAGACACATAAGCTCGTAATGCCCTGACTGGGCAGAGGAGGCTCGCGTCTCTTTCCTCATCAGGGACCGGTAGGGCTGACAGGGAGATAACCTGCGCCCTAAACGGTGTGTTGAGGGATTTCGGAACATAACCGTGCTTAGGTTTGAGTATAACTTTTGAGTCATTAGGCCCAAACTCCATGCACGCCGCGCTCACAGAGAGCGCGTGCAGATCCCCTATGCGCTTCACCGAAGCGAGAGCCAGCAAAAACACCGTCTTGAAAGACAGGTGTTTCAAATCGATTGACTGTAAAGGCTCAAATGGCGCACCTTTCATGGCTTCCAGAACCGTAGAAAGGTCCCATACGGGGACTGAGGGAGGTCTGGGAGGATTCAGTCTCTTAGCCCCTCTAAGGAAGCGGATGACTAAATCGTTCCTTCCTATTGACTGACCAAGCGTTGTTTCTGAGAACGCTGCTATAGCCGCCACATAAACTTTGAGCGTGGAGGGGGCCCTGCCCCCATCCAACAGCTCTTGTAGGAAGGAAAGCACCTCCGCCACACCACAGTCTGTGGGTGACACACCACGGGCTGTGCACCAGCCCGAAAACACTGACCATTTCGAGGAATAGAGTCGTCTCGTAGACGGAGCTCTAGCCTGCGTGATCGTGTTTAATACTCCTTCAGGGAGTCCAACATGTACCCGTTGATGGCCCAGACATGAAGGGACCACAGTTCCGGGTGAGGATGCCAGATCGAACCGTGGGCCTGTGAGAGGAGGTCTCTCCTCACTGGTACTGGCCACGGGGCAGTACTTGCTAACTGCATCACGACTGGGAACCAAGGTTGGTTTTTCCAGAACGGTGCCACCAGCAGTACTGAGCATCCTTCTTCCCTGATCCGTTCTATCACCTGAGGCAGGAGAGAGACGGGGGGAAAAGCATAGAGCGGGCGGCGGGGCCACACATGGGCCAGCGTGCTCCTGCTCTTTGAGAAAAATTCCTGACAGTGAGCGTTTTCTCGAGACGCAAACAGGTCTACTTCCGCTCTGCCGAATTTCTTCCACAGCAGTTGGACTGTCTGTGGGTGTAGAGACCACTCGCCTGCCGGAACATTGTTCCTGGACAGTCTGTCCGGTCCTATGTTCAGGAGCCCTGGCACGTGCGCTGCTCTGAGCGAGCGCAGGTTGCACTGAGCCCATACCAGGAGGCGTTCTGCCAGCCTGTACAGGTTCCTGGACCTGAGGCCGCCCTGGCGATTTATGTAGGACACCACGGACATGTTGTCCGAACGGACCAAGACGTGGCGTCCTTTTATCTGGGGACAAAAACGCGTCAGCGCGTTGTCTACTGCCAGCATTTCGAGGCAGTTTATGTGCAGGAGCTTCTCCCGTTCCGACCACTGGCCGAAGAACGGTCTGCCCTCGAGCAGCGCTCCCCATCCCGAGGTGGACGCGTCCGTGGACACCACTTTCACCCTCGAGGAAGTCCCCAGGCTTACACCTAATTGGTACCAGTCGTTCGCTCTCCAAGGTTTCAGAGCTGTGACACACTTCTGATTGACCCTGAGGCGAAGCGAACCGGATGCCCACGCTCTGCGTGGGACTCGCGCTTTCAGCCAAAACTGCAGCGGGCGCATGCGGAGCAGGCCCAGCTGGAGCACTGACGATGCTGAGGCCATGAGACCTAGCATCTTCTGAAATTTCTTGAGCGGGACAGACGCGCCGCAGCGAAAAGCGTTCGCTGTGCGCTGAATGTCTACCGCGCGCTGTGGTGATAGTCGCGCTATCATGGACAGCGAGTCCAATTCTGTGCCCAGGAAAGATATCTTCTGACTGGGTAACAGAGAGCTCTTCGCCCAATTGACACTGAGACCCAAATCCTCGAGGTGATCGAGTAAAATGGTCGTGTGTTCTATGAGCACTGCGCGAGATTGCGCTAGAATCAGCCAATCGTCCAAATAGTTCAGCACTCGTATGCCTCTCATTCTGAGGGGTGCGAGCGCCGCGTCCATGCACTTCGTAAATGTACGGGGTGCCAGGGACAAACCGAATGGCAGGACTGTGTACTGATATGCCTGGCCCTCGAAGGCGAATCTCAAATATCGCCTGTGACGTGACGCTATCTGTATTTGAAAATACGCGTCTTTCAGATCTATTGACACAAACCAATCTCCTTGGCGAATCTGCACAAGGATTTGTCTGGTCGTGAGCATCCTGAACTGTCGCTTCACAAGCACTTTGTTCAGTTGCCTTAGATCTAGTATGGGTCTGAGACCCCCGTCTTTTTTCGGTACCAGGAAGTATCTGCTGTATAGCCCTCCTTCGCTCTGAACTTGAGAGAGAGGCTCTATGGCCCCTTTGCTCAACAGTTTCGTCACTTCGGCTCGAAGTAAATGTGCTACTTCTGTTTTTACCGTGGTCTCGACGCGCGCCACATAGCAGCGAGGGCGTCGGCGAAACTGCAGCGAATAGCCTCTTTTTATAATGTTCAGCACCCACTTCGAAACCCCGGGCAGCTTTGCCCATGCGTCTGCATGGATAGCTAGGGGTTGAATACGAAGCGCGCTCCGCTCGCTCAGCGATGGAGAGGCTTCGGCGTGCTGCAACACAAGCATCAGCTGATAACAGCGGGCAGATTGCCCGCGCTCAACTCCTCTGCGGTGGTCAGCCGCGAGGGGGAGGGCTGGGCGGTTCCCGTGGGAACTGTCATGTCTATGTGTGGATGTGGGCGCGGGACAGCGGGCACATCTATCACACCGAAAACATCGTTCGCTTGCGTGAAGCGAGTGCACGTTGGTTTCGTTTTTACAGAAACCATGAGACATGCACAACGCGGTGTTAGTGGGCACTGGGTAGTGGGCACTTTCACCATGTTTGAAGCGCAACCGATCTGAGTCGGTTTTATGTGCGCGAGCCCTGTGTGACAGGCTGTGCTTGTGTGTAGGGATGGGCACTGGGCAGTGGGCATTCTTACTACACATGAAACACCATCGGCCGTGGCCGGGACACCAGAAAATACACTCTTTTGGGGATTTATCTGGGTAGCCGTGAAAACGGCATTTGTGTGCAGGCAAGCGGGTGACAGAACCGACTTGTTGGCTGCAGAAAACACTGGAACAGTCACATTTGCTGGAACTGGACGAGCGAATAGCTTTGGTGTGAGTCTGGCCGCAGCGGGACTTAAACACCGTCGTTTTCCTAGCTGTGCTAGGACGACTTCGGGGCCTCGGGCTTCACCGTAATCCTAGGTCGCGGGCCACGTGCAGCGGGGCGGCGACCGGATGAGCGGGAGCGCGGTCTCGCGCTTCGGGCCTGGCGGCGCTGTGAAGTGGAGGCAGTGGACGGTGGCTGTGGCTGTGAGCTCTGAGCAGACGGTTTCGCACGGCCTGCTGCAGAGCTGGAGCGCTTCGGGAGGAAGTGCTTCATAGCCTGTGACGCTTTCTGTACCTCTGCGAATCTCTCCGCGAAATCCTTGACGGAGGATCCAAAGAGGCCTGTGGCGGAAAGCGGGGCATCGAGGAACGCGGTGCGCTCAGACTCTGCCATTTCCGAGAGCGTCAGCCAAAGATGTCTCTCAGTCACGGTGAGAGAGGCCATATTCCGTCCAATGGCTTGCGCTGCAGACTTAGTAGCACGGAGAGCGAGGTCCGTGGCACTCCTTAAGTCCGGCACGCAGATCGCGTCAGGCCCTTCCTCATCCAGCTTACGGAGGAGATCGGCCTGGAAGATCTGAAGCGTTGCCATGGTGTGCAGCGCTGACGCAGCTTGCCCGGCGGCGGAGAAAGCGCGGCGGAGCAGGCTTGACGTCGTGCGGCAAGCTTTAGAGGGTAGGGCCGACTTAGCACGCCGTCCAGCAGAGGGTGGGCATAAGTGGGCCGCTATCGCCTCTTCGACCGGCGGCAGCGAAAGGTATCCTTTGTTCTTGGCATCGTCAACAGCGGAGAATGCCAAAGAAACAGCAGGACGCACTCTAGCCGAATAGGGGGCGTTCCAGGACTTGGCGACTTCTTCGTGTAACTCGTGTTTTCCCCAGGCAGGAAAAATCCATCCAGCCGGTTGTGAGCGGGCTGGTCAGGCGAAGACCACTCGAGGCCGAGGCTCGCCGCGGCCTGTGCGAGTACTCGCATGAGCTCCGTCTCGATGGACGCTCT
Organism: Rutilus rutilus; assembly: GCF_951802725.1. Classification (NCBI taxonomy): domain Eukaryota; kingdom Metazoa; phylum Chordata; class Actinopteri; order Cypriniformes; family Leuciscidae; genus Rutilus; species Rutilus rutilus. The sequence continues at coordinate 11,620,042 of NC_140227.1, forward strand.
CTTGCCTGAAGACATGCGGGCAGGGGGCGCGGGGTCCTCAGAGCCCGCCCAATCCTCACTGCCTGACGCCAGGATAGAGCAGGAATCATCCTCTCCCAGCAGGGCTTCCTTATCCACGATGTCAACGGAAGCGGCGGCAGACGGCGGCCGCTGTCCGTCAGGAAGCGAGGCTGACGAAGCCGGGGAAGCAAGCGGGCGAACCGGCGAGCTTTGGCGGCTGAGGGAGGGTTCCGGGGCCCGCTGGGCACGGCGCTTTTTACGGCGCGGCGGGCGGGGGAGCAGTCTCGGTGAAGAAGGCTAGGCGAGTCCTCATAGTCGCCATTGCCATCAGCTCGCAGTGATGGCAGCCGCCGTCAGTGAGCGCGAGAGGTGCATGTTCCTCACCCAGGCAGGAAACGCAAATCACGTGGCGGTCCCCGTCGCTGAGTGTGGCTCTGCACGAGCCGCAGGAAGGCATCTTTAAAAAGACGCTAGCTCTTTTAGAATGTGTATCGCGGCGGCGACACACACACACAAAAGTACAGAGTAGTAAAAGGATATAAGCGCCGGAAAGCGCAGCAGGAAGGCAGGAAGGCGGCGCGGCCAGCGACTTCAGTGACTCGTCCCGCTGAAGGTGTTCTCTCTCAGACGGCGCGGCTTCTTCTCCGGCTCCAGCGATGCGTGTGCTTCGCTTGAAGGATGAAAAATCAGATAATAGCTGCCTGCGAGCGGTATTTATAGGCCTAGACCACGCCCATTTCGGCGGGACGTGACGCAGCGGGCGCGAAGTGCCCTGATTGGGTCTGGCGTCACGCCAGGCCTCGCTCGATAGGCTGCTGCAGTTGCCGCAGAGCAGCCAATAGGCGCGCGAGCTGTCTCGCCTATGTCTGCATGCTGCCGCAACGCGTTTTGCATTATTACAAAATTAAGGATAATTTTTGGCTTCAATATCTCGCGGAAAAAGGATTTTCCCCTAGCGTAAGATATCTTACGCAGTACGAGAGACCTCTCGTAAGAGAACCTAGAAAACTGTCTAACAATTGATGGCTGCTCTGTCTTCATCGTCGGTTAGGAACCTGGGTGTTGCTCTTTGATACCAATCTTTCATTTGAAAGCCACGTTTCTATCATCTGTAAAACCGCATTCTTCCATCTTAAAAATATATCTAAATGATGACATAAGCTTTCAATGAAAAACACGGTACAGTTAGTTAATGCGTTCATGACCATGGCTAGATTATTGTAATGCTCTTATGGATGGTTGCCCTGCACGCATAATAAACAAACTACAGCTGGTCCAAAACGCAGCAGCTAGAGTTCTTACTAGAACCAGGAAGTATGACCATATTAGCCCTGTTCTGTCAACACTGCATTGGCTCCCAATTAAACATCATACACATTTTTAAATATTGCTGATTACTTACAAAGCACTAAATGGTTTAGCTCCACAGTACTTGAGCAAGCTCTTAACGCATTATAGTCCTTCACATCTATTGCGATCTCAAAATTCTGGCCAGTTGATAATACCTAGAATATCAAATCGACTGCTGGCGGTAGATCCTTTTCCTATTTAGCACCTAAACTCTGGAACAGTCTCCCTTACATTGTCCGGGAAGCAGACACACTCTGTCAGTTTAAATCTAGACTAAAAACACATCTCTTTAACCTGGCATACACATAGAAATGTATACATTCCTATTATTCAGATCAGTTAAATGATTATTAGGCTGCATAAATTAGGTCAGCCAGAACTGGGAACACTTCCTATAACACCCGTGACCCGATGTACTCGTTTCATCATAAGAAGAATGGCATCTACGCTAATGTTAGTCTTTCTGCTTATTCCGAGGTTTACTGTAATCAGCTGGATCTGGGTCGTATCCAGATCAGTTGGAGGACCTGTGCCAAGACGCGACCACAACGCATCATTGAAAGTGTCAGCAGAGATTGTGTCAACTAGACTTTACCCTGGACATGCCTCATCGACACGACAGTAATCGACACTGATCCTCAACAAACTCGTCTCCAAACCCGTGTGACTCCGATCTTCAACCAGATGGAACTGGATAATATTCTGATTGTTCCAATCCAATCTGACTTCTGACCTATAATGCTGGCTGAATCATAATCATACACTGTTCATTCGTTGGCCAGAGGATAACTGGCCCCTCGACTGAGCCAGGTTTCTCCCAAGGTTTTTTTTTCACCTGATGGAGTTTTAGTTCCTTGCCACTGTCACCTTTTTTGCCTTTTTTCACCTTTGTTGCCATTGGGTTTTGGCTTGCTTAGTTGGGGACATTTAATTTAATTTAATATTCAACAATATTATTGATCTGCCTGCATTGACACCATTATATGAGAAATGAACTGAGCTGGACGATGACATCATGGTTTTCTCTGCTCACCCCGTCCCTCTGTTCTGTGCGTACACCGTTTGTAACATAATAACACAATAACCATAACGCGTTATTCATTATAAACGTGGGATTATGAATTATATTGAGAACGTCGTACATAGAAAACATGCCGTAATGTACCCTGAGTGTAAACAGCCGCATTCATCGTGAAGCGTGCAGCAAGCGATTTGCAAAGATTAATATAAATATTAATATAAAGGTTAAAAAAACGTTACACTCACTTCTTCTTCTGGAGATGCAGCAGGAACACAAATAGTTGGTACCGATCCTTTTTTCAGGAGCAGCTTCTTAGCAAGCCAGCTTTATACTGACCTTGTTTGTAAAGCAGTCTGGTGTGTGAAATGATTTGCGCAAACATGAAAGCATTGACGTTGATCGTGGGGAATATTCCCTTCGAAAACAAACTCAGCCACTACATCTTCAGCGGTTCGGATTTAGGAACATCAAAATGACTGCTGTGTTCCTTATTACACCCAAGAACAGAACACCACAATCGCTTAGACGCCATTCTGCTCATAGACAATGCTCCAGCGTATCAACAATGACCGCGCCGGTCCGCGCGGACTATGATTGATGATTATTCACGAGCGAGGGCGGGTCTGTGTTGAAACGCTGCTGTCAATCAACAATCGTGGGAGGGGCGTCGATTTGAGACAGGGGAAAACATATAAGAAGATTAAAAAAAAAACACTGGATGGATTTTTATCATTTTATGATGGTTGTGTACAGGCACTGCCAACACACATTTCAGTACAATCAACTTGTAAAAGTGCATGTACCATTACATGACCCCTTTAAGCTGGACTGTGATGGTATTTTCTTCTGGAAACAAACTTTGTTGCATTATTTTCCTGTTATCTCTGTAAAGCTGCTTTGAAATAATCTGTATTGTAAAAGCACTATATAAATAAATGTGACTTGACTTGACTTGAACCAAGCCATTATTCATCCCACCTTCTCACTTCAATAAACAACTCAAATATCCCACCCACATAGAAAGAACTTCTGTGTCACACTGGACAATAGCTTGTGTTTGTTACCTTTTACATACTGTACCTACTACAATCAAGACAAGTAGATTCCTTCTGCAGAACATACTACAACCTGTTCTTACCAGAGAAACTATGCTGGTGCAGACCCTGGCCTTTTCTTATTTTAACTACTGCAATTCAATCCTGGCATTTGCAATCTAAACTTTATGGCTCATCCGGAATACTTCTCGACTTTCCCAACCAAAATCGATTCAACATTTCCAAGTACTCCCACGTGACATCTATGCTATCTATGCATCATTCGAAACTGCATACTTCCCTACTATATAGTAGGTAAAAAGCAGTATAGGCGAACAAATAATATGTCAGAATCCTTTGTATTCATAAAACAGAAGGCAAGAAATACCTGGGTGGTGTACTATTTCTCACGAGATTTGGACGTGCGTGCCAAATATGCCTTCTTACCTACTACATAGTAGCAGAAAACAGGACGTGAAAATAGTATGTCTGAAACCTCAGTATTAAAAAAAAACAGTACGCGAGAAATACGTCTCCACGGTGACCCATAATGGTCAGAACAGTGTAAATGCAACAAAAACCCGGGACAACCATGCATAAAAACACCTTTTACAAATCTATTGCAAATATTTTATTGAAAGTAAAATCTTTCAAATGCAATTATCTAATCATCTAATAAGATTATCAAGTGTCTATATGTTCTTTTATGAATTGTCAGGGTTTGTTTTGTTTGTTCTATGAATGGCTCAGCTAAACAGGTCAATAAGAGACTATTAACTACTATTATTCATTTTAATACTAAATGTATAAAACTGATCAGAGATCAGGTAAAACCCACAGACACTTGTTCATTGGTTGGCAGTGACTCCTCATGATTCATGAGTTGACAGAGATCATCGCCCCCCAGCAGTGAACCATTGAAATTTCGAAGTGTTTCGAAACGGTTTGAAACAGTTATGACGTAATGAAGCCTTGTGTACTGAAATCACGTGACTCTGGCAGTTTGAAACATGCTCTGAACCATTTTCAATGGAACATTGATTTGGAACAAAAGATTCCTAAAGGTTTCGAAGCTTCATGAAGCAGTGTTTTGAAATTGCCATCTCTAATAAAGAGTGAAATTCAAGGAACAATATGGACTATGGACAATCTGTGTGCGCTGTATCAGCAAGGTATGGACTTCACAAGTGAATGCTTTGAACTTCAGAATGAGACACCACAGGAAGCTATTTGGAAGTAATGTTTATTAATTGGAGCACAATAAATAAAAGACACTGTTTACATCTTACATCTGTGTTCATGGCGTTAATTACTTGCTCACTCATGTTACCAGTACCAGTGGCTTAATAGAAAAGCCGTTAAAATTTGTCAAAAACTCTGCTTCACTAAGCAGTGAGCATATTAAGTCAGAGACTCTGCTTCAATGATCTGCGGCTGTGAGCACAAGGTATTGAATAAACTTGCTTCCAATGGACTGTGAGCATAAGCTGCACATGGATGCCACTTCAGAGACAAAGACTTTGTTTGAGCACATTAAGGATTTACTACGTCGACACTGGATTTTGTCATGGTAATGTGATTGCAAATTGTGGATTTACTTCGCTGTTCCTGTTGGATTCGTACTGGATTTTCTTCGCTGTTCCTGTTGGATTCGTATTGGATTTGCTGTTCCTGTTGGATTGTTTGTTGCTGGGACATTGTACGAGTCGACACTGGATTTAAAGGTATTAAAGGACTTCAAAACAGAAATGGCCATTCACTGCCATTATAAAGCTTGGAAGAGCCAGGACATTTCTTAAAATAACTCTTATTTTAATTGTATTCGTCTGATAGAAGAATGTCATATACACCTAGAATGACTTCAGGGTGAGTAAACCATAGGCTAATTTAAATTTTTGGGTGAACTAACCCTTAAATTCAACATTTACTATTAATACGTTTTCAACATTAATACGTTAAAATCAAAGGTTGTATTTGTTAACATTAGTTAATACACTGTGAACTAACATGGACAAACAATTAACAGCTGTATTTTTATTAACTAACATTAACAAAGATTAATAAATACTGTCACAAATGTTTTGCTCATTGTTAGTTCATGTTAGTTAATACATTAACTCATGTTAACTAATGAACAAGTGTTACCAAGGAAAAAGATCAACAAAGGCTCAGATGTCAAAGGATGTGTCAGGAAATACATTTCTTCAATCCATAAGACCAAAGGTGTTAAATCCAAAAGCTACTGAATATGTGCCAATGAGTCAAACATCAATGGATACTGCTGGAGTTAGCTGTGTTCCATCACAATCAGCTGGTCCTTCATGTAACATCACAACACGATCAACATTAATAAGCCTAAAGGAGTATTGAACATTCAAGAAAGCAGTACTTAGCAACAAAAGGTCTCAAATTCTTTTGCTCAACATTCCAGAGGTAATATGGCAACATCTCAAGCTGTGAACTGTCTTCCATCTCAAGGTGAACCCCTGTATGAGATTCTGAAAAGGCAGGAGGAACTACATATCTGGTACATCAAGGGCAACCTCACATGCTTCCCAAAAGAGATATTCCAATATTTGATGGTAATCCACTTCAGTATGTACCATTCATTAGAGAATTACGTTGAAGAAGGTGCTTTCTTTGAGCGGGTATAATAATCAGGGGCTGTAGTGTAGGTGCCAGGTATGGGTTGATGTCTAATTTAGAAATCACTTCCAGTTTGTTACGTCACCTGGTAGGTGCATATTACCTGTTAGTTTGCGTGTGGATAGCATGTAGGAAGGGGGTGAGCAGTTTCTCCACTTTAACATCCTGCTTGGACAACTTCTGCCCCCTTTCCTCCAGGCCACCCTCTGCCCCCTGGTTATCTGATGTTCTCTGCAAACATCGTTCTAAACTCAGGGGTGCAGAGAGGAAGTGGCGCAAATCGAAAGATCCTACTGACCGTGGTCTTTATCAATCCCTCCTCTCTTCATTTTCTGCTCATATCTCTACTGCTAAAATGACTTTGTATCACAACAAAATGAACAATTCTTCTGACTCTTACATGCTTTTCAAAACCTTCTCCTCTCTTCTCAACCCTCCTCCTCCTCCTCCTTCAGCAACCCTAACAGCTGACGATTTTTGCCACATTCTTCATAAATAAAATGACCACCATCAGCGGCCAATTTACCAAACCACAAACTGACACACACACATCTTACCGGCTAACACACACATTCTACCCTACTTCTCTCTGCTTTCAGAGGCAGAAGTCTCCAAACTCTTTCCAATCGCCCTACTACCTGTCTGCTTGGTCCTTTCCCACTAATCTACTTCAAGCCATTTCTTCCTCAGTTGTACCTGCACTCACGCACATCATCAACACCTCTCTTCACACTGGTACTTTTCCCAGAGCATTTAACCCTCTGGGGACCAAGCTGTTTTTGGGGTCCTTGAGATGTTCTGACATGCTCTGACATTTGTGCTTTTTTCAGTTATTTATAAACATGTTAATGGCAAAGGTGTAAATTCACTCTATATAGCACAAACAGGGCTACCATAATATGCGAGCAACGTGTATGTAGATGTTTGTATTTTTAAGAGAATAATGTTTATGCGTGGTTATTGGAAAAAATTAAAATGAAAGTTGCTGATTTAAGAACACAAAACACATATTAAATATGTGTCCACAAGACTTTTGACTAATGGATGTTGTCCCTTTGAATTCTAGCTTCAAAATTATGTGAAAATCATCCTGCCTAATTTTTCACATAAAACACTACATTGATTTAAACATTGTAAAACAGTTTTTTTGTCAGAAGAGGTTTATGCGTGGGAGTGGTAATGGGTCATCAATATTAATGAGATTCAGACCAGGGGTGTGACATAGAGGCTCCCCCAAGTGCTAATGGGCCATCAAGTGAGGCAGCCTTAACAAAGAATGAGGAGATTCAAATGTTTTGTTTTTCAATCTGTTTTATTGTAATTTTGTAAAAACAAAAGTAAAGGCAGGTATCTCACAGTAAATGCTTATGCCCCGTTGATGCGGGCTCTAAGCAAATCAAATGTGAGGAAAATAAACAAAAGTAAAGGCAGTTGGTAAATATGTACTTACTCTTTCTGATTTCTGACTGTGTTGCTAAGCGCACTCCGAGTTGCAGGCGGAGGTAGTGATGAAGCTACATTCCTTTTAAAAAAGTTGAAGAATATTATTACATAAATATAACTATAGTAGCATTAGTCTATAATGAATAACTGATGTAAATAATTTTAGACGCGTGCAATAAGCCTATATGCGTGTCAATGGGCCATTACCAGAGAGGCACACCGCAAACATTAGCCTAACACATTTGTGCACTTCATTAACTGGGTATATTTACACATTTCAGCACATTTACACACATTTACAACTGATATTTGCGAGCATGCATCGTTAATGATAATGAGGCAGCATTTATATAGTCAAAATATAATCTAAACACCTACTAGGCCTACTGTAAGAACTGATTTTCCTTGCTACAACAAAACGCACCCTGCAATAAAGCCATAAAATGCACCCTGGACAGCAGATAGCAAAGACAGAGCACAGAACCATGTCCTGCCCAAACTTATCTCCTTGTCCCCTTGTTTGACTTCAACTCATCCCCCCTCTCCCTCCTCAAGGCACTGAAAGTTCATTAAGAATGTCTATATAACACATATGGTGTATCTTGTGAATATGTTGTTTTTCCTTTTCATGTTTGGTATCATTTTAAGTGTCGCAGTGCGATTGGTAAAATGGTCTTAATTTCATTGCAGTCATTGGTTTAATGAAAAAGATTGAGAACTTAGGAGAATCCTGTATCTCTCTGGCTGATATCTCTTTACGATATCTCCTGAAACCAGGTGCTACCCCCCTGGGGTACATGGGTTGGCCCAAACAACTCTAAACAACATTTGTTTAACCCCTGTTGTTCTGGTCTGGTATTTAAGGTGAGGGGACAGAGCAATCTTTGGGAATCTTTTACCAGGAGAATCCCCCACAGTAATGCATGCAAGTATTACTGTGTGTCTTTGTCAGGAAAACATTACTTACTTTTAGAATCATCTTTGAGTAAATGATGTCATGTATTTTTGAATTGGCTTTTAATAATTTACTTCTGTAATTGGCATAATACATTTTTACCTGACAAATAAATGTTACATCTTGATTTATTCTGAAGTATTCTGAAATCATTATTTTAATATATTTAAGGAGGCTGGTGCTACCGCAAACTTAGTTAAGGTAGGTCAAACTACAGGCACATGAATGAACGGAGCAGTAGGCACGTTATCCAGGAGACCTGTTGATTTCTGTCTATCACTGATTTAGCAAGTTGTATGGAAATGGCTAAATTAAACTACACTCTCTAGTTCGAGCAAGCAGTAGGTGGCCGGCTGGAGAGGTATATTAGCAAACCCTACATCCTCTGACTAAAATCAGAATTAACAAGTTTGTGTCCGTGAGAAACACGAATTGGCCGACGTGATCTCTAAGCGGCATTCGGGTCCATAATGAATTAATAACTGAAAGTATGGGATTACTCAGAATAATCAAAGATCTAAATTAATCCATAATCAATGCGTATGATTATTTTCTAATCAGAAATACGATCTAAATTTGATTATCATTTGAAATTGCAGTCAGATTAAGCGTAGAGCTAAAGTAATACTAAAACTAAGTTCCAATAAATTAAGTGAACTTCACTGGAGCGCTGAAAAGACATACATGCTTTAAACCTTCGCCAGGCCGTTGGATTCCGTCGTTGGGCCAATGGATGGTCCTTACAAAGTGGTGACAGTCCCTCCGTGATTCTCCAGGTTGCGAGTGTCTTTTCAGTGAAATATTGGGACTTGCAACAAATAAGAGAAGTAAGATGTCCTTCTCTTTCTTCAGCCGTTTGGTAAGTCAATTCTCTTTTGCCTTTAAGAAGTGTTGAGGGAAAATTCAGACGCACCTCATATAGACACATTTGTAGAATGGGTCGGCATACCCAGTTAGACCGGAGACCGCAAAATCCGGTGGGGCTTGAGAATTAGATAAAACCACATATCAGGGACATGATAGCGGCAGCGTAGATGAGAAAAGATATCCCTTGCTTTAAATTTAAATACCTCCTTGTTTGCCCAAGCAACAAGTGATGAAACCTAAATTGGAATAACATCATCCAAATTTTATTCTGGTACTCAACAGAGGGTTGAAAACTAAAAACAAAAATTCTGAGGTAAATAATGTTGTTACATTTAATTATTTGTTTTGTTGCAACAACATTGCAATAATGGAAATAAGAAAATGGTCACGTTAACTTGTGAAAAAATCTTGTGATTTGATGAGCTAAAAGATAACAAGGAAAACTGTCTCACTTGAATCCTTTGTGTGTGAAATGTAAAGTTGGACAAAACAGTGTAATTAAATTTGAACATTTCAAAAGAAATGATCTGAGAAAATGATCTCAGTCCTAGAGAACAGCTGCTATGCAGAAGTCCTAGAGGCTGAAATTTGGAAAAATACGCAAATTTTAAAACTGATGCATATAATGACAATTATTGTATTAGGCTACTAGAGGCTTGTAACCAGGCCTGATACTGTCAGAGGACATGCATAGCTTGTCCTTGTCTCATGAGATAATTTAGACAAAGACCAATATGAATTACATCAAAGTAATCATTGTTCTTTGAAAATCTTTCAATAGTGTCAAAAAGTTCATGACTGATGTCCCAAATATGGTTTAAACAACACCATTTAAGGGTCAGTCTTATAAAACATAGCTTTTAATTTGGTCTTTTAACAGACTTTACAATCACTGCATTCTTGTATGTTTTCGAGGTCTCAAAAGAGACTGACAAAAGTAACAAACCATAAAACAATCTTGGTGCCCTCCATGAGACCTGTTTGCCCAACCTTTATTTCACATTCAAAGAAGATTCTTAAAAGAATGCAACTGATAACATCTCAGCCTAAAACAAGATAATTGTGTCCAATTCTAAATTGTAGTCACAACAATCTTTAAATTGAGCAATGATTTGACCCATGTTTCTCAATGCCTGCAGTCCATTGAATGTTCACAGCATCAAAGCAACTGTTACTGGTTTCCAGTTTGGTTGTTGCTGTGTACACAATGCTAATGCCAGCACAGCTGGAGCTGCAGGGCCAAACGCCTTCTAAAAGATCAGTGAGAAGATAACAAGCCAGTTTGGACAAATTACTCAGTAGAAACCCCAGAGACCAGTAAACAGAATTGGTTTGATTTATACAATTTTATAAAATATAATTTATATTATGACCAGATTGTAATATATATTATATTGTAATGGCCAAGAATGGCTTTAATCTCGTGATGATTCAGCATTGGGTTAGAAGAGGAAAGGATGTTTAATGAGAATGAAAAGAATCAGAATGTAGACAGATGGTACGTGTATGTAGGGAACAAGAAGAAGGAACACTAGTGTTGGGAGGAATGAGATAATAGATGGTTAGAGAAAGTATTGGTAAGAAAGGAAACTGATAGGAAGAATGAATCAGAAAGAACCTATTTACCTTCTATTTGTGCAAGAATCTTTAATGAGAGAAATTACAATGCCCAGTATATACCAACTAAAATGGTCAACCTGATTGCCATGTCCTGAATATCCATCCAAATCCACAGGATGATTTTATTTTGATCTAACAGAGATTTAACCCAGTAACAAGGGGAGGTACAAATTTTAATTTTCTCTTGCAACAAAACCACAAACGAGTGGTGCAAGGGTTAACAAACTCCTCATGGGAGCTTTAGCTCACATGGAATCTGATCAGGGAAGGTATTTTACTGGACATGTACAGTTTGTGTGAAATGTAAACATCAGGCAGAAAATCTACAGTCTTTATGGACCACAGAGATCCAAATGGTCAAGAGTTTGAATAACACCATAAATTCCAAAGGCTAAAACAAACAAACACAGCACCACACCTGGGGCCCGTTCTTCGTACGTTGCTTATTACATCCGAGATCAAATGACACATCCAAGATGATATCATCGTGCGAATCATGATCTGGCTAACTCGGTTCTTCGAACACACTTGCCGGATATGATTAGTATCGCTGGATTGAGTTATCTGAGATAATTGCGCGTTCATGCGCTGGTTAAAAGGGGATATGTATCGATAGTAGAAACATTGATCAGCAACGCTGCTATTGGCTGCTCAGCGTGGCCAAAGAGCGCGCTCTCATATCAGCAGAGCAAGAACTAATAGTCGAAGTTTATTCAGAATTTTAATGTTTAATCAAAACGCCAGGGAACACCTCAAAGTCTGCAAAAGCCAGGAGAGAGGGCTGGCAAAAAGTAGCAGACAATTTAAATCTGTTAGAAGTGGCCATGTTAGATGTTTTTATCACTTATTAGCCTATATTTTTGTATTTTAATAATTGCATAATTACTTTGTGCATTGTAATATCAGTCACCACACTAGACCATGGGAACAAATAAAAGTGAAGTACAAAAATATTCTACATAATGGTAATTTTTTGTCATATTATAGTCTCTTTTATAAAAGGCACTGTTAAATAAATGGTTGTCTGATTATAAAAGCAACCAAGAAAAAGGCTGAGAAAAAAAAAGAAAAGATCTTACTCTCCTACACTGTAAAATAATTTTTGCTGCATTAAATTAAGGCTGTATAGTCATTTCAACTGTTAAATCTTGAGTAATGATGAATTGCTTTGACTTGTGAAAGTGAAAACTGATAAACTTATGTTAATGTAAAAAATATTTTGCCATGAGTTATTGATCACATTTTCCCCCAGTGTAGTTCATTGTAATGACATTGTGTTTTCCTCTTTTGTGCACTTTTACACAATACACCAACACTTGTATCTGTTCCCAAGAAAGTGGAGCTGAAATATGTGCAGTAAGTGGACATTTTCTAACTTTCCAAAATAAATAAAGTATAAGACTTTGTAATGTCCATTTGTTTCCATTGCACTGGACAGTGAATAAACCCTCTCAGATAACTGTCATATGGAGGAACTAGCCTGCAAGTGCATAAATAACTTTACTTAATTTATACTTGTATGCTTTATGGCTGCAATATAAGTTGCAGGACTCCACATCTACAGAAAGGCCTACAGAAGAGTCTGCACAGACAGAGGAGACATAGGCCTACAGGTGGGCAGTGTATAGCCAACTTTTCCTTTTTATTTGTTGCATGAGGCATGTGTCTAATATTTCTTGACCACTGGCTTTTCTTTACAAAGAACAAGTGAAATAAAACTCAAGGAACTAAGCATATTTGTCTTTTATTAAACATTTAATGAAAAGTGTTTGTTTTTTGGCAATGTTGTGTAATATGGCACATGCAACAATGTCACAGGCCCTGTCAGGTGTGCAACCCTCAGACTTTTCTGACACTGACATCTTCCCTTTAGTTAGCCAAAGTTCATTTCATTGTGTGCCCTTGTCCTGGCTAGAGCTGCATTGTAACTGGTTTGGGTCAGGGAATGGGGTCATAAAACACCTGTCTGCAGGCAGGAACATGTCATAATCACCTATGAAAAAATGCAGTTCTGTTAGGATCAGCATAAGTGTATGTAATACAGTGAGCTTGATATTTAATTGTGGAACTTTCCTTACCACTTTCAAATAATGTGCATAAATGTGCATCTCTGAAAATTCATGTCATGCACAGATCCTGGCCATGTTGCTTTCACATTTGTGATATGGATTTGACTCAACTGCCTTTTTTTAATTTGATATAATATTACTAATCTGGAATATTAAGAATCCCAATAGTAACTGGGCTGCACATTTACATTGTGAACCCCCTTTCTGTTCACATAATCCCCTTCATTGAGGCCTTGATGGCAGTCTATGGTCTAGCTAGCCTGTAGTCTATGGTACCGATCACGTTAGTGAAGCCTGAGTGACATACACTGTAATCGTGATCATGAATGGCATGATCTTCATAAAAAATTATGATAGCCAAAAAAAAAAAAAAAAAACTGCTTTAAAAAAAAAAACTGCTTTACAACATTGGGTCTTAAGTGGCTTGGAAATGCCACAAAAAAACTAAAACTAACCAAACCTAAAAGCGCCAGGTAAACTCCGAATGACACGACAGACAGCACTTTCCATCAAGTTCTCCGCATCTCCAATAGTGTAAAGGAAAGAGCACTCGCAAATAATCTTAGGGCAATGCAAATAGTTTGTGCTGTAGTTAAAGCCCGACTCCGACAAGTCGAAAATAAATGTGCGTTTCCAACAAATTAATAATGTAAACGACAATCTCACGAGTCACGTGAAAAAATATATATCTCAGAAAGTGCACTATCGCGCTGCGCTGGACTTCCGTATAGGGCTGGGCGATTTGGCCTAAAATCAAAATCTCGATTAATTGAACATTTTAACTCGATTACGATTAATGAACGATTATTATTTTTATTTTATTTTTTTTGCCCTCATGGTTCACTGACAAGTTTTTTACAGTAAATATGCTCACATATTACAAGTGAGAGATTTTTGAATGAAGGGTGCATTACTTGATTTTAAAATAATTGAAGGAAACACACACTATCTACTATGATTATTTATTGAACATCAATGTTAAACAACTTAAATTAAAGCACACATTGTCAGTTATTTCTTTCCATCTTCTTGAACTCTTCTCATACTGTGTGGCATTTGTGAACGCTTGTGTTAAAGACATCTGCTTTGCGGAGGCACTTGTTGCTGGGCGCTTGTCAGTCTCTTTTTGATTTTTTTGAGCCATGCACTGTAGGGCTGTTGGAACGAATTCCGAAATTCGAATATAATTCGAATATTAAAAAAATCAATACTATTCGAATGCTTAAGTTCCTATTCGAATATTGCTTTTTTAATGTTTTTTTTTTTTGCAATCTTGCCTTTCTCGCCGCCTTGGTTTACACGCATGTGAAAATTAAATGCTTTTGTTTCTTTTGATGAATAAAGTTTTTGAATCGTAACACAATTGTGCACGTTATCCACGCTGTATCATCATAACATTACTGTAAAAAATCGCGGAGAGCAATGTCTCCACCACGGAAACGGAGATCACCACTCCTGACAATTTGATTCACAGTCGGACAGTCCACACTACAACGCGAAAACGGCGTTTTCAAATGTATCCACTTTGGAGTGCGTTTTCATTAATTAAAACGCCAAACCGGAGAGAAAAATATACGTTATTTTTTATGACAACGCTACACCCTGACTGACAAGCTAGACGATCTCTCCGAGGAACCGCCGCTAAAACAGGCAAGAATTACTTATTTTCTGCCTCTCTCCTCGTCACGGGGCTTACCAGCTGTTAGCCAAAAGGCAATAACAGACAAACTGACACGATGAAGATATGAGACCGATCAACATCACGCATTGGCATTGGCGATCCATAAGACTGTAATGTCGTAAATATTAATAATAGGATGAATTTGAGCATTTAATATTTGAATATTATTCGAATATTAAATAAAATAAGGAATGGAATTCGAATAGTATTATAGAGGAAGATTGACAGCCCTAATGCACTGTTCATAATCAGTAACGTGATTGTGCTCCAAGTGCTGGAACAAATTGGTGGTGTTACCTTTGGACGTCGAAACTGTTTTTCTACAGTGTCTACATCTGACTTCATTTTGTTCGATGTCATCCTTACTGAAGCCAAAATGTCTCCAAATGACAGAGACTGCGTTTTTTTTTGGTACAAGCTGCTCTTGTTGCTCAGGTCAGTTGTCTCAGTGATTAAGCTCTCCATGCTCGACATGTCGGCGGAATAACGTACTGTAAGGGAGCGGGGTCACGTGACTCCACACGCGGTAGTGTTTTAAAGGGAAAGTAATCGAAATAATCGACCTGGGAAAATTTGATCGATTATAGGTTCTGAATGTCGATTTCGATTACTTTTCGATTAATCGCCCAGCCCTACTTCCGTATCAGCTCCGCTTATGAAGCCGGGATCTAATCCTGTTAACATGAAATAAGCCTGCTCCCGAGCAGGTTTAAGATTGCGCACCTGTTGCTATGACAGCAAGTCCAGGATGAGCGTCGAAGAACCAAACAATCCAAGATCATGCCAAATCGCCAACAATCAAATCCAGCTAAGTGAGTTAGCGACGTACGAAGAACGGGCCCCTGGTGATCTAATGCCCTAAACACAGATCTGGCTAGTGTAAATAAACAGCATCATGTAAAGAGATTTCCCTAGCAGACTTGAGGGTCCTAATGCTCACAACACAGCAGACTGTGTGAGTTTAGATGCAATAGCAGTGAGATCTGATCATCATCACTGTTTAATTGACCTTTTCTTTGCAAACACATGATCATGATAATGATACATGTCTTTGTAAACAAAAACAAATTTTCTTCTAATGGCGTAAAATCTTAACAGATCAAAGCCATCAGTAACAACTGTCTGGCAAAGGCAATCAAATAAATATTGAGATCGACCATCTATCTTAATGCAATTTGTATAAAGGCTCAAGATTAAACTGTGTTTTCCTCTCTAGGTCTATTTCCCTTACAGGCTGACAAATGACTTTCTTCAGAACCAGATTCCACAAGGATCTGGTCTCGCCTGCCTTAAGCAGGACACACAGCTTTACATGTAGGAGATGGGGGTGGAGAAACTTCAAGGGGCCGCTCACACCTCACAACACTACAGAAGCAGCTCCTGTATGTGGCCTCCCAGTTTAGAACTGGAACTAAATTATGCAGCACAGATTATGTTAGGATAAAACACCACCCATCTCCTATACACAAACATACATAATACACACCATCACTATGGCAATCTTAGAACATCTCTACCTGGCATAGATCTTAAGACTATCCAGGCCAAAATTATTCACATCATGCAATACATCATTCACCTTCATACAAATAGGACAAGGGAAATTATTTTAATAATTTATTTTCAACATTACAGACTTGTCAACTTCCTGTATGTAAATACTGTGCTGTGCATAGGACATGCATGGCTGTGGCCACACATCAATTGACTTAAATCCTCATTAAAAATCGAATTAAGACCCATTAAAACAACTGGTCTTTGGACAAAACATTTATTATGTCCAGTCGTTGTTGAAAATTGGGAGGGCCCCCTAGTTTCCAACAAATGACTAATGACAATAAAAAATGATCTAAACAGTTAAATCTAAAATGCAGGCATTTCTATTTGTCAACTATACAATTCAGACCTGCACTATTGAGTGTGACCTAGCCTGTACATCAAATGCACAGAGGATAATTACAAAAGTTAAACTAGAGAATTTAAATATCTGTTTCTATACATTTCATTCTCTAATTGAATCTATTAAAACATTCAGTTTCATTGATGATTTGCACTTATAACAACTAATATAGACAATTTTATAATTATGAAATTGTGTATTTCCATGTTTAATTATGTGATATACTCTAATTATTCTAATTATGCATACCGCTAGTAAATATACTAGTTATGGTGACTTTCTGCTAACCTTCCTTGATTCATCCAGACCAATTCTAAATTCCACTACCAGATTACTGCGGTAGTTAAGAATTTGTTGATCAAATTACACCTGCTCATTAAATATATGAATCTGAAAAAGAGACCATATTTACCACTCGCACCTTTGACTTTTGAGTTTCACATTTTTGAGTACATCATGTTTTGTCATCTTGTGTTCTTGTGTTTATCCAATAACTTTTTCCTCATCTTACAATAACCACAAATACATCAGTGTTCAATTATTGCATGGTCATTCAGAAGTTGTTCAGGTGTCTCACACGCAATGGAGCGTCATCAGTGAAATGATTCCTTCAACAATGGAGTTCTGATCTGCCCGGCAACCAAACCTTCTGCTTGAAGGCGACTTCTCAAATGGTCAGTTAAAACATCCTAGGGAGGACAAAGATGTTTCCGCAAAGCGTTATAATGACACTTTCCAATGACACTTTCTGATCATGCTGACCAAAGCAAACAGACTTGATACAACGAGATCATTCTACAGACTGAAAACCACCGCAACTAGGTGCAGGTGGAAGCAAACCCGGCCAAGAGGGTCATGTGACACCCTGTCCAGCTGCTGCAGCATCCACGCATTCTGCCATGCTTTCATTTTAATGTTCAACCTTTCTTAATGCTGTTATTTCAGGTGACGACTGGATTCCTGCACCAATCGACTAACACTGCAAACTACAGTGGTCAGGTCTATGAACACTCAGAGAATAACACTGAAAATGTGGAAACAGGAAAATGTCCAAAAAATGTCCCCTTAGGCCTGATCTAAATCTGTCCCAAGGGGCCAGGGGCCGTCTGTAAGAACTGATTTTCCTTGCTACAACAAAACGCACCCTGCAATAAAGCCATAAAATGCACCCTGGACAGCAGATAGCAAAGACAGAGCACAGAACCTTGTCCTGCCCAAACTTATCTCCTTGTCCCCTTGTTTGACTTCAACTCATCCCCCCTCTCCCTCCTCAAGGCACTGAAAGTTCATTAAGAATGTCTATATAACACATATGGTGTATCTTGTGAATATGTTGTTTTTCCTTTTCATGTTTGGTATCATTTTAAGTGTCGCAGTGCGATTGGTAAAATGGTCTTAATTTCATTGCAGTCATTGGTTTAATGAAAAAGACTGAGAACTTAGGAGAATCCTGTATCTCTCTGGCTGATATCTCTTTACGATATATCCTGAAACCAGGTGCTACCCCCCTGGGGTACATGGATTGGCCCAAACAACTCTAAACAACATTTGTTTAACCCCTGTTGTTCTGGTCTGGTATTTAAGGTGAGGGGACAGAGCAATCTTTGGGAATCTTTTACCAGGAGAATCCCCCACAGTAATGCATGCAAGTATTACTGTGTGTCTTTGTCAGGAAAACATTACTTACTTTTAGAATCATCTTTGAGTAAATGATGTCATGTATTTTTGAATTGGCTTTTAATAATTTACTTCTGTAAATGGCATAATACATTTTTACCTGACAAATAAATGTTACATCTTGATTTATTCTGAAGTATTCTGAAATCATTATTTTAATATATTTAAGGAGGCTGGTGCTACCGCAAACTTAGTTAAGGTAGGTCAAACTACAGGCACATGAATGAACGGAGCAGTAGGCACGTTATCCAGGAGACCTGTTGATTTCTGTCTATCACTGATTTAGCAAGTTGTATGGAAATGGCTAAATTAAACTACACTCTCTAGTTCGAGCAAGCAGTAGGCGGCCGGCTGGAGAGGTATATTAGCAAACCCTACATCCTCTGACTAAAATCAGAATTAACAAGTTTGTGTCCGTGAGAAACACGAATTGGCCGACGTGATCTCTAAGCGGCATTCGGGTCCATAATGAATTAATAACTGAAAGTATGGGATTACTCAGAATAATCAAAGATCTAAATTAATCCATAATCAATGCGTATGATTATTTTCTAATCAGAAATACGATCTAAATTTGATTATCATTTGAAATTGGAGTCAGATTAAGCGTAGAGCTAAAGTAATACTAAAACTAAGTTCCAATAAATTAAGTGAACTTCACTGGAGCGCTGAAAAGACATACATGCTTTAAACCTTCGCCAGGCCGTTGGATTCCGTCGTTGGGCCAATGGATGGTCCTTACACTACTTTCTAAAATAATTTCTAAATTCTATCTTTCATACATAATGATCTAAACATATCATTTACTGCTAGGCTACACATACAAATACAAATTTTCTTAACCAAGGGGTGTAGCATATGTACACAAAAAAACAAAACAAAACATTTTTGACGTTGAAATGGTACGAGGTATTAAATTCATGGTATAGATATGCACTTTCATTAGATTGTGTTGAATATAGGTAGATATCAAATGTCAATACTCTGGATGGCAAGTCCACCCAGTATAATATGTAAGCTCATGTTTTGAATAGCTTGTCAACTAATGCAAGTAAGAATAAATACTTACTCATCCGAAATTCTATCCACGGCTGGATCAATTCGCTCTTCAAAATACAAACGGTCGTCATCAGAGTAGTCGCGCTCCTCTTCTGATGAAAATCTGAACTCTTCGTCGCTAGTATCCAGGACGAGCTGAAGGGCTTCCGCACCGGTGTACCGTGTCATCTTCCCAACGCGCAGGTGACTGAATGATGAAACTTGAAGCGTTTAATGCATTTGCTTGGGGGCGTTTACCTGTTTTGCATAGATGGCTTAACACATTATCTTGTGAATAGCGCGCTCCGTGAGTAGGCGTGAACGAATTAAAGTCAATGAGCTCGTAATGAGCTCGACTGGAATCGCTCTCTTTTTATACAGATTACAGAAGCTGAGAATATTTGTTTTTTATATAAATTACTTCATTTTAAAGCTGCGATCTCAAGCTTTATGCCCGTGGGTCTGTTTGCCTGTTTGACTGAATTTTCGCGGAGTTATAGATCATTTTCGAACGCGTTTCAAATGGGAGTTTACTGACAGAGAGAAGGCAGAAATCGCATCATGTTAAAGTTTCTTTATTTGTCAAAAAGCAAAACACTTTATTTTTATTGTGAGTATACAGAAAAAAAAATAGAAACTGAAAAGGATCGATTGATGTATAACACGAAAATTAAAGATCAAAATTAACAGAGCATTTTGTGTTTATTTTTCATTGCTAAAAAAAAAAACGAGCAAAACGCGCGGGTGCGTTTTTGGTCCCCAGAGGGTTAAGCAGGCTCGGGTAACCCCACTGCTTAAGAAACCCACTCTAAATCCAGCACATCTGGAAAATGACAGACCGGTAACCCTTCTTCCATTTGTCGCGTAAACACTTGAACGAGTTGTTTTCAACCAGATCTCTTCCTTTCTTACACAGAACAACCTCCTAGACAACATGGTTGGTTAAAAAAGCGGATACTCAACTTAGACTGCCCTGCTCTCTGTAATTGAAGGTCTGAGACTGGCAAGAGCAGCTTCCAAATCCTCAGTTCTCATCCTGCTGGATCTGTCTGCTGCCTTTGACACAGTTAACCACCAGATCCTTCGGTCAATCCTAAAGGCGAAGGGCATCTCGGGAACAGCACTCCAATGGTTCAAGTCTTACCTCTCAGGTAGGTCCTTTAGGGTATTGTGGAGGGGTGAGGTGTCTAAGACCCAACATCTAGCTACTGGGGTGCCTCAGGGCTCAGTGCTTGGACCACTTCTCTTCTCCATCTACATGACATTACTAGGATCTGTGATTCAGAAACATGGATTTTCCTATCACTGCTACGCTGATGACACACAACTCTACCTCTCATTCCAGCCTGATCATCCAAAGGTAGCTGCTTGATTCTCAGCCTGCCTGACAGACATTTCTGGCTGGATGAAGGACCACCACCTTCAACTAAACCTTGCGAAGACAGAGCTGCTTGTGGTCCCGGCCAACCCAACACTACACCACAACTTCTCCATTCAGGTAGGTTTGTCATCCATAACTCCATCAAGGTCAGCCAGGAACCTTGGAGTTGTGATTTATAATCAATTGAACTTTACAGACCACATTGCTAGAACTGCCCAGTCCTGCAGATTTGCCTTTGTGGCGAGCAAGACAAAGCAGAGGGCCGTGAGAGAGCGTCATCTGTCGTCGCTCCCCCTATATGCTTCCGCTCCTCCGTGAGAGATGCGAGACTGGTGCGTTGCGCAGGTGTCGCTCATCAGTAATCACGCCACCGGCCTCGTGCCACTCTCTCACGGCCCACGGCCTCATCCTGCTCGCCACATCCTTGTACAACAAAGATTTGCCTTGTAATGCTCTCATGGCATGTCTTCCAGCTTGCACTATCAAACCTCTGCAACTGATCCAGAATGCTGCAGCTAAAGTGGTCTTTAACGAGCCAAAGAGAGCACACGTAACTCCTCTCCTCACAAAACTGCACTGGTAGTTTCATCTTCTCCTCTCTTCCACAACTTGTCCACGCCACCAGCAAGTGTGGCAGCTATGAGCTGCAGATGAGGGATAGTGATAGATCTTAAAGGGGAACTTGGCAACTATTTTAACTTAATAAAAACGTCTAGAAATTATTTGGATGGTTAAACAACCTGTTCTGGTGAAATTGGTGACTTTCCCCGCTCCCCCGAGCGTCCCCAGGCGGAAAACCAACCTTCCAACATGGGGACTAACGTCCCGGTAAGATGAAAATTAGAAGTCTCGTGAGAAGCGAGAACGAAAACGAAAACGAGCGCGAAACACAAACTGCTTTACGGCAATTCGACATAAACACACACGCCCCCCTCAATGCTAGCTATGATAACAAGCGACGACGGAACATTCTTCACATGTTCCAGCGAAAAGACAAAAGAGATGGTTCTCGGTGGAGGAGGTGAGGGAGAGGAAGAAACTTTTTGACCGAGCGAGGGACCGCACAAGAGTAAACATTGGTCGGGCGTTCACTGAGTGGCGAGAGCTAAGGGAAAGTGAAGCATGCAAAACAGATGCTGACCTGGCGTTTCTGCTAATGCAATTGTAAGTATGTCTTTGTTTTCTGTTTATTCCTTATTCTTGTTAGTGTTTATAAATGTGTTCAATCCATGACCGTCTGTGGTAGCTGGCTGGCTAGCGAGCCAACGTGTTTGTTTTGAGTATGGTAGATTGCTAGCTGTTGTATTGGGTTGCTGCTAACAGTTATCTATGTGGCAAACTTGTCAGACAACTATTGTCATATTTGCATTTTACCTTGGGCCTTATAGTGCTACATAATAACCAAGGCTAATAACCCTGATCCTGGATGTGTCTCTGCATTATACGTGTCTGCTAACTAGACTAACTCGAAGCATCAGATTTCGTAATGGATTAACACTAGTCATCAATGTCTGTTCAGTTTTACATTGTGTAGAAAATTTACACATTGTGTAAAGGTGACCCCTGACCTCTCGATTTTGTTGTAGCTACAAGCGCTGGCAAGCGACAACGTCCATGCCACGCAAGGGCCAGTCCAGACCACCACAACCAGTAGTGTCGAGTATCGGCGAGGAGTCGGATCGTGACCTGTACGTTTTTTTCTCCCAAAGCACTACTATTTCAGACACTGTTGATATTGTAGAAACTTATTGATGGTTTGATGGACAACTTCACATCAAAAGGCATTGGGGAGGATGACTTTCAGGGTCTGCTGATTGTAGCCATTAAATGTGTGAAGGCTTGTATAGACACAGCACATTTGGTCGCACATACCTGTTGGATGCATGTTTGTTTTGGTTGATTAGTGTTGATGATTTTTTTCCCCTTTACATTAGTTATGCCCCTTCGGACACAGCCAGTGGAAGTGGAACTCACAGCTAACGTTAAAGTTTGGCATGCAGGTTGGTGACTTCATGCTGTCCACAAATATATTCCTGTCTGGCAACAACTACAGAAAAGTAGCTCTGCTTTTCAAGTTCATGGCCATGGGGATGGTTACAGAATCAACATACTACCGTATACAAGATGCATACTGCATAGAGCCTGTCCAACCTGCCAGTGATCATGGAGAAGGAGTGCTTCATTCGCACCATGGATGCTCTGCTCCCAAATGTCACAATAAAATAAATGTTTACTGATGCTCACCCACAGATCACCGCATTACTGAGTAAGCAGAACTTATGTGCTGTATTATTTGAAGTCTTGACTTTCATATCCTAGTTGTGTCAATTTTTTTTGTTATTCACAGATCCTGAACATATAAAGAATGGGGTTTACAGCATTCACTTGACATTTGGCATGCTGCTAAAAGTCTTAGCAAAAGGCTTCGAAAGGTATGTTTCCATCCACACTATCATACTGCCAGGGTACTCTCAACAATTCCATATGGACCAACGTTTTACCTGGAACATCATGGCAAGAGCAGAGTTTGTTTACA
The DNA here is from genome assembly GCF_951802725.1 of Rutilus rutilus. Classification (NCBI taxonomy): domain Eukaryota; kingdom Metazoa; phylum Chordata; class Actinopteri; order Cypriniformes; family Leuciscidae; genus Rutilus; species Rutilus rutilus. Next base: position 11,643,260 of record NC_140227.1, read on the forward strand.
GCTGTATATTGACACTGCTATTGATGTGCATGGATGTTCAGGCTGGAGCAGTGAAAGGGCAAAATCTAATTCAGGTCTGGACCCGGGACATTGTCAACCACTTTTGATACTGCAGCTCCAGTCTTAATACTTAAGAACATAACAGCAAACAGATTTGTCCTGACTCATGGTTCTCATTAGAATGTTATTTTTCTTTGCAGAGAGATTGAGCTTGGATATCAAAGAGCTTGGATTATTATTATATTGAATGCCCTTTTTCTCTGATGAAAGAATATGAAGAAGGCTTGGGTGTTTGAGGTGATATTTCTTACATATGCTTCTCTCCTGTACATAAGCAACTGGAACAAATCCCGTTTTTCTTCAGAAAATTATTTAAAAAAAAAGAAAAGAAAAGCCTTTTACAGGAGTCCAATGCATGTTCTCCTTCACAGAAGAGACAGTCTCTTTTATTCACGGTCTTCCCACCACACTCCTTTTAAGGAAGTTTTACAAGAACAATTTGCATGTTACAGGCACGATTTAACTCATTCATGTAACAAATATTCTGCATAGCATTACAGCAACTCCTGAGAAATAAGTTATAGTCCTGCAGAGCCTTAGCATCCTCAGATTGTATTGCTAAGAGAGCGCTCTTTCCATATAAGCTAAGGCTATCCTTACCTTATTGCCGAAATGCTCCTTGAGCAAAGCCTTAGCCTTTATATACTCTTGCGAAGGAATCTTATGTTGACAAGCTCCTTAGGTTGCCCTCTAGTGTACTGCTCCAGGAAATGCAAGCAATCTGCATAAAGTCGTGATAACCCAATGGATCTCCATCAAAGAATGGGACCTCCCTTAGTGGAAGTGAAGATAAGTGATTGCTGAACTAATAGGGCAGCAATTTCATTTGTCAATAAGCCTAAGGATACTTCCTCCTTTCAAACTATCCTGTAAACTTGATCCATGTGCACCCTGCATTCCAGGTCCATGTTCAGGTCCACCATCATGACTGATGCTGGGTAATGGTGAATGTATCAACCTTGTTTTAGATTTTACAATCTGTTGCTGTTGTTGAGCTGACTGAGTTGGGAAACGCAATGAATTCTCCGGTGCTGCTTGAGCCTGTGTATAAGATACAAGTGGCTGTTGTGGCATTGAATGTGAACTTGAAGGTAAAAATGGCTCCACATTAGGGTTAAGATAACCTGGTTCCAGTATTTCTTACCCTTAACGTACTGGCTTCAGAATAATTAGTACAATAACTTTGTTCTGATCTCACATCGAATATACAGTTCTATTTGTTTTCTCCTCCTCAAATCCTCCTCATTGTCATTCTAGACAATGTTTTCCTGCCCTCGTTAAAGACACTATCAGTTGGTTTTTATTCTGCACATCACCATTGTCCATATCACAGTTCTGATATTCACTTGGAACATTCATATTATGAGATGATGAAACTGGTTCAGCAGAAGATGGAATATTTGAGAATCACAACTCATCTGAGTTTCAGCAGATATATCTATTGCTTTCGTATCATGAATAACAGAGAGTGATGGGCAAATATTTTCATAACTTTGACTAGAAATTGATTGTTATTTAAGCATTTTGGCTCAGATTCTTAGCTTCATTCAACCATCGTTCAACATCTTTCACAAACCCATCATTGTGCTTAGAAACTGCATCAAACCACTCATTTTGTTTGTTTTGTTCCTTTTGTAAAGGAAGTACTTATTGTTGCACAAAGATTTCAAAGATCCCACCATTGAAGACACTTTTAAAATATTTTCATCATATTTTATGAGATCTGTCATGGATAAAATCAAGTTTTTCATTTGATTCACCTTAGCCTTGCGATCCTTTTGCAGTTCCTCAATTTTAAATGTCAAGGCCTTTGCCGTAAGCTTAGGTTCTCTTTTTCCGCTCACAGCAGCATGCTCAGACTCATCTGCGTCCATTTCTCCAACAACGCAATCCCAGTAACAGCACTGTATTCAGCGCATAAATCAAGCCAACAACTTTATGAATGGCGCAGCACCACAGTGCAATAACGTAGTAAACTTGCACTTCATTCCACAACCACAATCCATCCAATAAGCGGCACACAAACATTGCACGGCCGGCGACAACAGCGTCTTCTCTTTCAATAAACAGCAATAAGAGCCAATAAGAGCCAATAAGAGCCTCACCCTTTCCAGCTTGAAGCCTTAGTGGAGTGATTTCAGTGGTAGCTGGAGCTGGAATGCACCATGTAGTTCGGACTGGCTAATTCTTTAGCGATTCTCTTGTGGTTTGACTGCTTGCTGACTCAGAGTGCATTGCTTGTGGTGGGTCCTGGTCTTGCTGTTGATGTACTTCCTATGAGGATGGCTGCTGCGGCTCCTCTCTCTGCTCATCTGCAATAGCGGATTTAACAGCACTATGGTTCTCAACCGGGCTTGTCTCACCTACAAAAGCAGTGCAAATTTTGCTTATGATTTCTCCCCCCGCACTTTGCCTTCTCTTGATGGATGCGCAAGCCACGTTGTGTTGTTACTTTGGACCGTCTACAGCTGCAACTTCTAAGGATCTTGAGGTCATTAGTCATTGTCCTTCCAGTCTGTTCAGTGTTATCTGTCTGAATTAGTCCATCTTCCATCCCACCTCTCGGTGGACCGCTGGGCTGTTTTCTTCATATTGTGCTTGTAGTTTCTTAGGGTGTCTGTGAAGTGAAAAAACTCTTCATCGGCATGTGGAGAAGGGTAACTAGCCTGTCCATCCCTGTTGCAGTCTTTCCTGCCGTCAGTCAGTCTTCCCTGATTGCCCTGCAGTCTTTCCTGGACGTCAACTGCCCTATTCGCAGTGGTCACTGGTGGTCCAGCAAAATTTAGATAGAAGCACAGATACTTGATACATGCAAGGCATTTCTGCCTGTCACACCTCCACCAGTGCCAGAGATGTATAAAGAACTAGAGACCCAGACTTGAGTAAAAGTACAAGTGCTCTATCAAAAAAGTGACTTGAGAAGAAGTTGAAGTGCTCTTTAAGCAAGTATTCAACATTTTTTGTACTTAAGTATTGCAAGTAGTTTATTTTAAAATTTACTAAAGTACTGAAAGTAAAAGTACAATTATTGTGTTATATAGTTATTAAAGAAAGCAGTCAAAACTTTGAACATCATATTGTTTTTATTATTTCAAATGATTAACCTAAAGGACACTCACAATTCATCTGGCTGTAGCAGCAGTAAAAGGACAGGAATGTACAAGAGCACCTTAAAACACTGAGGGCCCTATTTTAACGATCTGAAATGCAAGTATCAAGCACGAAACGCAAGTAACTTTGTGGGCAGGTCTTGGGCACTGTTGCTATTATACCGGCGGGATAAATAACTCTTGTGCCTGACGCAAATCTAAAATGGGTTGGTCTGAAGTAGCTTCATTATTCATAGGTGTGGTTTGGGTGTTGTAACGTCAATGGGTGGATGAAGAAGACGAAGGTAGCGCGAAGATACAAAATACTCAATATTTATTTCCACAGGCAAAATCCAAACAAACTCAAAACAGTGTGCTAGTGCACAAACAATAACCAGCAATGAAAAGGAGTGAGAGGGGAACTTAAATACACAGATAATGACAAAGACAACAGGTGACGGTGATGATGATGATGAGGGTGATGAGGAGCAGGTGCAGGTGATGATGACAGAGGATTCTGGGAAGTGTAGTGAAGACACAGACGATGAAGAAGGTGGTGAATGTGACAGGCGTAACGTGAAATAAACCAATCAGAGCAACATCTCACATTCCCTTTAAGAGCAGGCGCGCTTGTTCCATGGCGGATTGCTATTATAACGGCGGATTTGCCAGGCGCACGCCAGGAGCGGTTCACAGCTGAGGAGACCGACATTCTCGTCAGGGCCGTAAAACACAGAGAAGTGACATTGTATGGGGATGGGAGAAACCCACCCAAATTAGCTTCAGTTAAACAGGCGTATAAAAATTTGGGTAAATGTGTAAGCTAGATTTATGCCTATTTTTTCACATCTTCATGGACACAACAATGATTTCCCTCGTGTGTTAATATTTTTCCTTGTAATAATGTATGGTTTTCTAAAAATGAGAACTGCTGCATCTGTGTGTAGATGAGATAAGCAAAGTGCATGCGCGTTGTGCACACGCTACATTGATTATGGCCAAGCATGCGCCCTTAAAGGAACACGCCGACTTTTTGGGACTTTAGCTTATTCACCTTATCCCCCAGAGTTAGATAAGTCCATACATACCTTTTTCATCTCCGTGCGTGCTGTAACTCTGTCTGACGCACCCACCGCTAGCCTAGCTTAGCACAAAGACGGGAGGTAAACGGCTCCAGCTAGCATACTGCTCCCAATAAGTGACAAAATAACACCAACATTTTCCAATTTCCACCAACATTTGCATTGACACGCGTGCAATGCAAAGGTGACAGTTGACCATGAAGAGCATCAGGGAGAAGTTGGAGCGTGTGGAGTTCCCAATACTTCAGGAAAAGCTGCATTTTGAAAGAGTTTTGATTTGATTACTGAGCCTGAAGCCTTCAACAGTGGATGCTATTCTTTTTCTTCACAACAATCGCGAATAAACAGTGAATGAGCCTACTCAGTTAAACAGATTTTTTTTTTCTTTATTATATTTTATTATTATTTAACGTTAGCCAGTTGGCGAAGAGTTCTTTGAAACGTTGTTCTTCAGTAAAGTTATTTGACATAAAAAAAAGGTAGGCCGTAAATCTTTATTTACTGCTGGATCACATTTGGCTATATACAGGGATGTAGTGGAGGCTAAACGCACCTCCCAAAATTTGGAAATAGCGTTTGCCCACCTCCAAAGTGCGTTTATCCACCTCTACATTGCGTTTATCCACTTCTAAATTTCACGTTATTTGAGCGGACTTTGCTTTTCCAGTGCGTGATCGCCGGTCGGTACATGATTCGAGCATTTGGGCCGTTAACGACAGAGCAGAACGCGCAGCGTGCAAACACGGAGCAGAGAGTGCAGCCCGCCGACACACACACACACACACACACACACACACACACACACACACACACACACACACACACACACACACGGAACAAAGAGAACGGCGCACACACGTAGCAGAAAACACACGCTCGTGAAGTTACTAAACTAGCTGCGCGAGAATGAAACTTGATCGCAGCCGCAACAGGAAATCATTAAAATGATGCAAAAAAAGTGATTTTTAAAAAATTCATTACAGGCAGCTGGTTTAATGTAAGGAGCATGTCAAAACCCAACTGTAGGCCTACAAGAGATTCAGAGGGAATCAAGCCTGCACCAGGTTAACCCCCTGAGGTCGGCTATCGCGCCGGCGCGATAGGCTCGTTTTTTTCCTTATCAGTGCAAAAAAGAATCAAAATACTAATATTAATTTTTATCTTATATGCTTGTGTTATACATCAATCGATCCTGTTAAGTGTGTATTTTTTTTGTGTATACTCATAATAAAAACAAAGTGTTGTGCTTTTCGCCAAATAAAGAAAAATAAACATGATGCGAGTTCTGCCTCCTCTCTGTCAGTGAAGTCCATTCTGAAACGCGTCCGAAAATGAACTGTAACTCAGCGAATACTTCTCACACAGACACGTGAGATATGTCTTTATGAAACTTGAATTCTCTTCTTTTAAGTGAAGTAATTAATATAAAAAACAAATGTTTTCAACTCATGTAATCCGTTTGAAAGCAAGGAGAGGTACTGTTTTTTCCTTCTCCCTTCATTATCTCTAATGAGCTGAGGCCGCCACGCCCCCGGCGCTATTCACATGGTAAATAGTTTAGGTGATCTATGCATCGCATCCGCACCCCGATCAATGCCTTAAAAACACGAAGTTTCATCAGATCAGATTCACTGATAGTTCATCGCGTTTAGAGAGGATGGCTCGTTTCTCCGGTAAAGACGCCCTTCAGATGATTCTGGACAGCGAGGAAGAATGAACCTTTTTCTCAGAGGAAGATTGTAACTCAGACGACGAACGTCAGCATTTTCAAGAGCGAATTGATCCCGCCGAGGATACAAGTTCGGAATAAGTTGTTTACTGTTATATAATTCCTTTTCTGATAATATAGAACTTTATATACTGTATATTTAATTTCTGAATTTTCAGACTATATTTTCCCTAGTTTTGGCTAGCTTTTAACACCTTACAGGAACGATTGCCTAACAATATCCCTAACATTCGTGTAATTTATATGCTCAAGTGTAAACTTTTTTAAATGTGATATTGCTCTTTAAACATATTTGTATATTAAATATATTTCATTCAGTTTTGATTAGCTTATGACACTGATTCATGCTAAAATACTGCCTTATGCGTAATGTAGATTGTTTGCGAATATCTGCTTATGGGTTATATAATGTGGTTTAGTGCAAATATATTTCAGCCTCCGGTAAAATATGTGATACTGTCTAAATACATTATATTTTTATATAAATGTTCTGGTTTTGGTTGGCCTATGACAGTATTTATCATGCTGCCTTATGCACAGATGTTTGTGAATACAGACTGTGTAAATGTTTTAGTGATGTGTCGTTCACGAACGATCCGTTTATTGCGTGCGTCACTAAATGCGTGCGGTCTTTATGGCCCATCAATACTCGCGGTGACGCGGTCTATGGCTCATAAATAGATATTTATCCGTCCTATGGCCCATCAACAGACATTGTGCGTCCATAACCATCAATTGCTCATCAGTTTACTTTGAATAATGAATGCTAACAGTTGTATTTTGTTGTTGTTGATTCTTTATTTTGTTCACATTTGATTTGCTTAGAGCCCGCATCAACGGGGCATAAGCATTTACTGTGAGATACCTGCCTTTACTTTTGTTTATCGCTCACAATTGCTTTGTTTATAGCAGACTGATTATTTTTTTATTTTGCTCACATTTTATTTGCTTAGAGCAAATTTAGAACATTTAGTTCCTCCACATAGAGGAATTACAATAAAACAGATTGAAAAGCAAAACCTTTGAATCTCCTCTACTTCTTTATTCAGGCTGCTTCACTTGATGGCCCATTAGCCATTGGGGGAGTGTCTGTCACACCCCTGGTCTGAATCTCATTAATATTGATAGGCCATTACCACCCCCATGCATAAACCTCTTCTGACAAAAAAACCTGTTTTACAAAGTTTAAATCAATGTATTGTTTTATGTGAATGATTAGGCAGGATGATTTTCACATCATTTTGAAGCCAGAACTCGAAGCGACAACATTCATTAGTCAAAAGTCTTGTTGACACATATTTAGTATGTGTTTTGTGGTCTTATTTCAGCAACTTTCATTTAAAAATGTTTCAATAACCACGCATAAACATTATTCTCTTAAAAATTCAAACATATACATGCATGGTAGCCCTGTTTGTGCTATATAGAGTGAATTTACACCTTTGCCATTAACATGTTTATAAATAACTGAAAAAAGCACAAATGTCAGAGCATGTCAGAACACCTCCAGGGCCCAGAAAACCCCTCAGACCCCAGAGGGTTAAAGACTTTTCCCTCTACAGGGAAACACTGATCCACATTTTTCTGATAGACCAAACAACTAATCATTATGCACAAGTGCATTGCATTGGAAGCCCTGGATATAAGCCTCCCTTTCGATCTCTCTTGAATATTTTTGTTCTCTCTGTTTTGTCATTTAGTAAACTTTATAGATTTAATGTATGAAATTAATGTATGAATTGAATAGTTATTGTATGATGAGGGAACAACCAATGATACCCTTGGTAGTACCATCAAATGATAGCCTATAGCGATGTTATCAGGATACACATACACCGGTAGGCAGTGGCCCACCTTACCGGGTGACCAAGTTGTGGTCCACCAGAATTTATAGTTTACCCACCTCTTTTTTTACCACTACACCACTATGGGATTAATATCCTGCCATGATTCAAAACTGAAAATAAAGTTCTGAAAGGTTGAAACTAAGTGTTCGAAAACTCAAAATCTTACAAAAAAAAGTTTTGCAAGATCGAAAAATAAGATTTGCAAGCTTGCAAAATGTAAAAAAAATAAAAAATATCTCTGCAAACATTATGTTGTTTTTGAGATTTCCTTCTTCAGAACTGCAAAAAAAAATTTACGATGTTGCGCAAACAATTTTTCAGAGTTTCAAATTTGTCAGTGTTCTCCCACTGTATTAGTTTGTTTTCCAGGTTTGAAACCTTGTAAATGGTGATCTGAAAAATGGTGTGCGAATGTGTGAAAAAAAGTTTTGAAACTCTGAAAACAGAGTTTTGCAGGCTTGCAAAGTGGTAAAAAAAATTAAATCTCTGCAAACATAATTTTGTTTTTGAGTTTTCCTTCTTCAGAAGTGCAACACTCTTTTTTTACGGTGTTGTGCAATCATTTTTTCAGAGTTTTGAATTTGTCACTGTTCTCCCAGTGTATAGTTTGTTTTCCAGATTTGAAACCTTGTAAATGGTGATCTGAAAACTGGTGTGCGAATAGGTGAAAAAAAGTTTTGAAACTCTGAAAACTGAGGTTCGAAAGGGCGAAACTTATTACATTACATTACATTTGCACTCCTATTGCAGACTATTTTTTCAGAGCTGAGTTTATGACACCCACTTTGCGGAGATACGCCCACACAGTTGCGAGCTTGCGACTCACGTGATTTGTGGCAGCGTTATCACGCAGCTCTGCTCTGAAACTCAGACTGAGCGAAAATGAAGCTTCGCAACCTCGCAACTTAAAAAAAAAACCTGGAGGGAGGGTCTTCTGCTCTTGGCCAATGCTTTGCTGTCTGCTGACGTACAGTCCAATCACAAGTCGTATTTACTGGAAAGGTGGGATTGACCGACTGCTCCGCCAATGACGAAATTCTCGCTCTCGAAATTCTCATGCTCACTCTCCTCACACAGCCAGCGACTCACTTTCCTCAGCTGGCGACTCATTCTCACTCTCCTCACACAGCGAGCGACTCACTTTCCTCAGCTGGCGACTCATTCTCACTCTCCTCACACAGCGAGCGACTCACTTCAGCTGGCGACTCACTCTCACTCTCCTCACACAGCGAGCGACTCACTCTCCTCACACAGCGAGCGACTCACTTTCCTCAGCTGGCGACTCATTCTCACTCTCCTCACACAGCGAGCGACTCACTTTCCTCAGCTGGCGACTCATTCTCACTCTCCTCACACAGCGAGCGACTCACTTTCCTCAGCTGGCGACTCACTCTCACTCTCCTCACACAGCGAGCGACTCACTCTCCTCACACAGCGAGCGACTCAGTCATGTACATTGGCCTAATATTATAATAAAATCTCAAGTACTGTATTGGTGCAATAACTAACTTCAGTAAACTGTTACATTTTTGTGTTGTAAAAGTCATTTATTCTGAACCAATAATCTTAAATTGATTGTCATTGCATTTTTTTTAAAACATTTACAAAGGCAATTTCCCCCTAACTGTCATCTTTCAAGTCAAATTCTATACATTTTAAGTGACTATATTGCTTTTACCAATCAAATTGACTAGTATCAACAAAAACTTTTTTTCCCACTGCAGAGAAAACAGAATCTGCATCAGAGGTGGCATTTATAAAAAGTTTAATATGCAAAACAAGCATAAAAAAAAAAAAAAAAAAAAAGGGTATATTATGTGTATTTTATGTTTGTTTAATGACTGCTGCTGGCCAATAAAAAAGCCATTAAAACTTATGAATACAATTGGAGTTAAAAAACAAAAAATAATCATAAACCATAATGGGGCATTCATGTTGAATATTCTTTTGAATGGTGTTATCAAATAATAATCTGTTATAATCTGATAGAGAAAAACAACATGCAAGTAATTTATAGGCCTACAGTTAACTAATGTGATTTTTACAAAAACATAATGGTGTATGTAACTTTGAAATGTGTTTTACCTATTTTGATACAAATGTGAATCAGCAAAAATGGAAATGTCATTCTTAAGATAATTTATAAAATAAACTTTAAAAAAAGCCGTGCATCCTGTTTGCGTATCCTGTGCGCTTTCGTCATTGGCGGAGCAGTCGGTCAATCCCACCTTTCCAGTAAATACGACTTGTGATTGGACTGTACGTCAGCAGACAGCAAAGCATTGGCCAAGAGCAGAAGGCCCTCCCTCCAGGTTTTTTTTTTAAGTTGCGAGGTTGCGAAGCTTCATTTTCGCTCAGTCTGAGTTTCAGAGTAGAGCTGCGTGACAACGCTGCCACAAATCACGTGAGTCGCAAGCTCGCAACTGTGTGGGCGTATCTCCGCAAAGTGGGTGTCATAAACTCAGCTCTGAAAAAATAGTCTGCAATAGGAGTGCAAATGTAATGTAATGTAATAAGTTTCGCCCTTTCGAACCTCAGTTTTCAGAGTTTCAAAACTTTTTTTCACCTATTCGCACACCAGTTTTCAGATCACCATTTACAAGGTTTCAAATCTGGAAAACAAACTATACACTGGGAGAACAGTGACAAATTCAAAACTCTGAAAAAATGATTGCACAACACCGTAAAAAAAAAGAGTGTTGCACTTCTGAAGAAGGAAAACTCAAAAACAAAATTATGTTTGCAGAGATTTTATTTTTTTTTACCACTTTACAAGCCTGCAAAACTCTGTTTTCAGAGTTTCAAAAAAAAATTCACACATTCGCACACCAGTTTTCAGATCACCATTTACAAGGTTTCAAACCTGGAAAACAAACTAATACAGTGGGAGAACACTGACAAATTTGAAACTCTGAAAAATAGTTTGCGCAACATCGTAAAAAATGTTGGAAATCTCAAAAACAACATAATGTTTGCAGAGATTTTACATTTTTTTACATTTTGCAAGCTTGCAAATCTTATTTTTCGATCTTGCAAAACTTTTTTTTGTAAGATTTTGAGTTTTCGAACACTTAGTTTCAACCTTTCAGAACTTTATTTTCAGTTTTGAATCATGGCAGGATATTAATCCCATACACCACTGGCTATATACTATTCTCTACTGCATGCTTATGCTTCTCTGTAATGGACAGTCTGTATTAATATTTGTGGGCATAATTGTCGGTGGTGGTAGTTATGTTTGAGGCCTATAATCAAATTTTACCTAGTAGCGTGTATGTGTGTGCGTCAGGGTTATTATAGTTTTGCATTTTTCATCAGTTTTTATTTTTATTTCGTTTTGACTTTTTGTTTTCAAATTCAGTTTAGTTTTAATTAGTTTTTAAAGTGGGTTTGCTAGTTTAGTTTATTTTTTGAAAATGCTTAGTTTTAGTTTAGTTTTTATTAGTTTTAGTGTTAGTTTTAGTCTTTTTTTGTAATTTGGGTTATTTGTCAGGGACAAGATTCAAAAAGGTCAGAAAAAGTATTGTGTAATAATAACTCAACAAAAACATCATACAATTTTAGAAAAAAATTCACACCCCATTGCAATTCCTTTACCTCTTACAAAATCCACACGCCGTACCAAAAATCTACACATCTTCTAACGTTATACAGAATTCACACCCTATACAAATACCACAGCTGTACAATTTTCACACCCTATACTAAATTTACCCTATACAGTCAATAGCCTACTCATCTGGATTGAAGCAGCAAACATTCAGTGTAAAAGTAAAAAAATGACATAACATTATTTAATATTTGAATCACAGCTTATGCTGTTTTGACATCGACAACCACAACCAAAAAGTGCATTTTACCTCAAACTTGCGACTAGTTAACTTTCTAAAAAAGGCGCAATCGCTTCTCGGGTCGACATTAACACACTGACAAAATTATATTCAGAATTTTAAATATTTTTATACCACTTTTTAATGTGTGATTGTGTAAAGGTGTTCACGAGATAGAGATACCAACCTTTCGCGAACTTGCTTTCAACGTCGAACGAACACTCGTTCTCATGGAGGTGCGGTGTGCATGGAGGGGAGGGGCTGTGTGTGTGTGTGTGCGCGTGCGCGCATCTGAGAGACGTATGGGGAAAGGAAATGCAGCTGAACGAATATATGCTGCGTGTTTTAAATAGCGTTGACAAATTAAAGACCTTGACAAAGACGAAAACTAAGGACATTTACTCTATAATTTTATTTTATTTTAGTTAGTTTTGCCAAACACACATTACAGTTTTAGTTAGTTATCGTTTTTTTGTAATGCCTCGTTTTTATTTTTATTTCCATTAACGACAATGTTTTTTCCCACCTAGTTTTCGTTTTTTCGTTCGTTTTCGTTAACGATTATAACCTTGGTGTGCGTCTAGCAGAAACAGCGCGCATCAGAGAGCGTGTGTCAGAGAGAGCTCAAAGTGATATTGATTGGGTCGGGTTGGGCTGAAAAATTGCAGACGTTTTCGGGCTGGGGCCGGACTAGGGCTTGAACACCACGGGCCAGGTCTCGGTTAGGGCTGGATGTTTTGCCCCGTGCAGGGCTCTAGGCAGTATGCTAGCTGGAGCCGTTTACCTCCAGTCTTTGTGCTAAGCTAGGCTAGCGGTGGGTGTGTCAGACAGAGTTACGGAGATGAAAATGGTATGTATAGACTTATCTAACTCTGGGGGATACGGTGAATAAGCCAAAGTCCCAAAAAGTCGGCGTGTTCCTTTAAAAATAGCATATGAATAACATGCGTTGCGCCACTTGTTTTCACACGGAATTGTTTTCTAAACCTGCAAAATAGTACCAGGGAATACGCCTCCTCTTTGCGCTGAACCGCCCCCGGGAGTGCAAGTTAATTTCCTAATTTACCGACGTGCGTCTGTGGAGGGAAAAGTCCGCTGTGCGCGGGTGCAAAATAGGAATGATACATGCGTCGGTGTACAAAGTCAATTGCGCTGGGTGCAAGATAGGGCCCTGAGTGTCATGGTTCATGAATTCACTGACTCCTTTCTCGTCTTGTGCCAGCTGCATCTGATCAGCGGCACCAGCGGTTCCTATTTATACTCACAGTTTTCGTCTTGTCTTTGTCAGATCGTTGTGGATATTTCCAAGTGTGTTTTTGTCTCCCGCCTGTCTTCGAGTTCCTGTGTGACATCTGTATCCAGTATTCCGGTTATCCTCACTCTGCCTTCTTCTACGGAGGTCCTGATCTTCTAGTCCCCGAGTCTACTCTGTGTTCGGACTGGACATTCTTCATCCCATCATCATCTGGGAGACCGGGTTGTTCATCAGCGTCCCTGCGCTACCAAGAGCGATATTTTCCAGGACACTTGCACACTCAATGACTCTCACATCATCTGACCTTGTTTCTCAATAAACTGCTTTTACTTGCAGTTGAATCCTCTGATTATTTACTGTAACACTGAGCTTAACTCTTTGTAAACAAAAACAGATCAAGTATGTCCCTTCCCCCTTCAAAGCATCCCTCCCTTCTCTTCCCTGCTTGTGCTTTCTTTCTTTTTTCTCCTCAGTTTATTCCCTTCTTAAACTAGTGTGCATAAAGCAGTAATTTTTTGGAAGTTACACATTTTCTTCTCATCCTCAACTTGTTAGGGCAACTAAAAGATCTCAAAGGCCAGTAGGCCACATTCAAGTATTTCTTATGTAAAAACAAAAGTGATTAGAGCACCTAAAACACTTAACACTTTGTAAACAAAAACAGATCAAATATGCCCCTTCCCCTTTAAAGCATCCCTCCCCTCTCTTCCCTGCTTGTGCTTTTTTTTTTTTTTCACAGCTTATTCCCTTCTTAAACTGGTATGCATAAAGCAGTCATATTAAGGAAGTTAGCTGCAATCTTTTGCAAGCTGATGCTGGAAGGGGTGTGTTAAACCCTCTGGGGTCTGAGGTGTTTTCTGGCCCTAGAGGTGTTCTGACATGCTCTGACATTTGTTCTTATTTCTGTTACTTGTAACATTTTCATGGCTAAAATCTGATTACACTGTATTTAGCACAAACTCTGCTACAATAATATATCAGCAGCATGTATGTAAAAGTTTGTAGTTTTGAGATAATGACATTTATGCATGGTTTGTGAAAACAAAACAAAAACAATTGTCACTGAAATAAGGTCATGAAACCCATACTGATTATTTCTTCACACGACTTTTGAAAATTGTATCACGTAGCCTAGAATATTTGCTTCAAAACTATGTGAAAATCATCCTGACAACTCATTCAGATAAAACAATATATCGATTTTAAATTTGTAAGACATGTTTTGTGTAAGAAAGCTTTATGCGAGGAGGCGTGAACACATCATTAATATTGATGGTTTTCACACCTGAGAAAGACAAAGACCCTCCCCTAATCGCCCTATTAGGAGCTATCAGGCCCTATCATTCTGAGCAACCTTGCACAAAGAATGAGGAGATTTAAAAAAGAATGGCTTTTTGATTGTTTGGATTTATTTTCAACACAACATAATCCAAAGATACACAACAAATGACAAAAAAGCACATTATTTAACACACTGATTTAAAGACAGAGACTTGAACAGTCACACACCTTTGTGCCATTCCTGAAACGTACATACCTGTCATTTCCAAGGTGTTTAATTTTTCACTTTACCATGTTCATGTACAGAGACGCATGTGAATCTTGAAGTCAGCAGGACTCATCAGTGGCATCTGGCCCCTGTAAAAACAACAACAACAAAAAAACAAAACAGCTGTGAACATGCTGATATCAAGAGAAAATATAGGGCTGCACAATTTTGGGAATAAATTTTTTATTTTTCTGGTTAAAATAGCTTTTTAATTATCACAAAATACACACACACACACACACACACACACACACACACACACACACACACACATACATATACATACATATATATATATATATATATATATATAAAATGAACACCAGGTTTGTTGTGCCTTGTAGGCATAGGCTGCAGTGCTGCATAAAATAATAATAATAACAATAACCTATAGTAGACTTGTAGTCAAGACCGCCTAAACCGAGACACTACCAAGACCAGAGGGTATCGAGACCAAGACAAGACCAAGACCAAGACAGACCAAGTCAAGACCAAGACCAAGTCGAGACCAAGACAGAGACCAAGTCGAGACCGGAGGGGAAAAAAACAGACTAGTGTTGAAGCTAAGCAATAACTTGTATGAATTCAAGAACAGCAGCATACTAGCGTTCAGCCGCAGTTTACATTCAATACATATTAGACGGTATTACTTCAACTACACACAGGCAGAAAATACAGAGACAGACCATGTCATGTGTGTGACTGTGAGCTCACTGTAAATGTTTTTGCAGACTGGCTGAGATCAACTATGTGTTGCAATCATTGCATGACGGCTGTTACTGCACTATTAGAGGACTGAGACTCCCTTAAAGGGGTGGTTGATTGCTATTTCACTTTTTTCATTTTAAATACTGTGTAATGTTGCTGTTGGTGCATGAACAGTATCTGCAAAGTTGCTGCGCTGAAAGTTCAACGTAAGCGGAGATATCGTCTTTTAAAAATCAGGAAGTTTAATGCCAACAAAAACGACACGAATGGGACTACAACGAGATACTTCCCGGGTTTTATACGTAACTAACCCAAACATTTACATCAACCCTCCCTCCGGAACATGTTCTGCTGTCGAAGAGGAGGAGTTATAGTGGAGAGAGCTGTAGCTGTCAGGTCTTCTGTGTTCAGGCTTCCTACAGACGCTGTAGTTCGTCAACAATGGTTAAAATTTAAGTTTGATTATGTTCCTGACAATTACAATCGTAGTTTAGCTCTCTGTGCTTCGCATTTTACGGAAGACAGCTTCCAGAATCTACACGAGTTCAATGTCGGATTGAACAAGAAACTATTACTCCAATATGAAGCAGTTACAGCTTTAAAACCAGAGGCCACAACCTGCAAGTAAGATTTAACCCTCTGGGCTTCTTCGTATAATAGTCACACTTAGCTTCCTCCCGCCCGAAAACGGGCGAAGCCTTAAAATCTTACTTTACTTTTTCCCAGGATAACCAATCAAATATATTTTTGTTCTATAATGTTTTCTGATTATTATTTAGAATTTTTAGAATTTTTTATGATAGTTTGCATTAATTATATAATTTTTATTAGCTATTTTTTCCATTAGAATTAATATATATATATATTTTTTATTTATTTTATTTTATTTTTCAATAAATGCAACTTTTCACATCAAATTAGACTGCAGGCCTAAAAAAAAAAAAATTTCAAGTGAGAAGAGCGCCACCTAGTGGCTTAAAAATTTATAAATTTGTGTCATGTCCTATAACCGCCTATAGGCGGCCTATAGCTTTTTTATTTATTTATTTGATTTATTCCCATTCGGAAAGAAAACAATTTATTACTAATCAACCACTGAATGGAACAACACAAATTATATATCATTTTAAAGCTTAGGATCTCAGCTTTTTAATGCATCTAATTACATTTATTAATTCCTAACGAGTGCTGAGTAATCCCTCTAAAACCAAGTGTACCGCCAGCAGGCGCCACCTAGCTGCGAAAATATTCATTACCATATTTTTCAAAAATCTTGCCTTGATTAACACAAAGTTGATGTCATTTGAAAGCTTAGAGTCTGAACTTTACAGGGAATGTATCCACTTTGAAAAACTCTTAAGTATTGCTGAGTAATTTGCTGATAAATAGAATTTCTTTTTTTTCATAATCTATAAAATAATGTACTGCAATGTGTCAAAAACATCATACAGCTCATGAAACATTCTCAGATAATTGAAAATGGCACTTCATTTTTTACAGCATATTATTACAATTAAAATGAGCCCAAAATTAACATAATCTATTGCTTTTATGACAAGATATTCTTCATGGAAAAAAAATTGCCCATGAGGGGGTGTCAAAGACTGTACAAAAAGGCTATCTCTTTTCAAAATGCTGTAATTTTTGATTCCTTTATCCAAAAATTATAAATTTTTTATCCAGATGCAGCTAACATGTAGGGGGACTTCACTAAAAAAGAATTTTCCTCCTACCTTATTTCCTTCCTGAGTTATTCCATGACAAATAAGAAAGATATGCAAAATCATAATAAAAATTATATATATATATTGTCTTTTATCCGCCGTTTCTTGGCAGGACAATGTCCAAATGTAATGTAATTTATATTTTCAAAAAATGTAAAAAGAGTTCTTTCAAACGATACCTACCTTTTGACTCTCCTTGCTATAGTTTTGGAGTTATTATGATTATATCATTTTTATATAGTTTGGGGCAAAATGTGCTGTTTCAGTCTTACCAGTTCATTTCTCTGTGTGTGTGTGTGTGTGTGTGTTTGTGTGTGTAGGTGTGTGTGTGTGGGGGGGAGGGTGTCTTTTTTGCACTCTTGATGTTTTAGAGTGTCACCCCTTCATTGCTGAACACTTTTTTTCAGCACAGTGGCTGATTTGTAGCTTGTACCACCAAAAGTTTCTCTGAGTTTTCCTATTTTTTCGTATTTCCCATTCATTTCCTATGTCGCCCGTTTTCGGGCGGGAGGAAGCTAAGTGTGACTTTTTTTTTTACGACCCTTTAACATATCAGAATCATCTCCTTGATTTTTTTGTGTGTTCATATAGGTAATAAAAGAAAAGTCACCAAGTTTCACCCCCATCCGATGAAGCAAAAAAATTAAACAATTCGAAACGTTTAAGTTTTCGCCCGTTTTCGGGCGAAGAAGCCCAGAGGGTTAATCATTTTAAATGTATTTGCCTGTATAATTTAAGACGTAATGTTTTAGTTTTATCAAGGATGTAAAAAAATGCCAGCGCTGGCTTTAGTATATGACAGATGCGTATAAACATTTTGGACCCGAATTTGTAATATGTACACATTTTGTAAACGTATTTTCCATGTATAGCTACTTTATGACGTAATTTTTTTATTTGATCAAGAACGCAAACCAATGCCAAAGCTGTTTGGTTATAGTAGCTAGTTAGTTCGATGTTATTTTGTGTGTATAAGAAACGTGTGCAAACTTCAAAAAATTATCGCAACAACGAACTTCAGCTGCTGTTATCACATGTACACCTAAAGAAAACGACAAACTGAGTAAACTACCGGTAAGTTTTGTGAATAGTTAAACGGTTGTTCATTCTATCAATAAAACAATATGTTTAAAAAACGGTATTACTCAGTCCTGTATTCAGTTATATTAAATGTTTAATCAGGGGGAAAGCGTATCTCAAAAGCTAACAAACAGCAGTAGCATTTTCAAGTATCAGCGTGTGGAAATTCTTTGAGAAAATAATAATAATTAAAAAAAAATTACCATTCAGAAACGTTTAGTAAGAGCCGTGTTTGCGGAGGTTCTGCTTGACTCTCTTCATCACCGCTCTCTGGGTCTGATTCTGGCTCAAACTGATGAGGCAATATTGACACCATTACATTTGACCGGGCCAGGAGCACATGTAACTGTCGCCCGTAAAGGTAATGGGCGTGAAGATTCCGGACGCAGTTTAGCCAATTACAAAACTCCGGCCGAACTAACCAATCTGAGCTCATTGCCTCTTTCTGAGGGAGTGGTTTCATAGACTCAGGAAGTCAACCGGTCGTTCAAATGACAGAGGAGGAAGCGGCTTACAATAAAGGTGAAATTTATGAAAAATAAGGCGTTTTTTAACAAACGAAACACGAAGACATGTTATATTGCAGCCCATAAACACAATCAAGCAAAGAAAAAAGGCAGTAAACCACCCCTTTAACTTTTGTGTACTGTTGAGGACTGACATGACTGGTACTGACTGGTACATCTGACAAAACATCAAACACCTCCAACACCATCTTGCTCCTCCAACAACTGTCTAAAGAATGAGAAATATGTAACCAATTGAAATTATACTTAATGTGTAGATGAAATCGTAACATCAAATTAAAGATACACAATTATAAACTTGGATTAGGCCTAATGTTTAGTCAACACAACGGAGATATGCAGATGATATTTAAAAGACCATTTATTTAGTCTAACACCATCTTAAATGCAATACTGTAATCAAACAACACACACAGATATCAAAGACACAAATTCATCTAAGCAAATGCCTGCCTATCTCTGACGATTTCGGAGTCTCCAAATGAATCCATTCTGCAACTTTTAAATACATAATTACATTTTTAAAAACGAAATTATAGGCTTAAGTGCAGGATCCGAAAGTTGGTCGTTTTGTTGCTATGGTTACACACACACACACACACAGTTGGCGGTGCACTCAAAGTCATCTGTCAGTTGTGCAGGTACCCAAAATCTCCTGAAAGAAGTTAAAACCCATCATGTCACTGATATGTGTTTTTTTAAATCAAGTGATCAAAGTGCTCGTTGCCGCTGCGATCAGTGGCGCGGATAAAGTGTTTTCTCGTGTGGCTTGCGCACACGCCGCACTGTCTTCACTCGGACACGCGCTTCAATCCGTTCCGTTGCGGATAATAATGTTGCATTATCGAACGTTGTGTCGTCGTGGATATTGTAGTTGCTAAATCCCCCGACTACTATGTCGGTCTAAGACAGCGAGACCTAGACAAGACCAAGAGGTCCGAGACCAAGACAAGACCAAGACCAAAGACCGTCAAGGCCGTGACAAGACCGAGACCACGTAAAAGTGGTCTTGAGACATACATCACTAACCTATAGCAGGCAGCCTATAAATCGTTAAAAAGGAACACTTCAGTAACACTACACTAGAGAAAAATATATTGATTATCATATGTCACTTCAAATGTTTCTATTCGTTATGACGTTATGAAATGAGATTGGAGTAAAAACATGAAGCCTAATGTTTGGTGCGTTTTGCTTTTCAAACACACAGTGCATTATTTACTGAAGCGATCGAGCCGCTCCAAACTATTAAACATTATTATAATATATATAATAATAATAATAATAATATATAATATATAAATATAATAATAATATATAATAATTATAATTAACAACTATAAACTCGACGAAAAGCAGAGACTGATGAAGTTTGGTGCTTTGTTTTTGAGGTAATGAGCGCGTTCGCGTTCCTTAACCCTCTGGGGCCTAATGTGTTTTTGGGGTCCTTGAGATGTTTTGACATGCCCTGACATTTGTGCTTTTTTCAGTTGCTTATAAACATATTAATGGCAAAGGTATAATTACACTCTATTTAGCACAAACAGGGCTACCATAATATGTGAGCAGTATGTATGTACATGTTTGTATTTTTGAGAGAATAATGTTTATGCATGGTTATTGAAAAAACTAAAAATGAAAGTTTCTGAAATAAGGCCACAAAGCACATACTAAATATGTGTCCACAAGACTTCTGAATAATGCATTTTGTCGCCTAGAGGTTTTTCTTCAAAATAATGTGAAAATCATCCTGCCTAATCATTCACATAAAACAATACATTGATTTAAATTTTGTGAGACACTTTTTGTTTGGAAAGGCAATATGCGAGTGGGCGTGAATGATCCAACACCATCATGAATCTTTCATCATGAGCCTTTCATTCAGGTGTGTCACTGAGCCACAGGAAAGAATGCAAGGACAATATATATATATATATATATATATATATATATATATATATATATATATATATATATATACAAAATTGGTTCACAGTTGGAAACACAGTTGTTGTTGTTTTTTCACAAATTGTGCTTGCAAATTGTATAATATCCAAGGTAAACATTTCTAGTAATTGTGCAGTTAATTGTTCTCATACTGTATTTTCAGAAGATTTGGAATATATGTGACCCTGCCTGTGAAAACCCAGCTAAAGTCATTTTTTTGATTCAGTGTTTTCTACATAAAATCATCCTACACAATGTAAAGAACATTCTGTGAAAATATAACCTTGATATCTTTATTGACTGAGTAAGGCCATGTCAAAGATTTGCTAAAATTCGGGCTCAGAAAATCATATTTTTGAGAAATTCCAATTTAAAAATAGGTTATTTGTTAAAACTGCAACATATTTGATCCATAGTTATCCTGCATATGTGCTATATAACACATTAAAGCTGAGATTCTCCCCTTTTTAGTGATATATGACACATCAGTGAAAAAATTCTTAAAGTTTTGTAAAACAGGTCTATTTATTATGATGTGCATGTCCAAAAAGCTAAAAGCATAAAAACGAATGGGGGTACCACAGGAGCTTGATCGTAGCAACAATTACCATGTCAATTCAGTGGAATGATTTGTATAACTTTATTAGTAAAATGTAATATCAGTGAAATGTCAATAATATATCAGTTAAATAACATAACATTTCTCATTCTCTGAAATTATCATTCTCTTACTGGCCCACGGTGTAACATTGAGTAAATCTGGAGTAAAAAAAAAATAAATAAATACAATTTCAAGGGATAGTTTACCCAAAAACTACAATTCTGTCATCATTTACTCACCCTGATGTTGTTCCAAACCTGTATGAGTTTCTTTCTTCTGCTGAACACAAAAATAAGATATTTTAAAGGAGACATATCATGCTTTTAAATTGTTCCTTTTTACATATAAATCATACATTTGTAGTCTATATAAAGCGTAACTGCAATGCTTGGGTCTGAATTCCTCATTATTATAGCTCCACAGGCCCCTTTTCTACCCCTTTTCTGATGTGCGTCTGAGAGCAACTCGTTTTGGTGCGGTCTCTTTAAATACAATTGAGACACTTCATACCCCGCCCCCTCTCCAGGTTGCAGAGGTTCAACTCCACCCCATTCGGCCATTTTTGTAGTTTGATAGCAGAGATACGATTATCTAGCAGCACAGAAACTTTTTATTCACACGTTATTAACAAAATGTCAACAACGGAAGACTTGTCCAGCCAGCCTTACATGTTCGAGCCAGAGTCGGAGCCGGAGCGAGATGAAAATGAAGACGACGAACCTGCAGAACAACGTCTTCATATGGATGTATCGCATTGGTGTCGTGTGTTACTGTATTTACACATGAAACGTTGGTCTTCCGACCTTTTACCACCGTGTCGATTTATTTTGATTAATATGTGCGAGGGAGAGAGAGCAAGACAGCGTCTAGTTTGGAGACGGTGATGTCTTGTTTACACTTTCGCCTGGCTCCGAAGAGAGAGAGCGCGCGCGCGACCGGGTCTCTCTCTCTGCTCGTTCTTTCAGTTAAACATGCGCCCTGTAACAAGCGCGGCAGTTCATCTACATTAGACGGTGCAATGAAGCGTGTGGGTTACTACATCCAACTAGGGCTGTAGTCAAGACCACCTTTGTCGAGTCCAAGACAAGTCCAAGACCGGGACTAGTCGAGTCCAAGTCAAGACCGAGTCCAAAAAGGTTCGAGTCCGAGTCAAGACCGAGTCCAAAAAGGTTCGAGTCCGAGTCAAGACCGAGTCCAGGACAGGAAAAAAAAAGTCTGCTAAAAATTAAAGCCTATAGAAATTAAATCATTATGTAATAATTAAAAAATGAATGATTTTAATTGTATTTAAAATAATTGACTAATTCAAAGAACAAAAAAAAAAAAAAAAAATGATTATAGCCTATAAGCCTAAAGGAGCACACACATTCGTTTCGACTGTATGATCAGCCTGTCAATACACGCAATGTCAACCAGTTAAACTGCATGAGGGAGGGTCGAGCCAACACACACACACACACACACACACACACACTAGAGATGCGGATAAACCGCGGATCGGACGAATGACGAGACGAAAAATAATATTTTAATTAAATTCGGGTGGGTGGCGGTTGGTAAGAAAAAGAAGGTAAGAAAAAAGTCGGAAAACTTTGCCCATTAATTAGATCATCTAGATGTGCAAGGCAAGCAGGCAAGTTTTCGGTTTGTTATGGACAATTAAAAATGTGAATATTCACGTTGCACTAGCGGTGGACTTTAGGCGAGTTTATTTAAACATTTAGTTTTTAAAGAGCCGTTTGCGAGTCAAAACAGCCGGCTCTTTTCAGTGAGCTGAGTCAAACGAGCCGGCTCACGAAAAAGAGCCGAAATGCCCATCGCTAGTTATTAGGTGGCCACTGGCCAGTGTTTCACTTTCCCTCCAATAATATTTTGTTTTAATATCGCGGCGACGTATGTGTGCTTACTGGGAACATTATAAAGACACCTGGACTCGGTCGAGACCTAAAGCCATATTTGGCAAGACCAGTGGCCGAGACCGAGACAAGTCCGAGTCCGAATTACAGCGAGTCCGAGACAAGTCCGAGACCATAGAAAAACGGTCTCGAGTCCGGACTCGAGTCCAAGACCGGACTCGAGTACTACAGCCCTACATCCAACAACCGAACATTTTAACTTACCTTCTCGTAACTTCTGCATCCTTTAGCGGCTTGGACTACAAAATTGCAGCGAGAAATAAAAATGGCGGATTGCTCGAAGTGTTGGGCCGGAAGTCGATGTCCTTATTTGGCAGTTCCGCTGCAAATACTGTGACGTAATAGTTCAAAAAACGTCATAGATAACAGAAAAATCGGAACAGGTTGAAAAATATGACCAAACCAGAATATAAAGATATCAACGAAGCACCTGAAGAGAATAATTTCAACTTTTCTGTACTTCTAAACACTCCAAATATACAACAAAATGCATTTAAGGGCTAAAAAAGTGGATTTAGCAAGATATGTCCCCTTTAAAGAATGTTAGTAACCAGACAGTTGACGGCGCCCATTGACTTCCATAGGTGCCGCCAACTGTCTGGTTACCAACATTCTTTAAAATATCTTATTTTTTGTTAAACAGAAGCAAGAAACTTATACAGGATTGGAATAACATGAGGGTGAGTATGAGTATGAGTAAATCATTTTGGGGTGAACTATCCCTTTAACATCTCCAAATGACTCATCCTGAGTGACAGCAACTCTCCCTCCTTGAAAAATAAAGAACACTTTTCCCCATTGAAATACTTGCAGTTGCAAGAGAAACTGATTTTCAGTTTCACATCTGGACTTCCAGCATTAGAAGCAAATTCTTCTTGCTGGTGTTCCCTCTTCATGTTCGCCAGACAAATAGCTTGGGGTTCAATCACCAAAACTGGCTTGTCCTCCTCATCATGTTGGTCACTGCCTGAAAAAGCAAAGATAATTTTTTTTTCAATTCAAAGCAAGATACCTAAAAACATGATTGCGTAACATGCAAGAATGGGAAGTGGGTTTAATTCCACATTTAAAATGGATAATGAAGCATTTTATATGAAAATATCAGAAAATATTTTTTCAGTTTAGTCAGACTGGATCTGATTAATTGAGGGGAGGGCATAGGAACAAGAAACAGCCTAGTATAGGTGGTAAGCAGACTTCAATTCAGAGTGTAATGAAACAAATAAACATCATGCCATAAATGTAATTAATTTAAACTGACTCAATCCCAATCAACAAATGTAATAAACATTTAAATCCACTATTTTTGCATCACAGATATGTGTTAGCATTACATTGACTGGACACTGACAGTATACATTTACATATTTAGCATAAAAAAATAATAACAAAAACTTACCGTCAAATTCCTCGTCAGTTTCGTCAAAGAATGTGTCCTGTTCATCATCACAATCATCCTCCAGAAAATAATCCGCAATAAAACCGGTTAAATCATAATTTGGGGCAATTCCACCGAGATTAATATCAAGCAAGCTGTTTAAGCAAGCAGCTATTTTCCGTTCCTGCTCATACTTCGGTGTCGCCGGTGAAGCCATGGCCATGTCAGATGTCAAAACAACGCATTAACGTTACCATCCAGCAAATAACACGTAGCAGGCCAAAAATGTCCTTAAAATAAGTTTAATATTATTGGCAGAATACCAATAATTCTACAATAATTCAATAATACCTTTAATTCCAATAAATCGATTCTACAAAACAAATAAGCAGTTCTTAAAATATTGGCTATGACAAGAAAAAAAATCACCACAGACATCTAAACCTGGCTTAAAGCGGGGCTCAGTAGTTTCGGGATTTCTTCGCTGTATTCTCGCTTTTTGCTCGCAGGTTTCTCTCTAGAGCTCCCCCCACAGCTTCGGAATAGATATTTGACAACACTGTTGTAAAAACTCGTTGGCGATTCTCAGACATCAGACATCAAAGCAGATGGGACATTCTTTAAAACGTCTTCTTCATTCGGGTTCGAACAGCGTGAGGGAGCGCAATAATGACAGCATTTTAGCAGATTTCTTTTGGCCGTAAAGCAATTGTTTACATCGCGAGACCTGATATCACGCGATACTTCCTGACGCGGCGGCTCAAAGTTGCAAGTGCGGATTTTCCGCTCACGGGCACCAGGGGGGTGCGAAACGACCACCATTCAACCCGAAATAAGTAATATAACCATTCCAATGACTCTGAAGCTGTTCAGTTAAGGTAAAAAAGTTACTTAGTTCACCTTTAAATCTCTCTTTTTTTTTTTCATTGTGTTGACGTGATTACCGCTCGCGGATGGATATTAAAGTCTGTTTTTACTCTTTCTAATAGAAAAGACAGAAAAGAAGTTCCTGAACCGAATGATATACGAATCAGCAGTGTTGTTGCGCGAAATAAACCCAGAGACGATTGAAATCAATGTTTAGGAAGCCCACGTCCGTTTTTTTTCTTTTTTTCCGCAAAAGTATAACGTAGTGTCAATAAAATCATTAATTTCAGTATTTATCATGTTATAAATGAAAATGTAAGTATTGCATCTCAAAACCATTGGTATAATCTATCATTTACAGCAATAAACACACATGGACTATTTTTGTCATTTTTATGGCTATGACTAGGCTACTTTGACGCTCGTTAACTCATAATTCGATTCTGCGACTTTAGCCGGGGTTTCACAGGCGGGGTCACATATTCTCTACCCAAATGTGTCAATTTACTCAAATTATTTAAAGAGAAGGTTTATATTGACCTTTTAAGATTTTGTTTACATCTATCCTTGTATATATATATTTTTGCTATTTTATTAAAAAGGTTATACAATTACAACAACAATTAAAAAGATAACAATATTTCCAGTGTAATCTTTCTTTGTAAAAACTAAAGTATACATTTTATCATACGTATTTCAAAGTTAAGGATTCATTAGTTTGAATATAGCCTACATTGGAACAAACACTATAATAACATCTTAGCTGAATACTTTATGTAACCGCACTGGGTAGTACATTAACATTAGCTCAAATGATCTATAGGGAATTTTAATAATTAAACATGAATATGATTAATATATTGCATTTTACAGTTACATTAAATTATCAAAGTTGAAAATAGATCGATTGTATATATGAATAATCAATCACAACGAATTATAATTCATCATTCATATATCAATCGTCTTATTTCAGATCGATTATATGAGATAACCCTTAATGGACATTAATGTAATTATCAAACAGTTGTTTGTCCAGCAAACGGCCATAAGATTAACCTATCAACTTCTCAATAAAGTTATCACTTCTTATAATTTCAGGAAAAATTGTTTCTGGCCATGAAACTATTCTCCTGTCCTTATAAAATTTAGGTTACTGAAAAGTAACAAATCTTAAAGCTTGTAGCTAGGATCAACAAATCATTGACTTTGTAATATGAGCATTTTAGACAGAGGCAATCAAGAATATAATGGTTTTAATAATTGAACTAATAATACATCGAACTACGATTCACACAGAGTAAATATGCGTATAACAATACAAACAGTAAAAACAATACAAGACAAAACGGATAACAGATGAGAGAGAGAGGATGAAAGGGTGAGAGGATGAGCGAGCGAAAGTGAAAGCAAAATAGGGAGAGATCGCAGTATGGCAAAATCACAGAAGAGAAAGTATAGAGGGACCCCATGTGTCACTTTTGAGTGATTTATGGCCCTCTAAGCCCCGCCCCCTTTTTGACGTGGGAATATTCCCACGCTTGCTCCTCCCACTTATGGGCTGTACGTACACCGTGGGAAAATCGGACTTGTGCCACGCCTCCTTATGGGTTGAACATCTGAATCGTGGGAAAATTTCCCACGCTCAGTAGTTTTAAACGGTGTATATTAAAACTTTTTAAGAAATGTACAATAAAGACAGTCAGAGTGTGAGATTGGAGTTTTTATTTATTAAAGAAGACATATGTACATTCATCACTTTTAAAACATCAATGAAATAAGTTAAAATTGCATTTTCTCTAAAAAAGAGTTATTAAAAAATTAGTTAGTGTTATTTTAAGATGTTAAAACGTTAAAAATTCAATGTTCAGTCATTTACATAAAACACAAACTAGTTTAAAAAGCCTTGCGTTTTTACATACCCAATTGTTAAAGACTCGGAGTTTAAAAGATATATAAGTGTTTCCTTGTGCTGGAGCAGTGTAAAAGAATGTCCACTCACTCCAGAGATTTGTCAGGATTGACACTCTGTGAGGCCTGCAGAGAGACCCATGCAAGCTCCGCCCCTACCCCCACCCACAACAGATGTCACCGTGGGAAAAACAACAGCCCCTTTCACCTCCCAAATAGAAAAGCACGACCGGTCACTCCGCTGTCCGAACTCAAATGAGCAATGAATCAGTGTGAATCACCACACCCCTAACACACCCCTCTCAAAGCTGAGAGGTCAATTTTGATTTAAGGGCATCCCTAAAAAATGACATCACACTCAGGGGGAATACCCCCTCCCTCCCTCCTTCCCTCCCTCCCTTCCACCCTCCCAGTCACAGAGATGTTTAAAAAGGAGCGCAAACTTAGAGTGAAATGCTATTTGTTTTTTTAATGCTTTTTTTTTTGTACATCTTTTTTTTTTGTAAATCACTTTGAACATCCATATGAAATGTGTTAAATAGTTATGCTTTTCCAATGTCTAAATGTCACAAAGTTATACTATATTTTAAAGTTTAGACCATAGAGATTCACCACAAAACCCACCCCCACACACACACACACAAACGGGTGACTCCATCGGGTCTGCAGTTGCGCGGATATCATGCTGTTTTGTAGTAGGCTACGAGAATTAGTTTTTTATTACAGCTTGTATCCGGAAAGATTATCCGGACATGTCGACAAAACATATGTTGTTCTAGTTGTAGAAATCACGACGCTGAATTCACGCTTGTGAAAAAGGGGGTGTTTTCGTTGAAAAAAATAAGCGGGAGAAATGTGTTTTTTAAATCTCTCGTACAATCTTTAAAAGGAAGCAAACTAATTAATTCATTCGCGCACCAAACCATTGAAGGAGGCAGAACGTCGAATCGCGAATCCTAGTATACATTATGTCTGCAAATCATCATGGAACAGAAGAAGCAGCTATACCTGACCAATATATTGATGCTGAATTAGCGAAAATTTTGAACGAGATATGTACGTTTTTTTTTTTTTTCATCATAAATTATACATTATAGCCCACAAAATTTAAAAGATATTTCAATAAATGCTTTTATTCGCAGATGATGCATCATTTCCAGAAGGGGTAACGCCAGATGATTTTTTACAAGGTACGGAATATATTTTGTTATGTCTTTTTAATATTTTCTAATTACTATATTTTTTAAAGAAAAAAACAACTCATTATTTCAACAGAAATCACAGGGGACGCGCCGACTCATAGCTCCGCCCATCCGGCGGAGACACCAACACAACCATTGGTTGCTGTTTCAAGTCCGTCCAATCACATGTACGAAGACTTCACTCCGCACTCTACACCTCGACCTCAAGCCTTCGGAGAGGCAGAGAGCATCGAACGCCAAGTTTCACCAGCAGCCGCAGAGAATTCTCCTACCCCTTCGCTGAACAGTAGGGTGTGTTCGCGAGGAGTGAAACGTCTTAGGGATGTTTATGGAGAAGAATTAATCTATCCGGACAACGGTAAGGAAAAAACTATTTTTTGTCTAATCATAATATTTTTATTCGTTGATTTTTTTAAATAATAGGCTCATATAATGTTGTTTTTTAGAAGAAAACACTGAATCTGTTTCATCAACAACTGGAAGCAAAAAACGATTAGAGAAATATTCTCACGAGAGTCCGATTTATTCGGAAGACGGTAAGATTTCTTGGGTCATTATATTTTATCTATATTAAATAAGCCATACAATATATGTTTATGTTTTTTTGTTGTTTGTTTTTGCTCTAGAAGAAATCTCAGACGAAAGAGAGGCGCAGGTGTTTTTTGATTCTCAAAATGCCGTTCTGAACACCATCAATTCTGAACGGGAAACTTCAGATAGCAGTGATGATGAAGGAGATGAACGAGCCTTCACACCAGCATTCAACGCGGGAGACCTGCGAGGTCTGAGTTATGCCACTTTACGCATAGCCAACAGAAACTTCCAACGTGTCTTGGAAATAGCTACATCGCCTCTGTCATATCATCAAAAGGAGAAGATCGTTTCCGAGTCACAAAGAGAAGTTATAGCGCTACTCCACAGAATCTCAGATCAGCAAACTCACCATACAAATGAATTAAGAAACGCTGTGGAGTTTTTTGGGAGATGTCATGATCAAACATCGGACGAAATCAGACAAATACGCAATGAAGTGTTAGCACTCCAACAAGAGGTGTCGGAGGTGAGGAATGACGATTCATTACGTACAACTGTTTTATCTTTAATCTCTGAAAGGTTGAACATTATTCAAAGACATTGGATCGGTTCGCAAAATCCAAGAAGATGACTTTTACAAAATATTATCATGTGTGAGATTTTATATTTCATTATATGCATCTGTGTTTAGTTTTAAATGATTTTCTCTGTCGTTTTTATTTTTATTCATTTGCGACTGCATTGTTATTGTTTTTTTTTTATTCATTTAATTCATTTGAGTGATACTTTTATAGGCTACGAGCGTGTGATTTTGTTTTACTGGTAGCCTACTTTTATAATGTATACATATTAGCAACGCCGTGTTCTATATTTGATGGTACGCTTCTGTTTCACACAATTTTTAAAATAAAAATAAAATAAAACATCAAAATGCTTTCAAAAAGAGCACATCCCGATTCTGAAGATGAAAATGTAACTCGCACAGGAGCAAGACGTACGACTACTGAAAATAACGACAGACTCAACTTTTTAATACGCGAACAACTACATGCGCTAAATACTACAGACCTCTCCGATAGAGAAAGATTAAATAATATCTTAGTTGAACAGTGAGCCTGGTTAGATCCGTTTGTGGATGATGGAGATGAGACCATACAGACAGGTGGTGATGGATCAACTCAAACGAATATGGGATGCACGGAACTAAGTCAGGAGGAAATAGACAGATTAATGACCGAAGGAGGACGCGTGGCTGATTTTACAATAACACCGAGACCCCGTTTCAATGGTGTGCAGTTACACAGACCGCTAGATCTCCGTGGAATAGAGACTTGTGATTTTGCAGAGTACAATATGCGTTTGCATAATACCTTGAATGAGGTTGTGGATTTTTCTCAACTGTTGGCAGGGCGAACAGGATATATTAACGTATCTTTAGCTGGAGATTCGCTAGCAACTTCTGTAAATGCTGTTTTAACACCTGTTACGAACCTCCAGTGGAAAGTCCAGAGGAGGAGGAGGTTGGTGACAATAATAAAACCATTTCGGGTTGAGGGAACAAAGGAGACCAATTCATCAGTAAGTATGGTGTTTATTTACAACATTAATTAACCAAAAGGTACAACAGATACAAAAAGGTAAGTCTCAAAAAAAAAAACAACTACAACACAACTACAAAAAAAAGAAACAAACACATTAGTATTTACCACCCTCTCTCCACTGAGAGAGTAAAGCCCAGCACAAGGGTCAGACTTAATACACGCTACTGCAGAAACTCCACGAAGCCATTGCAGCATCACCCAGCTCCGGTAAGCTGTAGGTACATAGACGTCTGCTCTCCACACGCCTCAACATCAGTCTGCCTGTTCTCTTCCCTTTTTACCAGCTCCCCGCTCTCCTGCTTATTGCCAACAGGTGTGCACACTAATTGATTGCCAACTGGAAACAGGTGTGCACACAGGACCTGCAGAGGACAGACAAGCAGCAGTACACCTGGCATACATACACACACACACACGGCCTAAGGGCCGTAACACTCCCCCCCATAAAATCCAACTAGAGACAAAACAAAACAAAAACACTACCACCTAAACTCACCCCCACACACCCCAGATGAATAGGGAATAAAGAAAATCTCTCACCCGCGAGACAATGCGTCGGCTATCACATTGTCAGCTCCCTTCTTATGACGGATCTCCAAGTTGTAACCCTGCACCAACAGAGCCCACCTCATCAGACGTTGGTTGTGGTTATACATTTGGGACAAGAAAACCAGAGGGTTATGATCTGTAAATACAACAACTGGAGAAGGGTTACAACCAACATAAACTTCAAAATGCTGCAAAGCAAGCAGCAATGCGAGGGTCTCTTTCTCTATCGTAGAGTAATTTAGCTGGTGTTTCTTAAACTTGACAGAGAAGTAGCTAACCGGATGACACACATCTCCTTCTCCATCTTGCAACAGCACAGCACCAGCGCCGGTGGCACTCGCGTCCACCTCAAGCTTAAAAGGGAGAGAGAAGTTTGGCGCAGCCAGTACAGGGGCACAACAGAGGAGAGATTTCACTGCTTCAAAAGCATGTTGACATTCGTCTGTCCACACAAACGGCATAGTGGGACTACACAAACTAGTCAGGGGCGCAACGACTACAGAGAAGTTTTTGCAAAAACACCTGTAATACCCAGCCATACCAAGAAAACGACAGAGCTCACGTCTAGTCGTGGGGGCTGGGTAGGCTAGCACAGCAGTAACCTTGGCGTCAACAGGGCAGACCTGGCCATGGCCCACCTGCTTACCCAAGTACGTCACGATGGCCTTTCCAAACTCGCACTTCGCCAAGTTCAGTGTCAGTGATGCTGCCGCCAACCTCTGGAACACCTCGGTCAAAATTGACATGTGACTAGTCCAGTCGTCTGTGTACACTACCACGTCATCTAGGTAGACATTGCAATTTGGTACAGTCCCTAATACTATATGCATCAGGCGCTGGAACGTTGCCGGTGCATTTCTCAGCCCGAAGGCCATAACCGTATACTGCATGAAGTGGTCAGGGGTTACAAACGCAGAGATATCAGAGGCCCGAGGGGTTAATGGCACCTGCCACTCGGCGGGACCAATACTATCAATGCAGTCCTCCATCCGGGGTAAAGGGAACGAGTCTGGGACTGTCACTGCATTTACCTTACGAAAATCTGTGCAAAAACGTAGTGTACCATCAGACTTAGGAGTAAGTAAACATGGGGAACTCCATGGACTACAGCTGGGCCTGGCTAACCCATTTCGTATTAAGTAGTCAACTTCCTTTTTCATCATCTCTCTCTTAGCCAGCGGACAACGATAGGCATGCTGCTTTATTGGGGCCGCTGTGCCAATGTTGATATCGTGACACATTACAGTGGTCTGGGATGGCACATCGCTAAACAGAGAGTCAAGTCAAGTCAAGTCAAGTCATTTTCATTTATATAGCGCTTTTAACAATGTAGATTGTCTCAAAGCAGCTTTACAGAGATAAATGTATAATTTAACGTAAGATTGTTTTGGCTTTATAGCGGTTCTTTAATAAAGTTATTTTATTTTCCAGCTAAAGTTAGTTTTGATTGATTCGCTTCCGTCGCAACGATCATTTGTTTTTAAATTAGGGCCGCCAAGACGACACCATTCTCTCTACACAGACTTTAGCGAACCTGTGAGAAACGCTGATGGCGTTCAGATGCGCATTAAGAACGGGTTCTATAGTTATGTGCGTTTGAATATATGTGTGCAGGTTTGGAATTCCCTGCAAACCAAGCCTAAACAAATTACTGGTGTTTCCTTATAGTTTTGATTCAGAATTTTATTTTATTTTATCAATTCGGGGTAGATACGCAAATTGAGTTTTCCCGACGACGCGTTATCTGTAGAGTGGGAAAGGGATCCTCCATAGGGAGAGACTAGTTGGCACTTCAGCACTGCATTGACATCGGGTCCAGGCGAAGGTCCTTCATCAGATCTGGAAACGGCCTGGATCCGGCAGGCTGCGGGAAAACCTTGGGATAAACAAAGACACTAAAATTAGCGTAGATGCCATTCTTCTCATGATGTAACAAGTACATCAGGATTTATGGGAAGTGTTCCCGGTTCCAGCTGACCTAATCTATGCAGCCTAATATTGAATTATAGAAGTCTATAATGTATTATGTGAACGCTCTGTCAAAGAGATGTGTCTTTAATCTAGATTTGAACTGACAGAGTGTGTCTGCTTCCCGGACAATGGTAGGAAGGCTGTTCCAAAGTTTTGGTGCTAAATAGGAAAAGGATCTACCGCCAGCAGTCGATTTAGATATTCTAGGTATTATCAACTGGCCGGAATTTTGAGATCGCAATAGATGTGAAGGACTATAATGCGTTAAGAGCTCGCTCAAGTACTGCGGAGCTAAACCATTTAGTGCTTTGTAAGTAATCAGCAATATTTTAAAATTGATGCGATGTTTAATAGGGAACCAGTGCATATTTGACAGAACCGGGCTAATATGGTCATACTTCCTGGTTCTGGTAAGAACTCGAGCTGCTGCGTTTTGAACTAGCTGTAGTTTGTTTATTAAGCGTGCAGGGCAACCACCCAGTAGAGCATTACAATAATCTAGCCTTGAGGTCATGAACGCATGGACTAATTGTTCCGCATTTGTCAATGAGAGCATATGACGTAATTTAGATATATTTTTAAGATGGAAAAATGCGGTTTTACAGATACTAGACACGTGACTTTCAAATGAAAGATTGGTATCAAAGAGCACACCCAGGTTCCTAACCGACGACGAAGACTTAACAGAGCAGCCATCAAGTGTTAGACAGTATTCTAGGTTATTACGTGAGGAAGTTTTTTGTCCAATAATTAGAATCTCTGTTTTTTCAGAATTTAGAAGTAGGAAATTACGAGTCATCCAATTTTTTATATCCGCTATGCATTCTGTTAATTTAGTGAATTGGTAAGTTTCGTTAGGTTTTGAAGAAATATAGAGCTGAGTATCGTCGGCATAACAGTGGAAGCTAATTCCATGTTTCCTAATGATATCTCCTAATGGTAGCATGTACAGAGTGAACAGCAGCGGTCCTAGTACTGAGCCCTGTGGTACGCCATACTGAACTTGTGATTGATAAGACATCTCTTCATTTACTGCTACAAACTGATAACGGTCAGATAAGTATGATTTAAACCATGCTAGTGCAATTCCACTAATGCCAACATAGTTTTCTAGTCTATTTAAAAGAATGTTGTGGTCAATGGTGTCAAACGCAGCACTAAGATCGAGTAACACTAATAGAGAGACACAACC
The DNA here is from genome assembly GCF_951802725.1 of Rutilus rutilus. Classification (NCBI taxonomy): domain Eukaryota; kingdom Metazoa; phylum Chordata; class Actinopteri; order Cypriniformes; family Leuciscidae; genus Rutilus; species Rutilus rutilus. Next base: position 11,677,409 of record NC_140227.1, read on the forward strand.
ACGATCGGATGATAAGAGCAAATCATTTGTTACTCTAACGAGAGCAGTCTCAGTACTATGGTATGGTCTAAATCCGGACTGAAAATCCTCGCAGATATCATTTCTTTCTAGAAAGGAACATAGTTGTGAAGATACTGCCTTTTCTAGTATCTTTGACAGAAAAGGTAGATTCGAGATCGGCCTGTAATTGACTAATTCTGAAGGATCAAGTTGCATTTTTTTAACAAGCGGTTTAATCATAGCCAGCTTAAAGTTTTTTGGTACGTATCCTAGAGACAAAGATGAATTAATGATATTAAGAAGAGGATCTATGACCTCTGGAAGCATCTCTTTCAGTAGCTTAGTCGGTATAGGGTCTAGCATACATGTTGTAGATTTAGATGATTTAACGAGTTTAGTAAATTCTTCCTCTCCTATAGCAATGAATGAATCAAATTTTTCCTCAGGGAGACTACAATGCACTGCCTGATGCGATACTGTAGTAGACGGTTGCATAGTTATAATTTTGTCCCTGATATTATCAATCTTATAAGTGAAGAAGTTCATAAAGTCATTACTGCTGTGCTGCTTGGAACCTTCTGTGTTTGAAGCTTTCTTTTTCGTTAGTTTAGCCACTGTTTCAAATAAATACCTAGGATTATGTTTATTTTCTTCTAATAGGTTTGAAAAATAAGCAGATCTAGCAGCTTTTAAAGCCTCTCTGTAAGCAATCGAGCTCTCTTTCCATGAAATGCGAAATACCTCTAATTTTGTTTTCTTCCAGTTGCGCTCCATTTTTCTGGCTGCTCTCTTAAGGGCCCGAGTGTGCTCGTTGTACCACGGCGTTGGATTATTTTCTTTAATCTTCTTTAAGCGCAAAGGAGCAACTGTGTCTAAAGTGCTGGAAAGGAGAGATTTAAAAGTTTCTGTTGCAATATCAAGTTTTTCTAAGCTATCCGGGATGCTAAAATGATGAAACTGATCAGGAAGATTATTAATAAAGCAATCTTTAGTAGCAGAAGTGATAGGTCTAACATATTTGTAACATGGAGTCGGCTTTGCAGCCTTGGCTAAATGTAATTTACACGAGACTAGATAATGATCTGAGATGTCATCGCTCTGCTGCAGAATTTCAACGGCATCAACATCTATTCCATGTGATAATATTAGATCTAGAGTATGATTACGACGATGAGTAGGTCCTGACACGTGTTGTCTAACTCCAATTGAGTTTACAATGTCTTTAAATGCCAAACCCAATGCATCTTTTTCATTATCGATGTGTATATTAAAATCACCAACAATTAGTACTTTATCTGCAGCCAATACTAACTCTGATAGAAAGTCCGCAAATTCTTTGATAAAGTCTGTATGGTGCCCTGGTGGCCTGTATACAGTAGCCAGCACAAATCTCAAACGTGATTTATCATTTATACTATATATTTTTACATTAAGCACTAACACTTCAAAAGAATTATATTCGAAACTTGATTTCTTAGTGGTTTTGAAAATATTACTATAAATTACAGCAACACCACCCCCTTTGCGTTTAAGACGAGGTTCATGTTTATAACAGTAGTCTTGCGGGGTGGACTCATTTAAAGTAATGTAATCGCTTGGTTTTAGCCAGGTTTCTGTCAAACACAGCACATCTAGGTTATTATCTGAAATCATATCATTAACAATGAGTGCTTTTGAAGTAAGCGATCGAATATTCAGCAACCCAAGCTTTAGCATTTGCTCATCTGTATTATAGCTGTTTTTTATTTGTTGAACATCAATTAAATTTTTAACCTTAGATAGGTTTAAACATTTTTTGGATTTCCAAAATCGGGGAACAGACACAGTCTCTATATGATGATAGCTAGGTGAAAGAGGCTCTATGTGATGGGATTTATCTGACCTGGGTGACGCGAGGCCGCTAGCAGACGGTTGGTTTAGCCAGTCTGTCTGCTTCCTGACCTGGTGCCCAATTTGTCATGTTTGAGCTCTAAGACTATGAGCCATATTACTAGATAGAAGAGCAGCACCATCCCAGGAGGGATGAATACCATCTCTTTTCAACAGGTCAGGTTTGCCCCAAAAACTTTTCCAATTGTCTATGAATTCTATATTATTACACGGATTCACCTAGAGAGAGATGAGAAGTTATTAACAACATTACATCATCACGCTGATCTGGGGAGAGGTATGACAAATGTGTCTCTAGGTCGGACAAGAGCTCCGAATTGGGCAACCTACCACCCTGATGACCTTCACCGAGCCCTGATAACCCATCGTCAGGTTCTGCCCCGTCACAAACCAAGGAAGCAATGGTGTTGCCTAAAGCAGCAGTCTCTGGAGTTTCTTCGTGCTTCCCCTGAGCCACTTCTCTGGAATGATAAGACTTTAACATATTAACGTGACACAGGCGTTTCTTCCTTTTACGGTCAGGTGTGTGAATGATGTAATCAGTTTCCGACACTTTGTTTTCCACCACATAGGGTCCTGAAAAACGAGCAGTAAGAGCAGCGCCGAGCACAGGCAGTAAAACCAACACTTGTTCACCTGGTTTAAATTGCCGTTCAACCGTTTTTCTGTCGAACCGCTGCTTCATGCCTTCTTGTGACAAAGCAAGAGCCTTCTTTGCCAAGGAGGTGGCACAATGCAACCGCTCCCTGTTCCGGGATACAAAATCCAATACATTAACCTTCGGCAAGGATTCAGACACCAACTGCTCCTTCAATACCTTAAGTGGTCCTCGCACACTATGACCAAACACAAGTTCAGTCGGACTGAACCCCAAAGATTCTTTCTTAGCATTGCGAACTGCAAAAAGCACGTACGGCACACCTTCATCCCAGTCTCTTTCTGTATCATAACAGAATTTCTTTAACGTGGACTTAAGCGTCTGGTGCCAACGCTCAAGCGCACCTTGTGATTCAGGGTGATAGGCACTAGACACGGAATGTGAAATTCCCAGCTCTTGCAACGTCTGACGGAAAATCTTGGACAGGAAATTAGTACCTTGGTCGGTCTGTACAACCTTTGGCAATCCAAAAGTAGTAAAGAATTTGATTAGAGATTTCGTGATAGCGGGAGCGGTGATGTTCCTTAACCCTTCAAAGTCGACTGACGCTCTAGAGCGTCAAAGTGCGCATGCCTGACATATCTATTAATAGCTTCGGAATGGAATAAGGTATTAACTTACTTTTTTTTCTATGAAAAAGCTGACATTCGTCTGCGTAATAATGAGTAAACTGTGTTGACTTCCGCGAATGATAAGCCTTCCGATCTTCTACAAGCATTTAATAAAAAAAAAAATAAAAAAAAATTAATCCTTCCGTATTTGAGTGCAAATCTATAGCATTTTACCGCAAAACAGAGGACTGGTACTTTACCCTATCAAATGATATATAATGCTGTTGGTGTGTGAACCAATCACAGACCCATATAAAACAAACAGTGTCCTAGGAACGTAAAAAAGGGAGGGGTTTGTAATAAATCTCGCGCGTCTTCTTCTCAGACACAATCTTTTTATATACGGTTTTTGGACACGATACATTTGGATTACTGTGGAGATAGACGTTTTTGTACTGGTTAGATTTTACAGAAAATCAACATGGCCAAACGAAGATTCACAGCCGACTCGTGCCGAGCAAGCTGCTGCAATGATTTTTTTTGAGAGCGATGAGAGTGATAACGGATCTGATCCAGACCGATATGATTCAGATGAAGAGGATAAAATTCTGGATGGAATCGATCCATTTGAGGAGTAAGTATGAAGGCAATATTGCTGATAATATATTGTCTAATATGTATTGTGTCATTTTTTTTTATTAAAATTATTTTATTGTCAGAAATAACGGTGCAGTAATCAAATAATGTGCGCTATTACTATTAGTAAGTAGATTTAAAAATTCATGGGCCTTTGTCTGCTACATAAACGGTAGTACATTAGCTTATTGCTAAAATGAGATTGCAGATTAGGCCGCATGTAGTACATCTTCATTTTTTGCATAGTAATAAGCTATATTTCGTTTACTTTGCTTGTCTATTTTATTGTAATGCTTTTAGGGAAATTTTATTGTAGCTTTTCAGAAATAATGGTGCAGTAAGCCTTATCTAAGGCCTGTACTATTTGTCTACATAAAGCTGAAATGGGGAGGGGGTTTGGTTTAGACATTGTATTTACTCATATTTTCTCATTTACATCATTTTTACTAAAGTAGTGTCATTTACATGATAGCCTACTAATATCATACTTTACACCATTGCTATGATAATAGAAATACTAATTTTGTAGTTAGAAGTTCTATGACTCTTTACTTGATGTAAAAAATACACACATGATGATGATAGCTAATCTTTATTTACCACATTGTACTAAAGGCTGTACAACTTTTGATATGTGGGAATGTAAACTAATAAAAAAATCTGTGTGTTTTAGTCTAAATCAGGAAACCCCAGAGCAGCCGAGTAGCCTACATCTTCTGCTGAACACAGGACCCAGACCGCTCGCCCTTTTCTACACAGCACCGCTTCTGGCCAATTACTTGATTGTAAATGTGTATCTTTCTTCTCTGTTATTATATTAGGTGTTTGTTTTACATGTTTGAAAATGCAGTGGCTGTATCCGTGAGCCCAAAACAAATGTCCCATTGGGACAATAAAGTATACCTAACCTAACCTAACCTAATATTCTGTTTTTCCCCAAAAAACGTATGGTGACTACAGTCACAGAAATGTAAATATTTATTTTGTTTCTTTATATTTTTTCACCCAATTTTTTACAGGTGTTCTAAACCCTTTGAGGAATCAATATTTGATGTAAAATCCCTTATTCATTATGGTTTACTATTTTTATATAATAAAAAACAAAAATTTGAACTTCCGTTTTTTGTATTTCTTGGTGATATATCACATCAGAACCCATACAAGTGTCTCAAGAAGTGTATTGTCAATGCATCCACCTTATAGCTGAGGGTCTATAGAATCCAGAAATATGACTCTCTTCACTCTGCTATGAAAATTGACCCTTCCAGAAGCCAAAATATTAACATAGTGCCTGGCGGACTTAAAACCCCTTAGACCTTGAAGGGTTAATGGCACAGCCTCCGGAAAACGGGTGGACACGCACATTACCGTTAACATAAACTGGTTCCCTGACTTAGTCCTAGGCAAGGGACCAATACAATCCACAATAACATGCTCGAAGGGTTCTCCAACAGCAGGAATTGGACGCAGCGGGGCAGGAGGCACGACCTGGTTAGGTTTACCAACAATTTGGCATGTACTGCAAGTTTTACAATAATGCGTTACATCTGCCTTAATGCCTGGCCAGAAGAAATGCTCGAGCACACGATGGTAAGTTTTGGTGACACCTAAATGGCCCGACCACAAATGTTCATGCGCTAACCCTAGCACGTACTGACGCCATCCCGCCGGTACCACAACCTGATAAACAGTGTCACAACCCTCAGTCAGATCATCTGCCCTCCCACCCCGAGGAACCCACTTACGCATCAACACCCCATCCTCAATAAAAAAACGCTGCTGACTTAAACACCCACTAACCTCACACTCAGCTGTAGCAAAACATTTAGCCAGGGTGAGATCACTCTTTTGAGCCTCGACAAGGACTTCACGGGTTAATGGTAATGTTTTCTTGAAGACAGTGACAGAGGGGGTAACACTTACAGGACCCTTCTCGAGACCGTTCTCTGCCTCTCCCCCAGAGGGCAGCTGGTCCTCCCTTAACGCAGAGGAAAATAGTGAATCCGCGAGATCCACCCCTTGGGCCTGCTTACGAACTTGCGCCCTAGTCAACACACTGGCTGAAAACACTTCAGGATGCTTCTGAACCAACTCATCAGGTTCAGTTTCAGAGATAGGGGTATCTACCACCTCTAGATCTGGATAAACTTTTCCGCCAGCAATGTCATTTCCCATGATAAAATCTACACCATCCACAGGAAAACGAGACCGAACAGCCACGGGAAAGAAACCAGATGCTAGCTTGGACTGCACATGAATGGAATGTAAAGGAGCTGGCACAAAGCTCATCCCGATACCCCGAACTACAGTGCTCACGTCACAAGCAGATTGAGAAGTCAATGGTAGTACGCTAGCCAGAATGAATGAGCGTGAACCACCTGTGTCTCTCAGCACTGTGACTGGACGCTGATCCTCAGGTTTACCTGTGAGGGATACCAGTCCCTTGGAAATAAATGGCCTGAAGCATTCATCAGGTTCTTTCAAAACCAGCTGCCCACCACAGGGAGATACCGTCTTAATCAACCCAACTCCTTTTGGTGGTTTAGCCACTGGAGACTGGGACTTTCGTTTATACAGAGCACAATCTGCAATAAGATGATCAGGTTTTTGACAAAAAAAACAACGTTTGTCCCCCTGTGCCCCTGAGCTAACACGAATGCTCTGAGTGTTACTAGGCTTCTTTACAGTATCATCATAAGAGAACGAGTACTGTCTGACAGACGTGTTCTTGTGTGTCAAAGCAAACTCATCAGCAAGCGTGGCAGCCTGCTGCAGCGTGGTTACTTTCTGTTCATTGAGATACATGACAATCTTTTCAGACACACAGTTCTTAAACGCTTCCAACAGCATCAACTCGTGAACTGAGGAGAAATCATCGGCTTTACACGCAGCACACCACCTATCAAACAAAATCCCTTGTTCTCTAGCAAAATTAATGTAAGTCTGGCCTACCCCTTTTCTGAGAGCCCTGAAACGTTGCCTGTACGCCTCTGGCACTAGTTCATACACCCGCAAGATGGCGTTCTTAACTTTTTCATAGGAGAGGCTGTCTTGCACGGACAATGATGAGCATGCCTCCTGAGCCTTCCCTGACAGTTTACACTGTAACAGGATGACCCACACATCTTTTGGCCAACTCAGGGCAACAGCAATGCGTTCAAATGCAGTAAAATAGCTCTCAATGTCAGTTTCACGGAAAACAGGGACCAGAGAAATATATTTACTTACATCAAAATTACCAGTAGCGTTAGATCCTGATGACACTGTACCGGCAACAGCGGCTGGGAACTGTGCTGACCGCAACTCTAATTCACGCATTCTTATGGCTGTTTCCGCCTCTAACTTCTTTAGCACCCTGGTCGACTCAGCTTCTATCTTTTTAAGCTCTAACTCCCTCCTGAACTGGTACTCGCGTTCGCGCTCCTCCCTCTCCAAATGGAGCCGAGCCAAACGAACCTTCAGCCGCGCGTCCCCTCCAGAAGTAGAAGAGGTCAATGGATTATACCTCGGCAGAGTGAACTGCCTACCCTCGCCCCGCTTAACACCGGGTGTATCGGTCACATCATGTGGCGTGGCCACTTCTACCACCGGACCAGATTGTTTCGCTGCTACCACAGTGGGCAAATCTAATGAACTAACAACACCACTCTGCACTAACCCGTCAGTCACAACTTCCCGCAACTCTGCTTTAACCAGGGAACTAGACGCAGAAAAACCATAATGTTTAGCAATAGCAAACAGGTCAGTTTTCTTACATCCACCCAGCTGCTCTAGCGTAGGGTTTGCTACAAACTCTTCTAAACTAAACGCAGCCATCCTCACCACAATAGCTACCTGGCTAACACAAACGGAAACACTACCCAACAGTGCAACAAACAACAATTGTACGCAGACACGCAACAACAAGATCACGTCGGTTACACAAAGCAGTCACACACCAGCTTCCTCAAAGAATAACCACTTCCCCCAGGACCTGCCTACCCCAAAACTTAGCCTAAACTGTCTTCTGGGGCTTGCCGGGCTCGAGGCAACTTTAAAGGCAAACTTCGGCGGCCGGAGCCCCGAAAACCTACCCCCGACAGGGATCTCGTCCCCACCCAGGATTTGCCCCGAAAATAATAAAGGAAAAATAACAACCAAGTGCCTGATGGAAAGGCTGCAGCACAGCCTAGCTAGACACTTCTAACTAGCTGGGGAAAAGGTCTTCTCTGGAAAGACTGGATAGTGAAAACCCACACAAAACAATTTCAAAACCAATAGAAACGATAACTGCTTACAGCTTTGTTCCATACAACCCGAAGTGTTTGGGAAAACATTAATCCCGGACGAGCCCCCAAATTGTTACGAACCTCCAGTGGAAAGTCCAGAGGAGGAGGAGGTTGGTGACAATAATAAAACCATTTCGGGTTGAGGGAACAAAGGAGACCAATTCATCAGTAAGTATGGTGTTTATTTACAACATTAATTAACCAAAAGGTACAACAGATACAAAAAGGTAAGTCTCAAAAAAAACAACAACTACAACACAACTACAAAAAAAAGAAACAAACACATTAGTATTTACCACCCTCTCTCCACTGAGAGAGTAAAGCCCAGCACAAGGGTCAGACTTAATACACGCTACTGCAGAAACTCCACGAAGCCATTGCAGCATCACCCAGCTCCGGTAAGCTGTAGGTACATAGACGTCTGCTCTCCACACGCCTCAACATCAGTCTGCCTGTTCTCTTCCCTTTTTACCAGCTCCCCGCTCTCCTGCTTATTGCCAACAGGTGTGCACACTAATTGATTGCCAACTGGAAACAGGTGTGCACACAGGACCTGCAGAGGACAGACAAGCAGCAGTACACCTGGCATACATACACACACACACACGGCCTAAGGGCCGTAACAACACCGGATAATAATTATGATCCTTCAGTTTTCATAAGCCAGATAGAACAAGCCGCTCAAAGTAACCGTGACGTATCGACAGATTTGACTTTGACTTTACAAATCTCAATTGTAAGAGATAAAACAGCCGGAACGCGTAGGAAAATCACAGACATTGCCATCAGTGAGAGTATTAGTCGGAATAAAATGCACTTATTTAGTCCAGTAAACATCGGTAATGAAATGTGTTTGAGCTACTGTCTGGCGCATTTTCTCAATCCAAAATTCACCGATCAGGAGCTACAAATGCCTGCGACGCAGATCCACACACAATGTGGCTTTACAACGCATGATAAAATAGGATTTCATGATCTAAACATTTTCGAAAGAGAATTAGGAGTAAGAAATGTAGTTTTTCACAGAGACTGTTCAGGGAAACTGGAGGTGTACAAAAACACAGACGAAATTCATCCAACGACCGTACATCTATTTAATCATGAAGGACATTTCCATCTAATAAAAAAATTTTCTTTTAAGGTTTTCTTGGAGCTCCTTACGTCTGTCCATACTGTTTTAAAGGATATAGAGATAGGAGGTACATAGACGGATAGGAGAACGCACAATTGCAAGTTTGTTTGTAAAATATGCATGACATCCGAATGTCGCACGCATCCAACCAAAAGTAGACAGTGCCCAGACTGTCTCAGATTCTGTAAAAACACCTTCTGCTACAAAACACATAAACGTACTCGGTTACTAACGTAACCTCAGTTCTCTCTAGAAGAGGGAACGAGTACTGCGTTTTATCAAAACGCTACTGGAAAAGTCTCTTTTCACGAAACACTGAAGCAAAAATTATCCTTTAATTTTTCATATATGTAAAACGTGTTGCGGCAGCAGCAGACAGCTGAAGCAAGACGGCTTGTCTGCTCATTGGCTGCTCTGCGGCAACTGCATAAGCCTATCGAGCGCAGGCTGATGCAACATCAGACCAATGAGGGCGCTTCGCGCCCTCCTCGCCACTTCCCGCCGAGACAGGCGTGGCTTACCTCTATAAAAGGAGCTCGAGCAGGCTGATTCACTTGATTTTGATCGCCGAAGCGAACCAGAGTGAACCAAACGCACGGCAAGGGAACGCAGTACTCGTTCCCTCTTCTAGAGAGAACCGAGGTTACGTTAGTAACCGAGTACGTTCTCTTACGAGAGTTCTCTCGTACTGCGTTTTATCAAAACGCTACGGGAACCCCTTGCAAAACGCCGTGCGTGCTGGGATAAAAACACTGATCACCGGAAGCTATTTCAGGCATACAGTGCATAATCACCAGATAGACTCACACAGAGTCAGGGAATAAGGGGGGGGGGAGCCTTAATTCCCTATACTGTAGCGTCCGCAGGCTTAACATGACCTCACAGGGAGAGTCTAAAGACAGGAGGGGTTTCCTCCGTCCTTATATAGACATGTCCACAGACGCGAATATGACATCACATAGCCAGGGTAGGGAGCCTGCACTAATGTGGGAAAACGTGGGTCTTACACAGTTCTGCCCAGTATAGTCGGTAGCGCATTGCGCCTGTAATTAGATTACACCGACAAAAGCTTAGCCTGTAAGGCGGGAACCTCTAGGTTATAAAACCTGATAAATGTAGACGGAGAGGCCCAGCCTGCCGCCGTACATATATCCTGTAAGAAAATCCCGCTGGACCAAGCCCACGAGGAGGCAACGCCTCTCGTAGAGTGCGCTCTGACTCCCAACGGGCATTGAATGCCCTTGGCAGTATAAGCCAGCGCTATGGCGTCAACTATCCATCTGGATAGCCTTTGTTTCGAAACAGCCGTTCCTTTGGAACGTCCGCTGAACGAGACAAAGAGCTGCTCTGTCTGTCTAAAGGCAGCAGAGCGGGACATATAAGTTCTTAAAGCCCTAACAGGGCAAAGAAAACTCGAGTCCCCTTCCTCACTCGACGCCGGCAGGGCAGCCAGGGAAATGACCTGAGCCCGAAAAGGCGTGTTGAGGGATTTCGGCACATAGCCGTGCTTAGGTTTGAGTATGACTTTAGAGTCATTAGGACCAAACTCCAAGCATGTCGGGCTCACGGAGAGCGCGTGCAGATCGCCTATGCGCTTCACTGAAGCGAGAGCCATCAAAAACACTATTTTGAAAGACAAATGTTTGAGGCTGATTGACTGGATAGGCTCGAAAGGGGCACCTTTCATGGCCGCCAGGACCGTAGAAAGGTCCCACATAGGGACTGACGGAGGTCTGGGTGGATTCAGTCTCCTAGCTCGCCTGAGGAAGCGGATGACTAAATCATTCCTTCCTAGTGACTGACCCAGCGTTGAACCGGAGAACGCTGAAATCGCCGCCACATACACTTTGAGCGTGGAAGGGGATCTGCCCTTATCCAACAGCTCTTGTAGGAAGGAGAGAACCTCCGTTACCTCACATTCGAGGGGTGAAAGGCTCCGAGCTGTACACCAGCCAGAGAAAACCGACCACTTTGAAGCATAGAGTCGCCTGGTCGACGGCGCCCTAGCCTCTGTGATGGTATTCATGACTCCCTCTGCGAGACCAACGGGTATCCGTTGAGCGCCCACACATGAAGGGACCATAGTTCCAGGTGTGGGTGCCAGATCGAGCCCCTGGCCTGCGAGAGGAGATCTCTCCTCAACGGCACTGGCCATGGAGCGATGTCTGCTAACTGCATCAGAACTGGGAACCATGCCTGGCTCTTCCAGAACGGTGCTACAAGCAGCACTGGGCATTTCGTTTTCCTGACCCGTTCCAACACCTGAGGCAGGAGGGAGATGGGGGGAAAAGCGTATAGCAGGCAGCGCGGCCACTTTTGGGACAGCGCGCTGTCGGTCTTTGAAAAGAATGCGGGGCAGTGAGCGTTTTCGCGGGACGCGAATAGGTCCACCTCCGCTTTGCCGAATCTCTCCCACAACAGCCGGACTGTTTGTGGGTGTAGAGACCATTCGCCCGTAGGAACGTTGTTCCTGGACAGTCTGTCCGTGCCCACATTCAGCAGCCCGGGCACATGTACTGCTCTCAGCGAGCGCAGGTTGTGCTGAGCCCATAGCAGGAGGCGTTTCGCCAGCCTGTACAGGGGTATGGAATTCAGACCGCCCTGGCGATTTATGTAGGACACCACTGCCATGTTGTCCGAACGGACTATGACGTGTTGGTCCTTGATGTGGGGACAAAAACGCATCAGCGCGTTGTGCACTGCCAGCATTTCTAGGCAGTTTATGTGTTGGAGCTTTTCCCGTTCCGACCATAGGCCAAAGGACGGTCTGCCCTCGAGCAGCGCTCCCCATCCCGAGGTGGATGCGTCCGTAGACACCATCCTCACTCTCGAGGAAGTCCCCAGGCTTACACCTGATTGGTACCAGTCGTTCGCCATCCAAGGCACCAGGGCTGTGACACAGTCCTGATCGACCTTGAGGCGTAAATGACCGGACACCCACGCTCTGCGCGGAACCCGCGCTTTCAACCAGAACTGCAGCGGGCGCATGCGGAGCAAGCCCAGCCGGAGAACTGACGATGCTGAGGCCATGAGACCCAGCATCCTTTGAAATTTTCTGAGCGGGGTGAAAGCGCCGCTGTGGCGACAGCCGCGCTGTCATAGACTGTGAGTCCAGAACTATACCCAGAAACGGAATCGTTTGGCTGGGGTTCAGTGAACTCTTCGCCCAAATGACCGTGATACCAAGATTCTCGAGGTGATCGAGTAAAATGGCTCTGTGCTCTATGAGCTGAGATCGTGATTGGGCTAGGATCAACCAGTCGTCCAAATAGTTCAGCTGCGTCCATGCATTTCGTAAATGTACGAGGTGCCAGGGACAAGCCGAAAGGCAGGACTGTATACTGGTATGTCTGACCCTCGAAGGCGAATCTCAAGAATCGCCTGTGATGTGACGCTATCTGTATTTGAAAATACGCGTCCTTCAGATCTATCGACATGAACCAGTCTTCTCGGCGAACATGCGCGAGAATTTTGCTGGTTGTGAGCATTATGAAACGGCGTTTCACTAATACTCTGTTCAGTCGTCTGAGATCCAGAATGGGTCTGATACCGCCGTCCTTTTTGGGGACTAGAAAGTATCTGCTGTATGTCCCCTGTTCGCTTTGAACTCGGGGAACAAGCTCTATCGCCCCTTTGCTTATCAGTTTTGATATTTCGGCGCGAAGTAGGTGTGCTACATTCAGCGGAACCGAAGTTTCGACGCGCGCTGTGAAGCGCGGAGGGCGTCGACAAAACTGTAGCGAGAAGCCTCTCTTTATAATGCCTAAGACCCAGTCCGAAACCCCTGGAAGCGCTGCCCATGCATCTGCATGGTTGGCTAAGGGCCGGATACAGAGCGCGCTCTGTTTGCCGTGCGACAGAGGTGCTATGGGGCTCACAAACATAGGCGTTATGCCTGCAGCATTTGAGGCGGGGGGCGCGCTTAATACAGCGGGCGGAGCGCTCGCCCTCGACCTTACAACAGTGTTTGGCTGAGTGAGGGGGGGCTGCGCGAGTCCCGTGGGACTCATGTGTGCGAGTAGATGTGGGCTGTGAGCGGGCACATTTACTGCTTGGGGCGCGCTGCTTGTGTAAGCAGCGCGCGCGCTCACAGGTCTTGTTTTTACAGAGAGCCTGTGATCTGATAGACATAGTGTTCGTGGGCACTTTTACTATGTGGGGAGCGCAATCGACCTGAGTCGATTTTATTTGCGCGAGCCCTAAGTGCAGGGCTGTGCTTGTGTGTAGGGATGGGCACTGAGAAGTGGGCATCGACACTACATTTATAGCACCATCTGCCGTGGCCGGGACACCAGAAATACCGTGAGTAAGTGTGGGCGCGGGAGAGCGGGCACAGTTACTGCAATGAGTGCACTGTCTGTCTGAGCAGAGTGAATGCACACAGGTTTCGTCTTTACAGAAACCACAAGGCATGCAGAACATAGTGTTTGTGGGCACTAGGCAGTGGGCACGTTCACTATGTTGCGTGCGTGATCGACCCGAGTCGAATATATGAGCGCGGGCCCTGTGTGAAGGGCTGTGCTAGTGTGTAGGGATGGGCACTAGCAGTGGGCATCTTCTCTACACATATAGCATCATCGGCCGTGCTCGTGGGCAGCAAAAAACACGTCTGCAGTTGCCTCTCGGGGAACAAACAGAGTGATTTGCATTCGGCGGCATAAATATTTTCTGCCGGCCGGCCTGGGGTTCGAACCTCCGATCCCCCGCGCGCAAGTCTAAGAATCTACCACTGGACCACAGTGAAGATACATTGATAAAGTCAGCGCGAGTATTATCCGCACTGGCGTTTGCTTGTCAGGCATGTACCACGTGCTTGTGGGCAGCAAAAAACACGTCTGCAGTTGCCTCTCGGGGAACAAACAGAGTGATTTGCATTCGGCGGCATAAATATTTTCTGCCGGCCGGCCTGGGGTTCGAACTTCCGATCGCCCGCGCGCAAGTCTAAGAATCTACCACTGGACCACATCAAAAAACACGTCCGCAGTTGCCTCTCGGGGAACAGACAGAGTGATTTGCATTTTCAGAACGCCTGCAAAATGCCAGAATGTGAGAAGAGTGGAAATCGCCCAGATTCAGCGGGGCTGAAAACACTCCATTCTCTTTCGCCAGTGACGCGCGGGAACCGTAGAAACGGTGTTCGGTTGCAGGCAAGCGGGTACTACGCGCTCGCTGGCTGCAAAATGCATCTCTGCAGTCGCCTTCAGGGGACTTACAGAGCAAAGCATTGGCGGCATAAATATATATGCCGCTAGACCGGGATCCGAACCCCGGTCTCCCGCGTGGAGAACCTATAATTCCACCACTGAGCCACAGGGGGATACAGGCTTTGAAAGCGGCGTCAACATGTATTCTTCGGCGTTTGCTGGCAGGCAAGCGTGTAACAGACTCACTTGCTGCAATAATATTTCCAGTCGCCGAACAGGGAACTGAGAAATGTGAGAGAAAAGAGGTCAGACCGACCAACGGTGGGACTAAGAACACTCTTTTCTCCTTCGCCAGTGAATGACGCGTGCAGAGGCAGGGTAGCTTTTCTTGTAACGTAAAGAAAAACTAATCCCGCCCTCCGCTTCCAGGAAGGGCAGCCTCGGAAAGGATGCCTGGCGAGTCCTCAGAGTCACCGTAGGCAATTGGCTCGGAGTGAGGGCGTTTCGCCGTCAGCGAGCGCGAGCGCTGCATGAGAAGGCGTCTTGAAAAAGACGCAGCTCTTTTAGGGGTGAGTGTTGCAGCGAACACACACACACACACACACAGAAAACAGAGCAATATAGCAATAAGGATATAGGCGTCGGAAAGCGCAGCAGGTACGGCTGTAGAAGGCGGCGTTGGCCAGCGGCTTCGAGGGCTCGTCCCGCTGAAGTGCTTGCTTCGAACGACGCATGCTTCCGTGATCCAGCGATGCGTGCGCTTCGCTGAAGAGATTAAAATCAAGTGAATCAGCCTTCTCGAGCTCCTTTTATAGAGGTAAGCCACGCCCGTCTCGGCGGGAAGTGGCGAGGAGGGCGCGAAGTGCCCTCATTGGTCTGATGTTGCATCAGCCTGCGCTCGATAGGCTTATGCAGTTGCCGCAGAGCAGCCAATGAGCAGACAAGCCATCTTGCTTCAGCTGTCTGCTGCTGCCGCAACGCGTTTTACATATATGAAAAATTAAAGGATAATTTTTGCTTCAGTGTTTCGTGAAAAGAGACTTTTCCCGTAGCGTTTTGATAAAACGCAGTACGAGAGAACTCTCGTAAGAGAACAAGAGAACAAGAGCGCACATCTAATGAAAAATCGCAATGTGACACGATCAAATTTTGCTCAAAATGTCACACCATTTATAGGTCGCCAGGTGAGGGTGAAAAACCCCACAAGTGTAAATCTGACAGGTGCATGCACTGCAATGAGGTTTTGGTAAGTGAAGGTGATCATGAATGTTACATTCAGCCTCTAAAACCTGAACTATGTGGCGAGAAATACATTTATTATGATTTTGAGACGAGGTATCAGAATGATAAACATGTGGCTAACTATGTTTGTGCCATAACGCAGGGAGGAGAAACATTTGAAGCCGGTGGAACAGATTGTGTGGATCGTCTAATTAAGCATTTTAGACGTCCAAAATATGCAGAAAACACATTTATAGGGCACAATTCATCTGGTTTTGATAATTACCTGATACTTGAACACCTCACCGACGAAGGTTTAACTCCTAAAGTTATTCTGCAGGGCTGTCGAATTCTATATATGTACGATAGGGTGTTTAAACAGCGTTTTATAGATTCATGGCAATTCATCCCGTTTAAACTCGCAAAGATACCAGCAGCCTTAAATCTGAGTGTCAGTGAAAAGGGTTTCTTTCCACATCGTTTCAATAAACCAGAAAATGTGGAATATATCGGTCCATATCCTGCAAAAGAGTTTTACGGATATGATTTGATGCGTACAGAGGAGCGCGCACAGTTTGATGAGTGGTACGCAGGTGTAGCGGGTGACGTATTTGACTTCAAAAAGGAGCTCGCATTTTACTGTCGAAACGATGTTGTTATTCTACGAGAAGCGTGCATACGTTACAGAACCGAATTCCTCGCCATTACAAACATTGATCCTTTTAAATCAATAACGCTGGCAGGAACATGCATGAAAACGTTCAAAACCAATTTTCTTCCTCGCGACACGCTGGCTCTAACACACAGCCACGCCTACATAAATCAGTATAAAACGTTCTCAAACATATCCATACAGTGGTTAGAGTATATTAAAACGAGTCAAAGCATTAATATAGAACATACCTTAAATCACGGAGAACGTGCCATCGGCCCGTTCCACCTCGATGGATTTCATGAATCTGATTGCGGGGTAAAAACTGCTTACGAATTCTTGGGTTGTTTTTTCCATGGGCACGACTGTCGTTTTAAACCGGATGAGATTAACATCAAAATATCAAAAGCATCTTTCGGTACTCTTAGAAGGCAAACGGATGCAAAACTAGAATCACTCCGTAAAGTGTATGGCATGCGTGTCATTTCTATTTGGGATTGCGAGTGGGAGGGATTAAAACAAACAGATCCTGACGTCATACAGTTTATGGAGTCTTACGCAGCACCAGAGAGACTAAGAGACCGTGACGCTATTTACGGAGGGAGAACAAATGTGTACAAGTTGTATCACAAAACAGCTGATGATGAGAGAATCGACTACTTCGACTTTACATCATTGTATCCGTATGTACAATCGAGTAAAACGTATCCTATCGGTCATTCTAAAATCATTTTTAAGGATTTTGAACCGGTGGAGAATTATTTTGGACTCGTAAAAGCCATAGTTCTACAGCCACGTGGACTGTATCACCCTGTTCTACCTTACAGATGTGCGGGCAAATTAATGTTTCCTCTCTGTAGAACGTGTGCCGAAAATCAGATTCAGGACACACAATGCTGTCACACAGAGGCTGATAGATGTATTACAGGCACATGGGTAAGCGTGGAGCTCCAGAAGGCTGTTCAACACGGCTATCGTATAATAAAAATACTAGAGGTCTGGCATTTTCCACACACGTCTGACAGCTTATTCACCGGTTATGTCAAGACATTTCTAAAATTCAAACAGGAAGCCTCAAGATTCCCTTCTCATGTTGTGAC
The DNA here is from genome assembly GCF_951802725.1 of Rutilus rutilus. Classification (NCBI taxonomy): domain Eukaryota; kingdom Metazoa; phylum Chordata; class Actinopteri; order Cypriniformes; family Leuciscidae; genus Rutilus; species Rutilus rutilus. The sequence continues at coordinate 11,694,661 of NC_140227.1, forward strand.
AGAGGCAGACAAACAATCTTAAGTGGATGAATATCTCGAGAAAGAGGGCGTTCAGCTAGACATCTCTAAAATAATAAAAAATCCAGCAAAAAGATCCATAAGCAAATTGATTCTGAATACATTGTGGGGTCGCTTCTCTCTGCGCACGCATCTGCCAACCACAGAGCTCCTAACAGATCCTGAAGAGTTCACACAGCGTCTCTTTAGCCACGCCCACGTAATACATCATTTCTCTTTTGTATCTGACACGGTGGCCATGATTCAATGCTCTAGCTCAACGCAAGACCCCTCTCCCACACGTGATGTAAACACTTTCGTGGGCTGTTTTACTACTGCGTACGGGCGACTCGAGTTATATAATATTTTGGACAAGTTAGACAAGCGAGCGATTTATTCAGACACGGATAGTGTAATTTTTGTATCAAAAAAAGGTGATTGGATGCCTGAAACAGGATCTTATCTCAGTCAACTCTGACCAATCTTGTGCGAGGCTATGTCAAATTACACCTGTCAGCAAAAACAGACACCATCACAAGAAACAAGAGGAGATTCACATTACACAATAGATCAGATGTGAAAACATTTTCAGTAGTGTACGACAAGAGAGTTCTCTTGTCAGATTATACAACATTACCTTACGGATTCTAGCAATATAATTAAAAATGTGTGAAACAGATGTGTTCGACTGCAGAATGAACCATCCATTCTCGGCAGTCGTCGCTGGTCCGTCTGGTAGCGGGAAGACTTTTTTTGTGAAGACTCTAATGTATAATTCAGAGAAAATGTGTTCTGTCAAGTTTGACAATTTTGTCTATGTGTATACATCCTGGCAGCCAATGTATGATCAAATGTTACATGCTTTTGATATTAAATTCATTGAAGGTATACCAAAGAAATAGGATGACGAATCATTATTTCCTCCTGGTAAACTATCTCTCCTTATCATGGATGAAGTGATGCTGCAAGCTGCGTCCAATTCTGAAGTCGAAAACGTTTTTACACGCCTAGTACATCACATGAAGATTAGCTGTTTGCTACTGATACAGAATCTGTTTTTCCAGGGTAAATCTACCAGAACAATCGGGCTTAATACTAATTATTTAATCATATTTAAAAATCCTCGAGATAAGCAACAGATAGGCATTTTGGGTCGTCAAATGTTTCCAGGTAATACACATTTTTTTATCGAAGCATACCAGGATGCAACCGAGCGTCCTTACAGCTACTTGTTAATAGATTGTAAACCCCAAACCCCTGAAAAATTCCGGCTCAGAACGGATTTACTGTCAGACTATCCGGTGGTGGACGTCCAGAAGTAACAATGAGCACGAGGCTTTCCAGAAATCTCTACCTCTTAAAGTTATTATACAAGAGCTCACCCAAGCAGCAACGTGTTATTCTGCATTCAGCCCCCGATGAGTTAATATTAGCTCTATGTGAGGTGGCTCTCAATATCATCCACGGCAAAATCCCTCTAACTGCGAAACAGCACGGGACTTTAAAAAGAAGGAAAAAAGAGTTAAAGTACGTTGCAGATAAAAAAAAATCAATATCAGCAGGAAGAGACGTATGATCAATCAAAAAGGGGGTTTTCTGCTTCCCCTACTCAGCGTAGCACTTCCTTTCATATCCAGTCTAATAACTAGAAACTGAATCTGAAGAGAAAAAATGCAACACATCGAGAAATTATATCTTGTGCCAAAACACCAGATGGATAGACTAAGAACTGCACCGCCTCGTGAAAATATCCATACGGTTGTGGAGGAAAACTTGGATTCATCTATTAGAGATATACTGCAGAGGCATGATTTGAACACTTACGAAAAATCCAAGCTCTACACTAATGTTTTACAACGATTCTTAAAGCTGAACTCGGCAACTCTAGCGAACTCTAGTCACTTCTTCGCTGATTTTCCCTTTTGTTGTCGCATGTTTTCCCCACGAGCTCCCCCTATAGCTGTGGGGGTGCTTATATATAACAACACTGTCGTAAGAAACTCACTTGCGGCGGCCTCCTCCCCCTCTCTACCGCTGCTCATGTGCGTTTGTTTTGATCGGAGCAAGCCAACTGTATCGTGTGGAGCTATGTCTACCGAGGTGGGTAATCATTATACATGTGCGTGTGTTTATGTTGAATTGCCGTAAAGCAATTCGTGTTTCGCGCTCGTTCTCGTTCTTGTTCTCGCTTCTCACGAGACTTCCAATTTCTATCTTGCCGGGACGGTAGTCCCAAAGTTGCAAGGTTGGTTTTCCGCCTGGGAACGCTGGGGGGAGCGGGGAAAGTCACCAATATCACTAGAACAGGTTGTTTAACCATCCAAATGATTTCTAGACAGTTTTATTAAGTTAAAAAAGTTACCAAGTTCTCCTTTAAGTGTGGTAAAACACGGTGATATGGAAAGTAACACTCTAACTCTTACATTACCGGAACATGAGACACCAGGCCCCTCCCACACCCCCGATGTTAGGAATGATGACGTCAGTGGTGACCCAATCGTCTCAGAAGTTTTAAACACTGTTCCTCAGAGAAGTTTAAAAAATGTAAAATATATTATGGATAAAATGTCCAAAGCCAAACACTTGTCTTCATGGACAGTTGATTGAGAATTTGTTTATAAAGGGAGAATCATTCCAGGCTCCCATATATTTGACCTGGTAAAGAGCGTAACTTCACCGCAGATGATGCATGACAGCCGACGCCCTACAGGATGGTATGAGTTTCTGGATGCATTTGCGGCATTAAAGATTCCTTATTCGACTGTAACCAATCATAATGTAAGACGGATGATTGAATCGTTTAAAAGAAAAACACACGCGGGTGACTTTGGTACTGTCCCTACTAAGTCTTTGAAAAAACGGCACACACACACACACACGCACACGACTCTGATGAAAACGTATTTAACCCACCCAGAGTAGATGCAAAACAATGGATGGATTTTTAACAATTATATGTAATGGGGTAGCAATGTGTTTTTTTTTTTTACAAAATATTATCATGTGGGGGATTTTGTATCTGTGTTGTATTTTTTTAAACTATGTATGTTATTCTACAGCATGTTGTGTTATTGTTTTTGATGTCAAATAAAAGAAAGAAAATTAAATTATTCACCTGTTTACGAGTCGTTTATTCATTACATATTCTTTATTTATTCGTTACACAGGAATTAATAAGACTGGAACATTTTACCAGACTGTACACACTGGATACATATAAATCTTTTACTAACACAGACCATGGGTTTCAATTTTTTCACAAAAAGAAACACCATAGCATCATTTCTTAATAGATTATCGTTATGGTAAAATTTCATTATATCTTCATACTCAACACTCCGTGAAATATGACACAGAAAAAAGACACAATGCTGACCACAGGTGACTGATGTAAAATCTTGGACTTGTCTGGTAGAATGATGAACTTGTGTAGAATTGTTTTTTAGAAACTCGAGAATGGATGGAGGAAAAAAATCTGAATCCGGAGGATTCCCGAAGCTGTCAAAAAAACATCCGAGGCCGTTTCAATCTATGTATATGGCTAACCAGTGCCGGCCCGGTTCATCCGATCGATCCGTATTACAAATTAATAGAGCTGGGACGTCTAACAATGGTTCTTTGGGAAGATGGTCGGAAGGGAGTACTCCTAAAAAATTTACATTACAGGTGATGTTATCCATAATTCCAGTTAGCTCCACAGTGTTCATTTCAATCCCTTTAGTAGTGTTCTGCCAGCACCTGCCTCCGATTTGATATTTCAAGGAGAGAATTGTAGGTAGCGTAAATGAAAATGTTTACTGTGTTTTGTAGAGGCTCTCTAAAACGTGCTTCTAACCTAATAGTCCCTGATTTAATCAGCGACACATGCTGCGAGCACTCTTCATCCGGAGTAAGGTTATAGGCAAACAGTGTGTAGCCGTTGAGAAAATCCTCCCTGTCTATAGCGAGAGACTGGTTCTTCAGATGTCTCCCCGTGGCGGTAACCAGTTGATAAAACTCTCTTACGGCATTTCCTAAATTAAATTGCGGCTGAAACGGACGATTTGGGACGTGTGCGCCATCAGAGGTGAGATTTAAATATTCAAGATCAAAATGTTTAAAAGCGAATGGGTTTTTTTCGTAAGCGCCGGTAAAAGCATCGTTATCCGTCATTGCTATTATGATGGATTTTGGTAAAGTCCCTAGGAACAGATTTTCATGGTTTGAGATGCGCGCACCTGCCGGTATAGAATTTTTTTTCACGCATACCCTATCAAAAGGATACTTGGCTGTGGCCGACAGTAGAGCTTGAGCGTGCCCCAAGCGGAGGGAGGGCGAAACTGACACCCTTTTGATAAAGAGAGAAGCTGAGATTATTTTTAGTTTATAATCGATCGCGTCCCCGCGCATAAGACAGAATTCGTCTTTTGCTCTAGTTAAACGAATACGAATATCTACGCCGTTCAAAATTAATTTCGGCTGGAAAAATATATCGCTGTGTATCGGAGCCAGCAGCTCGACAACATTGCTCCCGTCTGTAAACGCGGCTCTTTTTGTTAAACCTGCATTAGCCCCAGCTGGGTCAGTAGCGTCCATGACCAGCAGTATCTTTGTAAAACAATCCTGCTGAAAAGTTATTCTCTAGGGTATCTTTTCCATAATTAATGAGCATCTCCAAAATGTACCTGTACGGATACGTGCTGGATGACTGTGACACTAGCCGATCTCCTAGTGACACATCCACCTGCGAGAAAATACAGGCTCCAGGATAGTTAATCAGCCCCACTGGAGCTCCTTCCGGCGCGTCATTTCCGTTTGGGAGAGTTATTTTCACACGAGTATATAATAATGTGTTATTCAGATCAGTGTACTCTTCACCAGTCCCTGCGATGAAAAATTCAATCGGAGAAGCATCATTAATCGCTGACACGGGAGGTATTTCCACATAAGTGTTTTTCTCAATTGCTGTTTGAGTTAAAGGAAGGGTAAAAATATCCAGTTCGGATTTGATACATTCGTCTGACATTGCATGAATCAACGACATGGTTTAGAAGATAGTGTTGCTTCGTCTTTTCAAACTTGTAGATCTTTTTACACGTTTCGTGTGGCTTCTTCGTCTGCTTTTTGCAACTGGGCGTTTCTTAGTGACGCGTCTAGTCTTCTTTATACCATGACCACGCCCCCTCCTCATACGGGTCCCAGGTGGCCGTAACCCTCTGCGCATGACCATAAGACCGTGACCGCTCTGTCCCTCAGCGTTATCATTATTATTAAATGACTTTGACAAGGCAGTGGTAACTACATCACTTACTATATTTTTTGCCGCAGCTTTTATGTGTGGCTTTGCTATACTGAAACCCCTTCTTAGAAACGGGATCGCCATGCGATATAATCCACGAAATAGACCCCCGATCCCTGACGCAAAACCGGAACCGTACATAACTCCGCTTCCGGCATAGCCCGGCATTCCATGCTCCGTTTGAGCCTGATAATATGAAATATAGCGGTTTGGGTCTTCTTGGTACGGATTGAGATAAGCCATTTTTAAAACAAATGTTTTCTCACTGGTCTAAAGTGCAGCTTCGTCACAACTTTGCCGTAGGTGAATCGTACGTCTTTATTATCGTCCCCTTTAATCTCGATCCCAATATCTGCTATGATGTTTTTATTAAGGCGGACGTAATGAGACTTGTTGTACCTGACGCTCACTGCTTTGTTACTGGTCGGTTCAATGTGCACGGTCTCTAATAAGGGAACATATGCGTCACCTACTCGTTGATATTCTATTATATCTATGTATACAAATAGAGTGTAAAATCCTCCAGTAATATCAGCCTGGTGTGGTGCGTATGTGCGATCGTCTTTGTGTTCATCCGAACTGTTTACATTTTCTATAGGAACACCGGATTTTAATCCTAGAATAACGGCTAGCTTTCCGTAAAACGTTAGCGATGCTCTCTGAGCTGCTTTCAGAAATATCTTATTCTTTATATTATCGTAGCCGAGCTGCACCCGCGATGGAAGAGTTGCGTTTATTTCCTTGAGTAATACTGAAATATCCTCAAAATAGCCGTATTTTATATTATTATGATTCGTAGATATTTTTAGGGCTTTCCGGAAAGTTTGAATATTAAGATCCCCTCGCACTTTGCTACGTTCATCGTCGTTCAAACATTGCTCGCATTCAATAATAAAAGCAGCGTCTTCCTCGTTGAAAGTATGCCAAGTTTTTGGATAGTGAAACTCGACCAGAGCCACTTCCCATAATCCTTTTAAATGTATTGCTCTTGCCAGTCTAGTTCTGTAATTAGATATGCGATTTTCGGGGTAAACATGGCCTGATGCATTGCACGGCAGCGTGACGTAGAACCCGTCCTCCTCAGACATGTTTTTGTATAAATGAGAACGCGAGCGACTCTCCTAGGATTTTAAAGGGGAGTGTAGGTCAATCACCTGCTTTTCACGAATCCAACTATTGAATTTTGATGGCCATCCAAACCATTTCACCAAAACGTACATGGCTTTTCCGCGTGCTTTTTATCGAGAATTTTTTCGACCTTAAACGATTTATCAGCACTCACAATAATTTTTTGGAGTTCTTTTTCGTAAAAAAAGCCCTGTATTATCTCTCCATCATAGTCCTGTAATTTGTACATTGGTACTTCCCTGTGTATACAAGAAGCTATAGTAAAGTATTCTTCGGTATAGTTCTGCTCATAGCCTTTGGCAAATATATTCCGGACTTTAGATACTCTGACCACGTCACCCACTGAGAATTTAAAGACGGTTGTCTCTTTATGCATTTTTCCTGTATAAATTGTGGAACACCACTGTTTCATTTTCTTTATTTACGTCCAACGGTCGCATTTTTATGGACTGGTGATAACTGGAGTTATAACCCTGTCAAATCTTGCAAGATATCACAGTACCGTCTGGAATTTATCGCTGTAAGATACCTCCACATTCGTCCTTTTAAGGTTTTATTAAACCTTTCGACTACACTCGCTTTTAATTCAGAAGCTGTTGCAAAGTGCGTTATATTATATTTTTTCATCATCTGTTGAAAAGGCTTATTGAAAAACTCTGTACCCTTATCTGTCTGCAGCTTTACAGGTACACGTCCTTCTCTCAAAACTGACAAAAAAGCTTTAGTTACTTCGGACGCTGACTTATTTCGCAACACCCTAGTCCAGGAATATTTTGAGAAAATATCGATAATAGTTAAAATATATTTAATATTATCGTTCTCTTTTGCGTCATATCGGCAGAGATTGGCAGAGGCAGACATATCGACTAAATCGGCCTGAAATTGCTGGTCTTTCCCATACACCACTACGCGATTCTGCTTATAATTTATTGGTGCAGTTCGATGGAGAGTTTATGTGTCCTGGCTAGCGAGCCATTTGCTCACTTCATTATCAGATAATCTTACACCGTGCTGTTCTAATACGGCTTGTTTTAATCTGTCTTTACCTCCAAAAGCACCAGAATTCGCTGGGTCATAATAGATTTTTTTCATTAGTTCTGCCATGTCAACGCTATGAGATTTCAGTCATAATGAATCAAGTTGCAAATTTGTTCAGTATTTTATTTTTTATTTCACAATATAAAGTCACAAGCATTTTTTTTTTTTTTTCACAACATACAAGTTACAAAACATTTTTATTTTACAATATAAACGTTACAAAAAAAACATTTCCAAACAACATTTTTTTTTTAATTATTATTTTTTTTATTAGAATGTAAGAAGTAGAAAATTACAAACATGTATAATGCGAATTATATCACACAAACAAAAAAATAAAATTTCACAGACATTTCAAAATTCTTCTCCAAAATGTATTCGACTAAAAAATCTATAATATTACATACATCCGGGCTTTTGTTACTTAACAAACTGCAGACATCAGTTACATACGTACAAATACACAATATATTTCCTATTCTAAGAGAGTTCTGGTCGTCAGACATTAGATCGAGAATGTTTTTGATAACCACAGAGGCTGTGCTCTCACAGGTGACAGACATGTTTATCATATGATTCCATTCATCCGATAATCCCCGCACGCCGTTCATTAATTCCATTAGTCGTTTTTCATCCGGATCTATGTTGGTATTTGTAGTCCAATTATTCCGGATAATCTTGTGGAGCAGGTTAGATATTCCACATTTAACACGTGATTTAAAGAAATATTTTGTAATCCAAGAGGTAGAGCACAAGTTCCCCATTTTCAAACACTAGTGATCTCCGGATCTTCAGATAAGTCGAGTTTCCATTTATCCACGGCCGTGTAAATTATTTCCTCGCAAGATTCGTCGATCAATTTCTCGCGGAGAATAGCTAATTTCTCCACTATGTACATCTCATCTCTGAGGTCAAATAAAATTGCCTCGACAGACCCCTGGATCCTCTGTAGATTTGGTCTGCATCCGTACTGGCTCAAAGCCTGAGCTATTATGTTTTTCAACTCAGGTGTGAGAAGTTTCAGTCTGATATCTTCAAAACATCCGTAGAAATAATAAGCAGAGGGTTCAAACAAACAAGAGTGTCTTGTCTGAGAAGGGTGATCCACACTGCACCCGACGCATTCTGTCTTCATCTGTTTATCGACCAAAATTTCCAGAATGACAGTCAAAATACCCTTGATAATCCGGTGACCTGTGTCCCCGAGGAATCCGTTGGTCTCATCTTTGGTTGTGTCTGGGGCCCGAGTGCATGCAGCAGGTGTTGAAGCTCCGTAGTTTGCGAGGAAAGCCAGGTTATGATATCCAAGTTCAGTACAGAAATTATTTATCCATTCAATGCTTTTCTGAGGTAATCCTTTAGCCATGATCGGTAATCCGTTTGCTGCACCCAGTAATCCAGTTGGTATGTATCCGTCAATAGTTCCAATTACTTGAGATGATGAAGAAGGAGAACCAGTATCCTGAGACATGATGCGTTTGAATGAGGTAAGCTTTCAAGAGGGTGTCTTTTAATGCTTGTAGAGAGTAGGAGGGGTAATGTGAACACCCCTCCTACTGGGCGTGACCCACTCAGGGTGGAAAAGTTTCACTTTAATGTTGTTATAGCGTTCATACGCGTTGGTCCACTGGAAAAGCTGATTTATTTTAGAAAAAATCTCTTCCAAAACTGCTAGATCTTTCCATTGGAACATGAATTTCAGATCGTATAATTGTAAATGTTCTTCCTCAGAAACAGGCCAGGAACATTCTGGTAAGTTCTTTCCAAAATCACTGCACAGGATATAGACATAATCTTCGGGGTGTTTATTTATCTGATCCGCCAGGATTCGATATCTTGTCACCATAGTTATCGCAGACCACTCTGCAATAAAAAGTGGCATGTCCATACCGTCTTTCAAATCTCGCCATACTTTTGAATAAAATAAAATCCAATCTCTTTCCGTGAATATCAAGTCGGGGTCGTCCGTTGAATTTATAGTGAATCGCTTATTGTTATCAACGTTAACCAATCTGACTTCTCTGTTGATTTTGTCATAAACATATGTACACGCATGTCCTTTAGACAAGTGAAACGTATTTTTCACAGAATCTGCCGGCTCGTGGAGAAATCGCGTTAAGCATGGCCCATGCGTTTCTCGTTTTTTTCGTGGCGCTAAAGCCAAATCCTCCATAGCCTCAGTAATCCTTCTCTCTGGAGTTTTCGGGGGTGCAGCCGTTGCCATTGCAGATTATCTGATTTGTAAAATCACAAGTAGGCTATCTCTTGACATGTTTGCACTCCTTTTTAAACATCTCATGTGACTGGGAGGGTGGAAGGGAGGGAGGGAGGGAGGGGGAATTCCCCCCGAGTGTGATGTCATTTTTTAGGGATGCCCTTAAATCAAAATTGACCTCTCAGCTTTGAGAGGGGTGTGTTAGGGGTGTGGTCTCTTCGGACCATTGCACACTGATTCACTGCTCATTTGAGTTCGGACAGCGGAGTGACCGGTCGTGCTTTTCTATTTGGGAGGTGAAAGGGGCTGTTGTTCTCTTACGAGAGGTCTCTCGTACTGCGTAAGAGTATCTTACGCTAGGGGAAAATCCTTTTTTCCGCGAGATATTGAAGCCAAAAAATGATCCTTAATTTTGAACAATGCAAAACGCGTTGCAGCAGCATACAGACATAGGCAAGACGGCTCGCGCGCCTATTGGCTGTTCTGCGGCAACTGCAGCAGCCTATCGAGCGAGGTCTAGCGTGACGTCAGACCCAATAAGGGTGCTTCGCGCCAGCGGGTTCCGGAACCTTCTCCCAGCCGCCAAAGCTCGCCGGTTCGCCCGCCTGCTTCACCGGCCTCTTCAGCTTCTCTTCCTGATGGACAGCGGCCGCGGTCTGCCGCCGCTTCCGTCGACGAAGCTGTCGAAGAAGTCCCGCTGGGAGAAGATGATTCCTGCTCTATCCTGGCGTCAGGCAGTGAGGATTGGGCGAGCTCTGAGGATCTCGCGCCTACTGCCCGCGCTGCGTCAGATAAAAGAGCGAGCATTGAGACAGAGCTCATGCGCGTACTCGCACAGGCTGCGGCGAGCCTCGGCCTCGAGTGGTCTACGCCTGAGCAGCCTGCTCACAACCGGCTGGATGGCTATTTTCTGCCCGGGGAGCGCGTTTCGCCTGCGTCCAGACCAGCGCCTTTTCTTCCTGAGCTTCACGAAGAAGTCGCTAAGTCCTGGGGCGCCCCCTACTCAGCTAGAATGCGTCCTTCTGTTTCTTTGGCATTCTCCGCCCTGGACGATGCAAAGAACAGAGGTTACCATTCGCTGCCGCCGGTCGAAGAGGTGATAGCGGCCCACTTATGCCCTACCGAAGCGCTCCAGTTCTGCAGCAGGCCGTGCGAAGCCGTCTGCTCAGAGCTCACAGCCTCAGCCTCCGCCCACCGCCGCCACTTCGCAGCGCCGACAGGCCCGAAGCGCGAGACCGCGCTCTCGCTCATCCAGCCGCCGCCCCGCTCCGCGTGGTCCACGGCCTAGGATTGCGGTGAAGCCTGAGGCTCCGAAGTCGTCCTAGCACGCCTAGGAAAACGACGGTGTTCAAGTCCCGCTGCGGCCGGACCTCCACCAAAGTTCATCGCTCGTCCAGTTCCAGAAAATGCGACTGGTCCAGTGTATTTTGCAGTCAACAAGCCAGTCCCACTGCCCGCTTGCCTGCACACAAATGCCGTTTTCACGGCTACCCAGATAAATCCCAAAAAGAGTGTATTTTCTGGTGTCCCGGCCATGGCCGATGGTGTTATGTGTGTAAACAAAATGCCCACTGCCCAGTGCCCATTCCTACACACAAGCACAGCCCGTCACACAGGGCTCGCGCACATAAAATCGACTCAGATCGATTGCGCATTAAACGTAGAAAATGTGCCCACTACCCAGTGCCCACAAACACTACGTTCTACATGTCCCAAGGTTTCTGTAAAAACGAAACCAAGATGCATTCGCTCTGCTCAGGCGGACAATGCTCTCAGTGTTGCAAGTGTGCCCGCTATCCTGCGCCCACATCCACGCACAGACATGTTAGTTCCTACGGGAATCGCCCAGCCCTCCCCCTCTCGGTTGACGGCCGCAGAAGGGTCGAGCGCGGGCAATCTGCCCGCTGTTATCAGCGCGCCCCCTGCCTCAAATGTCGCGAGCGCGATGCTTATGCACACCGAAGCCTCTCTGTCGCTGACCGAACAGAGCGCGCTTCGCATTCAACCCCTAGCTATCCATGCAGATGCATGGGCAAAGCTGCCCGGGGTTTCGAAGTGGGTGCTAGACATAATAAAAAGAGGCTATTCGCTACAGTTTCGCCGACGCCCTCGCCGCTACACGGTGCGCGTCGAAACCGCTGTAAAAACAGAAGTAGCACATATACTTCGAGCCGGAATTGTGAAACTATTGAGCAAAGGGGCCATAGAGCCCCTTTCTCAAGCTCAAAGCGAAGGAGGGCTATACAGCAGATACTTCCTGGTACCGGAAAAAGACGGGGGTCTCAGACCCATACTAGATCTAATGCAACTGAACAAAGTGCTTGCAAAGCGACAGTTCAGAATGCTCACGACCAGAAAAATCCTCGCGCAAATTCGCCGAGGAGATTGGTTTGTGTCAATAGATCTGAAAGACGAGTATTTTCAAATACAGATAGCGCCACGTCACAGGCGATTTTTGAGATTCGCCTTCGAGGGCCAGGCATATCAGTACACAGTCCTGCCGTTCGGCTTATCCCTAGCACCCCGTACATTTACGATGTGCATGGATGCAGCGCTCGCACCCCTCAGACTACAGGGCATGCGAGTACTGAACTACTTGGACGATTGGCTGATTTTAGCTCAATCTCACTCGGAGCTCATAGAGCACAGGACCATTTTACTCGATCACCTCGAGAATCTGGGTCTCAGAGTCAATTGGGCAAAAAGCTCTCGGTCCCCCAGGCAGATAATATCTTTCCTGGGCACAGAGCTGAACTCGCTGTCTATGATAGCACGCCTATCACCACAGCGTACACTGGACATTCAGCGCGTAGCGAGCTCTTTCCGCTGCGGCGCATCTGTCCCGCTCAAGAAGTTTCAGAGGATGCTGGGTCTCATGGCCTCAGCATCATCAGTGCTTCAGCTGGGCTTGCTTCGCATGCGCCCACTGCAGTTCTGGCTGAAAAAGAGAGTGCCACGCGGGGCGTGGACCTCCGGTCTGCTTCATCTCAAGGTCAATCAGCGCTGCGTCACAGCTCTGAAACCTTGGAAAGCAAAAGACTGGTACCAATCAGGTGTAAGCCTGGGGACTTCCTCGAGAGTGAGGGTGGTGTCTACGGACGCATCCACCTCGGGATGGGGAGCGCTGCTCGAGGGCAGACCGTTCTTCGGCCTATGGTCAGAACGGGAGAAGCTTCTGCATATAAACTGCCTCGAAATGTTGGCAGTGGACAACGCGCTGACGCGTTTTTGTCCCCAAATACGAGGACACCACGTCCTGGTCCGCTCGGACAACAGATCAGTGGTGTCCTACATAAATCGCCAGGGCGGCCTCAGGTCACGGAACCTGTACAGGCTAACAGAACGCCTCCTGGTGTGGGCTCAACGCAACCTGCGCTCGCTGAGAGCGGCGCATGTGCCAGGGCTCCTAAACATAGGACCAGACAGACTGTCCAGGAACAATGTTCTGGCAGGCGAATGGTCTCTACACCCACAGACAGTCCAACTGCTGTGGAAGAAATTCGGCAGAGCGGAAGTAGACCTGTTTGCGTCTCAAGAGAACGCTCACTGTCTGGAATTTTTCTCCAAGAGCAGGGACGCGCTGGCTCATGTATGGCCCCGCCGCCCGCTCTATGCTTTTCCCCCTGTCTCTCTCCTGCCGCAGGTGATAGAGTGAATCAGGGAAGAAGGATGCTCAGTACTGCTCGTAGCGCCGTTCTGGAAAAACCAACCTTGGTTCCCAGTTATGATGCAGCTAGCGAGCACTGCCCCGTGGCCAGTGCCGGTGAGGAGAGATCTCCTCTCTCAGGCTTACGGCTCGATTTGGCATCCTCACCCAGAGCTGTGGTCCCTTCACGTTTGGGCCATCAACGGGTACCCGCTGACCTCCCAAAGGGAGTGTTAAACACAATCACGCAGGCTAGAGCTCCGTCTACGTGACGCCTCTACTCCTCGAAATGGTCAGTGTTTTCCAGCTGGTGCGCAGCTCGGGGAATGTCACCCCTGAACTGCGGGGTGACGGAGGTACTCTCCTTCCTACAAGAGCTGTTGGACAAGGGCAGGACCCCTTCCACGCTCAAAGTATATGTGGCGGCTATAGCAGCATTCTCAAGAACAACGCTTGGTCAGTCAATAGGAAGGAACGATTTAGTTATTCGCTTCCTCAGGGGAGCTAAGAGACTGAATCCTCCCAGACCTCCCTCAGTTCCCGTATGAGACCTTTCTACGGTGCTGGAAGCCATGAAAGGGGGCCCATTCGAGCCATTGGAGACGATTGATCTTAAACACCTGTCTTTCAAGAAGGCGTTTCTCCTGGCTATCGCTTCAGTGAAGCGCATAGGGGACTTACACGCGCTCTCGGTGAGCGTGACGTGCATGGAGTTTGGGCCTAATGACTCAAGAGTTATACTCAAACCTAGGCACGGCTATGTTCCTAAATCCCTCAACACACCGTTTAGGGCGCAGGTCATTTCCCTGTCAGCCCTACCGGTCCCTGATGATCAGGCAGACGCGAGCTTCCTTTGCCCAGTCAGGGCATTAAGAGCTTATGTGTCTCGCTCGTCTGTTTTCAGGCAGACAGAGCAGCTCTTTGTTTCGTTCAGCGGGCGTTCTAAGGGACTAGCCGCATCGAAACAAAGCCTATCCAGATGGATAGTGGACGCTATTGCGCTAGCATACGCTTCCAAGGGCATGCAATGCCCGTTGGGTGTCAGAGCGCACTCCACGAGAAGCATGGCTTCATCCTGGGCCTGGTCAAGTGGGATTGCCTTGCAAGATATTTGTATGGCGGCAGGCTGGGCCTCCCCGTCTACATTTATTAGGTTTTACAACCTAGAGGTTCCCGCCTTGCAGGCCAGGCTGCTGTCGGTCTAAATGACCAGTATTACCTGCCTGATGCTATCAGGTTCAGAATACTGCGTCCACTGAGCACAGCTCACTAAAGCGACCGTGCATAATACATAATATGGGCAAAGTATATAAGACCCCCCTTTTTCCCATCAGTTCAGGCCGTACCCCGCCCTGTCTGTATGATGTATTCCGCGTCTAAGTGACGCAGCTATATGTGAGAGAGTGTGGTCCCCCCCCCCTCTTCTCCCCGGACTCCCTGTGATTCCCTTGGTGATTGTGCACTATGTGGACCCCGGGCTTCCACCCTTGGGTCTTTGGTGTCAGATCCCAGCACGCACGGCGTCTTACATTGGGTCCCCTAGCGTAAGATACTCTTACGCAGTACGAGAGACCTCTCGTAAGAGAACGTACTCGGTTACTCACGTAACCTCGGTTCTCTCTAGTAGAGGGAACGAGTACTGCGTATCTTGCCGTGCATGCAGACGCTCTGGTTGCTTCGCTTATGAAAAAAACAGATATCAGCTGCCTGCGAGCCGTATTTATAGGCCTAGGCCACGCCCGTTTCGGCGGGACGTGACGCAGCGGGCGCGAAGCACCCTCATTGGGTCTGACGTCACACTAGGCCTCGCTCGATAGGCTGCTGCAGTTGCCGCAGAACAGCCAATAGGCGCGCGAGCCGTCTTGCCTATGTCTGTATGCTGCTGCAACGCGTTTTGCATTGTTCAAAATTAAGGATAATTTTTTGGCTTCAATATCTCGCGGAAAAAAGGATTTTCCCCTAGCGTAAGATACTCTTACGCAGTACTCGTTCCCTCTACTAGAGAGAACCGAGGTTACGTGAGTAACCGAGTACGTTTTCCCCACGGTGACATCTGTTGTGGGTGGGGGTAGGTGCGGAGCTTGCATGGGTCTCTCTGCAGGCCTCACAGAGTGTCAATCCTGACAAATCTCTGGAGTGAGTGGACATTCTTTTACACTGCTCCAGCACAAGGAAACACTTATATATCTTTAAAACTCAGAGTCTTTAACAATTGGGTATGTAAAAACGCAAGGCTTTTTAAAACTAGTTTGTGTTTTATGTAAATGACTGAACATTGAATTTTTAATGTTTTAACATCTTAAAATAACACTAACTAATTTTTTAATAACTCTTTTTTAGAGAAAATGCAATTTTAACTTATTTCATTGATGTTTTAAAAGTGATGAATGTACATATGTCTTCTTTAATAAATAAAAACTCCAATCTCACACTCTGACTATGTCTTTATTGTACATTTCTTAAAAAGTTGTAATATACACCATTTAAAACTACTGAGCGTGGGAAATTTTCCCACGATTCAGATGTTCAACCCATAAGGAGGCGTGGCACAAGTCCAATTTTCCCACGGTGTACGTACAGCCCATAAGTGGGAGGAGTAAGCGTGGGGATATTCCCACGTCAAAAAGGGGGCGGGGCTTAGAGGGCCATAAATCACTCAAAAGTGACACATGGGGTCCCTCTATACTCTCTCTCACAGACACTGTAACCTTTGAGAGAGACAACAAGAAATCACATCAATCAAATCAAATCAATAATCAATACTTGCATATGGTTCTCTTTGTATTTGCTGAGGAAAGAAGGCGCGTGTCGTTCTTTTGGAGCTGGGCGTGTTCTCTCGTGTCTTCCGGGGCGAGCAGACTCGCGCGAAGTTTTAAAGGTTCACCGAACATGAAGTTACCAGAGAAACAATTCAGAATTCATCTCCCTCGTGGAGGGAGAGGCGAATATGAAAATTAAACTTAGTAAAGAAAAGAAAAGAAAGGTCGGGAGTGACGCGGAGGTGTGCGTCCGAAGACGGTGGCCGAAGCCTCCGAAGTTGGTGTTTCCCGAAGTTTTGCCGAAGAGGAAGAGAGTGAGAAATCGGCAAGTTCCGTCTTTTGAGGGAATCCTGTCCACGCCCCTTTTTACGGGAAGGGCAAATCATCTGTCGAGATTTTCGAGCGGGAAGATTCCTTTGTTTGTTTGGAACAGCCTCCTGGCTCGAGTTACAGTGGTGTTTGACTTAAGACTTTCGGCTCCAGAAATATGAAATGTGTAAAACAATGTACATTACTGCATTCTGCTATCGGAATTCGACTCCGTTAGATTGAGAGAATTACAGAGATATCAAACACATCACATGAAGATTATAGGAATACAAAGTTACATAAGATATGCATATTATAGGCATTTTAAGTTTGATTAACACACAATAAAATTGTCAGTACTTCCAGTATGGCATGTGAAGACATCTAAGCACAACAAGGAATACATTTAATATATTTAAAGGCACTTTTCATCACAAAAGGGGTCCATGTGTGGTGTTTGTGTGTGTGTGTGTGTGTGTGTTGGGTGACTTCTCAGTCTCCCGGGGGGGTTGTAAAGTGTTATCCTTAGCAGGGGGGATCAGGTTACAAGACCATGATTCTATTTGAGAACATTAATTAGGAGAAACACTTCCAAGTTACAAATCAGAAAATCATAACCATCGCATAACAGGGCTAACCAGTTATGCAACGCACAAACCTATCAAATACATCTGAGTAATGACTTACATGATGAGTGTAAAGAAACGTTTGTGTGTGTGTGTATGGAATGCTGTGTCTGGAATGTCACATAGAGAGAGAGAGTCCTTATCTCTTTGGTGCATCTCTTTGAGGCTTGCGTGTGTGTGTATGTTGTTCTGGTAATACTCCAGGGTGCCATAAAGTGTCGGGAGAGCCATAAAAGTGGCCACAAGCGCAGACCTAGCGGCGCCAAGGCTATGAGTTACATTTACAGGTTAAACGTTAAAAGTTTTCCCAAAATTTATAATGACAAGGCTTCTGGAGTTTTGTGTGCAGGGAAACAGAATCATGATTCTGGCACATTCGTTACATTTATTTTTGACAAAACATAATATATATATATTTAACATATGAGCAGAAATTAGCAACATTATAAGCTTATTTGATGTGGCAGTATTTTACAGTAAAAACTTATAATCTATCCGATTTTTGTAGTCGATTTTTACTCATCTCAGTATAGCAATAGAGTTTGGTAAAAGCTGTTCATTCATTCACACATAGAAACGCGATTCATATTTAAACAGTATTTTTGCGTGTACAGACACTATTGCGATTAGAACAAAGCAAATATAGAACTGACCTATTCCTCAGCTGGATCTGTTGCTCCTCGAAATGAAACTTCCAGCACTAAGGAAACATGGAATTAGTTTCCATTGTTATGCTGATGACACTCAAATATATATTTCATCACGGCCAGATGAAAACTCTAAATTATCCAAATTGACAGACTGTGTTAAAGATATAAAAGATTGGATGACGCGTAATTTTCTTTTATTAAATCCAGACAAAACAGAGGTACTAATCATCAGCTCAAAAAAACGCCCACAAAACCTCTCGCAATACAACTTTAACATCGTAGGATGTCCTGTTACTTTATCCTCAACAGTAAAAGACCTGGGTGTTATACTCGACTGCAACCTGTCTTTCGAAAATCATATTTCATATGTTACAAAAACTGCCTTTTTCCACCTTAGAAACATTGCTAAGCTACGTAATATGCTATCAGTTTCTGATGCAGAAAAGTTAGTTCATGCATTCATGACCTCGAGACTAGATTACTGTAATGCTTTATTAGCTGGTTGTCCTGCATCCTCAATAAACAAGCTACAGTTAGTCCAAAATGGCGCCGCTAGAGTTCTTACTAGATCAAGAAAATATGATCATATAACACCGATTTTATCATCACTGCATTGGTTACCTATAAAGTTCCGTATTACTTACAAGGTATTGCTACTGACTTATAAAGCCCTAAACGGCTTAGCTCCAGTCTATTTAACGGATCTTCTATCGCACTATAATCCATCGCGCACTTTAAGATCACTAAATTCAAGGCTTTTGGTCATACCTAGGATATCCAGATCCACCAAAGGAGGGAGAGCATTTTCACATTTAGCTCCAAAACTCTGGAATAGCCTTCCTGATAGTGTTCGTTGCTCAGACTCGCTCTCCCAGTTTAAAACTAGATTAAAGTCGCATCTCTTCAGCCAGGCATTCTTATAATATTTTTAATCTTACAGTTCAAATTACAATCCGACCTCTAGTTAATAAACGCCAGAGGAGAACTGGCCCCCGACTGAGCCTGGGTTCTCCCAAGGTTTTTTTTTCTCCATTGGGTCACCTGATGGAGTTTTAGGACACCATTAGGTCACTTGATGGAGTTTTTCGGTTCCTTGCCACTGTTGCCTTTGGCTTGCTCAGTTGGGGATATTCGGGGGATATTTAATTAGATTTTATCAATCAATAAATTCCACTAGAAACAAACCTTGTTGTATTATTTTAATTTAATACTGTGAAGCTGCTTTGATACAATCTGTATTGTGAAAAGCGCTATACAAATATACTTGACTTGACTTGAATTGACTTCTGAGGTAAATTTTCCAGGATTATTATTAAGATAGTATTATTCCTCACAGCGTCGTAAAGTACATGAGTCTGAAAGTGAACTCGCAGTGTGTGTTATCCAGCTGATGTGGGCGTTTCACAGGTTTGCATGGATGCCTCAGATCATTTGCGTTTGAATAGCGCGCGCACTCCGTGGGCGGGGTCACATTAAAACATAATGAGCTGAGATGAGAGCGACTGACATCTCTCTCTTTTCATACATATTACATAAACTGAGAATATTAGTTTTTTATAAAAATTACTTCATTTAAAAGAAGAGAATTTAAGCTTCATGCCTGTGTGTCTGTATGCCTGTTTGACTGAGTATTCGCTGAGTTACAGTTCATTTTCGGACACGTTTCAGAATGGACTTCACTGACAGATAGAAGGCAGAACTCGCATCATGTTTATTTTTCTTTATTTGGCAAAAAGCACAACACTTCGTTTTTATTGTGAGTATACACAAAAAAAATACACACTTAACAGGATCGATTGATGTATGAAACTTGTATGCAAGATCAAAGTCAACAGAGTATTTTGAGTCTCTTTTGCACTGATAAGAAAAAAGCGAGCCTATCGCGCCGGCGCGATAGTCGACCCCAGGGGGTTAAACAAAAAGCCTTTTGCAGCATTTACAGCCTGGCAGACCTTAGACAGGAAGGCTTGGCTACCATACCACATCATTTCTTACTCTAATGTTTGCTATATTTTCTATGCAGGACAAGCTCATGTGTGTTTCCATAAAAAAGAAAAAAGAAAATTCTTTTGAGAAGTAATCCTTTTGAGCGGTACTGTATGTGTGACTCATGATTGCAAATTGGTAAAATACACACATAATGCACCCATACACTATTATTTCTTACCTATTTTGATTGTCTCATCTTCCTGTGTCCAATTTGTCTTGAATTTCGGAAGCAGAATAGCAGCGGCCACCAGCTCTGGGTCTGCCATCATAGGACCAAAGCGATTCTCAATGCCCACCTGCAAGGCATCCACAAGCGGCTTGCAGTACTTCAGCGGTAGCTTGATCCTGTTCAGGATTTTTTAGGAGCTTGACGGTTGGGAACAGCCACCCCATCTAGACATTGGTTTCAGCTTGCAAAATGTTAGTTGCTTGGGCGACTGGAGTCCTGACAGCAGCATACTCTGACAGGAATGCAAGTTCAGCTGGATTAAACCTGTGATGAAGACAAGAACATATAAACAATAAGAGACAAAAAAAAAAAAACAGCATTGCTACATGATCGGATCATTATCATGCAATGGATTGGTACATCATTCAATGTTAATCATTCAATTCAATGTTGTACAAGTAGACAATATGGACCAGAATTGAGTTTGACAGAAAGAGTACCATATGAAACATTTTTAAACTTACACTGGAACCTTCAAATCTGTGCAGAAAACTCTCATTGTTGCCTCTCCCTTTTCTTTCACTATTCTGAGCAGTCTCTCCACAGCCATGAACACAGAGTTCCACCTTGTTGCATTCGGTCGCACAAGCTGGAGGGAGCAAGCATCTTCCACAATTTCAGCTGCTGTTGAGGATCTTGAACACTTATTCCAAAGTCTATTGCACTTGCCAAATGTTGAGTAGTATAATTTCTTGTACGCGTCATTGGACACTGCCTTGGCAGTGGCTATTAGGTTAAGAATGTGGCATGCACAACGCTGGTGCTTCGGGAGCTGGAACTCAAAACCATCATCCTCATCCAAAAGTGGAGATAGATCGACAAACTCTACCTCCTCCTCATCTTTGTCTGCTTCTTCTTCCTCCTCCTCTTCCTCCTGAACTAGAGTACCAACATTGTTATTTCCATCTTCACCGAAGACTTTGAAGGCTTTAATGAAGTTGGAGCCATTGTCCGTTGTTGTTCTGACTATCTTCCCCCGAATTTCATACTCAGCATGGATATCATTAAGTGCATTTGCCAGAAGGTCGAAAGTGTTAGAGCCTCTCAATCTTTTACAGGCCAGGGACACTGAGCACCTTTTTAAACTTTCGGGGTCCAGCCAGTGAGCTGTGACCCCAAAGAAACTACACCACCTGGCTGACCAGCAGTCAGTGGTTGTTTCGATGCAGTCAACAGTTTTCATGGCCTCAATAATCTTGATCTTCATCTGTTTGGCAGCATCATCAATCATAGATGTGAGTGTGATTCTTGTCATTATTTTGCTATTTGGCACCAGGTCTAACACAAAGTCGCAGAAAGCTTCTTGCTCTACAATGTTGAAAGGCTGAAGTCCTCGGACAACATACTTCATGATTGCCTTGTCGATGGATCTCTGGGGCATCATGGTCCAGCTACCCATTAATGTGGGCTGCTTGATGGAGGGGGAAGGAATCACAGTCTTCTTTCGCTTTGCAGATGTGAGTTCCTTGTATCTACTCAAGTGGCTGTCTAGTGACAGTGAGCTGTGACCCCAAAGAAACTACACCACCTGGCTGACCAGCAGTCAGTGGTTGTTTCGATGCAGTCAACAGTTTTCATGGCCTCAATAATCTTGATCTTCATCTGTTTGGCAGCATCATCAATCATAGATGTGAGTGTGATTCTTGTCATTATTTTGCTATTTGGCACCAGGTCTAACACAAAGTCGCAGAAAGCTTCTTGCTCTACAATGTTGAAAGGCTGAAGTCCTCGGACAACATACTTCATGATTGCCTTGTCGATGGATCTCTGGGGCATCATGGTCCAGCTACCCATTAATGTGGGCTGCTTGATGGAGGGGGAAGGAATCACAGTCTTCTTTCGCTTTGCAGATGTGAGTTCCTTGTATCTACTCAAGTGGCAGTCTTTGCTCGCTCTGAAAAGAGACAAAAATATATATAGTTTTACCTTCACAGAATTATACCATGAGCAACATTATAGGTGAGTGTAGTAACTGCTGTGACACTATTGCTAAAAGCAAAATTAATTCAATTAAAGTCAGTTATCCACCCTAATTCTATATGTGACCCGATCTGGCGAAATGAGTCGGAAGTCGCAACGTTCCATTTTAAGATATACAAAACATATAACATTTTCCGTTTATGTGGAAAAACAATGAAATAATATTTTTTATTTTATTTATTTTTTTGTGCTAAATTTCAAAGAACAGACATTCAAAAATAATCTCCTAAAGTTTCGCAGTCCAGATAATTGAGTAAAGGTATTTAAATGACTATTAAAGTTTACAAAGTTTTACTAAATTCGCTGGAAATGAATATTGCTTTTCTCAACTCCTCTTGTCACCTCTGAGCATTTCCCGGGTATCCCCTGAAATGTCTCTGCTCTCCAAATATGGTGTTACACGTTGTATAGAACCAATCAAAAAGCTTAGAAATGTACACAAACGCTGATCATTTGTCAATGGGAAGCCCCATTTCGACTGACCGGCACGCGATTGGTCCAGCCATCCTCCTGTTAGACTCGCGGCGCTCTGTGTAAACAAGCTAGCAGATCTCCTCAGAAAGATTAAATATTATTAATTTGAGAAATGTCGCTGTCAAAAGAGAGCAAAGTAGCCAAAAAGTCGCCAAAAGCGTTGAACTCACTGGAGGCTTCTAACCTAAGCTCTGCTGCTGGTCATCAAGAGTGGCTAAGGCTAGTCAGTGATTGTTTTGAATCTGGAGACGTGTCATCCTCTGATGGTATTTATCGTGTATGGATGTGAGTGAGTGCAATTATTCTGTGAGTGTATTTATCTGCAAGGAGAATCCATTACAATGTGTTTGATTTATTTTAACCCAATATTTAACTGTTGGTATATCCGTTATGAATATGTTACACTGTTATTGTCAACTAGCCTACACAAAGATATGATTGCATAGGCTAACATTATTTGTTCTCTGTTTCCTTGTCTCTCTGCCTCTCTCACTTTCTCTCTCTCTCTCACACACACACACACACAGACACACACACACAGAGAGAGAGAGAGAGACACGCACACACAGACACCATGGGCGTCAGTTTGGTTTGAAATGTGCTGGGGACAGAGACGCATTCGGAAGTACATTTTCAGAAGTGCTGGGTACAATGACGCATTCATTTTTTTTCTCTCTTTCGCGCAGGTTTTGTTTTGAAAGACGATGTCCTGTAGCTCAGGCACGGCCCCACTTTTCAACAGGCCCACCCAAAACTTTCAACAACAAAAAAACAACAAAAAAACACTTTTACTATATTCTAATTTTGTCAATAATTATAAAAAAAAATCGCCAATGAGCTCATCATTTGTGCTAAAATAGTGTTTAGTTAAAAAAAAAAAAACATTTTAAAAAGCTGGTTATATTTTGATGTTTCTGCGCAAGTTCAGCAGACAGTGAGGTTTGGGTTTGTTCCGATCAGAGCTCGTGAGTGGAGAGCGCATTTCTGAATATTCCGCTCCGCTCGTTCATTCCGTAGGGTCGCTCGCTCAACCCAGATGTCCTGTTGCCTGGTTCGAAAATATGTGGAATAAGGGCTGCTTCCGATTAAAGTTTTTTTTTTCTAGTCGACTAGTAGGCTAGTTGTTCTTTTAAGTCATTCGTGGACAAATCGCCCCTTTATATTAATTTAATTACTTATATAGCCTACAGGATAATGAGCGTTTACGTAATATAGCCGCACTCAAGCGCACGACCGCACGCATAAAGCTTGCCACAAAGAACCGGTAAAAGTAATGATTATGAATGCGTCTAAATGTGTCTAAATACGCTGTGAATGTGAATGTGCATTATACGCTGAGTTTCAGTTCATTTATGAGACGAACTACAGTTCACTCGCCGGCGCCTCCATGTCGTGATTCTGCTATATTTACTTCTTATTTGTTAAATCCAGGCAATTGGTTCATGAAACATTGATTAAAATTAAGATATAATTAATACAAAACGAAATTCACTTTAAAGAAAGGCAGCTGTTCTGTTTGAGGTCTCTGTGAAAGTTTTAAAGCAGTCTTTTAGTGCCGCTTTCAGAGCGCTCACGTCCGTACCCAAGGACTGACACGTTGTTTTTTCCCTCATAAATGCGAACACGAAAAATTAAATAAAATTAATATTATAATGTTTTTTTGTTGGGTCAGACAATGATTACCAAATTTCTCTCTCATATTGCTCCTCATAACCACTGAAAACGGTCAAAAAAATCGAACCAAAAGTCAAATTAAAGGTGCTATAAGCGATCTCACGCGTTTTTTAGGCAAAAACATTTTTTTTCACATACCGCAAACATCTCCTCACTATCCGCTCGCTGCCTGTCCCCTGAACACACTGTAAAAAACTCGGTCTCTGCAGACAGCCCACGCTCCACAAACTGCAGCAAAAACAAACTGAGCAACAAACAGAGCGACCCGCACCACGAAACATAACAAACTGTTCCAGCCAATAACCAACAAGAATGATGTGGGGGTGGGGTTCGGGGGTTAGTGCGCAGATGAGGAGGAGGGAGGGTCTAGCTAGCCTCCGTTTTGTTTGATAATAATTCAAACATCAACAAAAGGGTTACGCCAACCGAGATCGCTTATAGCACCTTTAATATGGACGGAAGTTAAAAGTGGTGGGTACAAAATGACTCATGATGAAATCTGGTGGGTACGCGTCCCCCCCGTCCCCCCCGAAATCGACGCCTATGACAGACACACACACTCACACACACACACACACACACACACCCTCTCTCTCAAGCAAAACTGTAGCACCTCTGGTCAATCTTTCTGATTTGTAAAAGTGCCTTTTAAATTATTTATTCAAATAAAAACTTTAAAATAATTTGAGCTTCAGCCTGGCATAATAGCATATATTAATGTCTTTGGTCAAATTAAGCTGTACAATAAATAGTTCATCCCTTTAAATGCAATGGATTTTGAAAGATATCAACAAAAAACGGGCAAAAAACTTTCAAAGCGATTTTCTCAGGTTTTCAATTGGAAAAACCATAATTCAAATGTGTATATATTTACAACCATTCAAGGTATGACTTTGACTAGGATATCATTTGAAAGCTTATGGTCTCCTCTTTCCATTAATACCAAAATATCAGTTTTGAAATTTGGGTCACTGTGACTCATTTTGCTGGATCAGGTCACATATATAAAAAAAAACTTAAGCAAGCAACCCCATAACCAAAGATCCTTCATTGCTGCTGCACGGGAGTGCGCGAAGACCACTTGAGATGCAGACTAGTTGAGATGCTTTGTTTGTTGTCAGCACTTTGGTTTCATTACCAAAAAGTTTATTTTGACTAACAGTCTAATTTTCTACCATATACAATTGAATAAAATTAACAGCTAGCTAACAACAACTTGCTTTGCACTTTTTTTTTCTGTTTTCACCTCACTCCAGTCTAAACTAGGCTAAATAATTTTTTTAGGTAATTTTTCTACACATTGTCATATAAATAACCTGAAAATACTGTAGTTCATTAAGGTTAAATCTTGCTAACCACTCTTACAAAAAAAAAAATGGGGTAAGCACACTTATATTCTCATTTTAAGAGGTGTTCTGAGTAAATTATTTGTTTGTAACACTTTACGATATGGTTTGATTTGTTAACATTACATTAGTTTATGTATTAGGTAATTACATAAACTAATTATGTAATTAGTTTATGTCATTAGTTTATGTAAGAGGCCGGGCATGGCCGAGCCTCTTTTTCTCTCTGCTCGTTCTTATATCCGCCCTGTCAAGCGCAGCTGTCATTTTATTCTACATCACTCACCAATCAAATGAGGCTTTGGCGGGACAAAAATTCGCTTTGGCGGTCACCAAAACTATTTCAATGCAGGAAAACCCCTGCATTAGTTATGTCAGTGTCAATCAATACCATTACCTTATAAAACACTACACTATAAAAACGGACATGTGATTAAGCAGCACGAAAGGAGACATGGTCTACGATTTATATTTGGCAACAGTAGGCTGTCAGAAAATAAGAGAAAGTTGACATTAGTGATCGGTCAAAAACACCATTCAGCGTGACACAGCCTTTATGATAGCCAGCTAGTTAACGTTAAGTGAACACCGCAGCATGTCATGAATCGCGGGTAGCTAGTTAGCTAGGGTTACTGATAGCTCAAGCTGGTGTGATTTGTGATTATATTTGTAACTTACCTTTATATGTTTCTTCAAATTCAACGGTGACTTTTTGAAGCCCATTATTTCGCAATCTTTCGGGAGGCAGAGTAAGCACTTCATTCTATTTGAATTTTCTTTCACTCTGACAAATGAAAACATGGACTCTAAGTAGGGCCAGGGGTGGTCTCCTTCCTCACCCTCACAGCCACGATCACTCGAAGTTGAAGGTGTTGAAGGTGGTGTTTCTGGTTCTTCCATCTTCGCAGCTGAGTGAAAGGCAGAACGGGAGCATGTGCTGTCTTCTTGATCTCAGTGATGAGTCAGCTTCATCAAACCTGCTGACAGAGCCATCTACCGCTCTGGCAGTGATAATGTGGGTTTGGAATGATTCAGAACATTTTTATAATTGTAACGAGTAACGATGCAGCTCATAAAAAAATTATTGGAGTAAAAGTATTAAACTCATTGAAAATATGTACTGAAGTAAAAGTGTAGTAGAGTACAGATACAGCCTTTTAGTACTTAAGCACAGTAGTGAAGTAGTTCTACTTAGTTACTATACATCTCTGGCCAGTGCCAACTGGCCATCCACAAGGTCATCACATGGGAGCCACCCATTACAGATGTTTCGGCCCATTAATCTCAGAACATCTCTGGGTGGTGGGGAAGCAGAAGGGAAGTCTCCCTACTGCTCCCTGTGGCTGGCCTTATGATCCTTTCCCCACCTGGGGTCTTTCCTTCTGAGCCATAACCAGAAGCTCCCTTTCTGCCTTCTCAGCCAGTTCCCTGAGTGCCGCCTTTTGCTTTGATCCAGTAATTTTAAACCTCTTCAACAGCTGTTGAGTGGATTTACCAACAAAGCCTCTGCATCCGACTTCAACAGGGCAGATACATGATTTCTACCCTGTTTCAGTACACGCTGCCACTAGTTCGCTATATTTCTCATTTTTTCTCCATTTGTACTCCATTATCTTTTCCCACAGTACTGTGAGCTCTGCCATGATTACTGTCTTGGCAGAGATGGACCACAGGATGATGTCTGGCCACAGACAGGTTGTTATTATCTCGGATGGAAACTTGAGCTGCTGGTTGAGATCAACTCTCTTCTTCCACTCGCATTCAGGTTTCAGAATGGACCATTCTCTCTTGCTGATGTTTTCTGCTGCAGCTTCTTGCCTGACGAAGCACATTTGTGGTTTGAAAGATGATGGACTAGCTCTATTAGCTTTGAGTCTTCGTTCCTCCAACACCTCTGCACACAGAAAAATCAAGGTACAGGATTGTACCTAAAAGAGTATAAATGCTTTGTCGCCCCAGCTGTACCTTAGCGGGGTACAGCAATGTACCTCTGAACTTTGGTACATTTTTGTACCTTCTTGTTTGTACCTCTAAAAGAACATTTATGTACCCCTAGTGTTAGAAATGTACCATTAGGTCCTGGTATGTTTTAAAATTACAACATGGTATTTTCATATATATATATATATATATATATATATATATATATATATAAATACTGTACTTCTGAGAATTAAGTTCATGGTGCGATTTAATTCCTTCAGATGCATCAGAGCATTTTTGTTAACCAGTTTTAAATACAAAACAGAGGCAGTGCATGTTTCACAATTTATTTAATCACAAAAGTAAAAAAAAAAATATCTGAGTATAAAGTACAAAACATTCTCAATTCTTATTGTAACAATTCAATTATAACTCATATACTGGATATTTTGTACCCAATAATAACATGTAGAATGTTTCAATTACTTTAGAACTTTAAGATAAAACTGGAAGCATCATGCCCAATGAACAGTTCATTAATCAGTTTAAAGGGTTAGTTCACCCAAAAATGAAAATTATGTCATTAATGACTCACCCTCATGTTGTTCCAAGCCCGTGAGACCTCCGTTCATCTTCAGAACACAGTTTAAGATATTTTAGATTTAGTCCGAGAGCTTTCTGTTCCTCCATTTAAAGTCAATGGACGGCATACTGTTCACGTTCAGAAAGGCAATACAGACATCATCAAAGTAGTCCACGTGACATCAGTGGCTCAATCTTAAGTTTATCAAGCGACGCGAATACTTTTTGTGCGCAAAAAGTAAACAAAAATAACGACTTTATTCCACTATTCATTTCCTTCTCTCTGGGCCTCGAACTATTGCACGTAAAGACCACGTATCAAATGAACAAGTTCCACGTACACCATACAAAGCAACATTTTCTTTGTTATGCTGGACACACTGGAGATGATATTCGTGGACTTCAGTTGTTCTCAGAACAAAACTATCTTCCTGGAATTTTTGATGAATTTCTGAATGTGTTGCCATACAATAACGGCAAATTCGACCGGAGTTAAAACACATGCGGAATGTTCTGTTCCACAAACACTTACAGTGAAGCCTTCAGTTGAAAGCTGTTCTAGGTCATCTATCAATGGTTTTAATATGACGTCCATACCAAACTCTTTCAAATGTGAATGACGGACCAGCAGAGCTAAGTGAATATGCTTAAGATGAGATCGATACTTTCTGCCTACATTTCCAACCGTGTAGTAAAATGCACACAGCTTGTACTTTGTTCTCTTAGAACCTAAAGGGTTAACTATTTCCAATTCGTCTTCATACAAATGAAGTCTTAAAGCATCTGGATGTTCTCTAAAAAACAAATGTTCCTTAAAATAAAGTCCATCTGTATAGTCCATCAGAAACAGTTCATCTTGGACCTTGTTATTTTCAGACAGTATTTGATTCCAGACATCTTCATGGGAACAGTATTTTTTTAAAACTTCAGAGATGGGAACATAGGAATAGGTTCCTATTTTGTGCCCTGAAGGGCCTCTCAGTGTGTGGTGTACAGGCTCAGTGTAGTCCATCTTGGCCTTACAGTGTTCTTTAATCATATGCGGAGAACGAACCACCTCAAAAGCTTTATCAAATAGATCAGATGAATGCAAAATCTGCTGAAGTTCCGGGCACTTTGAAATATCAAAACCGCTATTTTCAAGATGATAAGAAATAAAAGAATCATAGTTTTCTTTACAAAAACAAAAGAGAAATTTGACTTGTCTTGTTGGACTGACAAATGTAGAAGGTTTTTCTCTCTGCATTTAAGAATGAATCCAAACAGATTATCTCTGAAATCTTCCAATTGTTTATCTAAAAGTGGCGTAACTATTTGAGGATCAGAAGAATTTGGATCAGTCTCAGAATTTGGATCAGTCTCAGAATTTTGCTGATCCAGGTTCAAGCTGTGTTGCTGTTCTGTTGACTCTTCACTGGGATTTTTGTTATCAGATTGTCCATAAACAAAGCATCTGTGCTTCCTATACACATGTTTTCTAAAAGAATGGAATCTTGAAAAAGTTGATTGGCACTGATGTATACCACAGGTGATATTAAAATTTGGTTCATGTGCTTGTACAACTCCAACATGTTGGATTAACTTCACAAGAGTGAATGTCCTTCGAGTGCACTTTGGGCAATGGTACAGTTGAGGCATGGTGAGGATCTAATACAAAAGGTTAATCATCCGGACTAAAGTTACTGGCAGTGGCTTGTCTCCCTCTTCCACAATGTTGACAATGCGCCTCTGAAGAAAAGTCAGTATGTTTTTCAGGGGTGGTGGATATGCAATGTTGAAAGTAAAGTACATACAGAAGGGTGTTATGAAGGCTTCATCAAGGCTGGTGCACTGGCACACATCTATTCCATCTACATTCACCACACTGAGCCGTCTTCCAATGATCGCCGTTTTCCAGTCTTTATCCATCAGTTGTATGGTTGGAAAGGGTGAAGCAGGGCCTTCCTACATTAAAAGAAAACAGATTTTCAAATTCAAATGAACAAACAAGTAAATATAGTTTATTGGCATTTTTATTGCAAGCACTTGTCATAGTTTTGTCATACGCGCATTTCGGTGATGTCGCAAGTGTGGTTATGTCTTTATGAATTTAGGCAAGGCAAATTAATTGTAGGTCTTATTAATTTAATAGCAATACTAGCTTTATAATAATAATAATTTAATGGGAAAACGAGCCAATTATCGTATTGATATCGTCAAAGGCATCAGC
Organism: Rutilus rutilus; assembly: GCF_951802725.1. Taxonomy (NCBI): domain Eukaryota; kingdom Metazoa; phylum Chordata; class Actinopteri; order Cypriniformes; family Leuciscidae; genus Rutilus; species Rutilus rutilus. Next base: position 11,724,713 of record NC_140227.1, read on the forward strand.
GTTATCTCTAACTATCGTCAATATACGATACTATCATCACAACCCTAATTCAGAAGCCTACCTCTCTCATAGTAATGTAGTGTACACTCTTTTCTCTGAAGATGGATGGCAAGAGGATAAGCCCAGCCCTCAAATCAATTCCTGCAATATCAGAAAAATATCTTACATTCACAATCACATATATTTTGCAATGTAGTAAAGTAAATTGCAGATATTATTGTGAGGTTCACTAGCAAGGTGACCGTCTCTACCTGGTATATCTTCAGCCAGGGCATCTTGTCTTGCTTCGGTGTAGTGTTTTGCTAGGGGGGATTTGGTCTTGGCAAGTTTGAGCACATTAGGTAGAACACTGGCAAAACCCTCTCTGAAGCGATGACAGAAGCTGTTTGGTGAAGGATGGATACGGTCAACCTCATCAAAAAACTGTAGAATATACGTGAAGACATGATTAACATTCTTCATTCTTATTGAAACCATTCGATTTCTATACTGTAGCATTTAGAATATATTTTCAGAAAAGTTTAGTTTCCTTGTTTTCAATGACAGCAATTGACATGTCTTCAATTTCACAATTTCCAAAATTATAACATTTCCCTGTAACATTCAGGTGTTTTCAATATACTCACTTCAGCAGGTCTTCTTAAGAATGGATATTTTTTTAGTACATCCTCTACAGACATTCCTTCGATGATTTCTCTACGTCTCCAGGAGAATGTTCGTGCCATGCGGTCTTTCACAGTCAACATATCTGGATGCGCCTTCCGAAACTCATTTTGTAACACGTTCAGATATGCAAAAAGTTTGCACACTCATTGAACAACAAGGTTTTTTAGATAAATAAAATTAACATTGCATGAAAAATGAGACCTAATGTTCAGTCAGTGAAAGAGTAAGGATATGTGAAAAAGAATTAAAATGTAATATCTACCTTACATTGTCCTGCACTAAGTGAAAATGTAAAAGCGACTTAAAAAAAAAGATATGTATATATATATGTGTGTGTGTGTGTGTGTGTGTGTGTGTAAAATATGTATATGGCAGTGGGCTTACATTTGCTACACTAGCAGACTTTCGACAGAAACTTGCAGATGCACTGGTGGATCTGGACTGTTTTGTATGGCCAAACTTCTCTTTCAGCTTTCTGACTTCACTGTCGCTGACAAGAGGGGCACGTTCTGCTTTAAACTTCCTCTTTAGGGACATGTGCCAGGTGTGCTAGTAAAAAACACGGAGACTTTTTGGCATATTCCAGCAAGTAAAAGATTAAGTAACAATATCTTGAGGATTATGCAAACAGATCAATCAATGGCTTAAAAACAATGCAACTTACATAGCCATTTCCCTCCTTATCTCTCAGGAAAGGGTATTTCACAATCAGTGCCTTGGCGACTTGAATATACTCTGCATTAGTTGGATACCTAGCACAAAGGCAGAAACAAACTAAATCAATCTTTTGATTTTGTCTTATGGTCTACATAGATTGTGAATTGATCTTAAGTAGTACAGTTGTAGTAGCAGAGGTGGTAATAATTGTTATACTTACAGGGTGTATTCTGCCATCATTTCATACAGCGTTCTGATTATTTTGTTGCGTACTTTTGGAATTGTGTGACACGGTTCCTTGGTGTCATGTCTCGCCTGGACATCTTTGGGAAAGGTTGGAATGACAGTCACAAGGGGTAGTCTCTTGTGAGCTGCTTCACCACTGCAATACAACATCAAATACATCAGTTACCAATTGACCCTTCGCAGGGAGCTTGATTGACAGGTGATCTGGCCAAAATACTTCGCCATCCACCATTTTGTCAGAGCACGCAGTCAAGAGAGATAGTAGATTAACATGGGAGGATTTGAACTTGAAAAACAGAGTGTACTGATGCCTTTCCGCAGTTAAAACAACATTCCTTCTTATGTTCATTCATGTTTACTGCTATTACTGAACTAAAAGGAAGAGATGATCGGTTCACGAGCAGCTTTAACTGAGACTCTACAGTGATCTGACAGACACATTAAAGAGCCACAAAACGGTATTTATTGTTTAAATTTCTTTTAAAAAATGACCAAATATGAAAGGTGTACGGTGGCCGAGAAGGGTCACAACACAAACGCCACAACAACTACATATGCAGAAAACACCTCCAAATTCAGAAAACACATGCAAACGCCGCCACAACAACTACATATTCAGAAAACACCTCCAAAATCAGAAAACACATACAAACGCCACAACAACTACATATTCAGAAAACAACTTCGTCGATTTCACATCACGTACGCTGCAAATATTCACAGCACGTACGCTGCAAATATTCACAGCACGAGCAAATAGGGAAACGAACTGCAAACTGCAAAGACACAACGGAAATGTTTCCAGGGGGCCATAATCAGTGAACGCGCTCTGTGCGCAACCTTACTCTTTTGAACTTTTTACTTTAATAAAAACGAGTGTCCCAGTCTCGCCGACCCCTGTCTTCTTCCTTCCCTTTATTACAACATTGAAATTCATCACACTGGTGCCGAAACCCGGGAGGGAAGAAGATCGCCGCCGCCATGCAGACCCCGCCAGCCACGCCATTTGCGGACATCATAACATCGCTCGCCGGTCTTCACCAGGAACAGCACCAACAACTACTGGCGATTAAGGAGGAGCAGGACAAGAGATTTGAAGCGCTCCTCCGAGCCCAGCATGAAGACCGCAAGCTGTTCCGGAGCTGGATAGACCGGGAGGTTCGGGCCGTCCCCCCCCCTACTAAGGAGTCATCAACGCCGTTACCCCTCAACAAAATGGGACCCCAGGATGACCCGGAGGCGTTTTTAGATCTCTTTGAGAGGTCCGCGGAGGACCGGGGATGGCCCTTCGAGGACTGGCCAATGCGGCTCATCCCTCTGCTATCCGGAGAAGCACAGGTAGCCGCACACCAACTGCCAGTCCAGAACCTCCTGGTCTATAAAGACCTCAAACGTGCAATCCTCCAGCGGGTCGGCCGGACCCCAGAACAACATCGCCAGAGGTTCAGGACGCTGAGCCTCGAAGAGTCCGGCCGGCCCTTCATCATGGCACAACAGCTCCGGGACTCATGCCGCAAATGGCTGATGGCCGACGGAAGCGACGTCGAGGAAATCATCGACCGAGTGGTAGTTCGCAGTTCGTGGCGCGGCTTCCGAGGAAGACCGTGCAGTGGGTCCAGTGCCACCGCCCGACGTCGCTGAACCAGGCCATCCAGCTGGCGGAAGATCAGATGGTGGCGTGCCCAGGGGTCGGCGAACCCCTGCCATCTGCTTCTCTCTCTCTCTCTCTTCCCCCTCTCTCTCATGTCCCCTCTCAAAACCTGTCCCTCCTCCCAGGTCTCGTGGGGGCCTTACACCCAGGCCAGCTCCAAGATGGAGAACAGGGACTCCTGCAGAGCCGGTGCCATCGCCCAGGGCCCCTCCCAGGGGAGGGGGCGCCCCTAGCGGACTCTTTACTTCAACGGCTGCTCCACCGCTCTCTCCACGCCAATCCCTTGACCCGCTTCCTGCCACCAGGGCGGCGGGGAAGTCTGGGCCGGCTTGTTGGCGCTGTGGGGATCCGGGTCACTTTATCGATCGGTGTCCGGTGATGGAGGTGGGGACGCTGATCCGGGTCCCCGATGCGCCACAAGCTGCCCCCGATCACGATGACCTGTACCAGATACCAGTAAGTATCAAGGGGGGTACATATCAGGCTTTAGTGGATTCAGGTTGTAACCAAACCTCCATCCATCAAAGCCTGATTCAACCTAGGGCATTGGATAATAGCCGCGTGGTTAAGGTACGGTGTGTACACGGGGAGGTGATGGATTATCCAATAACGCCTGTGGAAATTCAATTTAGGGGACAAAAGCATAGAGTAGAGGTGGCGATTAATCCACACCTCCGGCATCCGCTAATTTTGGGGACCAATTGGCCAGCGTTTAATGAATTATTGGGGTATTTGTGTGCGGATGCCTCTTGGGCAGAAAGAGACGGGAGGAACGAAGCGGTTGCTCAGGTGGGAGAAGCTGAGTCGGGATCTCTGGGAGCTGGTTCAGGGGAACGGAGCGCTCTTGAAAGAACCATCCTTGCAGAGCGCGATGATTTTCCCCTGGAGCAGTCTCAGGATGAAACGCTGAAACATGCTTTTGATCAGGTCCGTTCTTTCGACGGCCAGTTACTCCACCCTGACCAACCGCTCTCCTATCCGTATTTTACAATTTTAAAAGATAAGTTGTATCGGGTGACCCAAGACGCCCAGTCAAAACAAGATACAACTCAGTTGTTGGTACCCAAAAGCCGCCAGGAAATGCTTTTCCAGGCGGCTCACTGTAATCCAATGGCAGGGCATTTAGGACAAACAGCTACACTAAACCGTCTCATGGCCCGATTTTTCTGGCCGGGCATTCACGAGAATGTACGCAAGTGGTGCGCGTCTTGTCGTGAATGTCAGTTGGTGAACCCACCGGCCAACCCAAAAGCACCTTTGTGCCCACTCCCATTAATGCAGGTCCCCTTCGAGCGAATTGGTATGGACCTCATCGGGCCATTAGAACGGTCAGCACGGGGACACCGCTTTGCTTTGGTCCTGGTGGATTATGCAACGCGGTATCCTGAAGCAGTGCCGCTCCGCACTATTTCTGCTAAGAGCGTGGCGAGCGCACTGTTTCAATTAATCTCCCGGGTGGGAATCCCGAAAGAGATTCTCACCGATCAAGGCACGGCGTTTATGTCACGCACAATTCGCGAACTTTACGAATTATTGGGCATTAAATCGATTCGAACCAGCGTCTATCACCCACAAACTGACGGACTGGTCGAACGGTTTAACCGCACGTTGAAATCCATGATTCGAAAGTTCGTACAAGAAGACGCCAAAAATTGGGATAAATGGTTAGAACCCCTCTTGTTCGCTGTACGGGAGGTCCCGCAAGCCTCCACGGGGTTTTCCCCCTTCGAGCTTCTCTATGGACGTCAGCCCCGCGGGGTGTTAGACGTCCTTAGAGAAACTTGGGAGGACGGACCTTCAAATAGTAAAAACGAAATTCAGTATGTCCTGGATCTGAGAGCAAAACTCCACACTTTGGGGCGGCTGTCAATGGAGAATTTGTTACAGGCTCAGGACAAACAGAGTCGGCTGTACAACAGGGGGGCTAGACTTCGTCAATTTGCACCGGGAGATAAAGTGCTTGTATTACTCCCTACTTCTAGTTCAAAATTACTCGCAAAGTGGCAAGGACCCTTTGAGGTCACACGGCGAGTTGGGGATCTCAACTATGAGGTAGCTCGGACAGATAGGGGCGGAGCACATCAAATCTATCACCTCAACCTACTTAAAAAATGGTCGGAGGTAGAATCAGTGATGCTGGCGACGGTAGTGAGCGGAGAGGAGGATCTCGGACCAGAGGCGAGTCTAAAAACCCAATCTCTCGCTCTGGCCCCTGGTGGAGATCACCTCTCACCCTCCCAGCTCGCTGATGTAAAAAAAGTACAAGCAGAGTTTGCTGATGTGTTCTCGCCCCTGCCTGGCCGGACGGACCTCATTCAGGGTGTGGTTGTACGCAGCCGGCCGTATCGTTTGCCAGAACACAAAAAAAAGGTGATTCAGAGCGAATTAGAGGCAATGCTAGACATGGGGGTAATAGAAGAGTCCAACAGCGACTGGGCGAGCCCGATAGTTTTAGTGCCTAAAACTGACGGCTCGGTTCGATTCTGTGTGGACTATCGCAAGGTGAATGCTGTGTCGAAATTCGACGCTTATCCATTGCCAAGGGTTGACGAATTGCTTGATCGGCTAGGTACTGCTCGATTTTATTCGACACTGGACTTAACAAAGGGATATTGGCAGATCCCCTTGTCTCCTATGTCCAAAGAAAAAACAGCTTTCACAACGCCGTTCGGATTACACCAATTTGTTACTCTTCCTTTCGGCTTGTTCGGGGCTCCGGCGACCTTTCAGCGTCTGATGGACAGAATTCTCCGGCCGCATGCTGCATATGCCGCTGCCTACCTGGATGATATTATCATCTATAGTGGGGATTGGCAGCGTCATATGCAGCATCTGCGGGCTGTCCTGAAGTCGCTGAGAAGGGCGGGGCTCACGGCCAACCCGAAGAAGTGTGCAGTTGGGCGTGTGGAAGTTAGATATCTGGGCTTCCACTTAGGTCATGGACAGGTGCGTCCCCAAATTGATAAGACCGCAGCAGTTGCGACTTGTCCAAGACCAAAGACCAAAAAGGAGGTTAGACAGTTCCTGGGGCTGGCGAGATATTACAGAAGGTTTGTACCTAATTATTCGGACCTCGCCAGCCCGCTGACTGATCTAACTAAAAAGGAGGTACCAGATACGGTTCAGTGGACGGAGCAGTGCCAGCAGGCTTTTACTGAACACCCTCCGGCCTGAGTCAGGCGGTGGGGGTATGTGGCGAGGGGGGCGTGGTTTTGCGAAGTCTGTAGCGGGAGAGAGAGGACGGAGCCGAGCGGTGCGTAAGTAGGTCAAGTGCAGATGATGAACACCTGTGTCTGATTGCAGTAATTGGCGTGGAGAGACCGGATATAAGCCGGTGGGAATGAGAGAGAGGGAGAGAGAGTTGGACTGGGACCTCGTCTGCTGCTGTGCTCGACGGAGAATTCAACACGAGAATCTGGATTATTGTTTTGTTGCTGCTGTGCTGATAAGCACGGTGAACGCGCTCTGTGCGCAACCTTACTCTTTTGAACTTTTTACTTTAATAAAAACGAGTGTCCCAGTCTCGCCGACCCCTGTCTTCTACCTTCCCTTTCACTGCATGAAAAGTGGGATTTTCGACAGTTACCGGCGCTGTAAATTGTCGTGGAAGTTCAGGTTTACGACTGCAAACGGCAATTTACAGGCAACACTGCAAACTGTCGGAAATTGTCGGAAATTGACGTGAGACTTGCTTGCCCCGTGACCCCCCTCCCTCTAATGCTTTAACATGTAAATGAGACTGCTGTGAGCTTTACAAATGCAAATGAGGGTAACAGGGGGAGTTTTATCCCAGGTGACTCAAAGGTATTAACTTAATTCTAAAAAAAATACAATATTTATTTATAACGCAAAATTAAAAACAGCCAAGGCTGACCAAAGTGCTGTACAGGGCAATAGATAAAATGCAGGGCAGAAACAGGACAATTAAAAAAAAAAAAAATAGTTGTGTCAAGGGGTATTAAAAGTTTTCAAGGATGTTTTGAAGATGGAAATTGAGGGAGCTAGTCTGATATAGAGGGGTAGACTGTTCCAAAGTTTTGGGCCTGCAGTTGCAAAAGTGCAGTCGCCTCGTTTTTTAAGTCTGGATCTGGGCACGATGAGAAGACAGTGATCACTGGATCTCAAAGTACGAGATGGAGTGTACGGGCAGCGGAGATTGGTCAGATATTGGGGGGCCGGTTTGTTAAGAGCTTTATACACAAATAGTAAAATGTTAAAATCAATCCTGAATGTGACAGGTAGCCAGTGGAGTTTGAATAAAATAGGGGTGATCGACTCATATTTGCGTGTCCTGGTGAGAAGTCTAGCCGCTGCGTTTTGAACTAGCTGTAGACGAGAGAGAGAGGCCTGAGATAGCCCAAAATAAAGTGAGTTACAATAGTCTAAGGCCATCCTTAAAAATATTCTTGTTTGCCGTAACCCGATCGACCCTGTCAATTTAGTAGCCTACCGACCCAATTATTTATTTTTTCCTCCTTTTAGTCCGACCGACTTGCCGGCTGAAACTTGTGTTAAGACCGACCGCTTTTTTGTAACTCTTCAAACAACTAATATTCTAATTCTAACAACTAATACTGCATACAAACATAAGCTATAGCAGTGTGATTTTTATTTCAAAATAAGAGATTTTTGTTTAACAGTAACACCAGTGACACAACTCCAGGGGACCACTACTTTCATTATAAATTTTATAATATGTATTCTGCATTTTTTTTATATATATCATTTACATAATATATTTGATAGTTATGTATACATTATTGTATTTTAAATGGTGTAAAAATCTGTTATTGACCTCAAAATAAAGCATTTTCCCTCTGTACATGACTGGGGACGAGCACTTCTGTGGTGCTTGAAATTCTATATAATTCATAAAAATCAAATATTGCCACATTGATGGCTCAAGAGGGTGTAATTGTTCAAATAACATATTGTTTTATTTTAAAATGTGAAACACGTTTATTTTAAAAGTGTTTTTTAAGTGTAATATTTCTGTAAAGGCTAGGGACAGAAAAATGGACATTTTCATAGAATGACCCTCTTACATTTTAGCTTAAATTTATATATTTAATGAAAGTAGCTAGATTAGTTATATGTGTCATTAGCAATAGCCAATGTTATGTAAAAAAGACACAAAACCATTTATTTCAACAATTAATTTCAATCAGGCTTTGCCACAAAGGTAAAATGTGCATTCCATGCAAACAGCATCACAATCTCTTAGAGGCCAACCACTGTGCATAATACAACACGAACAGAAGATTGTATTTGACTCATGCTGCATACACATACGCAATGACAAGAATTATGCCTACTGTACATATAGAGTTACAACTACGATTAGAGTTGTTTACATAAAATGTACCTCGTTTCTATTTTGCATTAAAAATGTTTGTGGCCCCTTTAAGAAATCCCTCTCTTCTCGCGATACTATTCACTTGTGCTGGACGCGTGCGCGCGACCAGAGAACGGCAGCCATTTTTCATTGTTCAGGAGAGCTCCATGACGGTGCGTGCATCGATCGGATTCTGTGTTATACGGTCTTCTTTCTCGGTAAATATTACTCCAATATCTTTAATATGCACAAATAAGTTGTGAAGCGAAGTTAAAAGAACATTTGATGTGTACATTTTTGTTTATAGATTTATTTGGAGCGCATGTGTGACGAGGGAACCTCGTGGTGATCGGACGGTAAAGGATTGGGTATGTACGTTTTATGGTTTATGGGGGAAATTACTGATCTGATGGCATGTTTATTTGATAAATCTGTTAATGAGTTGAATCTATATTCTGTGATTATACAGTATAACTTTATGGTTAAATGCATATTTCTGGTTCCGCATGGCATGATTAAACGTGGGTTGTGGCTTTGTTAAAGTGCTTTTATTTCTCTTGTAACTTAGGCCTAAGTTACCTCAGCCACTGCCGTATTCCAGTTTGTGTTATCGTATTTAATTGTAGCCTAACATATTTTAGTTTGGAGAAATCAAGTTAAATCTGACCAGTTGCAGTGTATTACACTGCATTTCAGTTTGAATTGAGTTAAGTATTCTGTGGATTTGGGCATTGATCCACTGGTTAAGCTTTTTGTGACATTTGATTGTCATCTTCAAATTTACTGTAAACTGTTTCTACAATTTCTTTCTTTTTTTTTTTTTACTAGTGAAATCTATTTTTTTTTTCTTGTGAAATCTCATAGAACAAGGCAAACTTTTTTCTTAATCAGACTTTTATCTGTTTAATTGTGCCTCCATTGACCGCTGTCACTTATTTTAAACAGCAGTCAGAATAAAACCCCAATTTCAAAAAGCATAGTTTGCTTCCGGTGTGTATTTCTGCAATTTCACCCGGTTGCATTTTTTCTCCTTTGTTTAATTTTACTGTGACTTATGTTGTTCTTATTAATTTTACTGTGACTTATATTGTTCTTATTAATTTTACTGTGATTTATGTTGTTCTTATTAATATCACTCTCAATTAATTGTTTTCCAGCTGCCTTTAAGACATATTACACGACGGTGCGCAGGAGCTTCAGGTACAAACAACCAGATCTTGCATTGCAGGCGGAAGCTGTGGTGAATTCAGCTCGGAGTCGAGCGAGAAGAAAGACGGTAAGATTTATTAGATTAGATTCGTTTTTGGTCAATGTGACTATTTTTCAGGTGCATTAATAGATGTGTGTTGTCCATACGCAGTGCATTGGGCAGTACTGATTGTCTTTATTGGTTTTAACAGCTGCTAAAAGCGAGACAGAGTGTGCTAGCTGAGGATGAGGTGGGCCTTCGGAAGTGTGCTACCATAGACCTGATGTCTGATGAGGAAGACGGCATCGTCGGCGGGGTGTCTGGATGGATTGTGCGACCTCCGTCCTGTCGCAGCCAGGAGCTCACAGAGCTCTGTGCTACGCTGCAGTCGAGATTAGAGGCGACTCCAAAGTACAGGGCAACGCACCACAGACGTCTGCAAAATGGACTGAATTCAGACAGAATGCCGCTAGTTACCTGCAGCTGTATTTTGTCAGGCCTTGTGAAATGTAAGAATATTCTGTTTTTCATGATTTCATCATAAAGCAAGAGGTCATGGGATTGATGGCTATTATTTGTTTAATAATTGTAAATAATCCTGTAATTTACAGGAAGCAGTATGCCATCTTCACAACTCTGAGACAAATTGTGGGAGCTACGAACTGGAGCAAGGTAAAAAAAAAAAAAAAAAGAATCTTACATTCTTTTATTTTTTTACTTTCATAAAAACTTACAAACATTTTAAAGGTAAGATTCAAAGAATATGCTTTCATTCTCTTGTATAAGAAAATAGATCCGTTATAGTTTACGATCTTAATCATACATTTTGTTTCCATAGAGTAACCTCGCCTCATAACGAGGGCGTAACCTCACATTTACTCAGAGCTATGTCTGCAAGTCCAGATTTTTATGACGCTGATCATGACGACATTGTAAGTAACTTTTACTATTTTCTCCTTGTTTCATTTTACTGTGACTTGCGTTGTTTTTATTCATATCACTCTCATTTAATTGTTTTCCAGCTGCCTGTAAGACATACTACGAGACAGTACGCAGGAGCTTCAGGTACAAACAACCAGATCTGGCATTGCAGGCCGAAGCTGTGACGAGTTCAGCTCGGAGTCGAGCGAGAAGAAAGAGGGTAAGATTTTTAGTCAATGTGACTATTTTTCACGTGCATTAATAGATGTTTTGTGTCCATACACAGTGCATCACAGTACTGATTGTCTGTATTGGTTGTTTTTACAGCTGCTAGAAGCGAGACGGTGTGCTAGGTGAGGATGACGTGGGCATTTGGAAGTGCGCCACCATAGATCTGATGTCCGATGAAGTTCAACCACCAGCCAGGAGCTCACAGAGCTCTGTGCTACGCTGCAGTCGAGATTAGAGGCGACTCCTAAATACAGGGCAACGCACCACAGACGGTTTCAAAGTGGATCGAATTCAGAGAGAACGCCGCTAGTCACCTACTACAGCTCCGAAGATGAAAACAGACACTGAGCTTCCAATTTGTTGTGTGTGCAGATGATCTATGCTTTGTACACAGGTGTATATTGTTTTGTGTCTGTGCTAATAAAGCTCTTTCTTTGAATAAACAGCATGTCCCTGGCAAATTTTCCATTCCTTTATAAATTCATGTCCTTGATGGTAATAATAGTGTAGTCCATAGGTTAACAATGACATGAATATACCACAGAATAGCATATTATGAATATAAAAAAATAATTTATATATTATTATTTATGTGAATATTATATTTTTTTGAATTTTTAATGAGCAAGGGTGACCAATAGTAACAGATCTGCCAACCAATCACGAGTGATTTTTCTTGTTTAAACCACGTGGGTTCAACCAATAGTGAGTGAGGAAATTCAAGCCTTTCTCTGGCGGGAGCTGCTATTCATATGGTAATTAGAGCCATTCACACCTCCGGCGCGAGCGCTCTGCATACGTCATGGTTCGTTTCCGACAATATTCGGCACAGACGAACGCGACGTTCACAGGCTGTAAATTGTCGTTAACTGCCGAAAATTAGGGAGATTTGCGGCCGTTTACGGGGTCGGAAATCCCAATTTTCATGCAGTGTTTATTAGTCATCTTCATTTATATAGCGCTTTTAACAATGTAGATTGTCTCAAAGCAGCTTTACAGAGATAAATGTATAATTTACATAATTACATAAAATGTACCTCGTTTCTATTTTGCATTAAAAATGTTTGTGGCCCCTTTAAGAAATCCCTCTCTTCTCGCGATACTATTCACTTGTGCTGGACGCGTGCGCGCGACCAGAGAACGGCAGCCATTTTTCATTGTTCAGGAGAGCTCCATGACGGTGCGTGCATCGATCGGATTCTGTGTTATACGGTCTTCTTTCTCGGTAAATATTACTCCAATATCTTTAATATGCACAAATAAGTTGTGAAGCGAAGTTAAAAGAACATTTGATGTGTACATTTTTGTTTATAGATTTATTTGGAGCGCATGTGTGACGAGGGAACCTCGTGGTGATCGGACGGTAAAGGATTGGGTATGTACGTTTTATGGTTTATGGGGGAAATTACTGATCTGATGGCATGTTTATTTGATAAATCTGTTAATGAGTTGAATCTATATTCTGTGATTATACAGTATAACTTTATGGTTAAATGCATATTTCTGGTTCCGCATGGCATGATTAAACGTGGGTTGTGGCTTTGTTAAAGTGCTTTTATTTCTCTTGTAACTTAGGCCTAAGTTACCTCAGCCACTGCCGTATTCCAGTTTGTGTTATCGTATTTAATTGTAGCCTAACATATTTTAGTTTGGAGAAATCAAGTTAAATCTGACCAGTTGCAGTGTATTACACTGCATTTCAGTTTGAATTGATACTAATCGATACTATTCACTTGTGCTGGACGCGTGCGCGCGACCAGAGAACGGCAGCCATTTTTCATTGTTCAGGAGAGCTCCATGACGGTGCGTGCATCGATCGGATTCTGTGTTATACGGTCTTCTTTCTCGGTAAATATTACTCCAATATCTTTAATATGCACAAATAAGTTGTGAAGCGAAGTTAAAAGAACATTTGATGTGTACATTTTTGTTTATAGATTTATTTGGAGCGCATGTGTGACGAGGGAACCTCGTGGTGATCGGACGGTAAAGGATTGGGTATGTACGTTTTATGGTTTATGGGGGAAATTACTGATCTGATGGCATGTTTATTTGATAAATCTGTTAATGAGTTGAATCTATATTCTGTGATTATACAGTATAACTTTATGGTTAAATGCATATTTCTGGTTCCGCATGGCATGATTAAACGTGGGTTGTGGCTTTGTTAAAGTGCTTTTATTTCTCTTGTAACTTAGGCCTAAGTTACCTCAGCCACTGCCGTATTCCAGTTTGTGTTATCGTATTTAATTGTAGCCTAACATATTTTAGTTTGGAGAAATCAAGTTAAATCTGACCAGTTGCAGTGTATTACACTGCATTTCAGTTTGAATTGAGTTAAGTATTCTGTGGATTTGGGCATTGATCCACTGGTTAAGCTTTTTGTGACATTTGATTGTCATCTTCAAATTTACTGTAAACTGTTTCTACAATTTCTTTCTTTTTTTTTTTTTACTAGTGAAATCTATTTTTTTTTTCTTGTGAAATCTCATAGAACAAGGCAAACTTTTTTCTTAATCAGACTTTTATCTGTTTAATTGTGCCTCCATTGACCGCTGTCACTTATTTTAAACAGCAGTCAGAATAAAACCCCAATTTCAAAAAGCATAGTTTGCTTCCGGTGTGTATTTCTGCAATTTCACCCGGTTGCATTTTTTCTCCTTTGTTTAATTTTACTGTGACTTATGTTGTTCTTATTAATTTTACTGTGACTTATATTGTTCTTATTAATTTTACTGTGATTTATGTTGTTCTTATTAATATCACTCTCAATTAATTGTTTTCCAGCTGCCTTTAAGACATATTACACGACGGTGCGCAGGAGCTTCAGGTACAAACAACCAGATCTTGCATTGCAGGCGGAAGCTGTGGTGAATTCAGCTCGGAGTCGAGCGAGAAGAAAGACGGTAAGATTTATTAGATTAGATTCGTTTTTGGTCAATGTGACTATTTTTCAGGTGCATTAATAGATGTGTGTTGTCCATACGCAGTGCATTGGGCAGTACTGATTGTCTTTATTGGTTTTAACAGCTGCTAAAAGCGAGACAGAGTGTGCTAGCTGAGGATGAGGTGGGCCTTCGGAAGTGTGCTACCATAGACCTGATGTCTGATGAGGAAGACGGCATCGTCGGCGGGGTGTCTGGATGGATTGTGCGACCTCCGTCCTGTCGCAGCCAGGAGCTCACTGTTGTCAGGCCGAAATAACCGATTTGGATGTGTATTTAGTTTCAGTATAAACGTGCACGTGTTTTCAACGGTGCGTAGGTAATGTTTTATTTGATAAACTTAGCTTCTGCTGTTTATTATTTGATAGGCTGTGTGTATTATGAAAGCTTGTATCCTCCACCAAAAGTCCTTCATTTAGATCATCATTTAGTTTTAGTAGCTGCTATACTTTTTTTTTTTTTAAGTCACTGAGGTAAACCCATCAATAACGGTCACTGTATCAAACATGGCTTTAGGTTTTAGGAAACTGTGTGCTACAAGAAAACACTGATGCACTTTTGATTTTGATAAATGTTTTAGGAACATGAACATATTTATTAAAACAAATAAACAAAGAATGCAGTATATATATATATAATAGAACATGTAATTGAGATATATATATATATATACAAAACTATATACAAAACTATTTATAAACATATTTACAGATCGCGACTCATGGCACACTCCCTGCACAGCCATGCCTCCTCTGGTACCACATGAGTGACACACTCAGTGTGGTACCAGAGGGTGCAATTTTCACATTGCACCCACTCCAATATTTCTGTTGCAGATCCTGGGGGGCTTGGCTGCTTGCAAGAGGCACAGATGTAATTTTGGAGCCGCTCCTGCTCCCTCTCTCTCCGTAGTCTTTCTCTCTCTTGTTCCCTCTCCCTCTGCTTCTCTCTCTCTCTGCTCCTTCCCCCTCTCTCTCTCCCTCTCTCTCTGCTTCCTCTTCTTCTCTTCCTCCATCAATGCTCTCCTTTCCTTGACTTCCTCCATCCTCCTTCTCTTCGCCTCCTGCTTCTCCCTCTCTTCCCTCTCCTTCTCAGCTTGGTGAGATGCATACTCGTCACTGGTAATGCAGCGTGCTCCGGCAGGAACCTGCTGCTGCAGCCTCCTCCGGGCCGACTGGTCAAAGCGTGGCGGGACCAGGATGTGGGCGAGCCCCGCCGGGATAATTCCAGCCGCGACCAACGGATTTGGCGGGCGATGGCAGGTGGGGCACTCTACACAGCCAGCAACCACTGGCACTGATATGATGTCGGGAGGGGCTGGGTGGATCTGGGCCGGGGCGATGGTGGTGCTAGGAGGGGCTGGCTGGATCTGGGCCGGGGCGATGGTGGTGCTAGGAGGGGCTGGGTGGATCTGGGCCGGGGCGATGGTGGTGCTAGGAGGGGCTGGCTGGATCTGGGCCGGGGCGATGGTGGTGCTAGGAGGGGCTGGGTGGACTGCCACTGGAGGGATGATCATCATCTGAAATGTTAGAGGAGATTTAGAGGAGATAAAGATATTAGTATATCTGGGCCTATTTACATAATGTAAAGATATATTATCTTTAACCCTCTGGGGTCTGAGCTGTTTTCTGGGCCCTGGAGGTGTTCTGACATGCTCTGACATTTGTGCTTATTTCTGTTACTTGTGACATTTTCATGGCTAAAGTCTTATTACACTGTATTCAGCACAAACTCTGCTACAATAATATATCAACAGCATGTGTGTAAAAGTTTGTAGTTTTGAGATAATGACATTTATGCGTGGTTTGTGAAAATACAAAAAAAAATTCTCACTGAAATAAGGTCATGAAACCCATACTTATTATTTCTTCACAAGACTTTTGAAAATTGTATGACGTAGCCTAGAATATTTGCTCTAAAACTATGTGAAAATCACCCTGACTGCTCATTCAGAGAAGACAATATATTGATTTAAAATTTTTACGACGTGTTTTGTGTGAAAAAGCAATATGCGAAGGGGCGGATCATCTCATTAATATGTAAGGCTTTTTACACCTGAGAAAGACAAAGACACTCCCTAATGGCCCTATTAGGAGCTTATCAGGGCCCATCATTCTGACCAACCTTGCACAAAGAATGAGGAGATTAAAAAAAGAATGGCTTTTAAAATTGTTTGGATTTATTTACAACATAATCCAAAGATACACAACAAAAAAAACACTTATTGATAACAATGATCCAAAGAAAGAGACCTTTGTGCCATTCCTAAAAACATTGTACATACCTTTCATTTCCAAGGTGTTTGATTTTCACTTTACCATGTTCATGTACAGAGACATGTACTGTGAATGTTGAAGTCAGCAGGACTCAGTGGCATCTGGGCCCTGAAAAAAAAAAAAAAAAAAAAAAAGTGAACATACTGATATCAAGAGAAAGGCCTGCACGATTTTGGGAATACATTTGAGATTTTTCTGGTTAAAATTGCTTTTTAAAATTCACAAAATACACACACACACTCACACAAATGTTTCCAACAATATATTATATAATGAACACCAGGTTTGTTGTGCCTTGTAGGTATAGGCTATGCACAGTGCTGCATAAAATAATAACAATATAGCAGCCTATATACATTTTCAAAAAGATTTCAGTAACAACTAAGCTAGAGAAAAATATATTGATTATCATGTTACTTCAAATGTTTCCATTCGTTATGATGATATGAAATGAGATAATAGTAAAACCATGAAGCCATTTGGAGCGTTTTGCTTTTCCAAAATATGATGCATTCAAACACGATCGCGATCAAAAATATGATACATTCAAACGCGATCGCGATCAAAAATATGATACATTCAAACGCGATCGCGCTCAAATATAAAACATTATGGTTAGGCCTACCATATACATATCTACGTTTGAGCAGATATCCACAAACACAGTAACAGTAAACACGGGTCTAAATATTATAATATTCACCATATATCTCGCAACAGTTCAACTGCAATGTGAAATTTATGCAACAATAACAAACTAATATGTAAGAATTTCTTACCTTATCTTTCTTGTCTTGAAATCGCGTTCTTCTTCTGTTGCGCGAGTTCACCGCGACGGAGAGGCAGAACGCACACCCTGTTTATTTTCTTTATTTTTCAAAAGCACAATGTTTTGATTTGATTGTAAGTGGACACATACAAAAGTAGAAATATCACAGATTCTTTTTTTATATTTATTTTTTCTGTATGACCATAAATGACAGAGTAATTTAAGTTTAAAATGCTACAATGTAAAAAAAGTCCAGCAAAACGCGGGGGCGCGTTTTTCGACCTCAGAGGGTTAATATTAAATGATTAAAATATTAAATATGTATTTATATATTAAATATTAGTATTTACCTGCCAAATATTAAAAGATCTTTAATATCTTTACATTATATCTAATATAAAGATATTAGTAAATTATTGTTTGTATTGTTTCTATTGTATCTATGCAGTGTCTATTGTTTTGTTGTTGTGTTTGTACCTGATCACTGTCCTCCAGTGCGTGCCTGTTCAGGGGGAACAAGCCTGGCTGGACCTGGGCCGTGGAGATGGTGGTGCCAGGAGGGGCTGGGTGGACTGCCACTGGAGGGATGATCATCATCTGAAATGTAAATTAGAGGAGATAAAGATATTAGTATATCTGGGACTATTTACATAATATAAAGATATATTATCTTTAATATTAAATGATTCAAATATTAAATATGTATTTGTATATTAAATATTAGTATTTACCTGCCAAATATTAAAAGATCTTTAATATCTTTACATTATATCTAATATAAAGATATTAGTAAATTATTGTTTGTATTGTTTCTATTGTATCTATGCAGTGTCTATTGTTTTGTTCTTGTGTTTGTACCTGATCACTGTGCTCCAGTGCGTGCCTGTTCAGGGGGAACAAGCCTGTCAGCCGGAACCCCTTCTTTATGTTCTCCACGGTGGCCGCCTTTGGGTAAGCAAATTTTAAGATCGATGAAAAATGCTTTTTCCCCAGGACAAGGTCTCCCCTAACCAGGCCCATATTTGTAGCCAGCTTGATGAAGGCCTCTTTCAGTGGCCCGAAGAGGGACACATCGAGGGGCTGAAGGGCATGGGTGGTGTGGCTTGGCAGGCACACCACCTCCACACCATTGCCCCGACAGAGGTCCACCACGTCCTTGGACATATGGGTCTCGTGTTGGTCGCAAGTTAGCAGGAGTGGACGCTCTGCCGGAGCATGCTTTAGGAAATGTTCAATCCACCTCACGAACAGGGGCCCATCCATGTAGCCCTTCTCACTGATGGCGTACAGGGCGTTGGGGGGGCCATCTAGCGCATAACTGTTACTGGGCAGGCATTGGGCATAAATAATCATGGGGAGATGCTCACACCTGCCGCGCTAGCACAGCAGTGGACGCTGATGTGCTCCCTCGTTACCACAGTTTGGCGATACACGTGTTTTTGTCCCCTCTGTGCATATACCTTCTCCTTCCCACTTTTTTGCTTATCCCAAAAGCCTGTTTCATCACAGTTAAACACCAGGTGAGGACGATCATGCCAGCTGTTCTCGGCAAACATGGGCTCCAATATGTTGAAGAGTGCCTCCACCCGAGGCACCGTCACACCGAAGACCCTCTGCCGGTCCAGTGGGTCGGGGGTCCTGGCCGACAGCTCCGGATGGCGTTCCCGGAAACGGCACCACCACATACGGCTCAGCCCATGTTCGAAGTTCACCATTGTCTGGCGTCCCGAGGCCTTCACAATACCAGTGGCCATCAACGTTGCTACGGCCCTTGTCACGGGGAAGCCGTGCCTGCCCATCCAAATTATATACACAACTAAAGATGCCTCTTCCCCCGGGAGGAGGGCACGGCTGGGGTGGGGCTGGTAGGCGTAGCGGCCTCATCGATGGTCCTGAAGAGTGTTGTGGGGGATGCCGTAGCGGGCCCCCACCGTTCTCAGGCTCCCCCCTGCCTCCAGCTCCTCCAGGGCCGCTTTCATGTCCTCTTCGGACCATTTTTTATAAGCTTTGTTTTGTTTTGGCATTTTCTAAAAACACAAAAGACTTTGAGTTTTCTGTTTTGTTTGATTTTAAAAAATAAAGAACAAATGGTTCATTCATTCACCTGTGCATTTGTTCTTTGATATCACTGGGTTGAATCAAAATGTTTACATTTGTCTTGGGTGGCTTACATTATACCTATGTATATAAACTTAATAAAATGGGTATTACACTGTTTATTCACGTATTCATTAGTTAGTTCTTTGAGATCACTGGGTTGAAGCAAAATGTTTACATTTGTCTTGGGTGGCTTACATTATACCTGCTATATAAACTTAATAAAATGGGTATAACACTGTTTATTCATGTATTCATTAGTTAGTTCTTTGAGATCACTGGGTTGAAGCAAAATGTTTACATTTGTCCTGGGGGACTTACATTAATGGGGGGAGGCTAGTAAAAAGCATTTAACTGCTGTTCATTCAAGTGTTCAAAAGCTGTTTCTAGCGCACGTCAAAGTGCGCGCCAAAGTGCAGTTTCTTCTGCTTAAGCTGCTAGTTACTGCTACTTATTTTGTTTATGGACACTCTGCCTCATCGTGCAGGGTGTCTTATAGTAGTTAGATTTCATTATGACACAATTTACTTCACATTTTACTCTTTGGTTGACTTTAAAGACCTTATATCGCTTGTAACGTAAACGACTCTGGGTCAATGCGAATTAGCTCAAGAATATAGGGAATTTGGGAAATATTACTAATCATAACTCATGGTCATAATTCATAAATCGCATATACATTACTTTATCAATTTTCGGAAATACCTCTTGGCTGGCCTGGTCTCTTTTATCAATCAGTCACTTGTCTAGCAAATGTATGTAAGATAGTTTATCACAGTTCAGCCAGGGTATTACCGTATTTACAAACTCCAAGAAAGTTTTATCTTCTGGCCACGAACATCAAACTTTCTGAGTTTATGAATTAAAAACTACTCAAGGTAGTCTATAATATCGAGCTTGTAGCTTAGATCTTTGATTTCATTGACTTATAAGGTGGATTTTTAAACACAGAGACAGTTAAAAGTATAAATGGATTTTAATAAATGCAAAACTAGAGAGATTATATGAGCTACAAATATAAACGTACGTAAAAATGCAAACAATAAAACAAACAAACATTTAAACAAACAAGAACATAAGAAATAAGGTGATAAGGTGAGAGAAAAGAAAAGAGGGTAACTTAATTCACAGACCTAAGACCTAGACACCAGAAATCAGCTTTTAGAGAGAGATACTTGCAAAATTCTGTGCTCTTTCAGTGTGGTGCTGAAAACGGCTGGTTTGCGTCTAGATTCGTCTTCTGGGTCATTTCGCAAGACGATGTAAAGGCTCACTTGAATTTAACGTTACCGAGAAAGTTAGATCATTTCCCTTTTGGAGGGGAAAGGCACGTATGAGCTTAGTTGCAAAAGAACGGCAGCTTCTACATGACGCGGGGTATGCGTCCCAGAGGCCAAGGCAAGGCCTGTCCAGCTGGTTGCGTTGGGAGGAGAAGCGCTGCACGTGGAGAAGAAGGTCAGAGCGGGAGCAAGTTGAGAGTGTGCAAACTGAAAGTTTGGACTTTTATCAGTGTCCCGTGAGCAGTGTCCCACGTCCCCTTTTTCGTGGCAACAGCGAATCGGATCTTCTGATCTGAAGCGGGAAAGAGTTTCTTTGTGTGGAGAAGACACGCCTACCTTGACCATATGTCTTATGAGAGAAAGAATTCATATTTCCTCTTAAGATTGTACACACCGAACAATACATCTTACTGTAATCTCCTATGTGTGACTGGTTGAATTAAAACAGGACGGTCAGACAGATACCAAGGATGACAGGTAAATATAGGATACACATAACGTTACATTCATATGCATCATTACACACAAATAAAGTTTGATTAAACACACAATAAAATTGTCAGTGTTTCCGTTATGGCCAGTGACGACACTTGAGAAACACAGGAATACATATCAACATTTAGTGGCTTGTTATGTGGGGGGATATCTGTTTCAAAGTCCAGAGTGTGTGTGTGTGTGTGCGTTGGAATGTCACGAGGCTGTAAAGTCATGAGAAGTTCACGCTGAGCTGGGGGGATCCAGTCACCCTGGCGTTGGTGAATTACCCCGTAGGGAGTAATAATAACCAGAGCTCGTCTTCCTAAGGACAAAGGAGATGTGTTCGACACCCTCATGATTCACTTAATGTGAAAAGCAGCTGGTCAGGATGTCATTGTTGCTACACGCTGATCTGCAAAATATTGTTCATTACGAAAAATGGCGCGTTCAGTCACCTCAGGTCGTTTCCAAGACCTCGTGAGCATAGTTTTTAAACCGCCGTTTAAAATGGGGTTTTATTTACCTTATAACACACATTTTAGGTTAAAAATGTTCAATACCAATAACCATTACCTTTAACTTCAATACTATAGACCACATGACCAAAACTTCATTCATTTCATTCGCGGACTCTCTTCCCTCCTTCACCGGAGTCAACGCGAGATCCCCGCCCACCGCCATTTTAAAATGCCCCTCGGGTGTCATTGTACTTACCGGTCAAATGTCGTCTTCAAAGGGCGTGGACTTCGACAATGCGTGAAGAAGATTAAAGAGGACAAAACACAGTTTCCAAAGGTATATATAACTTTATTTGACCTGGAAGTGATTCATTGTACATTTGATTCAAAGCGTCACTGTACGGATTCATGTTACGGAAGAGCCGCTGTACGGATTGTGATACGGAACTGCTAACATTAGCATGAACAGAAAAACCAAGATATGGTTAACGTTAACTTACTTACCCCTGAATTTTCTTGCCTCTTCTTCGTTGATCTGTATTCCAGCTTCAATTATTTTTTGAAGTAGTTCATCCGTGGACAAACTCGACAGAAATGGACAATTAATCGACATTTTCACTTATTTCACATACTCTACTTGTGCACGAGAGAAAGCGCAACTGCATTATGGCATTATGGCGATTGGCGACTTGATATTGCGCCTTCTCAATAGAAGAGCCAATCGCTGATTGGTAAAGTAAACGCGTCATCGCAGCTGCCGTTAAAAAACTCTGGCTGCTATGGAAACAGTGTTCTTTCAAAAACAATGAAGTGCGAGTGATAAGCCCCTTTCACAAAGTAATGCCAGTAATCTGCAGTAAATTATTTATTTTTTTATTTTTTTTATTTTTTTTTATGTGCTGTTCACACAAGATTGGTAGATCTTTGCCAGAACCAATTTACCAGTATTTGTGTATGCCCTGTTCACATGTAATTTACAGGGAGTTTACCAGTGTGTATAAAAGGATGTATAAAGGATTATATTGTTGGTATTTGAATAGACCATATCATGATCCTATATTGAATCTATCCATTTAAAATTTGCATAAAAACAATGCAATGTAATGATGACTAGCTGAAAGTTATTAATGAAACCATTAATAACTTTAATGACCAGTTAAAATTATCTTTGAAGGACTTGAAGGACATTTACCAGTAACCTTTTTACCTAAATAAACACAACTCTCTATTTAAATTAAAATTGATCTCTGATTTGCTGCATAATTTGTACCTTAAGCTTGTTAAAAGTACATTTATGTACCCTTTGCTGTCAGAACTGATTTTGTACCTTTAAATTAAAACAAAGGTTCAGCTCTGTCACCTTAAGGACCATTTCCTGTACCTTACAGGGTACTTTCGTGGCAAATCTACTTTAAGGTACAGAAACGATACCCCTATTTTTCTGTGTGTGGTAGTTTTCGAAACACTTGATCATGGTGCCACTTGTACCAGCCTTGGGTCAGAGCAGCTTTACAGCTAGTCAAAATGTTCTGTAGGCTGGGATTTTGGGCATTGCATAGACTGCAGGTTGTCTCTGAGCCATACCAGAGCTGAATATTGTGGGGGCTTGGAAGGATGTCATATGTGGACCTAATAAGGAAGCTTAGCCTAGCCTGTGGAACCTTCAACGTGTCAGCCCAAGTTATAGTCTTATGGTTGACTGCCTCCCAATTTGTCCACCTTTCTTTCTTCCTTCTGCTGGCTCACAGCTCTGATTTTCAAAGATTTATCCTTCATTCTGATGACTTCTGAGATCACAAGCTCTTTTACTTCTCTTTCTTTGAGGATTTGGGGGACATTTTGGGCCACCCGAGTCCTTCCGTTCCCTGTTGCAAACACCCGACTCTCTCCTGATGACTTCAGTTGACTGATGGAAACCCTGGCCTGGCCTGATGGACTTGATCAACTCTCCATTTTCGTTCTGTTCTAATTGGCGCCTTGGCTTGCTGTATGACTGGGTCAATTGAGTTTCTCAACTCGAACAAGAGCCTCACCTTTTCCAGCTTGAAGCCTAAGTTGAGTGATTTCAGTGGTAGCTGGAGTGCATTCCTTCCAAAGAGTACAGCATTGGAAAGGCACAGAGTAAGGCCTAGTCATTAACAGATGTAGCTGTTTTCCTTCAACTCCATCCTCTGTACTGTTGATATAGGAATCTATAATCACAACTTTAATGGCCACATCAGGCGGTGATAATGGGTGAATTGATAACACCATTTGAATTTCCCAGGGAGGTGGCTCTGGTCTATCTTCATCAGGCCTTCTGAAAACTGCGTTGTGGCAAGCAGGACGAGGCCGAGGGCCGTGAGAGAGCAGCACGAGGCCGGTGGCGTGATTACTGATGAGCGACACCTGCGCGATGCACCAGTCTCGTATCTCTCACGGAGGAGCGGAAGCATAAAGGGGGAGCGACGACAGTGGAGATCGAGAGAGGACAGGCCTGAACTTGTGTTGTGTTTTGTTTTATTGTGACAGCAGTCGTCCGTGAGGGGCTGCTGTATTTTACTTTCGTTTTGTATTTGTTTTATTTTTCATTAAAATGTGTTTGAATGTTCGCCGGTTCCCGCCTCCTTCTTCCAACAACATTTAACCTCGTTACATGCGTCATGACAGATTGAGCCATGTGCTTATCTGACAGTTCGGCAGTATATTGCCTCCCAAGGCTTCGCACTGGCTCTGGCTGCTCTTCCAATAGTGGGATCATTTCTCCGTCAACAGAGAAGGTGATGTCATCATTCCTCAACCCATTCCGAATTGACAAACTTCGAGATTTTCCTGGCTTGATTTTCATCCTCGCCCATCTAAGAAGCTCCTCCAGCCTATTCAGCAGTCATGTCGTGCAGGTAGCGGTTTGCAGGAAAATAGTGACATCATCCATGAAGCTTCTCATGGCTGATTCAGATATCACACCTTGAGCCATCTGTTTTGCACCAATGAGGATGACTTCAAAAGCTACTGTAAACAAGATGGGTGAGATTGAGCAGGTAACGTGAATCTTATTAGGATGTTACAGGGACAGATGAGCAGTAACACACATGCTTATCCGGTGGAGAGAGGCTAATGAAGTGGAAGCGGAATGAAGGCTTTGAGTGAGTACACTACAGCAATGAATACAAAATCTATTTAAATCTTCTATTTAAAGTTGTAGTTTATTTTAATTGTTGTAATTTCAATCAGAGTTATTACAGCAATGATTTGATCAGGGCCTGCAAGGCAGTGTGACGGCGGCATTTGTGGAAAAAAAGGGAAACCCTAAAACAAAAATAAAGATAATTTTGTTACTTCTAATACAGAAATCAAATGACATTGTGCTATTAAATTGACTGCTTTTGTATTATGTTTGTGAATTTTTATAGGATCTAAAATGTTCGCAGACTGGTGTGAGTAGTGAGGATGGGGAGCCCACAGCAGCAGCTTGGAAATGGCGTAGTGCCATGGATGAGGCCCTCCATCACTCCACCTGCCTTATTGCCTTATCTGGTCTGGATGTTGCTATGGTCTCTTCATCTTCCGTGAGCCCAGAGCCAGCGAGAGCATCTAGCAAAAGACATTGAGGATGGGATTTTGATCAAGTTTGTTCTGCTGGTTTCTGTTCATACAATGGAGCCTGACTTTCAGAAGATTCAAAAGCATCATCAAATAATGTCATGAAGCTTCTGGAAATCAGGCTCCATTGACTGATACTGTATAAACAGAAACCAGCTGAACACACTTGACCAAAATCACCTTTTGTGTGACCAAAAAAATAAAAAATAACACATGGATGAACAGCGTGAAGGCAAATAATGACTGAATTTATATGTTTGAGTCAACTAACCCTTTCAGCCCCCCAAATAGAAATTGTATGAAATGTATGCATTTATATTATAGTAGTACCTTGAAGAAATAAACTTTAAGAAATCAGCTTTATTGAGTGTTTGTGCTTGAAACGCTTTCAAAAAAGGATTTACAAAAATCACATTTATATAGTCATTTATGGTCTTAAATATTAATATTTAGTATTAATATTGAGTAGAATATCACACGAATGTGTGACCATGTGTGACCTAAGGCGAATGTGAGAGTCAGATGATTCCTATATTACGGGGCACCAGCCAAGGAATTTCACCTTGACAAAAAAGAAAACTCATGGAAGATCGTTGAAAGAATTAGAATTATATAAATTATAGGAAGTTCATCATCTGATCAATCTGAAGGATTTAGTGAAATTCTGGCGAGCTTGTAGAGCCTCTGATTATCAACACAAGAATGACACAATTCTCCTGTCTGCCTCGTTGCTGCTGCTGCTGCTGTTGTGTTTTTTTTTTTTTTACTGTGTTTATTTAATATGATGTTTTAATGAGTCTTTGAACTCGCTGAAAATGGTGTTTTAAGTGTGCTCAGCACATGTTGACTGAGTTCCTCTTTTTGACTAGACATTTGTTGTGAAGTAATGATATAGCATGGTGTTCATGAGAATGAAGGATAGCTAAGCTGTTTGTTTAAATGTGTTTGTGTTTGTTCTCTTTAGGTTTTCCCAGGCGATTGCACTCGAGGGGCAGTGGTCGCACATGTGGTGTTTATTTTTAGTGGATGCAGTGGTTTGGTGTGAGGGTGTCACATATAGGTAAATGCTGTGGTGAACGAATTGTTCGTTTGGAGTATTATTTATTCACTCCACTTGTACCTCAGTGTACTGCCTGGGTAGTTTTATTTTTGTTCTTTTTGATTATTAGGTTTGTGTGTCCATGTGTCCATGTGGAAGGGACTTTGTTAAATAAAACTGCTGTGTTTATATCAAAATCCTGACTGCTGGTTCATTCTATACATGATTTACAGTACCTGTGAGCTCTTTAAGTGGGCGAGGTTACACTATCATTCCTTGTTGTTTATACTGCTAAATATAGCTTATTAGTAGTATTAAGATTCAGCTTGTGTCAAAAATGATTGATGGCTTTTTAATTAATAATGATTGATGGGTTTGAACTTTTGACCTTGCCCCTCCCCCTGCCCTTGGGTTAACCTTGACCTGACCTTGCCCTAGCGGTGACCTTGTGTGTAATTGAATAATAGGATAATTGAATAATAGGATAATGTCTATGACCTTGTGAGTATAAGGGGATTCATTGATTAATATTTGAACTTTGATATAAAGGAAGTTATGAGGGTTATTTTTGAGCTCTGACATCAGGATGTGTGTGATATAATGGAAGTTATTAGGGTTATAGATATCAGGATGTGTGTCACATGGAAGCATCAGCATGGAGCTCCCTCCCACCCTCCACATTCCAGAGCGCAGGGGGATTGCTGGGGACAGTGGAAGTGAGAAAAAGAGGTTTTCTAATAATGCTGTAAATATCACACTAACTAAAGTTGAAAAACATTCTGTTCTTTAAAAGTATGTAAATGAAATGATATAAAATAAATATCTTGCTAAAAATCGACTGAATCAATTATTTTAGATTTAGCCTAGATAAACAAAAATAAATATAAAATCCT
This sequence comes from Rutilus rutilus, assembly GCF_951802725.1. NCBI lineage: Eukaryota > Metazoa > Chordata > Actinopteri > Cypriniformes > Leuciscidae > Rutilus > Rutilus rutilus. Next base: position 11,751,425 of record NC_140227.1, read on the forward strand.
CTTGCATTTTCATAGCGTTGATGAAGTAGGTCCTAACACATCAATGTCCATACCACATATGAATGGGTTCACAAAAATGCAATAAGTTAAATATAAAATCACAGAGTGCTCTCACAGCACCGCTTTGACGGTCTCTGAGTCAGAGGGTGGGTGTATTCAGTGATCAGGATGAGACATTTTGAATATTTTGTTGAATTTATTTCAAAGTATTAAAATGTTTAAATTAAAGTTCCAGACATATAGCTGTCCATACAGCGTATGAATGAGATTAAAGTGTTTTTTTCCTGAAGTGTTTCACTCTCACAGCACCGTCTGTCAGTCTCTGAGCCATAGGGGGTGTGTGTGCGTGTATGTGTGTGACACAGCATGCATACTATTAGTGTTAATCTTATTTCACTGTATATGCTTAAAAGGTTTAAAATACATCTTTTAGAAATAAAAAAGTCTTATGACTGTATCTAGCCATGAATATGTCTTTGTATAAAATAACACGTGGTCTTCAGATACAAAGCGTCTCACGCAAGGATCAATCATTACACACAGCTATAAAATACTAATGCGCTAATGAGTAAATCCTGAAAAATACCCGATGTTTAATATACACAATGGTGCCCTATGAATGACCTCGTAAAATGTGATGTATTGAATTATCCATTGTATCCTCATAGCCTGCGGCTGAGAGATGTTGTCTCCCTTCATAGAGTACTGATGACATCTAGTGGACAGACTCTGACACGTTGGTCTAGAACAGTACATTTATGATACAAATAATATGTGACTCTTTAAGCGTATTTAACAATCGTGACATGACATTTAAAATATACTTTTTTCCTATTTTAAAATTTACATGTTATTCATGCCATTATTTCTATTATTTTTTTCTTATAGACATCATGTTTTTTGAATAGTCAACAATCGCCTTTTGTCAATATTCTATATCCCCATTAACTATCAGGCGCAACCTCTTTAAATAGCCTATCATGGCATCAGGAAGATTCTTTGCGGATACATTCAAAACTGATTTTGCTTCTTGCTGACCCATCTCTCCATCAAAGACTACGTTTACAAGCTGTCAATATTCGGGTTATGGTCGGGTTAAGGTCACTATTTGGGTTTCTGAAACATTCGGAATAACCCGTTTACATGCGTGAGTAGAGAGAGTTAGTCCTGTATACATGGAATTTGTAATCAATTGGCAATATCCCGATGTAAACGGCGACGCACGTTTAGCGCCTGGACGTACGGACAACCTTAAGACGTAATATGCGTCATTTCCGATTCTTCTTCCTGTATCCAAAGACAACAACAACAGAGGCAGCACGCGGATAATGAATAGTTCGGGGCAGATAGCGTTCGCCTTTGTTTGCGCTTTCCTCCTCGCTGCAAAAGTGTGGTGCTGTGCTGCGTCTCGCCATGTTTACCTCTACTTCTTGTTTACTTACGGTATACCGCACGCGGGTTTTTGTATGCGCTGTCTCTACTCAAAAGACCAAGATTCCTTGCGAATTGAACATGCGCAGAACACAAATCAATGTTCCTTTTGATGGGGATATGCCGATACGTGTTTACATGACCAAATATTCGGGTTAGAAAAGGGGTACCCCAGGGATCATATCCGGGTTTTTAAAAACCGGGATATGAGCATATCCGGGTTTTTTTCCGGTGTTTACATGGCCGTGCGCGACCGGGTTATTGCTAATATCCCGGTTTTGAACGGGTTATTGGCTGCATGTAAACGTAGTCAATGACAATGGCTAAAAGTAAGTAATTTCTATTCTTTGTGGTGTGGTATGTTAAATTTTCCCCTGATCATGAGAGTTCGTTAATATTACGTGATTTATTCATACTTAATACTGTGTCTCTGCTGTAATTGTGTCAGATTCAGCATGGGTTTTTAAATGCATAAGCAATATTAATTATGTGTGTTTGCTCTGATGAGCCCTTAAAGCTTCAAGCTTCAATTAAGGCGGGCATACACGGTGCGATTTCGGCAAGGTAGCCTACTCACACTGAACGAGTGGATCGCATGCGATGTAAAGCCAAAGCTCAGGATTTCTGTGCTCACACTATACGGTCTGAACGTCGAGCTGCGACTTCACTGCTCACACTATACGTGTGAAATATGCGCGAATCAGCGCGATAAACCTTTGTGCCGGGTTGCGCCTATAGACAATATCATATCCAGAGATATTGTCAAAACAAGCATCAGCTATCAATATCAAGATGATTTAGCATTTCCAATGTATGTATTAAATTATTATTAGTATTATTGTATATTATTATTATTATTATTATTAGGGAAGGCTACTTTTATTATTAAAGTGATAGGCTGTTAAATTGCCAAGCAATAATTTCATAGCGCATCACCACAAAACCAACGCGCTGTGAGGATAATAAAATATCACACAGAAGCTTACTCCTCCTCATTGAAAATTGTCTTAAACATTTAGGTCGATTACAATGAATTATAGGCATATAATTAATTATTAACCGTATATAAAATGTCCGAACACAAACAGCTTGCCTTTATTTCAAAAACATTGTTTAACAAATTAATAAAAGAGGCAAAGTGTAGGCTACATCGCAGGTGGCTTGGAAGAAGTGGGTAATGGTTAATCCATTTTGCAACACAAACTAGAGGTAAGCAACAATAATTTGTAGCTAGTTTGAACTACAGAAAGATCTCCCTCTTTTCGTTTTTTTGCTGCAGATGAAATGGTTAAACTTCTGTTTTCGCGCAGCGCAGTGAGGGAAAAACACTGAGTTTAGGGCAATCGGTTCGTATCTCTGCTTCAACTGTGTGATATAGTCACGAGGAGCGACCAAAATTTCTAACATGCCAGAAATTCATCCGACCATCCGATTGCCGGTCGGGAGAGGTTAATCGCCTCTCGTTTCCCCCTGTACACTGCACGACAAACAACGCACAACAAAGCTGAAAATCGGCCCGACCAGAAAAAGAGTCGCACGAGTCAGAATTCGGCTCAAAATCTGACGAAAATCGCACAGTGTATGTGCCGAGGTTAAACCAGGAGTCACATGGATTACTTCAATGATGTCTTTATTACATTTCTGGGGCTCTCAGATTTTATTAAAAATATCTTAATTTGTGTTCCAAAGACGAATTAATGTCTTACAGGTTTGGAACGACATGAGGGCGAGTAATGACAAATTTCATTTTTGGGTGAACTAACCCTTTAAAACTAACCCTGCGAAACAGGTTTCTTCATCTATTCCACATTTGTAAAGGCTTAATGTGAATGGATGAGCAAGTGCAATGAAAGAAGAAAAAATAAACACTTACATTGAAGTTGCATATCTTTGAACAAAATGATTTTATCCTTTTCATTAGAGCTAGTAAAGAGTAAAGAGTATTTGTTTCTGAGATTTTGTCTTCAAAGTTGATGAATAAAAACATCAAGTCAGAATGTCAGTGAGTGGGAGTAGAGGAGAGTAAAATCCTCTTCCACTAAACACTGAACAGTTTGTTCCTTATTCCGTGAACTCTGGCCGAACATGCCTCGCCACCAATTTTCATGAGCACTTTTTGGAGTACTTCAAATGTATATTTGACCTCTTTGGGGTAAGGGATATCCAGAGCATAAATAAGCCCCATTAGTACAGCAAAGGCATTTGACACGTCCTTTAAGCCATCAAGCACAGTCTCCTCCTCTAACGCCACATCAATTATTTCCTTTGGGAGGAGGTTTGCAGTGTTCTCCTCAGTGACCACCAAGAGTCCAACATTCATCCCCTTCACCACCTCTTCTTCATCATTTGGCTAATAAGAGAAAAAGGAAATTACTATGAATCATAAAATTACAAAGCTTACAAAGCATTGTAGGTTAACAATGAATGAGTTTTAAACAGAGGCGAGCCTGCATAGTCCAAATCTATAGTACAATTAATGGTAGATGTTCTTTAATGTTTTAATTATTTTAAACCAATAATGACCAATGACCAATAAATTTAGGTCTTGGCCACGTCAGTTTAAAATAGCTTAAAATTATTTCAGTTACTCCAAAGAACTTTACATTCTACATGGGGTAGACTCCCTCCCCTGAAAAAAAGAAAAGTCATTGGCCAAACCCCATCCCCATTTAAAAAAAAAAAAAAAAAAAAAAAAAACACAGATATGTCATGTAGTGACAATTTTTCATTAAACAATCATCAACTGCGTAAGAGACACTCTGAAATTCAAATGATCATTAAAAAAGTATTTTATTCTTGCAAGAAGGCCCAGTTGCCACACAGAAGTCATTAGTACAGTCTGTGGAACAAGTGCGACGAAGGGAGGGAGGGCAGAGGAGCCTTTATAGTACCTTCAAGGTCTTCTGCTCACAGGCCCTTATCTAAACAAGGGAAGGTTTCTCTGCTAGTGACCTAATCCTGCTGAGTTTATTCCTACAAACTCAGAAGTCCCAAATGGGACCACCTCTGATCCCAAGGGGTCAGAGGTTCCTTTTTCCGCTGTCCCCTTTGTCTCACAGTGTTCACATTAATCATTATATTGAAAAATCAGGAGCACACCTAGAGTGTGAAAATTAAAATTCCCATTACAATCCCCCCTTTTTATCATTCATTGATAACTGATCAATCAAAACACATCATACTAATACTACAACTCTGATCACTCTTCTTAAACTTGCAGGAACAGAAAAAGATTAAAATGAAATAAGCTTAGGCTGTTTTTGTAAGGATAGGCCCTTAATTTTATAGCAAGCAAGTAAAGGTTTATATAAAGCCGGGCTAGGTGGATATGCACTGTTATCGCACCCCCAACACAAGGTCGGACCCTCAGTCACCTCAATATAAACAAGAAATAGTATAGATTATATTTAGAAAGAAAAACATCATTAGGAAAAGATAAAAGCAAGATAAAAGTCCCTCATTTCAAACTCTGTCCTTGTACGCCACCTCGTAACACGGATGGCTACTGTTTTTAACCCTCTTTACACATTATCATCGTCCTTAGAAAGAAAGAATTTAGAAAGTAAGAAAATAAGAAATTGAAAAACACCCCCCAATTTACCACATTACTGTAGCTTCCGCTACTTCCACCGTCTGCCTAATTTTTGTTCATCCTTGGGATAGGCTGTCATTTTCGCCAATTGAACAGACGTATCCCCTCATGAATAACAAAATTATCAGAATAACACATACAATCATAACTCCTATACATTCAGCCTTTTCCATTAATCCACGCCCATCCACATATTTCCTAAACCATATTTTGTTAACTTTTAATTCAATCGGGCAATGGTTTTACTTAGTAAGCTCTATTTAATACCCAATTTAATCAAATCTAACCAGAAGAGTCTTACGATTTTATCCATTCTATCCAATATGGTTGTTAAAAATTAACTCTTACTTTTCCATTACAGACCGACTGTCTTTTTTGCTTATGACCGTACTTCACATCATTGAATAGATTTTCTACTTTTCCTGAAAACATTTGCACCAATCAAATCATTAGATCTATATCAATACTAAGCCCTAGTTTGATTCAATTAAATAAAATCATCAAAAACCGTCACAAAACAAATTATTCTGCTAAACGTAAACCATTAGTTGGTCCACACCCTCCTCCAGGTGTGTTGATCATCTCGTTCGCCCCATGAACATTCCGTCTTCACCAGGGTGACTCTTTGCGAACCGTTGCAATGGGCTTTCCCTCGCTGGCAAGGGAGGCACGTTACTAGCACGTCCTTGATCCCTCACTGCCCTCCGCGTTGGCGCGTGGGGTTGCTGAGGTTGGTTGGTGTAGTCTAAGGTGAGAGGCGTGGACCCAGGTGTCACCCTCTCCGAACATTTTTCCGATCCTTGCGGGATTTTCCCTCAGATCCCGACTGCACCTCCACTGGAATCAACCATTTGCTGTCTGCTGTCACCTGTGAATGCAGACCCTAGCTATTTAGTTAGTGACCGCTTGTCTAGCCGGCCGTCCCTTTTGATTTGACCTGTGGAATCAACAACCTGAAACATATTGTCACCAGATAATTTTGCTCACTGAATAGCACTCAGGGTCCTTTTTCTCAGGGTCACACTCAACAATCATTGCTCATGTCAACAAAACAATATTTATACATTTGGAACAGAATGAGTTCTGTTCGACACAATCCATCCTGACATTCTGCAAAGGGAAAATTTTAAGTTATGCGCTGCGCAAGGTGTGGCCTTTCATTCTGCCCTGTATCAAAAGTCTGCATGCTCTGTAAAGAAAAACAAATGTCGAGGTTATTGTCAGATAGTAAAGTACGTAGTTTCTTTTGTCTGCTGTGCTGCCGCGGCCTTCGCTGCCGCATCTGCCCTGGCGTTTCCTGTTGAAACGGTCCTTGTTATAAGCACTTACAGACAGCAAATTTTGTTAGGGAGAAAAATGACGACTTACAGGGCTTTTACCAAGTTAAACCCAGTGTCCTCCCAACATTTATCGTCCAACCTGTTTGATTGCATTCAGCAAATTTAAACCCCTTGGTATGGCAATTGTTACCATCCCCCTTTTGATGCATGATGCACAACTCATGCATCAATTTAACATAATGGTTTTTGGGTAAACAAAGTTTTCAACACTAACCCAAACGTTGTCCTTCAGGCTAATTTCCCCCAGACATCCTTCTCTGCCTCTGAAACAAAACATTATGTAAGCCACAATCTCATCTTCTTATCTAATAATTTGAAAGGCACTGGCCCTGAGTCTCACTGCTTTTCAGGCCTGTTATTTGGTCTCTTAAGTCAGTCATCTACAAACATTTTCCAATGTCAAAGTCATCAATTGTTTCTATCAGGTCAGGTCGTGGTGTACAGACTTGGTCAGTATCAGTCAAACAACATTCTCCTCCCTTTGTTCACAATAATCTACAGAGCTTGATGACCAAATTTCTTTCAAATTTGTCATTTGCCTTAACCCATCTGTAATGATAAAACTCTCGTTCCAGAGGTTAATGACACATACATAGACACTATTCAGACTTACCAAGACCTAGTCCATTCACCCTCAAACACACACACACATACCTGACTATAAATCACTCATATTTTCATATTCACATCTTTTTCTAAAAAGATTAACGTTTATAATAAGATTTTAAACTTCTCATTTTCCTGTAGCTTTTATCTAATTTTACATGGTCTCTTTACCAGTTTCAAAGCACGTTTGTTCATTATCCATTTTCTCTTAGAAAAGTCAGCTGGGTTGTTTTGGTTCATTATCATTATTTTGCTTCAGCTTGCTTTAGCAGGCCAACAGAAAGACAGACAGAGTACCCTTCCTCCACTCAGAGTCTCTCTCACTATACACAAATAATCTTTTCAACAGCCTTTTTAGACTGTAACTTAGACAAAATGTAATAATAATAAATTCATTACAATAACCTTTGACCATTAACCTTTATCCAGACTTTTCTTGAATCTACAAAAGCTGTCTTCATCTTTAGCCACCAACATGTCTAATGACCTTCAGGAGTTAAAACTATCTTACAGGCGTATTATTTCAATATCAACACTTCTATAATTTTCCCTTGCCCATAAGGCAACCAGCATAAATCATGTTCCTGACATAAATTAAGTTTTGTTACTGTCTCCACAACAAATAATGACAATCACCTCATGGTCTCAGCTGGCTCTTGAAAGCCCATTCCCATCAGCTCTTTATCTATAATCTTCATCAGGGTGTTGTCCCCTGGCATAGTTTCAAACACTTGTCATAAAAACAAGCCATACAATTAATGCGTTTTTTCTGGTGAGTGGTATTAGAGGGACTCACATTTTTGGGTAAGACTGCCGCAACTTCTTACAGCTCCATCTCCCCTCTCAATGTCCTGCTGATGCTGCTGGCCTCACAGTCACCGCTCAACTCTAATACCTTTCTCACATAAAACACCTCCCTTCAGGAGATGGCCAGTGTCGGCGTGACCCTCTGTCTTAGGTTGACCTCTGGCCCTAGAGAATCTTACCCGTCTTTGAGTGATATCACTTCGTGCACACTGGTAACCGCTCTTCCCCATAACAGAATCTTTGACCATTTTCTTCAACCTAATCAGTTGTTTTCTGGAGCTTAGGAAAGGCACATTCAAGAGTCACCAGAGCACTCTGGACTGCCTAATAGTGTTAACACAGGGAGACAGGTTAAAAACAGCCGTATTTAATCACTAAAATCCATTAAACATCTTCAGATCAGCAAAATCGCAATACTGAGCTTATACTCAGTGAATTTAGTTATCACAACGTCCATTCAGTGTACCGTTACATCTGTAGCCGGAGCCATTGGCCCTGTATCATGGTGGAAGCTAAGATCAGACAAAGAAGTTACTGGGCCTAAAATAAACTAGTCAAAACGTAACCTTCTATCATTTAAGACTTCTTTAAAGTCATTCAGTTTTACTTTTAAAACATTTCCAAACTGTCCTCTAAATATAAAATTCTGTAACATTATTTCTTTTAACATCTCCATGTCTATGATTTTTAAACTGAAACACTGTGCTTTACACAGGCTCAGATAACAGCCTTTAGCTGACATTGAATGAGAGAGACTCTGAGGCATTCAGGACTGGTACAGTGCACTCTCATAAACTTCTAAAATCAAACTTTATCTACCATCTTTTAACTCTATCCCAGCGTAAGGCATCTTTGCCAGAATTTACATGTATTTTTTTAAACAACCATAATTTACATTTGTCTTTTGCCCACATCAGGAAATTTAGACATTACAAATTTCCACTCAGATTGTGTCTCTGTCGCACTGGCCATTTCAGCCACAGCACACACCAGATTCAGATAAGCAAACTGTTTCAGCCAATCACAAGCTTATCTTTTGAAAGCAAAACATCAGCTCTAGTTCTTTCATGGTCAACACTATTCCTCCACGTTCAAAACACTAACAAGCTGTTTGTTTAATCAGATGCCTTTCTACATATTTTACATTTATCAACTGTTAATCCAGTAATACTGCTTCTACTTATTTGATCACATTTCATCTCAATTTTAGTTGTCAAGTTCTCAATTACTTCAATGTATTTTTCTAGGAGTTTATCAATCTGCACTTAGGATTCACACTAACTTTGAGTAGGTTAGCACTCTGCGCTTGTGATGCATTTTTGCAGTTATCATTGTAAATCATCCGTGAGATTAGTCTCTCTATATCATCTAAACCCTTTTTAAAGTGTTCCATTAAAACACAATCATCCCTTTACTTTTATGTATTTTGCAACTCATATTTTTAGTCATTATCTGTAATTTTACATCAACCTGTATTCATCAATTCACTAGCTCTTTCCTTCAAAAGGATTCCCTTAAGACTTCAATGTGTTGACCTTGTTTTAGATTTATCTCTTATTCTTTCTCAGACGAAAACTTTGATATCGTCATTTAAACACTGATCTACTTTCAAACCCACATTAATACCAGAAATTTCTGTTACTTTCACATATTTTTTTTTTTTTACCTTCTGAGTGGGCATTTACAATTATGGGCTAAATGGCCCTGCTGACCACAATTAAAACAACTCTCTGTCATCTGGTGGGTTCATGTGTCAGCCACAACTACAGCAGCACACACCTTTACTATAGTTTGATCATTGAGCTTGCAAACGGCTCAAACTTACTGCACACCCTTGCAGCAGTGTGTCCCGATCAGGAATGTAAACAGAGCCACTGATAAGCAGTTCTCTGTATTCTTTTACACCAGTGGCGGATTCAATTGCAATAGCCAAATCATAATCTTCATCATTATCATTGGCAGCACATTCATTTTCATAAACTGCACAGAAAATCATTCAACATATTCTAAGGGGTTTTCACTAAACATTTTCTTTTTTAACTTCACATTTCTTTGAAGTCAAAGCTTCAGAGCACACACATTTTCACTTTCAAGTGCCCTAGGCACAGATTTTTCACACACTTCTTACATACATGTTTGGCACACGCACAACAACCCTGTGGTTTGTCACCGTGTCCCTCAATTGACTCTTTTACCACCTTTAATCTTGTGGTACTCAGTGTTCCTTTATCAACTTCCCTATGTCTTTTATGCCCTTTTTTCCCACGTTGTTTCTTTATTGCACAGTATACTGGTGTGCAATATTTACTGTTAGATGCTCCCATGATGGCTGTTTTCTCTCTTTCACTACGGCCTGTGGATTTTCAATTTTCAGCGTGCTTTAACCAACTTTTCACCCAAAGTCAGAAGGGTTGAAATTAATTTCCGCTTACTCTCAATGTCTTTCTCTGGATGGCCCAGTTTCGGCCTGGAAATTTCTTGACCTGTGAGGTCTTTATTTCCTGCCCTTCTTAAAAACTTCCTTCCATTGATCAATTATTTCAGCTCCTTGAATTAATTTCCTAGTCACGAGTACTCGGCTTCGGTCTGGACAATATCTTGACCTTTTGTGGTCTCAATTTCCGTTCCCTATTTAAAAGCCTCCTTTTCCTCGTACCGCAGCTTTAGTTTCAGTTATTCAAATACAGCCATTATGGTTCACCATAACATTTTCTTTTCAAAAGAAATTCTTTTCAAATCCCCAAAAGTAAATGAATTTACTGTCTCTTACCAGAGATTTTTCTGTCGCCACTTGGGTTCTTTTTTGAGTTCCCTCTGGAAGTCCTCCCGGGCCTGAAGCGGCTGGTTCTCCTTCTCTCAATATTTTTCGAGGTGAGACTGAAGCCTATTGCTTTCAGGGCGTTTTCCCTCCACCGTCCGTTGATCAGACCCGGAAAGCCCTCAAGGAAAACTCATCCCACTTCTGACACCAAAATTGTAGTGGCAATTTTTCATTAAACAATCATCAACTGCGTAAGAGACACTCTGAAATTCAAATGATCATTAAAAAAGTATTTTATTCTTGCAAGAAGGCCCAGTTGCCACACAGAAGTCATTAGTACAGTCTGTGGAACAAGTGCGACGAAGGGAGGGAGGGCAGAGGAGCCTTTATAGTACCTTCAAGGTCTTCTGCTCACAGGCCCTTATCTAAACAAGGGAAGGTTTCTCTGCTAGTGACCTAATCCTGCTGAGTTTATTCCTACAAACTCAGAAGTCCCAAATGGGACCACCTCTGATCCCAAGGGGTCAGAGGTTCCCTTTTCCGCTGTCTCCCCCTTTGTCTCACAGTGTTCACATTAATAATTATATTGAAAAATCAGGAGCACACCTAGAGTGTGAAAATTAAAATTCCCATTACAGTCACTAATGATGTGACACAAATTATTTTACTGAAAAACTTTTAGCTTTGCAGTCCAACAAAGTGCAATGTGTCGATAAAATATTTTAAAACACAAAAATAGACTTTTCTTGGTCTGGACGATATATCGTTTAAGCATCGATACTATGATATGTGTATCTGCGATAGCCAGTAGAAAAAAAATCCTTAGCATTGAGCCCTGACTTTATTGTATTACAACAAACATGATATTTACATACCTCACAAATTTTGATGAACTTGGAGGGTTCCTCTTTAAGGAAGTAAGGAAACCCAAAAAGGACAACTGCTCTTCTATGTTGGTTTGAGCTCTGCAATGAAAAACATTGTTTTAAATAAAAACTAATAGTCATAAGCCACTTTTCCACTGTCAGGCCAGTGCAAGCCAGGGCAAACAGCGTGCCGGGAGAGGGCCAATAGCCTCGGACCTCGAGCACCGAGGCCAAAATCAAGTTGCGTTTCCACTTTCAGGCCAGTAGCTCTGCAGTGATTACCTAAAACCCACCCTTAACATGCCTCCATAGAACAACATCAGACAACCCCACCATTACTTAAAGACTTGAGATTCTAGTATCGATATTTGACCAGTGTTTTACAATAAAAATGTTACAGTGACATTAACTTATTACTTTGTGTCAGGAGTGCTTATAAATCATGCTGAATCAAACTGGTATTTATCATTTCATATAAAAGAGCATCAACAAATGGAAAAAAAAGGGAAAGGGAAAAAAGAGACATATAAAACATATGTGTATTTATTATCGCTATGGTTAGCATAAGTAGCCTTTAGCATCACATATAAATATATACCTGCTTCATACAGTGATCAGAATCTCCATTGAATCGCAACACTCGCTGGTGTCTTAAAGCGAGTTTTGAACTGAAAATTGCTAAAATTGTCTTAAATGTTTAAGTTAGCTCGTAGCCTGATAAAATAACATGATACATTTATTTTATAAAATAAAAAACCTCCAAAAAGCTCTGGCCATTTGCCCCGAGGAAGCCCAGATGAGGCCTGATCAAGCCCTGGAAGTGACAGTGGAAGCACGACTGGCCCTGGAACGCACTAGCATGCTCGATTTTGGCCCGATAGTGGAAACACGCCTATGCTGTTGCATGGAAATTTTAATTAATCAGGCATGTGACACTGAAACCATTTTTCTAAAAATAAATTAACATATACTCACATCATCTGCAAGAGACTGAATCATGGTCTTGAGTTCTCCAATGTTTTTGGCTTGGTACAACCGCAAAAATCCTTTCAGGTAACATTACTCATCAAGCCCATGGAAAAAGGTCGCCTTAATGTCGGTGGACACTATGCGTCGAAATTTTGCAGCAATCTAGTAAAATGACAGACCCACAATTAGAATATTACAGGTTTTTTTTTTTTTTTTTTTTTTTTTTTTTTTTTAACAATTGCTAGGACACATTTCTCAATACTGAGGTCACCTTTTCAGTTTTCAAAATAGTAGCCTATGTAAACGTGCAGATTGGCCTGTAGTTTTGGTAATGGTTGTCTGTAAGAGACAAGAAATCATGCAAAGAAAGATTAATTGAAAGATATATTCATTGAATTTATTTTGTGCCAAACCAGTGATAAATTATCCACAGTTTAACCCACATAGACTGTTGTGTTTACTGTGTGAAGAGTTTTGAGAAATGGGTTCTAAAGATTAAAATAAACAAATAAATAAATAAGTGTTTTAAGTTTTAGAATAGGTAGTTTAAAAAAGATGGTTTATAATGCAAGTGTGACAGGTGGATAATCTGGAGTGTTTGTTTTGGTTCAGTGGAATGGGGTAACTCTAAGTGGTTGCGTATATTTTAATTGGCAAGGCACGCCTACTGGCGTTGAACTGCAGCCTGATAGTGAGAACACCTGTGCGGCACAATTATAGATGGTGCGTTAGGTTCTAGGGCATGATAAAAAGCCTGTTTAAGCGGAGCATTGTGATTCCTCTCTGTGTGGTGCCCAGAAATAGGATACCGGTGTATTTTGCTTTGCATCTTCTGGAAGGTGTGTGCGTGAAGTGGCAAGTGCAGGGAGTATAACGTTCGCTTTAACTTAATTCCCCTACGAGGTGCGGCCCAGGAGCGCTAGCTGCTGTTCTCTTTTAATACTACCATTGGTGAAATTGATTCGCTGTCCCGTTCGCCCGACTGACGCGGAGTGCTTTGGACTACGGTTCCGACCGCGCTCGTTGTGAGCTCTGCTCGCATATGAAAGGTCATGCTACTGCGCTCTGGGAGCTGTTATATCCAATTACTATGCTGGTAGCGGAGTCTATTTAGCGCCACTTGAACGATCTTAAATATTAGTTTTAAGGAGGAAGTGCAATGTCATTGTGACCGTGTAATTTTCTTTTTCTTTTTTTCTTGTTTTGATTGTTTGTTTTTGGTAAATCTAATTGCCATTATCCCCTACTGGAAGTGCAATTTCATTGTGACTGTTTGTCATTTCTTTTCTTTTTGTTCTCTGGTTTGTTTGCTGTTTATAAATCTAATTGCCAGTTTGCCTCTATTTGACCACCGCAAGAACTGCGATAGTGAAGCTTAACCGAAGGGGGGAGTGTATTTTCCTTCTTTTTGTATTTGTTTTATTTTTGGGTGTCACCGGCTTTAAATATTGTTTTCTCACAGGTTTGCTGTGTGGGTTGTCCTTTCTGTGAAAGTGAGCTAATTGTGGTCTCTTGTTTAATGTGGGTAACTAATTGGTAAACTGTGAATGAGACCTATTAGAGGTTTTTAATTAAATAATTTTCCTGTGAGCAATAAATATTGTACTTTTGTAAGTCACGTCTCTGTCTTTGATGCAAACCGAACCAGCAGGGTCCTTCTCATTGTGGTAATTCATTTGGTTTAAATTTCCTTTTAGTGGTATTTTTATTATTATTTACTTTCCTGGGTTGAGAGGTAACCTAGGTGGCGTAGTCGGAGTTAATAATTTAGCCAAAGGTTACAAATTGGCGTATAGTCGGCAGGATTTCATTTTGTGTGTGAAGCAGAGACGTGACTGTTATTTTTGTTTGTGATACCAATTTATTTTTTTATTTTTACTTATTGTTTGGAACAGCAGCTAGCGCATTAGAATATTGTATTGTACTTTCCTCTCCTGTGTTTTTTTTGTTTTGTTTTTTTGTGTTTGTTTATCATTTAGATCGTCACTATGGAGGAGGAGATGCAACAATTGCGAGATATGGTAGCCCAACTCAAGGCTGATAATGAACACCTGCGACAAGAACGCTTAGTGGTTCAGGCAGGTCCGAGTGTTGCGCCCTCTGAATCTAATCAAAGGGGGGCAGGGTTGGACATGGGCTCAAGATCCTCCTCCAATGGTAATTCAGTGGTGACTGAAAGGTTGATTTATGTTCCTAGGGAGAGGAAATGTCCTGTTTTTAGGGGCCGCACCGGAATTTCTTTGGCTGATTGGCTAGAGGAAGTGAAGGCCAGCATGTGTGTTCGCCATTTATCTAATTTTGATAAAGCACATTTCCTGTATGACCATTTAGAGGGGGAAGCTAGGGAAGAAATCAAATTTAGACCTAGTGATGACCGGGAAGACCCAGATAAAGTTATTGAAATACTTACTGAGCTGTATGGCTGCCCAGATTCATATATTGTTTTGCAGGAGAATTTCTTCTCTCGACGACAGCTAGAGGGGGAGACACTCCAGGAATTTTCACATGCCCTTCTTGGCTTAATGTCAAAAGTAATTAAAAATGCTCCAAATGGTATGCCCAATTCTGAGGTCTTGTTGCGTGACCAATTCGTAGAGTATGTGCTGGATTCTGCCCTTCGCAGGGAATTAAAGCAGTTTGTACGCCAACACTCTAGGGCGACTTTACTTGATGTCAGAGGGGAAGCCATCAGATGGGAAAGGGAGGGTATGTTGAGGGGTACTGGGGTTCGTAGTTTGTCAACCTCTTCTACTTATGGGCAGCAGTATGGGGTTTATGGGGCTGCGCCAGCTTCCACAAACTCTGAATTATCGGAGCTAAAAGAGATGCTCAAAAAGCAACAAGAACAGCTTGATCAGTTAACCCGTAATATGACTTTGCTTCAAAATGCCCCAAGAAGTCTCCCTTTTTCCCCAACGCCCTTTAATAGGGGTTCAGTTATCTGTAGGAAGTGCCAACAGCCTAGTCATTTTGCCCGTGAATGTAGTTCCCAAAGTTTGTCACCGAGGGTTAATCCCCCCCCTTCACGTCACCCTCAGCCAGTAGTGCCAAGATCCCAGTCCACTGTTACCTTTCAGGAAAACTAGAATCTTCTGTGCTCCCGAGCCACAGTTCAGAAGGTTATGTGTTTGGCTCAGATACTGTTTTTTCCCCGGTAGAGCACATGGCCCCGTTATTATCACCATGCCCCCATGTGACGGTTAGTGTGGGTGGGGTGTTAGTTCCCTGCTTGTTAGACACCGGTTCAATGGTGTCAACGGTGACGGAAAGTTT
The DNA here is from genome assembly GCF_951802725.1 of Rutilus rutilus. Taxonomy (NCBI): domain Eukaryota; kingdom Metazoa; phylum Chordata; class Actinopteri; order Cypriniformes; family Leuciscidae; genus Rutilus; species Rutilus rutilus. The sequence goes on from NC_140227.1 coordinate 11,767,070, forward strand.
TTATTTGCAGAACTTTGAACCGTGGGGTGCGGAAAAACTCCACTCATGTCACTGGTTGCAGCTTAAGGCGGCCAATGGTCTAGATATTCCATATATAGGCTATTTAGAGTTGGATGTGGAAGTTTTTGGCAAAGTGATTCCTAAACGTGGGGTGCTCATAGTTAAAGATTCTTCAGGTACTCCTACTAAGGTCTCCGGTATTTTGGGCATGAATGTCATTCGAGAATGTTACCACGAATTGTTTGGGCAGTATGGACCGACTCTTTTTGAAACCGCTTTAGTGCAGCATGCCCCTGACTCTTGGCAACAAGCCTTACAAAAGTGTCATCAAGCTCAAGTTCAGGCCCCTTTGGACTCTTCAGCTCGCGTACGGGTTCGAGGGGGCAGGTGTATTTGTGTACCAGGTGGCACCCTGAAGTTTATTCCGGCGACTTGTTCCCAGCAGCATACTGGATCGACTGTAGTATTTGAGCCTTCTGGTGGTGGGCTAGCAGCCGGTCTTTTGACTTCCCCTGCCATTGTTAGGGTAGTTCGTGGACAGGTTTATGTTCCAGTCATTAATGTGGGAGTAGTGGATGTTAACCTTTATGCACGAACGGTTCTTGGTACTATCAGCCCTGTAACTGTGGTGAGTTTACCCCAAGGTGTAGAGGATGTTCCCTTGCGCTTGCAGGCCACCGTATCTTCCCAAATGACTGTAGGTCTTCTACAAGACAAGATAGATTCTCTTGATCTGTCTCCGATGACCCCTGAAGAACAGTGTCAAGTCAGGGCTTTATTGTCCAGGTATTCTTCTGTGTTTTCGAAGCATGATAGTGATCTGGGCTGTACTACGTTGATCACACATGAGATTCCCTTAATTGATGAGGTTCCTGTTAGGCAGCGGTATAGACGCATTCCTCCATCAGAATATGAGGCCGTTAAGGCTCACATCAATCAGTTGTTGGAAACTAAGATTATAAGAGAAAGTAGCAGCCCCTATGCTTCTCCCATTGTCCTGGTGAAGAAAAAGGATGGTAGCCTGCGACTGTGTGTTGACTATCGTCAACTTAACAGCAAGACCAGAAAGGATTCGTTTCCTTTACCAAGAATTGAGGAATCCTTGGATGCTCTTGCAGGTGCCAGGTGGTTCACCACAATGGACCTTGCTAGTGGCTACAATCAGGTCCCTGTGGTTGAAAAGGACAGACCGAAGACTGCCTTCTGCACACCTTTTGGGCTATATGAGTGGAATAGGATGGCCTTCGGCCTGTGCAATGCACCTAGCACATTTCAGAGATTGATGGAGCGTATGTTTGGCTCGCAACATTTCCAATCGTTGTTGCTGTATTTGGACGATGTTATTGTCTTTTCCTCCACCGTGTCTGAACATTTGCAACGGCTGGAGGTGGTCCTGAAGCGTCTACAACAAGAGGGATTAAAGGCCAAATTGGAGAAGTGCTCGTTTCTTCAGTCTGAGGTGAACTACCTGGGGCATTTGATTACTGCCCAAGGAGTGGCTACTGATCCAAAAAAAATTGAGGCAGTTGCTAATTGGCAGCCCCCCCAGCAGGTTTCAGAACTTCGGTCATTTCTGGGCTTCGCAAGCTATTACAGGCGATTCGTGGAGTCTTTTGCCAAAATGGCTGCCCCACTTCATCGCCTGGTAGCTGACCTGACTGGAGCTAACCGGAAGGGCCCAGCCCGTTCTTGCAAGGAGGCCTGGACAGAGGAGTGTCAGCAGAGCTTTGATACGCTGAAGCAACGGTTGGTGAGTGCTCCAGTGCTGGCTTATGCTGACTTCTCCTTGCCATTCATTTTAGAAGTGGATGCCAGTTATAGCGGATTGGGAGCCGTCCTGTCACAGGAACAGGAGGGCAGAGTTCGACCAGTAGCCTATGCTAGTCGCGGCTTAAGGCCTTCGGAGAGGAACATGTCCAATTATAGTTCCATGAAACTTGAATTTCTTGCCCTTAAATGGGCAATGAGCGAGAAGTTCCGTGAGTATTTACTTGGACACAAGTGTGTGGTATATACGGACAATAATCCCCTGAGTTACCTCAATACCGCTAAACTCGGCGCTTTAGAACAGAGATGGGCTGCCCAACTCGCCGCTTTTGACTTCAGCATCAAGTATCGCTCTGGACGGAGTAATCGTAACGCTGATGCCCTCTCGCGACAGCATCCCGCTGGACCTGTGCTTGAGGCTATGATTCCAGGAAGTTCCCTGCCAGAGCCTCTCCAACAAGTCGCTTCTATTAGACCCATGAGAGGGGTACAAGCATCCATTACCGCTTTCCCTGGCTATTCTTCTACGGATTTTCACAGGCTACAGGAAGCAGATGCAGCATTGGGAGTATTCCTGAAGTTATGGAAAAGAGGGAAATACCCTTCACCTGAGGAGCGGCGAGAGCTGTGTGCAGATGCGGGTAAACTCCTGAAACAGTGGAAGCGTTTACAGGTGAAGGATGGCGTAGTGTATCGTCAGTGTTACCGTCCCCAGGGCGGTGAGGCCTTCCTTCAACTGTTGCTCCCGACATCGTTAAAGACTATGGTGATGCAGCAGCTTCATGATGAGCACGGCCATCAGGGAGTGGAGCGTACAACCGAGCTGGTGCGACAAAGGTGTTTCTGGCCAGGTATGAGTGAGGATGTGAAACGTTGGTGCCAGCAATGTGAACGATGTACTGTTGCTAAGGATGTCTTCCCTCGAGTGCAGACATATATGGGTCATTTGTTGGCTTCAAGGCCTAACCAAATTCTGGCCATCGACTTCACTTTGATTGAGCCATCCCAGAATGGAATGGAGAATGTTCTCGTGCTGACAGATGTGTTTTCCAAGTACACCCAAGCTGTGCCTACCCGTGACCAGAGAGCATCTACGGTGGCAACGGTTTTGGCGAATGAATGGTTCTACAAGTTTGGAGTTCCTGGTCGCATCCACTCGGACCAGGGGAGGAATTTTGAAAGCACTCTTATCCAACAGTTGTGTGCCTTGTATGGCATTGAACGGAGTCGGACCACCCCAGCCCATCCTACTGGAAATGGCCAATGTGAGCGATTCAATCGCACGCTGCACAATCTGCTGCGTACTCTGCCTTCCTGTAAGAAGAAGAACTGGGCAGCCTATCTCCCTCAAGTGGTTTTTTCGTATAACACTACTCCACACCAGTCTACAGGTGAATCCCCATATTTCTTAATGTTTGGGCAAGACCCACAGTTGCCTGTTGATTTCCTCTTGGGCAGAATTGATGCACCGACTCACGGCAGTGTCCATGATTGGATTAATGATCACCAAGCAAGACTTCAGGTGGCCTTTGATGGAGCTAGAAGTCGCATGAAGGCTGCAGCAGACTGTAGGAAAGAGCGACATGATCGGAGAGTACAGGATGAGCCTTTGAGTCAAGGTCAGCTGGTGTATTTGCGGGACCTTTGTGTGCGAGGCCGGGCAAAGATCCAAGATTGCTGGAGTTCTGTTCCTTATAAAGTGCTGCGAGCCCCGACACCTGGGGGGTCAGTGTATACTATTGCTCCTGTTGAGGATTTGAAGAAAGTTAGACACGTGCACCGTACTCTGCTAAGAGTCCAACCGACCGGCCAGAATGTGGCAGAACCCTTTAATTCTTTCCTTGTCGAGTCTGATCAATCATCGGAGGACTCTGGGGAGGATGATGCACTGGATACCTGGCTGGTGGTGCCGTCAGGGCAAGAAGTCCCTCCCCCGACGACGGTACCCTTCACTGTTCATTCACCCCCACGTGGTGTCCCTCTTCTGCCCCAACCTCTTGAGGGTGCCTCTACATCATCTAGTACAGTTCTTGAGCCTCCTCTGGTCCATGGTCATTTGCCTAGTGATCCCTCTGTGACCTCTGAAGATACCGCCATTACGGTAGGAGCACCATTACGTCAGACCACCCGAAAAACTGCAGGCTACCATTCCAATGTCCATCATTTGCCAGAGACAATGGGGGGCGGAGGAGGTCTTGTGAATTCTCAAGTAACTGTTAGTAACAATTTTCCCACTCTTTTTAGGCCCTGGAGCTAATATCGTCGGGTCGCCGGATTTAAAACCAGGGGGTAGAATGTGACAGGTGGATAATCTGGAGTGTTTGTTTTGGTTCAGTGGAATGGGGTAACTCTAAGTGGTTGCGTATATTTTAATTGGCAAGGCACGCCTACTGGCGTTGAACTGCAGCCTGATAGTGAGAACACCTGTGCGGCACAATTATAGATGGTGCGTTAGGTTCTAGGGCATGATAAAAAGCCTGTTTAAGCGGAGCATTGTGATTCCTCTCTGTGTGGTGCCCAGAAATAGGATACCGGTGTATTTTGCTTTGCATCTTCTGGAAGGTGTGTGCGTGAAGTGGCAAGTGCAGGGAGTATAACGTTCGCTTTAACTTAATTCCCCTACGAGGTGCGGCCCAGGAGCGCTAGCTGCTGTTCTCTTTTAATACTACCATTGGTGAAATTGATTCGCTGTCCCGTTCGCCCGACTGACGCGGAGTGCTTTGGACTACGGTTCCGACCGCGCTCGTTGTGAGCTCTGCTCGCATATGAAAGGTCATGCTACTGCGCTCTGGGAGCTGTTATATCCAATTACTATGCTGGTAGCGGAGTCTATTTAGCGCCACTTGAACGATCTTAAATATTAGTTTTAAGGAGGAAGTGCAATGTCATTGTGACCGTGTAATTTTCTTTTTCTTTTTTTCTTGTTTTGATTGTTTGTTTTTGGTAAATCTAATTGCCATTAGCCCCTACTGGAAGTGCAATTTCATTGTGACTGTTTGTCATTTCTTTTCTTTTTGTTCTCTGGTTTGTTTGCTGTTTATAAATCTAATTGCCAGTTTGCCTCTATTTGACCACCGCAAGAACTGCGATAGTGAAGCTTAACCGAAGCGGGGAGTGTATTTTCCTTCTTTTTGTATTTGTTTTATTTTTGGGTGTCACCGGCTTTAAATATTGTTTTCTCACAGGTTTGCTGTGTGGGTTGTCCTTTCTGTGAAAGTGAGCTAATTGTGGTCTCTTGTTTAATGTGGGTAACTAATTGGTAAACTGTGAATGAGACCTATTAGAGGTTTTTAATTAAATAATTTTCCTGTGAGCAATAAATATTGTACTTTTGTAAGTCACGTCTCTGTCTTTGATGCAAACCGAACCAGCAGGGTCCTTCTCATTGTGGTAATTCATTTGGTTTAAATTTCCTTTTAGTGGTATTTTTATTATTATTTACTTTCCTGGGTTGAGAGGTAACCTAGGTGGCGTAGTCGGAGTTAATAATTTAGCCAAAGGTTACACAAGGCAATACTGTATTACAAAAGTAACAGTTAACCCATGTTTTAATAAAGAATGCTGACCTGTCTGTGGGTAAATAAAGCAGGCCATCTGCTCCTCACATCTTTAGCTGCTAACCTGTTTAGGATCCGTTCACACATAACGTTAATCTCTAAAATGTAAAAAAAAACGTATAAAAGGCTCATGTGTGAAAGCAACTACGTTAACATTAAACCACTAACGTTAACGTTATGTATATTAAATGGACTCAATGGAAACGGGTCAACGGAAGAGGACGACATTTCTGAGGCAAAATTATAATAAATTTAAACCATTTTCGGACTTTTTGCCACCTAGGAAATACATTAAATTAATCTTAGACAAAACCAGTTGAGATTAACTAACGTTACTTTAACTTACCATAAACAGCCTAGAAGAATATGGCACCTTCCCGTTCAGCTGTGGTCCAAGTTACGTCGTGTAACGTAACGTGGCAAACATGTTCAAAAGCTCAACACGTCTGAAATATCACATAAAAAGATTCATTTGAACACTTATTGCTTAAGAAGCATAAGTATAACAGTTCAATCTCTATTACTTATTGCCGTTTCCTTCTCTTAAAGGTAACTTAACCTGAATGCATTATTTTAAAACGGGCAATAACAAGTTACGCATTCGTGTATAATCAAGACGGAAATGAAAAATAACAAAAATATTATTATTTATCGGGATTATTTTAACGTTGAAACGCTTCACTAACAGCCTTACTAAACTGTAAAGATAAGAAACACACTATTTTAAAATAACCTCAATGGAAACTACTGGAATTTCTGAGGCAAAATTATTATAGATTTAAACCTTCTTCTGAATTTTCGCTTCCTAGCAAATAAATTAAATTACCCTTAGAGAAAACCAGTCTATTAAGACATTGCATTTTAAATTAACTTACCATAAACCGTCTTTCTTTGCTTCTGAAGAAACGGAGGAGAAAATCGCGCCCTCTCATTCAAGTCAATCAAGTGTCGTCTGTGTCGTACTCCCGGGCGTCCGGCGCATGCGCAGGGAAAATTAAGACTCAGAGGTCTAGTGAACTATCTATTAGTAGAATCAACTAATGTTTTTATTTTATATCAGTGCATTGCCACCAAGCCATTAGTTTAATAAACCTTAACTAAAAATGTTTTGTTATCTGAACAACATTAGTGCATCTAAGTTGATTTGACAAAAGAAAATATGTTGTGTTAACAAATCATGGAAATAATTTTTTACAGTGCATTTACAGTCTTTGACTAATGTCTGACGAGGAGAACTGGCCCATGCATGCTCTATTGATGTAAATCACGAAACTTTGAGATGATTGACAGCTGTACAGCGAATGAGAGAGCGCTGAGTTCATAACTGATGCAAATCAGGAAGAGGAGATGCACATCTTGCTCTGTTCGCTGTTTGAGCTCTTCAGATTGCATAATTCAGTGGAAAATGAATAGAAATGTTATTCTGTATGACGAAATATTTTACGAACATGTGATAATTAATCATTGTTTCTCCAAATATGCGCACCATTGGACTAATAGCCCTGGCGGATGCTGTATATTGCATGTATTTGAACACAAATAAACCGGAGAAGACGTGAATTAATGCTTTTTGAGTGATGATTTCTATTCAAAATAACGTTACAGATTAATTATTTTGCACTCCTGGCATAAATTAAGAAACCAATTGCAAACCAATTTAATCATAAACAGTGGTCAAATATCGAAGCTGGAGTCTTAAACCTTTCTAATGATGCTCAGTTTGTCCAGATCAAGTAAGAGTGTGATGTTTTAACGAGTAAGGCATGTTGAACAACAATAATATGGGGCCGTATGTGATCTTTGCCTCGAAAGGGGTTAAGAATGTCTTTAAATGCCAATCCCAATGCATCTTTTTCATTATCTGCATGTATATTAAAATTACCAACAATTAGGACTTTATCTGCAGCCAGTACTAACTCTGATAGAAAGTAGAGGGTGACACGGGAGTGGATTTTCCAACCTCTCCCGTTCCACTCCCACAAAAAAAAATCCTATCCCGTCCCAATCCCACGAAAAAACATCCAATCCCGTCCCAATCCCAGAAGAATGACTCCTATTCCCTCCCACTCCCGTGTTGTGTTTTTTTTACCGGAATCTGTCAGTTACAGTAAAAAAAAATACAGTACAGATAGTGGTCTTTTCATGAGAGCCGCACTGATAGTACAAAGTCAGTAGGAGAGCCATTTTACCGCAAAGCATAAAAAGTTGTTACATCCAGTCATAAATACCATGTCTGCTTATCAATCTGTCACAGTCAATATGTAATAAATACAAAAGGGTGAGGAAAAAAACAGTCTTCATGATTTACCAGTCAAATTTGTAACTGAGACAAGATGATTTCCCTTAATGAAAAAAAAAAAAGAAAAAAAAAAAAAGAGGATTTCCAGAATACATTCATCCCAGAATGACCAATGGCAATTTTTTTCTACATTAGCCTATCATGCATCCAACCATCCAAGAAAGACCACCATAACTGGCATCTCCACAGATACTGGATATGTTTACATGCACAACTTTTGTTTCATTCGGACTGAATTCATTCCGATTGGTGAATCTGAATGTATTGTAGTTTAGCCTACATGAACGCTAAACATTGTGATGTGATACATGATCGGGTTGATGTGCGTGTTTATAAGTCAAAAGATTCAAATCGGAATAGATTTTTTTGACATGCGCACTGCACAAATATACAAAGTTTCCCACTGTTGTTGCTTAATAACCATTCTCATATCGTGGTTTGTGATTTGTTTTAAACAGCAGACTTAATATTTATCCAATTCTGGTCATAATTTGGAGACTATGAACATATGAACCGTTGTGCCGTGCTGTTTGAATTTATAACGCAGTAAAAATGCCCAAAACCAGTCGTCTGTGGATGAGAATCTGAAACAAGGACTGGTGAGCCTTTGTCCTGCTCTACTTCACAGATGCTGACTGAAAGGAGAATTATAGAATGACAGGACACTCATTTATATGACACTTTATTCATCAGGAGTTTCGGTTTTCAATCGATCAAGTGTTTACATGTTCTCTCGATAAACCACCCCATTCAATCCGATCGAAATAATTTGTAATAGAGCTGACACTTTGAGTTTGCAATGGGTTGTTATTGCCCTACTTGTTTTTAATGTTTTTATGAAATATCTGTAGTGACTGATCATATCACCATATGTTTTACCGCCATGCGAGCCACAAATTAAAGCTTGGCGAGCCACGATGCTCGCGAGCCGCGCAATGAGTAACACTCAGCATAGCACAGTTTATGTTACTTTATTGAACTGAAAGCCATTTTAAACAATTCACATTAAAACACATTAAATTTCCTGTAAATCATCCATGCAAACACACACACAGGCACGCATATTACAGCCATCAACTGGTACGGGTGTGTGGAGCACGTCATTCACTTTACCAGCCACACCAGAGCAAACAGGAGAGCATAAAGAAACAGGGCAAATAAAATTTAGTTCAACATTTAAATATATAGTTTATTTATAGAAACTGTATATTTGAGTTGGGTATCATAGTTTTATTACGATTCCCGGTCCCGCCCACTCCCGCTGACATTTTTCACAAGATTCCCGAAAAAATGTCAGCCTCTAATAGAAAGTCAGCAAATTCTTTGATAAAGTCTGTATGGTGCCCTGGTGGCCTGTATACAGTAGCCAGCACAAATCTCAAATGTGATTTATCATTTACACAATACACTCACCTAAAGGATTATTAGGAACACCTGTTGAATTTCTCATTAATGCAATTATCTAATCAACCAATCACATGGCAGTTGCTTCAATGCATTTAGGGGTGTGGTCCTGGTCAAGACAATCTCCTGAACTCCAAACTGAATGTCAGAATGGGAAAGAAAGGTGATTTAAGCAATTTTGAGCGTGGCATGGTTGTTGGTGCCAGACGGGCCGGTCTGAGTATTTCACAATCCGCTCAGTTACTGGGATTTTCATGCACAACCATTTCTAGGGTTTACAAAGAATGGTGTGAAAAAGGAAAAACATCCAGTATGCGGCAGTCCTGTGGGCGAAAATGCCTTGTTGATGCTAGAGGTCAGAGGAGAATGGGCCGACTGATTCAAGCTGATAGAAGAGCAACTTTGACTGAAATAACCACTCGTTACAACCGAGGTATGCAGCAAAGCATTTGTGAAGCCACAACACGCACAACCTTGAGGCGGATGGGCTACAACAGCAGAAGACCCCAACGGGTACCACTCATCTCCACTACAAATAGGAAAAAGAGGCTACAATTTGCACGAGCTGACCAAAATTGGACAGTTGAAGACTGGAAAAATGTTGCCTGGTCTGATGAGTCTCGATTTCTGTTGAGACATTCAGATGGTAGAGTCAGAATTTGGCGTAACAGAATGAGAACATGGATCCATCATGCCTTGTTACCACTGTGCAGGCTGGTGGTGGTGGTGTAATGGTGTGGGGGATGTTTTCTTGGCACACTTTAGGCCCCTTAGTGCCAATTGGGCATCGTTTAAATGCCACGGCCTACCTGAGCATTGTTTCTGACCATGTCCATCCCTTTATAACCACCATGTACCCATCCTCTGATGGCTACTTCCAGCAGGATAATGCACCATGTCACAAAGCTCGAATCATTTCAAATTGTTTTCTTGAACATGACAATGAGTTCACTGTCCTAAAATGGCCCCCACAGTCACCAGATCTCAACCCAATAGAGCATCTTTGGGATGTGGTGGAACGGGAGCTTCGTGCCCTGGATGTGCATCCCACAAATCTCTGTAGCGACTGCGAGGATGAACCAAACACAAACTAATCTTCTTCCAGAAGATTAGTTCAAACTTTCCACTTCCTGCCGAACAAAGGGGCAGATTTGGTCAGGACTTCGCATCCTCATCAATCTTGTCATGGGGGTCCAGGCGCCACCGGTCTGGCTATTTAACCCTCTGGGGACCAAGCTGTTTTTGGGGCCCTTGAGATGTTCTGACATGCTCTGACATTTGTGCTTTTTTCAGTTATTTATAAACATGTTAATGGCAAAGGTGTAAATTCACTCTATATAGCACAAACAGGCCTACCATAATATGCGAGCAACATGTATGTAGATGTTTGTATTTTTAACCCTCATGTGGTGTTCGGGTCATTTTGACCCGGAGAAGATTTTCTTTTTCCTGAAAATACTAGTTAATGTTATCGCTTTGGACTGAAACTTAGTGACTTTTTTCACAAATGGTATGACTACTTCTGAAATGTTTTGTGACAATTTTCTTAATTTTTTAGGGGGGGTTTTGTCACCTTGTCACACTTGTGGTGTTCCCGGTCAAAAATGACCGGCCTATAAAAAATAGCTTATAAATCACTCATTATACCATATTTTCACCCAATCTTGGATTCAATCTTTTTGTCAACTTGTTCTCTTTCAATTAGGACTGGTTTTATATTTCTATTTGCATCTGATTAATCATGGGCCTCATTTATCTGAGAGTAGGCATCTCATTTTTTGAGTAAAAAACAAATAATTTATGAGTAAATTTGGAAATATGAAAAAAAAATATGAAAAAAATGGCTACTGTTGATCACACTAGTCTACTCTAATATTTCACCAGGAATTTTGTTTTGAAACTTTTGTTGTGTAAAAAATATGGCACATAGTCACACTTGTGGTGTTCCTGGTCAAAAATGACCGGCCTATAAAAAATAGCTTATAAATCACTCGTTATGCAATATTATCACCCAATATTGGATTCAATCTTTTTGTCCACTTGTTCTCTTTCAATTAGGACTGGTTTTATATTTCTATTTGCATCTGATTAATTGTAGGCCTCATTTATTTGAGAGTAGGCATCTCAATTTTTGAGTAAAAAAAAACATTATTTTTGAATAATTTTGGAAAAATAAAAGAAAATCTGAAGAAAATTGGCACTGTTGATCACACTAGTCTACTTTAATTTTTCACCAGGAATTTTGTTTTGTTTGTGTTCCACTGGGCCATTGAGGGCCATTGTGGGCCATTGTTTCAATTGGCCATTGAAAGTGAATGGGAGAGACCAATGCATCCAATGAATGGAACAACACAAAATATGTATCATTTTAAAGCTTAGAATCTCAGCTTTTTAATGCATCTAATCACTTTGATCAACTCCTAACGACTGCTGAGTTATCACTCTAAAACTGAGTGTACCCCCTGCAAGCGCCACCTAGCTGCGAAATAAATAATCATAATATTTTTCAAAACTATTACCTTGATCAACTTAAAATAGGTGTCATTTGAAAGCTTAGAGTCTGAAATTTACAATGAATGTAGCCAATTTGATGAACTCCTAAGTAGTGCTGAGTTATTTGCTGATAATTAGAAGAAAAAAAAATCATAATTTATAAACTACTTTTTTGTATTACATTCAGCAATATGTCAAATACATCATACAGCTCAGATAGTCCTGTGTCATATGTCATTTGAAAGGTCTCAATGAGTAGAATACAACAAGCATAATTGTTTCAGGCTTTTTACTAAACTTGAGCTAGGTTTTTCTAAAAGAAGCCCTTCAAGAGACCCATGTGTAAACCATGTATGGTTTCAGAATTTTAGACACATTTCTGCTCGTAACTTCATGAAACATGCTCCGATTGTGGAAAATGACACATCCTTATTTACAGCAGATGCTTACAATTAAAATGAGTCCATACTCAACATAATCCATCACTCAGAACTAAAGATATTCCTCATGGAGTTCTAACACAAAAAAATACCACAGACGCACAGACTCACGTAGCCAATCAAGGTAGCTTAGACTTGGCCTTTTTACTCGTATCTTCATGAAACATACATCGATCATGAAAAATGGCACACCGTTATTTACAGCAGGAGCTCACAATTAAAAAGAGCCCAAACTAAATATATTCCATCAATCAGATCTAAAGATATTCCTCATGGCGTTCTAACACAGAAAATACCACAGACGCATCTAGCCAAGTATATACTCATGAAGCACTCGCGTTTGGTTTTCGCTCATAACTTCACGAAGCATGCACAGATCGTAGAAAACTGTACATCATTATTTTCAGCAGACTATCATGATTAAAAACAGCCCAAACTCAGCATAATCCATCACTCAGATCTAAAGATATTCCTAATGGAGTTGTAACACACAAACCCCAACAGGCGCACACAGAGCCTTGAATATAGATGTAGCCTAGCACTTATGTCGCGTTTTAACTCATAACTCAATGAAGCATGCATAAATTGTGGAAAACGGCACAGCATTATTTACATGAGATTGTTAAGATTAAAAAGAGCCCAAACTCACCATAATCCATCACTCAGATCTAAAGATATTCCTCATGGACTTCTAACACATGTCTCTCCCATTCACTTTCAATGGCCAACTGAAACAATGGCCCTCAATGGCCCAGTGGAACACCACAAGAGTAACTCTGTGCCATTTTTTACAAAACAAAAGTTTCAAAACAAAATTCCTGGTGAAATATTAGAGTAGACTAGTGTGATCAACAGTAGCCATTTTTTTTCATATTTTTTTTTCATATTTCCAAATTTACTCATAAATTATTTGTTTTTTACTCAAAAAATTAGATGCCTACTCTCAGATAAATGAGGCCCATGATTAATCAGATGCAAACAGAAATATAAAACCAGTCCTAATTGAAAGAGAACAAGTTGACAAAAAGATTGAATCCAAGATTGGGTGAAAATATGGTATAATGAGTGATTTATAAGCTATTTTTTATAGGCCGGTCATTTTTGACCGGGAACACCACAAGTGTGACTATGTGCCATATTTTTTACAAAACAAAAGTTTCAAAACAAAATTCCTGGTGAAACATTAGAGTAGACTAGTGTGATCAACAATACCAATTTTCTTCAGATTTTATTTAATATTTCCAAAATTATTCAAAAATTAAAAAAGAATTACTCAAAAAATGAAATGCCTACTCTCAAATAAATGAGGCCTATGATTATTCAGATGCAAATCAAAATATAAAACCAGTCCTAATTGAAAGAGAACATGTTGACAAAAAGATTGAATCCAAGATTGGGTGAAAATATGGTATAATGAGTGATTTATAAGATATTGTTTATAGGCCGGTAATTTTTGACCGGGAACACCACAAGTGTTATAGGGTTTTGAACACCACATGAGGGTTAAGAGAATAATGTTTATGCGTGGTTATTTAAAAAAATTAAAATGAAAGTTGCTGAAATAAGACCACAAAACTCATACAAAATATGTGCCCACAAGACTTTTGACTAATGGATGTTTTCTCTTCGAGTTCTAGCTTCAAAATTATGTGAAAATAGTCTTGCTTTATCGTTCACAAAAAAAAAATACATTGATTTAAATGATGTAAAACAGGTTTTGCTTGGAAAGCCAATATGCGAGGGGGAGGAGTAGTTTACACCTTAGTCCCACCCACTCTGCATAATGACTCTGCATAATTAGCCATTCATTCAGGTGTGACACTGACTGAGCCACAATGCAAGGACAAAATATATATTTTGAAGAAGACTTATATTGACCATTTAAGATTTTGCTTACATCTATCTTGTAAATATGTTTTGCTATTTTATTAAAAAGGTTACAATTACAACAATAATTACAATTTCAGCAATATTTCTGCAAAAAAGTACTCTTTCTTTGTAAAAAAAAAAAAAAAAAGATTATAGGCCTACATTTTATCATATGTATTCATTAGTTTGAATATAGCCAACATTGGAACATCTTAGTCTATGACTTTATTTTTGACAAAATAGTATTTTATATATATGAGCAGAAAAGCTTATTTGATGTGACAGTATATTCTACAGTAAAAACTGTACCCAAATCTAGTCAACAAAATATTGTCTTTCATACTTCGCCTGACTGTAACGTTGTTTTTATGAAATATTAGGGCATAGCCTATAAATGGTAATTTGCAGTTTAATACGTTGCTTATACAAATACATTTTATTTCAACATATTTCAGTCGATTTTTACTCATCTCAGTAGGCTATAGCAAAGCAGTTTATTCTTTCACACACAGACGCGCGATTCATATTTAGGCTAAACAGTCTTTACAAATATGTACCCTTCATTCATCTCACAGAAACGCGATTCATATTTAGGCTAAACAGTCTTTACAAATATGTACCCTTCATTCATCTCACAGAAACGCGATTCATATTTAGGCTAAACAGTCTTTACAAATATGTACCCTTCATTCATCTCACAGAAACGCGATTCATATTATAGAAACGCGATTCATCTTTTTGTTTACATAGGCCTAACGTTATTCCACATTAACACTTGAGAAAGGATAACTTAGCCTACCTCACTCCTCAGCGGGATCTGCTCCTCATATTGCTCCTCATATCAGCACGGAAACTTTTCTCCATAAGGTAACTTAGGCTATATTATGCCTCTTTGTTTACAGCTGATGTGGGGGCGTTTCACAGACTGAAATGGTTCTCAGAATTTGCGTTTGAATAGCACGCGCTCTCCGGGGCGTGGTCAAATTACTTTTGAATGGCTCGTAATGAGCTCGACTGGAGTCGCTCTCTTTTTATACAGATTACAGAAGCTGATAATATTTGTTTTTTATATAAATTACTTCATTTAAAAGCTGCGATCTCAAGCTTTATGCCCGTGGGTCTGTTTGCCTGTTTGACTGAATTTTCGCGGAGTTATAGATCATTTTCAAACGCGTTTCAAATGGGAGTTTACTGACAGAGAGAAGGCAGAAATAGCATCATGTTAGTTTTTCTTTATTTGTCAAAAAGCAAAACACTTTATTTTTATTGTGAGTATACAGAAAAAAAATAGAAACTGAACAGGATCGATTGATGTATTACACGAAAATGAAAGATCAAAATTAACAGAGCATTTTGTGTTTATTTTTCATTGCTAAAAAAAAAAACGAGCAAAACGCGCGGGCGTTTTTGGTCCCCAGAGGGTTAAAAGAGCCCCCCAGCACTAACGAAATAACTGCTCAATGCTAGCTTTGTTGCCGAACACTGATTGGTTAAGAGAAAGACAGAGACCAAGGTCCCACACAGAGTCCTCACATTCCAAACTCAAATCAGCAACCCAGAGCCATAAAATCAGGCTCCAGCCAGTCTCCGCCAACCAACGAAAACCCCCAACTAAGAACTTTTTATGGCTAAAGGAAAGGAAAAACTTGTCAATGTGAGATAGCTTGTAAAAGAATGATTGGTTCAGAGATGGTACTGCTCAGGGCCCTACCAAGAGGTCACCTGACCCCTGCGACTAACAGACCCCGTCTTTCTTAAGGACCAAGTTCCCATGAGCAATGAACAAAACAGACCCCATCTTTCTTAAGGACCTCTGAATGACCTCCGGGTGTAAAATCTTTTCAAACCACAGAACTGAGATTTTACCTATAACTATACATAAAATCATCCAGAACAGTTTTCGATGGACTTATAATCAAACATCATGCAACTACATAATCCTGTGTTGTTTCTACCACTTATTTGCATGTTTAATAAGATTATACCCCAAGTAAATCCTTTAATGGTTATAACTATTAGATGTGTGAATGAAAGTGTGTACTGTCTCATATCAATGCTATCTTACGAACACAACTAGCAAGATGGCTGGAATTAAATCTGTGTAAAATGTTTTGTATTCTTATAATAGTAATGATGTCTAAACTGTGGCCTCTGTACTCTCTGCTAGAGCTTGGAGAGTAAGGAGATCCCAGATAACGCATGATTTACGATGAGACAAATAAAGCCAGTGTCTAATTGGTCCGATCTCTTCAGGAGGTGGGACAAACCTTTGAGTTTAAAATCTTAGACCCGAAACAAAGCTCTCTCTCTCTGTTCTCTCTCAAGAAACTCTCTGCTATCACTCTCAAGAAAGTGCGCAGAACAAAAATGCAGTGGGAGATGAAGATCTAAATCAGACTAGTGACCATGTAACAGACGAGCAGACCAACCCAAATTAAGATCAGATGGGTTAGATTCATTTCCAGTCATCTAACTACTACTCTCGTCTCAATTTTCTTTCTTTTCTGAGTTTTCTTTTCTTTTCCGATTGAAAGTCTCGGTTTTAAGTTAAGTTTTGCTGCAAAGTTTCGGTCCACAATTCACGGCTGCAACGCACGCTTTCAACTTCAAAGACTTTTCATTCATCCGCCAGCACACCACGTGACTGGCCGCCCCAGACATCAGGCACGAGGAGACCAACCAACGGACCTGGGAAACCCCTTTCACGTCGAAGGGAATCCCCAAAAGCAAAAGACAAGCAAGTAACCTCCAGACTCTAAAGCTGAACTGGTGTATTTCGATATAGATTTAATAACCTACGAAACGATAGAAAGGTTAAATTAATGTTTGATGGTTCGTTCAGGTCATAAGTGCATATAGAATCTTGAGATTTCATCATCTCACTCTTAAAACTCATTCTTTCCTCACTCTCTTTCTTTCTGCAACTTGTATGAATGTGTGTGTATATGCGTGTGCGTGTGTTTGTGTTAGGTACTTTTATGTGTATTAGTATATAATCAATAAAGTATTGTTTGTATTTGAAAAGAGAAGTATTACTTGTGTTATGTGCTTACGAATTTATTGTCTTGAACTTCGATCTAAGTTACCTAAGCTTTTACCCTTGATTATTTCTTAATTTATTGTTAGCTGGGGATTATTCTTTCTTGGCCAGGAAGATATTATATTTCCTAGAGTTAATAATTGTTTATGCTTTCTGTTCATTGGATGAACTGATAAAATGATCATACTATTGATTCTGCTACAGTAAATTCTGAAAATAATTAAAATATTAATTATTGATCATAATCCGTTATGAATAATAATTAATTATATTTATACGGGCGTATAAACGCTACATTTATTTGGTGGAGAAAAATGCGGGAAGTTTAACCTAAATTGTAAGCATATTAGCAAGTAGTTTATCTCTTCATATTATGCGGATGAGGGATCCGAACCTCTGAGAGTCTGTGTGTGACGTATGGAGAGCGCGCCCTGTTTGAATGAATGCTGTGCTGTCTGCTGCTTGAGTGAATATACCCAGAGCTGTTACTCTAGTCTAGTTTGCCTCCCTATTTTATTTTTATTTTTATTTTCAACTGCAGTAAAATAACCTAAGATATAAAATCTCACACTACGATAAGGTAAGAATTGAGCGTGTCCCTCAATTTCTAAAATACTTTGATTACAGCTTACTGACGTCTGCGTGTTCCAGCGTCTTTCAAAGCTATATGTGTGTGTGTATCAGCCAGAGAGCTTAACGAAATTATACTGCAGTAATTAAAATAACCACATAAGAACGAATATTCTCCTCACAGAGCGATGAGCGTGTTTCTAACGTTATATATATTTATCTGATTCACCGTGCGTGTTCCACGGCGATCCGTGATAAAAATCATAGAAGCCTTAGGCTATATATATTTGTCTGACTGGCAGTGCGAGTTCCACTGCTAGGACGAATATTCTCCTCATTTTGTTTTTATTTCTCAGGTTGTCAGTGCGTGTCCCACTACAATCCCCGTGATAAACTATAACTGTTAAGTTTATCTGTTTGTGTCTGTTCAATGAATTCTCGTGTAACACTGCGTGTGTCCGAGTGTAATTGAATAGGAGTTATTTAAAGTTGTGTTCAAGTAACTTAAAGCTTGACGTTGAAACTTAATGTAGCGCCCCCTAGCGTGTCTAGCTAGTAGTGTGGAGTGCGCTCCCCGAATTCCTGTTTATTGAGAAATGAATGCTCTAAATGTAATTCTCTAATTATTACCTACTTGTAACCGTTTACCTAAATAACTGCTTTTAATTGAATGAAAAGTGGCAATACAGTGTCTTTATTGCTAAATTAGAGGATAACACTAGTTGTAGGGAATTATTTCAAGTGCTGGGTTAATCAAATGTTAACATTAGTTACAGTAATATTTCACCCTTTTTAAATGACTATAAATACTTTTAGTCAATAAGAATCAATTTAGAGGTCACTTATCTAAATCAGAATTATCTGACACTTTTACTTTAAATCAGGATACTGTAAACTTATATATTACCTTGCATTAAGTATCAAAATCCTCCAATATCATAAACCCAATGTAATACAAAACTACCACAGAAATACGTTTGAACTATTTACTTTAAGAAGAATAGTATGTACATATATACAGATCAAATATCAACAGTGCAGTCAAATGAAACACAATTCAATTCCCAAAATTAAAACTAAGCCGGCAAATATGACTAAATGGCCACTCAATGAAATAAAATGAATACCCCAGACAGTCAGATGAGGATACGTTGCAGGCATGTAGTGTTGCTTGCGAGCGGGGAGGCCTGAAACACAATGGCCGTTTCGCGCCGTGGCGCAGAAAAAAAAAAATCACTGCGGCTGTAGTGCTGATCAGAGCGTCGTCATGCACGCCTCGGCAACGCGATGCTTGCGATGCTTGTGATTGAAGGCGTCGTCTGACAGCTATGTAGGCAATAGCTTTGGAGATGAGTGCTTCTCCGGACGATGCCCAAAAGGGCAACCGAGCAGGCTACTCACTGGCAAGGTCCTTGTAACTAAGTCGTGCTGACTAGCCATCCACTCTTCCTCCTCGTGGAAAAACTCTAACCGAGTGCTTCACAACAACCACTATTACACTGCAAACTTAGTGAAATGTCCGTAACTCACACTTAGTGTAGACTACAAGTACATTTACTATCACACACGCATTAACCCTCTGGGGACCAAGCTGTTTTTGGGGTCCTTGAGATGTTCTGACATGCCTTGATATTTGTGCTTTTTTCAGTTATTTATAAACATGTTAATGGCAAAGGTGTAAATTCACTCTATATAGCACAAACAGGGCTACCATAATATGCGAGCAACGTGTATGTAGATGTTTGTATTTTTAAGAGAATAATGTTTATGCGTGGTTATTGGAAAAAAATAAAATGAAAGTTGCTGATTTAAGAACACAAAACACATATTAAATATGTGTCCACAAGACTTTTGATTAATTGATGTTGTCCCTTTGAGTTCTAGCTTCAAAATTATGTGAAAATCATCCTGCCTAATTGTTCACATAAAACACTACATTGATTTAAACATTGTAAAACAGTTTTTTTGTCAGAAGAGGTTTATGCGTGGGAGTGGTAATGAGTCATCATTATTAATGAGATTCAGACCAGGGGTGTGACATAGACGCTCCCCCAAGTGCTAATGGGCCATCAAGTGAGGCAGCCTGAACAAAGAATGAGGAGATTCAAATGTTTTGTTTTTCAATCTGTTTTATTGTAATTTTGTTTAAAGTTGAAAACTATTTTTATCATATATTTTACAGAGTACTATTCCAGCACATGCATAACTGATGGACATTTAGCAATGCTGATAAAGCAACACAATATAAGCTCTTTTATATTAACATTACCAATCAATAATTGTTATATTGTGCATATAACAACACATTTGTTGCAAAGCCACACAGGCACATATAGGCTACATTTGTATCATCACTAAGTATATAAACAAAATGTAACTAACATCTGTAAAATAGTAGGTAAATATGTACTTACTCTTTCTGATTTCTGACTGTGTTGCTAAGCGCACTCCGAGTTGCAGGCGGAGGTAGTGATGAAGCTACATTCCTTTTAAAAAAGTTGAAGAATATTATTACATAAATATAACTATAGTAGCATTAGTCTATAATGAATAACTGATGTAAATAATTTTAGACGCGTGCAATAAGCCTATATGCGTGTCAATGGGCCATTACCGGAGAGGCACACCGCAAACATTAGCCTAACACATTTGTGCACTTCATTAACTGGGTATATTTACACATTTCAGCACATTTACACACATTTACAACTGATATTTGCGAGCATGCATCGTTAATGATAATGAGGCAGCATTTATATAGTCAAAATATAATCTAAACACCTACTAGACCTCCTTTCTAAAATAATTTCTAAATTCTATCTTTCATACATAATGATCTAAACATATCATTTAGGCTACACATACAAATACAAATTTCCTAACCAAGGGGTGTAGCATATGTACACAAAAAAAACAAAAAAAAAAAACAAACATTTTTGACGTTGAAATGGTACGATATATTAAATTCATGGTATAGATATGCACTTTCATTAGATCGTGTTGAATATAGGTAGATATCAAATGTCAATACTCTGGATGGCAAGTCCACCCAGTATAATATGTAAGCTCATGTTTTGAATAGCTTGTCAACTAATGCAAGTAAGAATAAATACTTACTCATCCGAAATTCTATCCACGGCTGGATCAATTCGCTCCTCAAAATACAAACGGTCGTCATCAGAGTAGTCGCGCTCCTCTTCTGATGAAAATCTGGACTCTTCGTCGCTAGTATCCAGGACGAACTGAAGGGCTTCCGCACCGGTGTACCGTGTCATCTTCCCAACGCGCAGGTGACTGAATGATGAAACTTGAAGCGTTTAATGCATTTGCTTGGGGGCGTTTACCTGTTTTGCATAGATGGCTTAGCACATTATCTTGTGAATAGCGCGCTCCGTGAGTAGGCGTGAACGAATTAAAATCAATGAGCTCGTAATGAGCTCGACTGGAATCGCTCTCTTTTTATACAGATTACAGAAGCTGATAATATTTGTTTTTTATATAAATGACTTCATTTAAAAGCTGCGATCTCAAGCTTTATGCCCGTGGGTCTGTTTGCCTGTTTGACTGAATTTTCGCGGAGTTATAGATCATTTTCGAACGCGTTTCAAATGGGAGTTTACTGACAGAGAGAAGGCAGAAATCGCATCATGTTAAAGTTTCTTTATTTGTCAAAAAGCAAAACACTTTATTTTTATTGTGAGTATACAGAAAAAAAATAGAAACTGAACAGGATCGATTGATGTATAACACGAAAATTAAAGATCAAAATTAACAGAGCATTTTGTGTTTATTTTTCATTGCTAAAAAAAAGGCGCGTTTTTGGTCCCCAGAGGGTTAATTTGGTGTTTTACCAAGTTATAAACGTGACTGTCACAGCGCGGTTCTCACTCGTGTCTCTCTCCTTTCTCTCCCGTCTCGTTCTCCCCTCCACGTCTTCCTGCTCCTTCGTGACCTCTCACACTGACTCCTGATTGGATCTTTCCTCCGGGTACATGAATTTTAACTAACTTAATTTTTAACCCACATAAACATTATTTAAACATTTTTTAACATTATGAAATGTACATTTTAAATAAAATAAACAAAAATAAAAATAGTGTTTCTTTAGCAAATACCCAAAATTACTATAGGGCTACATCCTCCC
Organism: Rutilus rutilus; assembly: GCF_951802725.1. Lineage (NCBI taxonomy): Eukaryota > Metazoa > Chordata > Actinopteri > Cypriniformes > Leuciscidae > Rutilus > Rutilus rutilus. Next base: position 11,788,653 of record NC_140227.1, read on the forward strand.
CTTACTAAATGTCTAAATGTCCTTATAAGACATAAAACATAATCCCCACATCCAACTATAAACTTAATGAACTCTCTTTTTCTTTTTTCTTTTTTTAGAACTATGAGCTCCTAATTATGAACTAAGTGGAAACCTAGTGTTTCCCTAGTTTAATAATTACTCCCCTATGAACTATGGTAAGAGGGTGCTCACTGGCCTTTCCAGGTTCATCATAGGTAAATCTCAACACTGGTTTTATTTGTCTTTTCTCAGTTAGTCTTGGTCTACTTTCTCTATTAACTTTTGTTTTAGAGCTCAGTTTTTCTTTAGGTGTGTAGACAGAATTTCTTCCAGCATCCAGGTCTGTTTCGGAATCATAAGGATCTGAATCGGTCACTGCTTGACCTTCTTCGTCATCTTCTATGTTAGACTCTAGCTCTTCAGCTAACTGCACAGGATTTGGTTCTATGGCGTCTTCATACTGTGAACGCACTAAGACTCCATCGGACACTTTTCTCCTCTTTAGTAGACGTTCCACATACTCCCGGTATGGTATACTGGTATGATCACACTCCACCTCAGATGAGGAATCCGTCATTTCTGGGACTTCTCTTTTACTCATGATCCGTTGTTTTTGTCTTGTTCGGGTTGAACGTGTTCTGGGTCTCACAGGGGTTTCTTCACAGGCTTGCTCCACTGGGATCCTCACCGATTGCCCAATAGGTAAGATGTGGTCACGATGGATGGTTCTTACTCCGCCTCTGCCTCCCTCAGGTCTCACATGGAATACAGGTAAGTTTGGCATCTTACCTACCACTACATGAGGTATGGAACTCCGTCGGCTTTCCAGCTTGTGTTTCCCTTTGAGTCCTAGATTCTTTAGAAGAACACGGTCTCCTTCCTGTATGTTCTGATAACTGACCTTTTGATCATAGGCTCTCTTGTTCCTCAAGTGAGTCTTGTCAGCAGCTTGACTTGCCAGTTGATAGGCTCTCTGCAGGTCACGTTTCAGGCTTTCAACGTACTGGAAATGGTTCCTCTCCTCAGTTCCATCTTTTGACGTTTCAAAGCACAGGTCTACAGGTAGTCTAGCTTCCCTACCAAACATTAAGTAGTAAGGAGAGTATCCCGTCGCATCACTTTTTGTGCTGTTGTACGCGTGCACCAATGAGGCAACATGCTGACTCCAGGATCTTTTCTTCTCTTGGCCTAACGTAGCCAGCATAGAAAGCAGCGTACGGTTAAACCGCTCCGGCTGGGGGTCCCCTTGAGGGTGATATGGAGTCGTTCGTGATTTCCGTATGCCCAAGGTTGTCAGCAGTTCTCTTATCAGTCTCGACTCAAAATCTCTTCCCTGATCAGAATGAATCCTAATAGGCAGGCCATAGTGAACGAAATACTTTTCGACTAGGATCTTAGCTACTGTCAGAGCTTTCTGATTCTTTGCAGGAAAGGCTTGTGCATATCGGGTATAGTGATCGGTCACAACCAGGACGTTGCTAATGCCTCTGGAATCAGGTTCCATCGACAAAAAGTCAATACACACAAGGTCCATAGGACCACTGCTGGTTATTTGGTGTAGGGAAGCGGCTTTCTTGGCAGGTGTTTTACGAGTGATGCACAGTCCACAGTTCCGCACATATTCCTCTGTATCATGAGCCATTTTGGGCCAGTAGAATCTTGCTCTTAGGAGTTGAGTTACCCTCTCCACTCCTAAGTGGCCCATGTCATCATGAAGAGAGTGCAACACCACTTCTCTGAACTCAGCAGGCAGCACAAGCTGTAGTGCCTCCTCTGCAGCTTTCTTGCTTGCTCTGTACAGCAGTCCATCTCTCATCACAAGTCTGCCAACTTCCCTCTTCATCAGTATCATCTCTGGGTCTAAGTCTTTGTTGCTAGGCCAGACTCCCTGTTTCAATGCCTCAATCACGCGTCTGATCACAGCATCCCCCTTCTGGGCAGTCATCAAGTCCGCTTTTGATAGTTGCTCCAGTGAGCTGAGGTGTAATTGAGACGGAAAGGCATACACTTCCGGAATACAGGCTGGCGAAGCTCCTAATTGCTCCACATATCTGGGAGACGAATTTGGGGATACATCCACTTCCACCCGCCGACATATGGACTTCACAACGTTCTGAGACATGTCATCCCAGTCCCCGTATTCGGGTAAGTTGTGAGACAGCAAGTCAGCGTCAATGTTTGCCTTCCCAGGCCTATACTTTACGTCGAAGTCATAGGTGGCCAGGGCTGCAAGCCAACGATGACCTGTCGCATTGAGTTTGGCTGTTGTAAGTACATAAGTCAAAGGGTTATTGTCGGTGCGTACGGTGAACTTGGCTCCATAGAGGTAGTCGTGAAATTTATCAACGACAGCCCATTTCAACGCAAGGAACTCTAGCTGATGTACAGGGTATCTCTGTTCAGGAGAGCTCAACTTTCTGCTGGCGAACGCCACTGGTCTTAACCCTTCTGGATGTTCCTGGTAGAGTACGGCACCGAGCCCTTTGAAACTGGCGTCTGTGTGTAAGACATATGGCTTATTGGCATCCGCAAATGCCAGTACAGGCGCATTGAGCAGACACTGAATGATACGATGGAATGCGTCTGTGCAGGACTGATCCCATCGATCACTGAATGGTTCTGAGTCCTTAAAATATGTCTTGATCTTGTCTGGGGCTTGCTTCCTACCATGCTGAGTGGGTGCATAGCCCTTTGTCAGTTCCGTGAGGGGCCTAACGATCGCAGAGTAGTTTGCTATAAAGCGTCGATAATACCCACAGAAACCTAAAAAAGACCGCAGTGACTTAAGGTCTGTGGGCTTAGGCCACCTAGCGACTGCCTCTAGCTTTTCAGGGTCAGTGGCAACACCATCAGCGGACACTATGTGACCTACATACTTAACCCTGGGTTGACAAAATTGGCACTTGTCAAGGGAGAGTTTTAGCCCTACCTCTTCCAGCCTAACACTCGCAGGAGGCGTTCTTCGTGTTCTTCTAATGAACGTCCAAAGACTATGAGATCATCCAAATAAACTAATACCTGAAGGAGATTCATATCGCCGACAGCTTTCTCCATTAGTCTTTGGAACGTTGCAGGCGCTCCTGTTATGCCTTGGGGCATCCTTTCAAATTGGAAAAATCCAAGGGGACAAATAAAGGCGTTTTTTTCTTTGTCCTCCTCTGCCATGGCGATCTGGTAGTAGCCGCTACGTAAATCAAGGACAGAAAACCATTTGCTCCCAGCTAAACAATCTAACGCATCGTCTATGCGAGGAGTCGTGTACTGGTCTGGGACTGTACGCCTATTAAGGGTCCTATAGTCAATGCACATTCTAATACGCCCAGTTTTCTTTCTGGCTATCACAATTGGTGATGCATACTGGCTACGTGACTCCTTAATTATACCAACCTTTAACAACTCTTGCAAGTGCTGACGAACATCGTCAATATCTGCTGGAGCTAAACGTCTTGAACGTTCTCTAAATGGCTTTGCATCAGTCATCCTGATATGGTGTTCCACATCCTTTGCCAGGCCGACATCCCATTCATGCAATGAGAATACATTTGCTCGCTCACATAACTTTTGACGGAGTCGTGTTTTCCATTGCGGTGGTATGGGCGAGTTGCCAAACTGAATGAGTTGAGGGTCTAACTCTGTTGGTACAGTCACAGCCTCGGTTTTGACTTTCAGAGATGGAATGACTGGATCAGCGTGACACAGCTGGCCTACGACAGTTCCAACTAGGATTTTCATGGACTCATTCTGGATAAGGACTGTGAGGTGATCATCCACTGCAATACCATGCAAGACCATAGGCTGCAACAGTACTCCGGATGGTAATGGAGAGGTGGGTGATGCCTCAACCATCAACATGTCTTTACCCAGAGGCCTCTTCGCCACCACTTCACAGATGGCGCAGCATTCACCACCAGGAGGTAAGGTTAGTGTGCCTGGAACCATCCACTTTACACATGCAACTTCATCCTCTTCACCCTCAGTGGTTGGTTGGTCTGTGTGAACAATGGAATTCTTGGCCTTTATGCCAAGGGTCTGAGCAATGTCCACTCCAGTGGTCTCTCGGCAGAGCATGGACAGTCTCTGGAACAGGTTTGCATTTGTGCCAAGGATCACAGGGGTCTTTTCAGGACTTTGTGGACTTGGGCAAATAAGAGCAAGGACGGAAAGTGTCTCCTTTGCACCTGTGACCTTCTCTGAAAATTCCATCTCCACTACGACATATCCCAGGTAGGGGTAACTGGTGTCGCTTAAACCCCATATTGTAAACCCTGACACTGGCTGGATTGGGACATCAGGTAAGTGGTGTTTGTACCAGGTCTCAAATATGATGGTGATTTGAGAGCCGCTATCAAGAAGTGCATTGCAGTGCTGGCCATTTATCTTCACTGGAATGATTGAACAGGGGCCGATCAATCCTTGAGGAATGCCTCTTTCAAGGGTGGTTACTTCACTTTTCTTAGCTGAGCACACTGTGTGACTACCGCCTGATGTTTGAGAAGATGTATCACCCTGTTTAGCTTTCTTTAGAGCATGTATCAGCTTTTGAATCACTTTGGCTTGATTCTCTGCATTCTGGCATTTGGCAGAGTAATGGCCGTTTTCACCACAGCGATAACAAAAGTTCCCATCTGAGTCGTTAGATGGTGGCTTTCTATTATCATTATGGGCTTGTCTTGATGGCTCTACTCGAAAAACTGAAGTAGGGGATTCAGAAACTTTAAGCTTATGGCCTGTCATTTGCTTTTGCAGGTTTTTCACTTGTTTTCTTAAAACAGCTACTTCACTATCACCACCTGTCTCTGGGGTGGGCATCTTTGTCATTGACACGGGTCTTTTGCTGTCTGCTACCACCTGGCTAGGCAAAGCACTCAGGGCAGTGAACATTGACTTGAGTTCTTGAATTTCTGTTCTCAAACGCTCAACCTCATCCTGCCTACAGTCTGTAGCCGGGTTTGTGTGAACTCTCTGGACAGAGGTGTTCAGCTTCATCCTTGATGACTCGTACTCTTCTTCACTTCTGATCTCACTCAGCAGTTCCAAGAATGATGGAGGGTTTTCCTTCCTTTCCCTGAGTTTGAGCTGGACAAGCATCATATCAGAGTGGACAGCACCTCTCAGCAGCTGCTCCACTCGAGCACGGTCAGCACGGCCAGTAGGGAGACCTCCGCGACGAACTACCTTGGTCAACGACAACTCTACGCGCCTCAGAAAGTCAGACAACTTTTCCTTTGGCTGCTGCTGTAGCAATCTAAAGGCAAAATACAGGTCTTCGCCTGTCTCGGCAGACCCAAAAGCACTCTCAATGGCTTCTAAGCACAGAGCAGGACTAACCTCCGGATCAGTAGTCCGCACAGCCTTTACAACAGCTAACGCAGGACCTTTCAGACTTTCCATGATACGTCATCGTTTCTCCTTAGTGGAACACTCGCTCTCCTCGACCATCAGGCGTGCATGTTCTAACCAATGCTCAAGAGACTCTTCTCCAACTGGAGTTGGCAACGTACCGGAGAACACTCTCAGACGACGGTAACTGCTGTTCTCACCTGATGGTTTCCCAATCTTATCCAACAAATCACCTACCACACGAATAATAGACTCTGCCGAGCCACCCTCTGGCGGTTCTTCCAACAAACTCTTTAACGGGCTCGGAGGAGCAGGACTTTCCGAAGCAACAACAATCATCCATTTTTTCGTCTTGCCCTCTGGCAACAGATCAGGAGGGACTTTGGTGGGGTCCACCGTCTCTTTACACTCACATAGCACTCTGTGACTATCCAGCTTCAGACTAACTATCCGTCCTCTCACTTGCACTCGGCCTAAGGCTTTGATAGTTCCTAGGGCTTCTTCAATCTGGGCATTAGCAACGTCTTCTGGAATCAGTACCATGAGGGAATGGGCATCATCCAACTCTTCTCTTCTGCACCAGTCTTTGAGCTCTTGAACTAATTTTGCAGTGCTACACTTAGCCTCCATTTTCTTCTAGGTTTTTAGCTTAAATAAGCTATTTGACTTATTTTTAGTTAAGTTAAGAACCCTGTTGTTTTAGTGTGCTCAGATAACATTGCACAGAGACGATCCGCCGAGATCGTTATTCCATCTATTATACAGCGCAAAGCTGCTGTTGCTTCCTTTAAAGTTAAAAATCACTCTTAAAAAACTGAGTGAAGCCCCACGTCGTAAAAACAGCTACGAGTGGTGTCCCATTTGTACAGTTTGAAATGCGCCGACATTTCACGTGATATGATCGACTGTACGTGCATATTCTTTGAACATTGTTGAAATGCGCCGACATTTCATGTAACATGCGTAACTGTTTACAAACTGTTGCAATTCACATGTTTGCCCCCTAGCGCTTGCTTGGTCGCCCTAGTTACGATCGTGACACGGAAGTCTTAACCAACGCTTCCGGGGGAACTCTGACCCCTCGCATGATCAGAGCCAAGCCCGTCTGGCCACAGTGTAAACAAACCCTTTGGCGGCTAAGCTAGCTAACCATTGGCTAAGCTAACCTAGGCAGTTGTTTACAGTGAGGCAAAGCCCTAAGCATTATTTACGGTCATCAGTAGTATTAACATCAGTGGTTAAATACAGTGTCTATGTGAACAACGTTAAAGTGATTTAACCATTTAAACACCTTGACTTTACACCTGTGGGTCTTTTCTTCTTTCTTATTTACCTTTCTCATATCTTACTTAATCCATATTTTCCGTGAAAAGGAAGTCGTTTGCAATTATTAATTTTGTTTACCTGCATTTTACTTGAAAAAGAAAATACTGGTTTATGATTATTAATTGTCAAATTCTAATTTGATTTAAAAAAGGAAATATTAAATTAAAATTGAAATTCTATTTTTCTAAACAGGTCATTTCTAATGATTTCTAGATTTATTTTTAATAATTCTAATTTCATAATTTTCATAATTTCTAAAATTCTCTTTTAGATCTATCACGTCAGGTGAATAAGTCTTGAACTGTAAAAGTTAAGAACTTATTCCACCAACATTTTCCCTATTACGAAATATTGTTAGACTCATACTTGCTCATTTATTGTTATTGCGTTGTATCCTCCTTTTCTCCTTTTTTCAAGTTCTGGTTATAAATTTAACCATTCTATTTTACTTATTTACCTCTTTATTTAATTTTTCCCTTTTATTATTTTTATTATTAATAAATTCCCTTTTCTTATTTTGGTCCATTATCGTTACTACTTTCCTTCATTTTATTCTAGCTTGGGAGTGAAACACCTGAGCCTCAATAGGAGACATTGCTATCTCACTACGAGTTTCAAATAAATCAGAGATAATCCTCTTTTACCAAAGTTTTATTTTTGGGTGTTTAGTTGTTCGTCAACTATCAATTCTATACTCGTAGTTCGACACAAAGGCTTCAGAGCCATTTGTGGATCCAATCTCCTTCCCTCCTTTCCTTCTTACATCTTTCCTGTTCTGTTCAGCTTTATCCCATCTCATTCTTCACATTTGTAGGGAACAAACCTGGAAGAACCATCAATCGATTCTAAAAGAAAGAGAAAGATAATCTTTCCAAAGACGTCATTAGGTATTTGATTTTTAATCAAACCCTCTCTTGTTCTCCCTACATTTGAAACGCAATTTACAATTTGACATCTTATCCAAGATCAATTAACAGAGACAAGTGTTGAGCAACCGTCGCCTTCATAGCATCCCAGCTGTAAGCGGTCCAATTGACGGTGTGTGGTGTCAATCCTGTCAAACTCAGAAAAGAGGTATCAGCATTATTATTGTATTATTTTTCCTTGTAAACATAAACAATAATATTGTTTACCTTTCTGGAAACAGATTCTCACCGATAGGAAGCATTTACGAGAAAAATAATATTTCTCCTAGTTAAGAATTTTCTTTCTTGTTTTATTGAAATTGGTTTTAACCTCTCTCTCTTTTTCCCCTTACTCAGTTGAGTGACACAGTCCTCACGTCACAAGTTGAAACCAGCTTTTCATTGATAGAAAATATTTATAAAAAATATTTCTCCCATTGGAAAAAAAAAAACTTTCCCTTTCAATTGAGATTTGTTTTAACCTTTTTCGCTCTCTTTCCCTCACTTAGTTGAGTGACGAAGTGTCCACATCACTAGCCTACCTGTCTACACTGAGACCAACACTTAGACATTGCGACACTTCACTATTGGTGTACAGTCACTGAAACGACACTTAGCTGTTCAACCACATATAGGCTTACACCCCACACAGATCTGTGTCAGTCTCTTCACCCCAGCGTGCCAACATGTCGTGGACGACAAACCCCACTGCCCCAAGGGACGACGTGGACGCATGTCTCAGAGGCATTACAGACTGCCTCACACCAAAGACAATTGAACTGTTATTATTTTTAATAATAATCATAATTCTGAGAAGATTCCTGACACATGATTCAAGCCAGAACCACAACCACGTGGAACTGACCAAGATTACCTTTTCCCTAAGCAATGCCTTCACAGCCCAGCTGAAACTAAGCGACAAGCACATCACCCACCTTCAGGAGGAGCTGACACGTGCCCAGAGCCGCATAGACAAGCTGGACGTGAAAGTCCAGGACGACTTCAAGCGTCAGACCACTGAGTTCCTGAGAGAGCTGATGCACACTCAACACTGCACAGACCAGCTCAAAGCAAAAGCTCAAGTGCCTGATGAAATGGAGCAAGAAACAAAGAAACAAGTTGACAAACTCCAAGAAGCCCTTGCAGTCACTGAACATGACAGACAAGAATTAAAGACTGTCCAGAAGCACCTGGTAAACCAACTCCAGTCTACTGAACATCAGCTAGAGAAAGCCAAAGCTGATATTAAAGATAAGCACTCTAAAATCAATGCTCTGAAAGACCACCTGGAAAGGTGCAGCGCTGAAATCGACCATCTGACCCAACAGCGAGATGACGTCAACGACGAGCTCTACGCGGTCAGAGATGAACTCGAGCACATTTTCCAACAGAAACCAGAGCCAAGAAGGGAGAGACCTCCCTCAGCATCACCCCTGCTGAGCAGAACAGAGTCCTCCATCCAAGAACTGGCATACAGTGAAAGAAGTGAATGGCCACAACCCAAAACGTCACAGGCCTTCACCACAGAACTGTTCACTGCCAACAAGCAACGAGAGCTCATCCAGGCAGACTCCAAAGCTGCACAGGGGATGACCTGTAAAGATCTCAACCAGCTGGTTAAGAATATCACTCAGTTCAACCCGAACTCCACGGAGGGCCCCGACATCCAGGCCCACATCCGAGATATCAACTTCCACCTAGAGGTGAGACCACATGTGACTGACAGAGACAGGTTCTACCTCCTCAGATCCACATCCAGTCCAGAGGTACGAAGCTTCCTAGACCGACAACCTGCTCATGTCAAGTCAAACTACCAGCTGCTATGTGAGACACTGATTAAGGAATTCACAGGCCCAGAGTCGGAACATGGTGTGTTAATCACCTTGGAAACCAAACAAGGTCGACAAGAGACTCCTCAAGCCTACTACCACCGTTTTCGACAAGCCTTCTTTGGTGCACATAACTCACCTGAACATGAAGAGGATGTGAACTTCAAAACCCTCTTCCTGAGAAACCTGCACCCCGGATTGAGTTATCATCTTGGTCTCATGGCCAGCACAGACACAATGACAAACAAAATGCAGCGGGAGATGAAGATCTAAATCAGACTAGTGACCATGTAACAGACGAGCAGATCAACCCAAATTAAGATCAGATGGGTTAGATTCATTTCCAGTCATCTAACTACTACTCTCGTCTCAATTTTCTTTCTTTTCTGAGTTTTCCTTTCTTTTCCGATTGAAAGTCTCGGTTTTAAGTTAAGTTTTGCTGCAAAGTTTCGGTCCACGATTCACGGCTGCAACGCACGCTTTCAACTTGTTTGTATTTGAAAAGAGAAGTATTACTTGTGTTATGTGCTTACGAATTTATTGTCTTGAACTTCGATCTAAGTTACCTATGCTTTTACCCTTGATTATTTCTTAATTTATTGTTAGCTGGGGATTATTCTTTCTTGGCCAGGAAGATATTATATTTCCTAGAGTTAATAATTGTTTATCCTTTCTGTTCATTGGATGAACTGATAAAATTATCATACTATTGATTCTGCTACAGTAAATTCAGAAAATAATTAAAATATTAATTATTGATCATAATCCGTTATGAATAATAATTAATTATATTTATAAGGGCGTATAAACGCTACATCTCCATCAACTGCAAGATGCTATCCTATCAATATGGGCCAACATTTCTAAAGAATGCTTTCAGCACCTTGTTGAATCAATGCCACGTAGAATTAAGGCAGTTCTGAAGGCGAAAAGGGGTCAAACACAGTATTAGTATGGTGTTCCTAATAATCCTTTAGGTGAGTGTATATTGTTACATTAAGCACCAAAACTTCAAAAGAATTATATTTGAAACTAGACTTCTTAGTAATTCTGAAAATATTACTATAAATTACAGCAACACCTCCCCCTTTGCCTTTCAGACGAGGTTCATGTTTATGTTGTTGAACAGCCACTAGCTGATTTGAAGTATTGTAGGAATACATTTAAATAGATGCTGCATTTTAGTCAAGGTAAGGCCATCTTCGAATCTCTGCTTATTTTATATTTTGAACTTCCCATAATTCTGTATTTTAGTTAGACGCGTTACTACATTAAACAAGCAGCCGCGAGTGAAAATGATTATTATTACAGTCTAATTTGCACTTAAGCCTTTGCTACTAGCAATTTCGTTTTGGCCCATTGTCGCCTTATTCACTTAATTGCACGACCGAAACAGCATCTGTAGGAATACATTTAAATAGAGGAGATCCAGATCATTCCCGTAGGACAAGCGAGCATACAAGAGGCACGACAGGAGCGCGCAAGTGTGTTTTCTCTAGAATACCCTGTTCTCCTGCTTTTTCAGTGCTGCATTTTAGTCAAGGTAAGGCCATCTTTGAATCTCTGCTTATTTTATATTTTGAACTTCCCATAATTCTGTATTTTAGTTAGACGCGTTACTACATTAAACAAGCAGCCGCGAGTGAAAATTATTATTATTACAGTCTAATTTGCACTTAAGCCTTTGCTACTAGCACTTTCGTTTTGGCCCATTGTCGCCTTATTCACTTAATTGCACGACCGAAACAGCATCTGTAGGAATACATTTAAATAGAGGAGATCCAGATCATTCCCGTAGGACAAGCGAGCATACAAGAGGCACGACAGGAGCGCGCAAGTGTGTTTTCTCTAGAATACCCTGTTCTCCTGCTTTTTCAGTGCTGCATTTTAGTCAAGGTAAGGCCATCTTCGAATCTCTGCTTATTTTATATTTTGAACTTCCCATAATTCTGTATTTAAGTTAGACGCGTTACTACATTAAACAAGCAGCCGCGAGTGAAAATTATTATTATTACAGTCTAATTTGCACTTAAGCCTTTGCTACTAGCACTTTCGTTTTGGCCCATTGTCGCCTTATTCACTTAATTGCACGACCGAAACAGCATCTGTAGGAATACATTTAAATAGAGGAGATCCAGATCATTCCCGTAGGACAAGCGAGCATACAAGAGGCACGACAGGAGCGCGTAAGTGTGTTTTCTCTAGAATACCCTGTTCTCCTGCTTTTTCAGTGCTGCATTTTAGTCAAGGTAAGGCCATCTTCGAATCTCTGCTTATTTTATATTTTGAACTTCCCATAATTCTGTATTTAAGTTAGACGCGTTACTACATTAAACAAGCAGCCGCGAGTGAAAATTATTATTATTACAGTCTAATTTGCACTTAAGCCTTTGCTACTAGCACTTTCGTTTTGGCCCATTGTCGCCTTATTCACTTAATTGCACGACCGAAACAGCTGTACTCACTCAAGCGGTGTAAGCATTATCTGTATATCTGTGTAATTTGCGCGCTGTCGCGGAAGCGTCAGCGGAAGCAGCTCTCGAGTTCAGCCTCCTCGTGTGAAGACCGACTCGGGTAAAGACCATCGACTCTACCTGCGCGACTCCACCGAGCAAGGACACCAGAAAGGCACTTAAGTATCTCCTTTTCCCTTTCCACTTCTTATCTTATCTTTCTCCCTTAATCAGCATGTGTTTTCAACACATTCCTGTTATCTCTCGAACACGCCCCTTCATCACGCGCACAAGGCAGCGTGATACTGCTAATCTGCGTCCCATTCTCTCATCCTCACACGCTCCTCTCTTTCTTTCCGTGGGTCTATGGAATTGTCAGTCAGCAGTCAACAAAGCTGACTTCATTCCAGCCTTTGCATCTCATTCTACTCTCAGTATCCTGGGCCTGACTGAGACCTGGATTCAACCAGAAGACTCAGCAACCCCCGCTGCTCTCTCTAGCAATTTCTCCTTTTCTCACTCCCCTCGCCAGTCTGGAAGGGGTGGCGGGACAGGGCTTCTCGTCTCCAACAAGTGGAAATACTCAACGCTCTCTTCTCTATGCAACAACAACTCATTTGAATATCATGCTATCACACTTACAACCCCCAGTAAGATCCATATTGTAGTCATTTATCGCCCCCCAGGTCAGCTGGGTAACTTCGTAGAGGAGCTGGATGTGCTGCTGTCCTCTTTCCCTGAGGACGGCACCCCACTTCTAGTCTTCGGTGACTTCAACATTCATCTCGAAAAACCACTTGCAACAGACTTCACCTCTCTCCTAGCCTCCTTCGATCTCAAACGACACATCACCACAGGTACTCACAAATCAGGCAACCAACTGGACCTGGTTTACACATGCAACTGCACCACAGACAACATTTTGGTGAGACCTCTCCATGTTTCAGACCATTTCCTCATTACTTTCAGTCTACAACTCACTACCCCGGCACCACCAACCCCACCACCAGTCACCATCAGGCGAAACCTGCGCTCACTTTCCCCCTCCCACCTTTCCTCTGCCGTGTCATCCTCTCTTCCCCCACCCTCACAATTCTCATCTCTGGATGTGAATACTGCAACAGATACCTTATGCTCCATTCTAACCTCTTCTCTAGACAATATCTGCCCTCTCTCCTCCAGGCCAGCACGCGCTACTCCTTCTAACCCCTGGTTATCTGAGGTTCTTCGTGAACACCGGACCAAACTCAGGGCAGCAGAGAGGAAATGGCGCAAATCAAAAGACTCATCTGACCTGAGTATGTATAAATCTCTCCTCTCGTCCTTTTCTGTTGATGTTCATGCTGCAAAATCTTCATACTTCCACAACAAGATCAACAGCTCCCCCAACACACGATTACTCTTCAAGACATTCAACTCTCTTCTCTGTCCACCTCCACCACCACCCACCTCCTCTTTAACTGCCGACGATTTTGCGAACTTCTTCACCAACAAAACAACAACCATCAGCAGTCAGTTCTCAGCTCCACACACACAGGAACCAAGACTGACCCCTTCCACAGCCAATAACCCTCTGTCCTCCTTTTCTCCGCTAACCGAGGAAGAAGTATCTACACTTCTCCTCTCCAGTCATCCTACCACCTGCCCTCTAGACCCCATCCCCTCACACCTTCTACAAGCCATCTCTCCCACACTTCTACCAGCACTCACACACATCATCAACTCATCCCTCCATACTGGCACCTTCCCTACAGCATTCAAGCAGGCTTGGGTCACTCCACTGCTTAAAAAACCAACACTAAACACATCATTTGTAGAGAACTACAGACCTATCTCTCTCCTACCATTCATTGCGAAAACACTTGAAAGAGCTGTTTTCAACCAAGTAACATCCTTCTTGTCTCTAAACAACCAGCTGGATGTCAACCAATCTGGCTTCAAGAAAGGGCATTCAACTGAGACTGCATTACTGTCGGTCACCGAAGCCCTACGGACTGCAAAAGCTGCTTCCTAATCTTCACTCCTCATTCTCCTGGATCTGTCTGCTGCCTTCGACACTGTAAACCATCAGATCCTTATGTCCTGTCTCTCATCACTGGGCATCACAGGAACTTCACTCGACTGGTTTGAGTCCTATCTCACAGGTAGGTCCTTCAAGGTCGCATGGAGAGGCGAGGTATCCAGAGCACATCAACTGACCACAGGGGTTCCCCAGGGTTCAGTTCTTGGTCCCCTCCTCTTCTCCATCTACACTACATCACTGGGACACATCATACAGGCACATGGTTTTTCCTACCACTGCTATGCTGATGACACACAGCTCTTCCTCTCATTTCAACCAGATGATCCAACAGTAGCTGCACGGGTCTCAAGCTGTCTGGCAGACATCTCCACATGGATGAAGGAACATCACCTGCAGCTCAACCTGGCAAAGACAGAGCTTCTCGTCCTCCCTGCCAATCCATCTCTACAGCACGACTTCACCATCCAGCTTGATTCATCATCGATCCCCCCATCAAGGTCGGTCAGAAATCTGGGAGTAATGTTTGATGACCAGCTGACCTTCACAGATCACATTTCAAAGACAGCTCGATCATGCAGGTTTGCGCTGCACAACATCAGGAAGATCAGGCCTTTCCTAACTGAGCACGCAACACAACTTCTCGTCCAGGCCCTGGTCATTTCTAGGCTTGACTACTGCAATGCTCTTCTGGCCGGACTTCCAGCATGTGCAACCAAACCTCTACAGATGATCCAGAATGCTGCAGCCCGTCTTGTCTTCAACGAGCCCAAGAGGGCCCACGTCACTCCTCTGTTCATCTCTCTGCACTGGCTACCTATCGCTGCTCGCATCAAGTTCAAGGCATTGACGCTTGCTTACAGATCTATCACAGGCTCAGCTCCCTCCTACTTTCACTCACTCCTACGAGCATACATCCCTACCAGACACCTACGATCGATCAACGAACGACGTCTCGTGGTTCCATCACAGAAAGCCACAAAATCACTTTCCAGAACATTCTCATTCACAGTTCCATGCTGGTGGAACACTCTCCCCACCCTCATCCGGAATGCAGAATCCCTGACAACATTCAAAAAACAGTTGAAAACCCATCTCTTTCGTGAGCACTTACCTTCATAAAAAAAAAAAAAAAATAATAATAAAAAAAAAAAATTCCTTTAAACCTCACTTATCGGGCTTATGCTACTCTGAATAATGCCTGAACCTCGTATTCTGAGCACTTCTTGCGTTGTTGTTGTTTTTTGCCTCTTCATGATGACTCGCTTAATTTTAGTCCTAATTTGTAAGTCGCTTTGGATAAAAGCGTCTGCTAAATGACTAAATGTAAATGTAAATGTAAGTATTGGAACCAGAGGGGGTGCTCTCTTCCAAGATTGCAGATGATTGCAGATGACCAGTTGTTGCAGATACCGCATTGCTGGAAGGAGTAGCTGGCTGGCGAGGCGGACCCCAGACTTCATAGTTTGGAAGAAATGCTTGTTATTGGTGGGACACTGCTGAACAGATGGCTTGTTGGAAGCAGGCATAAAGTGAGGGCAATTTCCTGGTGAATGGGAACCTTTACACCGCCAGCACTGTACTTGAGGCTTCTCCACAGGTTGGCTTGAGACTGGTCTTTGTGGCATTGAAGGTGGTGGCTTAAAATCCTTACGTCCCTCAAATTGTACTTGTTGCACATAATCCTTCTCCATCTGATGACCCAGCTTCACTAGCTCCTCGACAGTGCTTACCCTGCTGCGTAACTGGCTGGCGAGATAGGGCTTGATATTTTTAAGGATCATTTTTACCCTGTCACTTTCTGTTAGGGAAGGCTTTCACCTTTTGCAGAGAGCTCGATATGAGAATGCAAAATCCTTGATGAATTCCTTCTCTATCTGGGTTCTCGTTCTGATGCGATCAGCCAGCTCATCTTTGTAATCCTCAGATAGGAATGCAGAAAGAAAGGCTGATTCAAACTCACCCCATGTTGTTACAGAAGATCTGGCAACCTCCCACCAGTCACAGGCAGTTCCATAGAGTACAGTTCGGAAAGTGGTCAGCAGGTCTGCATCAACCAAGGGATGTAATGTTAGAAAATCTTGACAGCGTTTCAAATATAGTAAAGGGTCTGGGTCATCCTCTTGGCCTTCCAAAGGTGGGAAATGTTATCTTAAGGTAGTCACTTGTTACCACTGTAGTAGTGGGAGGAGTTGCAGGAGCAGTCACTGAGGATGGTAGTGAAGAGAGGGAGGTAGTGCCAGGTGGTGATGGTATACTCTCCTTAAGTAGATCCACTAATTTATTTTCTTGCATCTTGCTTCAGTTCACCATTTCAGTTTGGAACTTTTTAAAGTCTGTACAAAGACTAGCAGTTTGGACGTTGCACTGATGCATTTCTGTCGTAAGCTGGTCATGGCTTTTTTGAAAGTTCTGCTGCTGTAAAGGGATTCCACTGGAGGCAAGTTATAAAGAACCCAAGTGCAGTTTATTACAAATAAAACAAAACATGAAACAAAAACATGGCATGGCATGAAAACAAAAACCAAGGCATGAACATAAATTTACACAACAGCAGAACTACAGGAAACAATACTTGACAAAGACACATGGCAAACGTGAGGGCTTAACCCCCTGGGGTCGGCGGTATCGCCGGCGATACCAGCTCGCTTTTTTTTTATCAGTGTAAAAGAAACTCATAAATACTCTGTTGACTTTGATTTTCCATAGGAGTTTCATACATCAATCGATCCTGTTAACCCTCTGGGGACCAAAAACGCGCCTGCGCGTTTTGCTCGTTTTTTTTTTTTTAACAATGAAAATAAACACTAAATGCTCTGTTAATTTTTATCTTTCATTTTCGTGTAATACATCAATCGATCCTGTTCAGTTTCTATTTTTTTTCTGTATACTCACAATAAAAATAAAGTGTTTTGCTTTTTGACAAATAAAGAAAAATTAACATGATGCGATTTCTGCCGTCTCTCTGTCAGTAAACTCCCATTTGAAACGCGTTCGAAAATGATCTATAACTCCGCGAAAATTCAGTCAAACAGGCAAACAGACCCACAGGCATAAAGCTTGAGATCGCATCTTTTAAATGAAGTAATTTATATAAAAAACAAATATTCTCAGCTTCTGTAATCTGTATAAAAAGAGAGCGACTCCAGTCGAGCTCATTACGAGCCATTCAAAAGTAATTTGACCACTCCCCGGAGAGCGCGTGCTATTCAAATGCAAATTATGAGAACCATTTCAGTCTGTGAAACGCCCCCACATCAGCTGTAAACAAAGCGCGTCGCAATCGAGTGAGGCATAATAGCCTACCTTATGGAGAAAAGTTTCCTCAGAACAGTGCTGATATGAGGAGCAATATCTCCTGATATGAGGAGCAGATCCCGCTGAGGAGTGAGGTAGGCTGTTTTCTTTTCTCAAGTGTTGATGTGGAATAACGTTATGGAATAACGTTAGTGTAGGCCTATGTAAACCGCAAAAAGATGAATCGCATTTCTATAATATGACTCGCCTTTCTGTGAGATGAATGAAGGGTACATATTTGTAAAGACTGTTTAGCCTAAATATGAATCGCGCGTCTGTGTGTGAAAGAATAAACTGCTTTGCTATAGCCTACTGAGATGAGTAAAAATCGACTGGAATATGTTGAAATAAAATGTATTTGTATAAGCAACGTATTAAACTGCAAATTAGCATTTATATGCCCTAATATTTCATAAAAACAACGTTACAGTCAGTCACTTGTTGACTAGATTTGGGTACAGTTTTTAGGCTACTGTAGAATATACTGCCACATCAAATAAGCTTTTGTTTAGCAATTTCTGCTCATATCTAACGTTATATATATATATAACTATATATATATAACTATACTATTTATATATATTATATATATTTATATATATATATATTATATATATATATATATATATATATATATATATATATATATATATTGCTATATTCAAACTAATGAATACATATGATAAAATGTAGGCCTATAATCTTTTTTCTTTTTCTTTTTTACAAAGAAAGAGTACACTTGAAATATTGTTGAAATTGTAATTATTGTTGTAATTGTAACATTTTTAATAAAATAGCAAAACATATTTACAAGATAGATGTAAGCGAAATCTTAAATGGTCAATATAAGTCTTCTTCTAAATACATATTTTGTCCTTGCATTGTGGCTCAGTCAGTGTCACACCTGAATGAATGGCTAATTATGCAGAGTCATTATGCAGAGTGGGTGGGACATTGTAATCTAAGGTGTAAACTACTCCTCCCCCTCGCATATTGGCTTTCCAAGCAAAACCTGTTTTACACCATTTAAATCAATGTATTTTTTTTTTGTGAACGATAAAGCAAGACTATTTTCACATAATTTTGAAGCTAGAACTCAAAGGGACAACATCCATTAGTCAAAAGTCTTGTGGACACATATTTAATATGTGTTTTGTGGTCTTAATTCAGCAACTTTCATTTAAATTTTTTCCAATAACCACGCATAAACATTATTCTCTTAAAAATACAAACATCTACATACACGTTGCTCGCATATTATGGTAGCCCTGTTTGTGCTATATAGAGTGAATTTACACCTTTGCCATTAACATGTTTATAAATAACTGAAAAAAGCACAAATGTCAGAGCATGTCAGAACATCTCAAGGACCCCAAAAACAGCTTGGTCCCCAGAGGGTTAAATGTGTATTTTCTTTGTGTATACTCACAATAAAAACAAAGTGTTGTGCTTTTCGCCAAATAAAGAAAAATAAACACGAAGCGAGTTCTGCCTTCTCTCTGTCAGTTAAGTCCATTCTGAAACGCGTCCGAAAATGAACCATAACTCAGCAAATACTTCTCACACAGACACGTGAGATATGTCTTTATGAAGCTTGAAATGTCTTCTTTTAAATGAAGTAATTTATATAAAAAACAAATATTCTCAGCTTATGTAGTCCCTTTAAAAGCAAGGAGAGGTACCGTTTTTTCGTTATCTCGTTTTATCTCTAATGAGCAGAGGCAGCCCCGCCCCCGGCACTATTCACATGTTAAATAGTTTAGGTGATCTATGCATCGCACAAGCCCCCCGATCAATGCCATACAAACACAGTTTCTTCATCAGACTCACTGATAGTTCATCGCGTTTTGAGTATGGCACGCTTCTCCGGTAAAGACGCCCTTCAGATGATTCTGGACAGCGAGGAAGAATGCACCTTTTCCTCAGAGGAAGATTGTAACTCGGATGACGAACGGCAGCATTTTGAAGAGCGAATTGATCCCGCCGAGGACACAATTTCGGAGTAAGTTTTACTGTTATATAATTCTTTTTCTGATAATATAGAACTCATATGAATTTTCAGACTATATTTTGCTTAGTTTTGGCTAGCTTTTGACATCTTACAGGAAAGATTGCCTTACAATATCCCTAACATTCGTGTATATGCTCAAGTGTAAACTTTTTCAATGTGATAGGCTATTACTCTCTAAACATATTTGTATATTAAATATATTTCACTCAGTTTTGATTAGCTTATAACACTGATTATCATGCTAAAATACTGCCTTATGTTTAATGTAGCTTATTTGCGAATATCTGCTTAAGTGTATGTCTTAACTGTATGTCAATGTGATTTAGTCTAAATATATTTCAGCCTCCGGTAAAATATGTGATAGCCTAGGCCTAGCCTACTGTCTAAATACTAGACATTATATATATATATATATATATATATATATATATATATATATATATATATATATAAATGTATGGTTTTGGTTAGACTATGACACTGCTTATCATGCTTCCATACTGCCTTATGCAGATGTTTGTGAATACAGGTGTAAATGTTTGAAATGTATTGATGTGTCGTTCGCGAACGATCCGTTCATTGCGTGCGTCACTAAATACGTGCGGTCATGGCCCATAAACAGATACTCGCAGTGATATTTCTCTGTCCTATGGACCATCAACAGATATATACATACATTGTGCGTCCATAACAATTAATTGCCCATCAGTTTACTTTGGATAATGTATGCTAACAGTTTTTTTTTTTTTTAGGAATGTGGCTGCAGCTAGCTCTCCTTCTCCAGCACCTCGCAAAGGGGCACGCAGGTGTCGTTCAGTTCTCAGTGTGATGGAGAATCTTCCCGAGTAAGTCCATAGACGTAATATTTACAGATGAAATATAATTGTTTACATCGTCATAATATAAAAGTACATATGCTTGTGTTTATTTTGCTCACATTTGATTTGCTTAGAGCCCGCATCAACGGGGCATAAGCATTTACTGTGAGATACCTGCCTTTACTTTTGTTTATCGCTCACAATTGCTTTGTTTATAGCAGACTGATGATTTTTTTTATTTTGCTCACATTTTATTTGCTTAGAGCAAATTTAGAACATTATGTTCCTCGACATAGAGGAATTACAATAAAACAGATTGAAAAACAAAACCTTTGAATCTCCTCTACTTTTTTCAGGCTGCCTAACTTGATGGCCCATTAGCCACTGGGGGAGTGTCTGTCAGACCCCTAGTCTGAATCTCATTAATATTGATAGGCCATTACCACTCCCATGCATAAACCTCTTCTGACAAAAAAACTGTTTTACAAAGTGTAAATCAATGTATTGTGTTATGTGAACGATTAGGCAGGATGATTTTCACATAATTTTGAAGCCAGAACTCGAAGCGACAACATTCATTAGTCAAAAGTCTTATTGACACATATTTAGTATGTGTTTTGTGGTCTTATTTCAGCAACTTTCATTTTAAGCGTTTCATTTTAAGAGTGAATTTACACCTTTTCCATTAACATGTTTATAAATAACTGAAAAAAGCACAAATGTCAGAGCATGTCAGAACACCTCCAGGGCCCAGAAAACTCCTCAGACCCCAGAGGGTTAAATACACAGACTAATGACAAGACAAGGGACACCTGTGAACAATGAAAAAATGAACCAATGACAACATGACACATCAGACAAGGGAACACATGGCAGGATCACATGACTAACAGGGAATCACATGACAGACATGGAAACATGACATGAACAAACCCAAAACGTGACAGTTGAAGCTGATCCACCATGAAGCGCACCTCAGAGAGAAAGGTAGATTCAACTTTTTGAATTTCACCTGTAATCATGAGATTAATGGCTTTGGTTAGTTGATCAGTCTTATCCTCATCCTGTTTTTTGTTCGAAGCAACTAGTGTGAGAACTTGCTGCTGGTTGTCCTTCATTTTAGTAACAAGGTTTGTAATCTGGGAAGAAGTTGCTTTCAGCCCCTGGGTAAGTTCAGAGACCGCTTTCTCCTGTTTCTTTATGAAATCCAGCAGTGTATCCCAATTACCTTGAACTTATGAAGTAAGATGTTGCATTTCTCTACCAGGAGTGGGAAGTACACCAGGAAAATCCTGCTGTGCCACAGAAGAGGGAGTAGACAGTTCAGGTGATGTGCATAGCTGCATAGGGCCTGGTCCCTGGTCCCAGGTAAGGGTTTGCTCTGGAGTGCTGCCAGAATGTGCTGAAGCAAACTGCACATGGGCTTCTGGAAAGATGATACTGGAAGGCATTTGGGTGTATGGGACATGGAAGACATGAGGTGAAGGAGGTCCAGGGGTAAACCGAGGATGTGATGCATTGGCCAAATTGGGGTTGCAACATCTGGAGCTTCAATATCCACACACGTGGATGGTGTTGTGGTCATGTTTCAATGGTGTCACTGCAAATTCAATGAAGTGTGTAAAATGTTATGTAAAATGTAATGTGTGTAAGTAGCTGTAAAAAAAAAAAAAAAAAAAAAACATTCAGGAAATAAATAAAATTAAAGCTGCAAGCAGTGATGAAAAGGGCCGGCGGCTTTAGGAAAAACAGAGCACGGTGGACAGTATGTAAATATAGGAGGACTATGTCAAAGTAATTTGTATTTGCCACACTTCCTGCTACCAGCAGGTGGCGCTATTACAATAACTGAATATTGTCATGTAGATGTGTTCAGGACAGGACTCTTATCAAACATGTGAAGTTTGGGGCAGATCGGACATTGTATGCCTGAGTTACAACAGCTTCCTCTTTCATGGTGAAACATCAGAATTTGTCAGGCCGCCACGGACACACCCTTCAGCAAACACTCAAGATCTTCACAATTTACCACCGCTAAGGCCTTAAGATTAGACTGACCATATATGCTGATCTGATTTAATCTCTATAAGGAGTTAATCACAGTGTAAAACGAGTCATTTCCTGTTGTCTTCAGGCCAGGACTTGAGGTTTGTATTTGTATTTGCCACACTTCCTGCTTCCAGCAGGTGGCGCTATTACTATAACTGAATATTGTCATGTAGATGTGTTCAGGACAGGACTCTTATTAAACATGTGAAGTTTGGAGCAGATCGGACATTGTATGCTTGAGTTACTGCAGGCTGTTTGTGGTAGCTTAGCAACATCGGAACTGCAAGCAACATTAATGTAGAACTTATCTGATGATGCATATATCACCCAAAGGCTGAAATTGGGTTTGCACATCTCCATTTGTCAGGCCGCCAAGGGCACACCCTTCGACGAAAACTCAAGATCTTCACAATTTAATGTCGCAAAGGCCTTAAAGGGATAGTTCACTTTGAAATTAATTTTTGATATGTTTTAGCTTACCTCAAGGGCATCCAAGATGTAGGTGTCTTTGTTTCCGCAGTAGTTTCAATTTTGATATTTTTAGGTCAAACCGTTCTTGTCTGTCAGTCATATAATGCAGGTCTGTGGTCACTGTCTCAAAACCCAAGCACAGAGTCCAAATTAAAACAATTCCCCATCGTCCAAATGAAACAATTCCCCATCATAAGTACACATTGATGGCCTAAGACACGAAACGAGCGGTTTGTGTGAGAAAACGAACAGTATTTATATAGTTTTTAGCTCTTGAAAACAGCACACGTCCAAATGGTCTGACGGCGCGGGCGAGTATAGATGTATACATAGATGTCGCCCTTGGCTACTGCAGTTCATTGGAACGAAACCGTAGCAAAGCGACATCTAGTGTATTTTTCTATGCGGGTATAGATGTATACACTAGATGTCGCCTTCGCTACTGCAGTTCATTGGAACGAAACCGTAGCCAAGGCGACATCTATGTATACATCTATACTCGCCCGCGCCGTCAGACCATTTGGACGTGTGCTGTTTTCAAGAGCTAAAAACTATATAAATACTGTTCGTTTTCTCACACAAACCGCTCGTTTCGTGTCTTAGGCCATCAATGTGTACTTATGATGGGGAATTGTTTCATTTGGACGATGGGGAATTGTTTTAATTTGGACTCTGTGCTTGGGTTTTGAGACAGTGACCACAGACCTGCATTATATGACTGACAGACAAGAACGGTTTGACCTAAAAATATCAAAATTGAAACTACTGCGGAAACAAAGACACCTACATCTTGGATGCCCTTGAGGTAAGCTAAAACATATCAAAAATTAATTTCAAAGTGAACTATCCCTTTAAGATTACACTCACCAAATTTGAGGATCAGACCAAAACTGTAAGAGGAGTTTGTTAAAGTACAACATCTGGAAATGGCAAAAACTGCACAAAATCTGAGAGGAAGTTCAAAATAGCTGACTTCCTGTTGTGTTTAGGGCTACGCTCCAAGATACTTTTTTGTAGGTATTGGGTCATTACATGTATGTACCAAATTTCATACCTGTACGTGAAACGTAGAGCCGGGGCAATAATATAGGAGGGGCAATTAAGCCATTTTGCCCCACCCAATTCTGAAACCCATATCACACGTAAATATTCACCACTTCTGAAGTGTGTGCAAAGTTTCATGAGTTTTCGAGCATGTTTAGGCCCTCAAAAAAGCGATTCACTTTGGAGAAG
Organism: Rutilus rutilus; assembly: GCF_951802725.1. NCBI lineage: Eukaryota > Metazoa > Chordata > Actinopteri > Cypriniformes > Leuciscidae > Rutilus > Rutilus rutilus. The sequence continues at coordinate 11,812,405 of NC_140227.1, forward strand.
AAGAAGAAGAAACGGAGCAGAAACAATAGGGTCCTCTCACCATCGGTGCTCGGCCCCTAATAACAAAATACAATGTTGTTTCGGTGTTCAATAAACAAGTTTAACCCACAGACAGCAATTTACAATTTCTGTCCTAACAAGTATTCAAATATCAAGTCACACTTCAATCATCTTAATTAATCGTTACCTTGAAGCTAACCCTCAATTACTGCAACCATGACTTATCCCAGGTGAAAAAGACGTAGTATTAAATGTATTAAAAATATACTTGAAATACAAATAGTATGTTTATAATACATTTGTATTACCAACATGCTTATTTGAAGTGCATTAAAAATATATTGAATTGCATTTTAATATATTTCTAAAAAGTATACTAGAAGTACATTGGTAATAAATATATGCTTAATAATACTTTTAAGAAATATGCTAAATACCAGCATAATTTTAATATATTTTTAACAAATGCACTAGAAGTGCATTGGTAATAAATATATGCTTAATTATACTTTTAAGAAATATGCTAAACACAAGCATACTTTTAACCCTCTGAGGTCGGCAAACGCGCTGGCGTGTTTTGCTGGATTTTCTTCACATTGTAGCACTATAAACTTAAATTACTCCGTCATTTATGGTCATACAGAAAAAAGAAATATAAAAAAAGAATCTGTGATATTTCTACTTTTGTAAAATAAAGAAAATAAACAGGGTGTGCATTCTGCCTCTCCGTCGCGGTGAACTTTTTTTTCTTGAGCACGTCTATAAACTGAAACAAAACTCAGCGAATACTTGTCACACATTTATGAGCCATATACCTTTATAAACATTTAAGTGTGTACTTTTAAATGATTGGATTCAAACTGAAAACAAATATTCTCTGTTTAAGTAATTTGTATAAATCCAACAAGATGTCCAGCTTCTCAAACGCTTCCTAATTATTTTTAATTCGACCACGCCCACTCGCGCAAAAGAGATTCACATGCAAATCTCCACATGGAACGCGAACGCGCTCATTACCTCAAAAACAAAACACCAAAACACTTCACAAGTCTCTGCTTTTCGTCGAGTTTGAAAGGCGCACCGTGAGCTTACATTGATTTACCTCAGAAGAAGAAGAACGCGATTTGAAGACAAGAAAGATGTAAGGTAAGAAATTCTTACATATTAGTTTGTTATTGTTGCATAAATTTCACATTGCAGTTGAACTGCTGCTAGATCTATGGTGAATATTATAATATTTAGACCCGTGTTTACTGTTACTGTGTTTGTGGATATCTGCTCAAACGTAGATATGTATATGGTAACCATAATGTTTTATATTTGAGCGCGATCACGTTTGAATGTATCATATTTTGGATCGCGATCGCTCTTGAAAAGCAAAACGCACCAAACGGCTTCATGTTTTTACTATTATCTCATTTCATATCATCATAATGAATGGAAACATTTGAAGTAACATGATAATCAATATATTTTTCTCTAGCTTAGTTGTTACTGAAATCTTTTGGAAGATTTATAGGCTGCTATAGGTTATTGTTGTTATTATTATTTTACTTTATGCAGCACTGTGCATAGCCTATGCCTACAAGGCACAACAAACCTGGTGTTCATTATATTATATATTGTTGGAAACATTTATGTGTGTGTGTGTGTATTCTGTGAATTTTAAAAAGCAATTTTAACCAGAAAAATCTAAAATGTATTCCCAAAATCGTGCAGGCCTTTCTCTTGATATCAGTATGTTCACTTTTTTTTTCTTTCAGGGCCCAGATGCCACTGAGTCCTGCTGACTTAAACATTCACATGAGTCTCTATACATGAACATGGTAAAGTGAAAATCAAACACCTTGGAAATGAAAGGTATGTACAATGTTTTTAGGAATGGCACAAAGGTCTCTGTCTTTGGATCATTGTTTTCAATGAGTGCTTTTTTGTCATTTGTTGTGTATCTTTGGATCATGTTGTGTTGTAAATAAATCCAAACAATCTAAAAGCCATTCTTTTTTAAATCTCCTCATTCTTTGTGCATGGTTGCTCAGAATGACAGGGCCTGATAGCTCCTAATAGGGTCGTTAGGGGAGGGTCTTTGTCTTTCTCAGGTGTGAAAAGCTTACATATTAATGAGCTCCCGCATAAAGCTTTCTCACACAAAACACGTCGTACATTTTTTAAATCAATATATTGTCTTATCTGAATGAGCAGTCAGGGTAATTTTCACATAGTTTTAGAGCAAATATTCTAGGCTACGTCATACAATTTTCAAAAGTCTTGTGAAGCAATAATCAGTATGGGTTTCATGACCTTATTTCAGTGAGAATTTTTTTTGGTATTTTCACAAACCACGCATAAATGTCATTATCTCAAAACTACAAACTTTTACACACATGCTGCTGATATATTATTGTAGCAGAGTTTGTGCTAGTCTTGTAGTCAAGACCGCCTAAACCGAGACCAAGACAATACCAAGACCAGAGGGTATCGAGACCAAGACAAGACCAAGACAGACCAAGTCAAGACCAAGACCGAGACCAAGTCGAGACCGGAGGGAAAAAAAAAATAGACTAGTGTTGAAGCTAAGCAATATGAATTCAAGAACAGCAGCATACTAGGGTTCAGCCGCAGTTTACATTCAATACATATTAGATGGTATTACTTCAACTACACAGGCAGAACAATACAGAGACAGACCATGTCATGTGTGTGACTGTGAGCTCACTGTAAATGTTTTTGCAGGGTGAGATCAACTATGTGTAGCAATTGCATGACGGCTGTTACTGCACTATTAGAGGATTGAGACTCCCTTAACTTTTGTGTACTGTTGAGGACTGACATGACTGGTACTGACTGGTTCATCTGACAAAACATCAAACACCTCCAACACCATCTTGCTCCTCCAACAACTGTCTAAAGAATGAGAAATATGTAACCAATTGAAATTATACTTAATGTGTAGATGAAATCGTAACATCAAATTAAAGATACGCAATTATAAACTTGGATTAGGCCTAATGTTTAGTCAACACAACGGAGGTATGCAGATGATATTTAAAAGACCATTTATTTAGTCTAACACCATCTTAAATACAATACTGTAATCAAACAACACACACACACACACACACACACACAGAGAGAGAGAGAGATATCAAAGACACAAATTCATCTAAGCAAATGCCCGCCTATCTCTGCCGATTTCGGAGTCTCCAAATTAATCCATTCTGCAACTTTTAAATACATAATAAAATGTTTAAAACCTAAATTATAGGCTTAAGTGCAGGATCCGAAAGTTGGTCGTTTTGTCGCTATGGTTACACACACACACACACACACACACACACCGTTGGCGGTGCGCTCAAAGTCATCTGTCAGTTGTGCAGTTACCCAAAATCTCCTGAATGAAGTTAAAACCCATCATGTCACTGATATGTGTTTTTTAAATCAAGTGATCAAAGTGCATGTTGCCGCTGCGATCAGTGGCGCGGATAAAGTGTTTTCTCGTATATTGGGCGCACACGCCGCACTGTCTTCACTCGGACGCGCGCTTCAATCCGTTCCGTTGCGGATAATAATGTTGCATTATCGAACGTTGTGTCGTCGTGGATATTGTAGTAGCCTATTGTATTGCTAAATCCCCGGCCACTATGTCCTTCTGAGACAGCGAGACCTAGACAAGACCGAGAGGTCCGAGACCAAGACAAGACCAAGACCAAAGACCGTCAAGGCCGTGACAAGACCGAGACCACGTAAAAGTGGTCTCGAGACCGGTCTCGAGACCAAGACCGGTCTCGAGACATACATCACTAGTTTGTGCTAAATACAGTGTAATTAGACTTTAGCCATGAAAATGTCACAAGTAACAGAAATAACCACAAATGTCAGAGCATGTCAGAACACCTCCAGGGCCCAGAAAACAGCTCAGACCCCAGAGGGTTAATATATTTCTAACAAATGCACTAGAAGTACATTGGTAATAAATATATGCTTATTTATACTTTTAAGAAATATGCTAAACACAAGCATACTTTTAATATATTTCTAAAAAGTGCACAATAAGTACATTGGTAATAAATATATGCTTAATTATACTTTTAAGAAATATGCTAAACACAATATTTGTGTGAAGTTTTAGTGTATTTAAAGAAAACATACTTATGTTGCTCTTACTTAAAGTACATTTTATGTGTAACTTAAGAACATCCCAGATGAAAAAAAAGTTCACTAAAATACATTTTATTTAAGTGCACTTAGTACACTTCCATAATGTACTTCCATAATGTACTTAAAGTGCTCTATTTTCGCGCACTTATTTTGTACTTAATATACTAAAAGCTTATCTTTAGTACTTCTTAAGATAAACTTAAGATCATCTTAGTGTACTCAACTGTGCTATTTTGAGACACACTGAAGATGAACTAAAGTGTATTTTTAATATACTATTTCAGCTTTTAAATTTTTTTATTTTGTTACCACTTTTAGTAAAACTGAAACCATCTTTAATGCATTTTAAATACAATAATAAATTATTTAAAATATAATAATATATAATAAATATATACAAATTATACTTATAATGTATTAATAGGTTAAAAAAGTGCACTAAAATACATTTGATTAAAGTACACTTCCATAATGTACTTAAAGTGCTCCATTTTCGCACACTAATTTTGTACTTAATATACTAAGTTTTTCTTTAGTACTTCTTAAGATAAACTTAACATTTTAGTATACTCAACTGTGCTATTTTTAGACACACTGAAGATGAACTAAAATATGCTTTTAACATACTATTTCAGCTTTATTTTTTTTATTTTGTTACCCCTTTTAGTACAATTGAACCCGTCTTTAATGCATTTTTAAATACACTTATAAATTATTTAAAATATAATATATTATATATACAAATCATATTTATGTATTGCTCACATATTTTTTATATAGTAAATTTATTTCAAATATATTTTTTTACTATGTTAACAGTACCTTAAAACATAATTAAATATGTTAATGGTGTATTTTAAAAGTTGTCAAGTACACCCTAGTGAAAAAAAAGTATACTTTATTGTATTTGTAATATATTCCCTGTTTTAATAGTACATTGCAAATATACTAATAAAAAATGTACTATTTTTAAATATACAAAAAGTATATTAGCAGCATACTTTTGACTATTTTCACAATACAATTTTTAACACACTTTAAAATAATTGTAATTTAGTATATTTTCTAAAAAATATATTTTACAAAAATATACTTGAAGTGAAAGTTCTGTTTATTTTTTATAAGTATATTTATTTGCACTTTTCTTAAATATATTTTATGAATATTTTTTAACTATGTGCTGAAAATGATCATTGTAACAATGCATTGAAAGTATACTTTCAAAGTACATTATTAAATAACCTGAAGTTGTAGTATACTTTGATAAATTATGGAATTTTTTAAGTGTATTTCTTCATGCTTGCAATCCACTTAATTGCTACTTTCAGAAAGTAATAAAACATATGATAAATGCATTGAAAGGCCATTTAAAACATTTTTTAATAAAGTGTATATGCTCTGCACAAAAGGCTAATTGTGATTTAAGTATTTTTAATAAATTTATACAAAGTCACAGAGAGGTCCAACGTATAAACATCAATCCAATTTTATACCAACAGCACACCATATGAACACAATAATAATTTTACTGTCCAATGTATTTGACCAATCAAGTGTCTTAGTGTTGCTTTCGGCCAATCAGAGCAGCAGATGGTACTCACTTCGATTGATGCTCCCGCGCTACGCGACGTTTTGCAGCAGGAGATGTTACTAAGACACGATGCCGTTCCAGTTTGCAGTCATTAAAAGTGGAGAGTATATCGATCCTTGTAGCTAATATAGACCATCATAGTCAAGTAACGTCAAAACCAGACCTTGATGGAGACGACAATTGGCTAGAAATAAAGTGGCCTTCACGTAAAGAACCAGAGAAGACGGTGCCTGCGAAAGTCCTGCTGTTTGGAGCAGTGGCGTCATGCCCATTCAACGTGCCCCCTCAGATTTTTCCTCCCTGATAATTTTTTTGTCACAACTTTATTCCTATTATGCTCTATTATGCCTATTATGCTCCATAATATACCAGAGCCTATAACGACTCAAATGTATTCTTCTGGATGTGTAATAAATCAGTCAGCATCAGCCCGCCCCTTTTTCCTAATATGGTGTCTGTGTATATCGAATCTTTGCTGTGTATGTTCAAGCAACTCACTCGTCTCGCACGTTGAGCTGGCAATGTTTTACAGATGGTCTTGAAGTGGTAAGTGGGCAAAGCAACAAATCGGCATTGAATTAGTTATCGGATGATATTAAAAGGTAGTGGGATTATTTGTGGTTGACCTGGAAATTTTCTTAGTTAAAAGTTCTTAGGTCACATACCAATTTAAAATCATAACATAAAAACTGCAATGGTACTGTTTTTAAAATCATGTGTAGTAGGCCTAAGTGTACAGTAAGTGTGTGTGTAAACATGCTTTAATGAAGTAGACTTCAAAAGCTTTTGAATTTGAGCTTACAGTTCTTTCATCAACCTGTCTTTTACATAAACTTACAAAATAGATACTTTAACTTAGTCCTCAGATAGAGGAGGGTTGCTGCTAGCTCCGTTAAGGTATTTCTGTCCCTCCCAAACTGCATTGAAATGGTATGTTTAGCAGCCAGAATTAAAAAATGTTCAGGGGGAGAAACCCCCTGACCCCTCCTAACATGATCCATATCACCCGTCAGAAAACAATTGCAACGTCTCAGATTGTGCCCCCCCCCCAGAATTTTGGCTTGCATGACGCCCCTGGTTTGGAGGGCTGTTTTTTAATTTTATTTCTTGTATAAGTTACACTTTCAAGTGCTTTATTGCGCTATTGTGTCGCTTTTTTTGATAGCAGGTGTACGTTAGGATAAAATGTTTTTTGCGCTTGTTATATCAGATTCGTTCAAAGACCTCGTCATGAAGAAAAACTTACTACTTTTGGGAAAGGACATATGGAACAAGGATGAAAGCAGGGGTGTTCGTGTCAAAAAGAAAATGTTGGACACCAGCAACGAGGTGGAGGCTAAAAAAGCCAGGCTGGTGAGTGGATATGGATAACTCTTTATGTAATATTGACAGTTTTATGTCATAGTGATAGTAATTTCTTAATTTTCCAGAAGATATGCTAAATGTAAAATTGATTCCATGCATGTAATATTAAATATGAGTCCCTAATTACACTCTGTACCTCAGGTAGTTCACAACTGTGCTCATTTAAAAAAAAAAAAAAAAAAAAAACAGATGCATTATCATGCTCATTTTTAAAATCCTGTCTTGAGGATTACTTCGTTTTTCTCTATTTGTACTCAAATTTGGGTATTGTACGCATTATGGAGCAATAAACACTATATATGTTTCATTCATAGTCAAAGCTATAGATACCTCTCTCATGCAGAAAGTCCACAAGTAAGACTTATACAAGTAAAAAAAATACAGTATTTTTTCATTGGAAGACAATTTCATAAAAAGCCAAAGAATATGAAGTTATGAGTTTCATAAAAGACATGCAGCATTTTTATTCACACTGTTCTAATCACATAAAGCTTATAAATAAAGTGTGTCATTCTGCCATCTCCAGCAAAGCAGTAATCTCAGATATTACAGTAAATTATTAAATAAATCTTTGGCCAGACAAAGATTCATTGTGAATCTGTCACATGCCTGTCCTGTCTTGTGTAGCACATGTGGTGTTTGTGTTCCTGTCATTGTTTTGACCCCGCCCTCCTTGTTATCTTATTATTGGTTTCATTTGCCCCACCTGTTGTTCCTCATTACCTGCCTAATTTGTCCCTTTTATAAGTTCCTTTGTGTTTGCAGTCTGTGTCGGATCGTTGTCTTGTACACGTCTCCTGTTTCCCCGTGACCCGTTTGGTATGTTCACTTTTGAAGTTGTTGTTTGGTATTTTGTAATGTTTTCCCCCTCGTGGGTGTTTGTTTTACGTTGTTCTTTTGTTTACTAAAAATCCCTTTCCTCTGCACTTGAGTTTTCCTTGTTTTCTTAGTTTTCCGTGACAGAACGATCCGACCATGTCAAAAACTCAGCAGAGGAAGTCCCAGCATCCACTTGTTCCCCCGGTCTCATGCCAACAGTATGAACGCATTCTTCGTGTTCAATCATTGATTGCGCTCCGCCAGCAGGGAACTGATCTAAGGAAGTTCGCGGTCAAATTCCTTAGTGCAGCAGAGGGACTGGGTCTTAATGAGGAGCCCCTCAAGGACCTTTTCTTTTATGCCCTTGACGAGCCCATGGATTGGGTACTGAGAAGGGCGTATGACCGCAGCACTTTTGAGGGTATGGTGGAGGGTCTCGCTCGCCTGCAGGAGCGAGAGGCCATGAAGAGGGTCTCAGTTCCGGTGACCTCAGTACCGGTGGTCCCGAGTCCAGTGTTCCCAGTTCCGATGGTCCCGAGTCCAGTGGTCCCAGTTCCAGTGGCTCCAGTTCCAGTGGTCTCGAAACGGAGAAGGAGGAAGAAGACTCCTTCCGTGACTGTTCCGGTGGTCCCAGTTCCGGTGGTCCCAGTTCCGGTGGTCCCAGTTCCGGTGGTCCCAGTTCCGGTGGTCCCTGTTCCAGTGATCCTGCTCGCACTGCCTGCACCACCTCAGCGATGCGTCACGTTTGCCCAGCCAGAGACTGTTCACGTCACGTCTGCCCAGCCAGAGACTGTTCACGTCACGCCTGCCGAGCCTGTGTCTTCAGACAAGATGGCCGCCGCCGAGAGTGTTCCCGTCACGTCTGCCGAGCCTGTGTCTTCGGACAAGATGGCCGCCACAGAGAGTGTTCCCGTCACGTCTGCCGAGCCTGTGTCTTCGGGCAAGATGGCTGCCGCCGAGAGTGTTCCCGTCACGTCTGCCGAGCCTGTGTCTTCGGACAAGATGGCCGCCGCCGAACCTGTTCACGTCACGCCTGCCGAGCCTGTGTCTTCGGACAAGATGGCCGCCGTCGAGCCTGTGTCTGTTCCTGAGCTTGAGCCGGAGCCAGTGTCTGTTCCTGAGCCGGAGCCAGTGTCTGTTCCTGAGCCGGAGCCAGTGTCTGTTCCTGAGCCGGAGCCAGTGTCTGTTCCTGAGCCGGAGCCAGTGTCTGTTCCTGAGCCGGAGCCAGTGTCTGTTCCTGAGCCGGAGCCAGTGTCTGTTCCTGAGCCGGAGCCAGTGTCTGTTCCTGAGCCGGAGCCAGTGTCTGTTCCTGAGCCGGAGCCAGTGTCTGTTCCTGAGCCGGAGCCAGTGTCTGTTCCTGAGCCGGAGCCAGTGTCTGTTCCTGAGCCGGAGCCGGAGGCGTCTGTTCCTGAGCCCTCAGTGACCGCGACACTGGCCATTATGGCCACAGCCATGTGGTGTGTGTGGGCTACGCACACACTTGGACCGGTGGTGTCTGTTCCTGGGCCGGTGGTGTCTGTTCCTGGGCCGGTGGTGTCTGTTCCTGAGCCGGTGGTGCCAGTTCCAGTGCCCGAGCCGGTGGTGCCAGTTCCAGTTCCAGTGCCTGAGCCGGTGGTGTCAGTTCCAGTGCCTCAGCCGGTGGTATCTGTTCCTGAACCGGTGGTGTCTGAGCCGGTGGTATCTGTTCCTGAGCCGGTGGTGTCTGCTCCTGAGCCGGTGGTGTCTATTCCTGAGCCGGTGGTGTCTGCTCCTGAGCCGGTGGTGTCTGCTCCTGAGCCGGTGGTGTCTGTTCCTGAGCCAGTGGCGCCAGTTCCAGTTCCAGTGCCTGAGCCGGTGGTGCCAGTTCCAGTGCCTGAGCCGGTGGAGTCTGTTCCAGTGCCTGAGCCGGTGGTGCCAGTTCCAGTGCCTGAGCCGGAGGTGCCAGTTCCAGTGCCTGAGCCGGAGGTGCCAGTTCCAGTGCCTGAGCCGTTGGTGCCAGTGCCTGAGCCGGAGGTGCCAGTTCCAGTGCCTGAGCCGGTGGTGCCAGGTCCAGTTCCTGAGCCGGTGGAGTCTGTTCCAGTTCCTGAGCCGGTGGAGTCTGTTCCAGTTCCTGAGCCGGTGGAGTCTCCGCCGTGGCCGCCCGAGGGGTCTTCTCCGCCCTGGCCGCCCGAGGGGTCTTCTCTGCCCTGGCCGCCCTAGGGAGAGTCTTCTCCGCCCTGGCCGCCCGAGGGAGAGTCTGCTCCGCCCTGGCCGCCCGATGGACTCTCTGTTCCGCCCTGGCCTCCAGAACTGTCCATTTTCCCTGCCCCACCCCGGTCTGTCTTTTCTGTTTCCCCTGTCCCACCCTGGTCTGTCTTTCCTGTTCCCCCTGTCCCACCCTGGTCTGTCCCTCCCGTCCCACCCTTGTCTGTCCCTCCCGTCCCGCCCTTGTCTGTCCCTCCCGTCCCGCCCTTGTCTGTCCCTCCCGTCCCGCCCTTGTCTGTCCCTCCCGTCCCGCCCTTGTCTGTCCCTCCCGTCCCGCCCTTGTCTGTCCCTCCCGTCCCGCCCTTGTCTGTCCCTCCCGTCCCGCCCTTGTCTGTCCGTCCCGTCCCGCCCTTGTCTGTCCCTCCCGTCCCGCCCCGCCCCGCCCTTGTCTGTCCCTCCCGTCCCGTCCCGCCCCGCCCCGCCCCGCCCCGCCCCGCCCTCCTTGTTATTAGGGGCCAAGCACCGAAGGTGCGGAGGCACCTATTGTTTTTGTTCGCGTTCTTATTATTATTAGGGGCCAAGCACCGAAGGTGCGGAGGCACCTATTGTTTTTGTTCGCGTTCTTATTATTATTAGGGGCCAAGCACCGAAGGTGCGGAGGCACCTATTGTATCTGTTCCCGTTCTTATTATTAGGGGCCAAGCACCGAAGGTGCGGAGGCACCTATTGTTTTTGTTCGCGTTCTTATTATTAGGGGCCAAGCACCGAAGGTGCGTAGGCACCTATTGTATCTGTTCCCGTTCCTATTATTATTATTATTCTTCCGTTTCTTCCGACTAGGAGTCTATGGCAGCCCATAGAACCGATTGCGGGAAAGTTGTAATGGTTTGACATTCTGATAGAGGACAGTCCCAACATTAAATACACCAATTTTGGTGTGTCTAAGTCATTCCCTCTAGCGCCACCACCTGTCCAAAGTTTCACTTTTATTTTGCTAATAACTTTTGAACCGTAAGTCCAATCAACAAAATTCTTTTTTTCTCTTATTCCTGAGCTCATGCCAATTCGTTTGCACCCTATGACGTCATTTTCCGTCATAACAATATGGCCGCCATTTTGAATTGTCCTTAAAAGCTACTTTTTCGAACTCGTCCTAGATGGTTTGTCCGATTTGCACGAAAATTGAACCAGATCATCTTCAGGCAGTGCTGACCAAAAGTTATGGAATTCAAATTGATTCGTTAAACCGTTTTCGAATAACGCTCGAACTAATTTTACGTAGCGCCTGCAAAAACAGTCGTAGGGCTCTATCTCCGCAACGGTTTATCGTATTCAGACCAAACTTGGTACATGTCATCACAGGCATGACCTGAGGCAACATGCTGTGTTTCGGCGCAGCGCCACCTACTGGTCCGGAGATATGGAAAATGGCTATTTTTGCTTATAGCTTTTGAACAGTTTGTCCAAAAATCATAAAATTGGTCTCGTTAGATTCAGGGCAACATGCTGATTCGACTGATATCCAATTTGACCATATCGGCCATTTTGACTGTCAGCCATTTTGAATTTTGTGCTAAAATGCTGTATTTTATGAACGCATGAACGAATTGTTACGAAACTTGGTATTGGTCATCATCACGATGTCCTGAAGGAACCTGAGAAGTTTCGAAACAGCGCCACCTAGTGGTGAATTTTTTTTCCCAAATGCTTATAACTTTGGGTGTGGTTGACTTATTTTCACGAGACTCATCTCATTAGAGTCCTGAATCGTTGCCGAGTCCCACGATACCAAACATGTTAGGTTTCGCCTTATGGTTTGTGTAGCGTTGTGATTTAGCGCTTAAAAAACATTTGGCTATATCTTTGAAACCGCTTGTCCGATCGAGACGAAACCACCGTCAGAAGTTTGGAAACATAGGTCGATAGCTATACGCCAATGCCCAAATGCGAAAATATTGATGTTTAGGGGTAGTAAAATCCAATCAAAGTCATGTGTCAGTCATTTTTTACGTTTTTTTTCATATAAATGTCTATAACTCCGAAGCGAATTGAGATATTTTCACCAAAATTGACACAAATATGCATGGGCTCACTCTGAGGACACATTAAAAAAATGGTGTGACTGAGCCTCTTGGTGGTGCTATAACAGAACAAAACATGAAATTCCCATTGACTTCAATACAGTTTTGTGAAATAAAATGCTATACTAAACAAATGCATTGGTGTAATATTACGAAACTCAGAATGTGCCATCAGCTCCATCCCCTAAAGGTACCCAAAATATTTCGAGACAGCGCCACCTAGTGGTCAAAAGTTATAACAAAATTTCCAAAAAGGCTAATAACTTTTGAATACATCTGGCTATTGAAATGCCACTGGTCTTAATAGATTCCCTGGGTCAAGCCGAGAACATAGATACCAAGTTTTCCTTATTTGGCCAAACTTCCTGTCCGCCATCTTGATTTTCATTCAAAACCTACTTTTTCGAACTCCTCCTAGACTGTTTGTCCGATTTTCACCAAAATCGAATCGTATTATCTCCAGACTGTGCCGACTAAAAGTTATGGATTTCGTGTCGATAGACGAAACCGTTTTCGTATAGCGCAGCAGCAAAGTTGAGGCATGATGCCAAAAGCACTATTCAGGCTTTATCTCTGCAATCCCTTGAAATATTGACACCAAACTTTGTATGTGTCATTGTCACTTCACTCTGACCACATCACATTAGTTTTGTAACTGCTCCACCTATTGGTCGAAAGTGATAATACATTAAATCATATTCTGAATTACTTTTTATATGATTTTTCAGCCATTTCGCCTAAAATCCTCTCTAAATGTCTTTAATTGCTCATTGTTGCAGTTGGTCTGACACCTTCAGCCATGTTGGCATATCCTGTCATCTGCTTGCGCTTGGCCCCGATAATTGCTGCTTGCAGCTATATTTATTATTATTATTATTCTTCTTCCGCCATGGGAGTCTATGGCAGCCCATAGAACCGATTGCGGGAAAGTTATGAAATTTGGCACAATGATAGAGGACAGTCCAAAAAGTCACCATACCAAATTTGGTGTCTTAAAACCAATCCCTCTAGCGCCACCACCTGTCCAAAATTTCACTTTTATTTTGCTAATAACTTTTGAACCGTTTGGCCAATCAACAAAATTCTTTTTTCCTCTGATTCCCGAGCTCATGCCGATTCGATTGCACCCTATGACGTCATTTTCCGGCTTATAAATATGGCCGCCAATTTTAATGGGCTGAAAAAGCTACTTTTTCGAACTCGTCCTAGACGGTTTGTCCGATTTGCACGAAAATTGAACCAGATCATCTTCAGGCAGTGCTGACAAAAAGTTATGGAATTCAAATTGATTCGTCAAACCGTTTTCGAATAACGCTCGAACACATTTTACGTAGCGCTTGCGAAAACAGTCGTAGGGCTGTATCTCTGCAACGCTTTATCGGATTCAGACCAAAATTGGTACATGTCATCACAAGCATGACCTGAGGCTACATGCTGCGTTTCGGCGCAGCGCCACCTACTGGTCCGGAGATATGAAAAATGGCTATTTTTGCTTATAACTTCTGAACATTTTGTCCAAAAATCATAAAATTGGTCTCGTTAGATTCAGGGCAACATGCCGAGTCGACTGATATCAAATTTTACCATATCGGCCGTTTTGACTTTCGGCCATTTTGAATTTTGTGCTAAAATGCTGTATTTTAAGAACGCATGAACGGATTGTTACGAAACTCGGTATGGGTCATCAGCACGATGTTCTGAAGGAGCGTGAGAAGTTTTGAAACAGCGCCACCTAGTGGTGAATTTTATTTTTCAAATGCTTATAACTTTGGGTGTGGTCGACTTATTTTCACCAAACTCATCTCATTACACTCCTGAATCCTTGCCGAGTCCAACGATACCAAATATGCTAGGTTTCGCCTTACGGTTTGTGTAGCGTTGTGATTTAGCACTTAAAAAACATTAGGCGATATCTTCGAAACCGTTTGTCCGATCGAGACGAAACCACCGTCAGAAGTTTGGAATCATAGCTTGTTAACTAAATGTTAAAGCCCAAATGCGAAAATATTGATGTCTAGAGGTAGTAAATTCCAATTAAAGTCATGTGTCAGTCATTTTTTACGTGTTTTTTCATATAAATGTCTATAACTCCGAAGATAATTGAGATATTTTCACCAAAATCGACACACATATGTATGGGCTCACTCTGAGGACACATACAAAAAATGGTGGGACTGAGCCTCTTGGTGGCGCTATAATAGAACAAAACATGAAATTCCCATTGACTTCCATACAATTTTGTGAAATAAAATGCTATACTAAACAAATGCATTGGTTTAATATTACGAAACTCAGATTGTGTCATCAGCACCATCCCCTGAAGGTACCCAAAATATTTCGAGACAGCGCCACCTAGTGGTCAAAAGTTGTAACAAAATTTCCAAAAAGGCTAATAACTTTTGAATAAATCTGGCTATTGAAATGCTTAATAGATTCCTTGGGTCAAGCCGAGAACATAGATACCAAGTTTTCCTTATTTGGCCAAACTTCCTGTCCGCCATCTTGATTTTCAGTCAAAACCTACTTTTTCAAACTCCTCCTAGACCGTTTGTCCGATTTTCACCAAAATCTAATCGTATCATCTCCAGACCGTGCCGACTAAAAGTTATGGATTTCTTGTCGATAGACGAAACCATTTTCGTATAGCGCAGCAGCAAAGTTGAGGCATGATGCCAATAGCACTATTCAGGCTTTATCTCTGCAATGCCTTGACATATTGACAACAAACTTTGTATGTGACATTGTCACTTCACTCTGACCACATCAGTTTTGTAATTGCGCCACCTACTTGTCGAAAGGGATAATCAATTAAATTATATTTTTAATTACTGTTTCTATGATTTTTCAGCCATTTCGTCTAAAATCCTCTTTAAATGTCTGTAATTGCTCATTGTTGCAGTTGATCTGACACCTTCAGCCATGTCTTGTCGTCTTATTCTGCTTGGCCCCGGTAATGGCTGCTTGCAGCTATATTTAGGGGCCAAGCACCGAAGGTGCGGAGGCACCTATTGTATCCGTTCGCGTTCTTATTATTATTATTATTATTCTTCTTCTTCTTCCGCTCTGGGAGTCTATGGCAGCCCATAGAACCGATTGCGGGAAAGTTGTTTTGGTTTGACATTCTGATAGAGGACAGTCCCAACATTAAGTACACCAATTTTGGTGTGTCTAAGTCATTCCCTCTAGCGCCACCACCTGTCCAAAGTTTCACTTTTACTTTGCTAATAACTTTTGAACCGTAAGGCCAATCAGCGAAATCCTTTTTTCCTCTGATTCCTGAGCTCTTGTCGATTCGATTGCACCCTATATCGTCATTTTCCGTCATAAAAACATGGCCGACATTTTGAATTTTCCTAAAAAGGTACTTTTTCGAACTCGTCCTAGACGGTTTGTCCGATTTGCACGAAAATTGAATCGGATCATCTTCAGGCAGTGGTGACAAAAAGTTATTAAAATCTTGTTGATTCGTCAAACCGTTTTTGATAAACGCTCGAACAAATTTTACGTAGCGCTTGCAAAAACAGTCGTAAGGCTGTATCTCCGCAACGGTTTATCGTATTCAGACCAAACTTGGTACATGTACTCACAAGCATGACCTGAGGCTACATGCTGCGTTTCGGCACAGCGCCACCTACAGGTCCGGAGATATGAAAAATGGCAATTTTTGCTTATAACTTCTGAACAGTTTGTCCAAAAATCATAAAATTGGTCTTGATAGATTCAGGGCGTCATGCCGAGTCGACTGATATCCAATTTTGCCATATCGGCCAATTTGACTGTCGGCCATTTTGAATTTTGTGCTAAAATGCTGTATTTTAACAACGCATGAACGGATTGTTACGAAACTTGGTATGGGTCATCAGCACGATGTCCTGAAGGAGTGTGAGAAGTTTCGAAACAGCGCCACCTAGTGGTGAATTTTTTTTTTCAAATGCTTATAACTTTGGGTGTGATCGACTTATTTTCACGAAACTCATCTCATTGGACTCCTGAATCGTTGCCGAGTCCTACGATACCAAACATGTTAGGTTTCGCCTAACGGTTTGTGTAGCATTGTGATTTAGCGCTTAAAAAACATTAGGCTATATCTTCGAAACCGTTTGTCCGATTGAGACGAAACCACCGTCAGAAGTTTGGAAACATAGGTCGATAGCTATACGCCAATGCCCAAATGCGAAAATATTGATGTTTAGGGGTAGTAATATTCAATCAAAGTCATGTGTCAGTCATTTTTTACGTGTTTTTTCATATAAATGTCTATAACTCCGAAGCAAATTGAGATTTTTGCACCAAAATCAACACATATATGTATGGGCTCACTCTGATGACACATAAAAAAAATGGTGGGACTGAGCCTCTTGGTGGCGCTATAATAGAACAAAACATGAAATTCCCATTGATTTCAATAGAGTTTTGTGAAATAAAATGCTATACTAAACAAATGCATTGGTGTAATATTACGAAACTCAGAATGTGCCTTCAGCACCATCCCCTGAAGGTACTCAAAATATTTCGAAACAGCGCCACCTAGTGGTCAAAAGTTATAACAAAATTTCCAAAAAGGCTAATAACTTTTGAATAAATCTGTCTATTGAAATGCCACTGGTCTTAATAGATTCCTTGGGTCAAGCCGAGAACATAGATACCAAGTTTTCCTTATTTGGCCGAACTTCCTGTCCGCCATCTTGATGTTCAGTCAAAACCTACTTTTTCGAACTCCTCCTAGACCGTTTGTCCGATTTTCACCAAAATCGAATCGTATCATCTCCAGACCGTGCCGACTAAAAGTTATTGATTTCGTGTCGATTGACGAAACCGTTGTCGTATACCGCAGCAGCAAAGTTGTGGCATGATGCCAAAGGCACTATTCAGGCTTTATCTCTGCAATGCCTTGACATATTGACACCAAACTTTGTATGTGTCATTGTCACTTCACTCTGACCGCATCACATCAGGTTTGTAACTGCGCCACCTATTGGTTGAAAGTGATAATCCATTAAATCATATTTTTATTTACTGTTTCTATGATTTTTCAGGCATTTGGCCTAAAATACTCTTTAATGTCTTTAATTGCTCATTGTTGCAGTTGGTCTGACACTTTCAGCCATGTTGGCATGTCTTGTCATCTGATTGTGCTTGGCCCCGGTAATGGCTGCTTGCAGCTATATTTATTATTATTATTCTTCCGCCATGGGAGTCTATGGCAGCCCATAGAACCGATTGCGGGAAAGTTATGAAATTTGGCACAATGATAGAGGACAGTCCGAAAAGTCACCATACCAAATTTGGTGTCTTAAAACCAATCCCTCTAGCGCCACCACCTGTCCAAAATTTCACTTTTATTTTGCTAATAACTTTTGAACCGTTTGGCCAATCAACAAAATTCTTTTTTCCTCTGATTCCCGAGCTCATGCCGATTCGATTGCACCCTATGACGTCATTTTCCGGCTTATAAATATGGCCGCCATTTTGAATGGGCTGAAAAAGCTACTTTTTCGAACTCGTCCTAGACGGTTTGTCCGATTTGCACGAAAATTGAACCAGATCATCTTCAGGCAGTGCTGACAAAAAGTTATGGAATTCAAATTGATTCGTCAAACCGTTTTCGAATAACGCTCGAACACATTTTACGTAGCGCTTGCGAAAACAGTCGTAGGGCTGTATCTCCGCAACGCTTTATCGGATTCAGACCAAAATTGGTACATGTCATCACAAGCATGACCTGAGGCTACATGCTGCGTTTCGGCGCAGCGCCACCTAGTGGTCCGGAGATATGAAAAATGGCTATTTTTGCTTATAACTTCTGAACATTTTGTCCAAAAATCATAAAATTGGTCTCGTTAGATTCAGGGCAACATGCCGAGTCGACTGATATAAAATTTTACCATATCGGCCATTTTGACTTTCGGCCATTTTGAATTTTGTGCTAAAATGCTGTATTTTAAGAACGCATGAATGGATTGTTACGAAACTCGGTATGGGTCATCAGCACGATGTTCTGAAGGAGCGTGAGAAGTTTCGAAACAGCGCCACCTAGTGGTGAATTTTATTTTTCAAATGCTTATAACTTTGGGTGTGGTCGACTTATTTTCACCAAACTCATCTCATTAGACTCCTGAATCCTTGCCGAGTCCAACGATACCAAATATGCTAGGTTTCGCCTTACGGTTTGTGTAGCGTTGTGATTTAGCACTTAAAAAACATTAGGCGATATCTTCGAAACCGTTTGTCCGATCGAGACGAAACCACCGTCAGAAGTTTGGAATCATAGCTTGTTAACTAAACGTTAAAGCCCAAATGCGAAAATATTGATGTCTAGAGGTAGTAAATTCCAATTAAAGTCATGTGTCAGTCATTTTTTACGTGTTTTTTCATATAAATGTCTATAACTCCGAAGATAATTGAGATATTTTCACCAAAATCGACACACATATGTATGGGCTCACTCTGAGGACACATACAAAAAATGGTGGGACTGAGCCTCTTGGTGGCGCTATAATAGAACAAAACATGAAATTCCCATTGACTTCCATACAATTTTGTGAAATAAAATGCTATACTAAACAAATGCATTGGTTTAATATTACGAAACTCAGATTGTGTCATCAGCACCATCCCCTGAAGGTACCCAAAATATTTCGAGACAGCGCCACCTAGTGGTCAAAAGTTCTAACAATTTCCAAAAAGGCTAATAACTTTTGAATAAATCTGGCTATTGAAATGCTTAATAGATTCCTTGGGTCAAGCCGAGAACATAGATACCAAGTTTTCCTTATTTGGCCAAACTTCCTGTCCGCCATCTTGATTTTCAGTCAAAACCTACTTTTTCAAACTCCTCCTAGACCGTTTGTCCGATTTTCACCAAAATCTAATCGTATCATCTCCAGACCGTGCCGACTAAAAGTTATGGATTTCTTGTCGATAGACGAAACCATTTTCGTATAGCGCAGCAGCAAAGTTGAGGCATGATGCCAATAGCACTATTCAGGCTTTATCTCTGCAATGCCTTGACATATTGACAACAAACTTTGTATGTGACAGTGTCACTTCACTCTGACCACATCAGTTTTGTAACTGCGCCACCTACTTGTCGAAAGTGATAATCAATTAAATTATATTTTTAATTACTGTTTCTATGATTTTTCAGCCATTTCGTCTAAAATCCTCTTTAAATGTCTGTAATTGCTCATTGTTGCAGTTGATCTGACACCTTCAGCCATGTCTTGTCGTCTTATTCTGCTTGGCCCCGGTAATGGCTGCTTGCAGCTATATTTAGGGGCCAAGCACCGAAGGTGCAGAGGCACCTATTGTTTTTGTTCGCGTTCTTATTATTATTATTATTAGGGGCCAAGCACCGAAGGTGCGGAGGCACCTATTGTTTTCGTTCCCGTTCTTATTATTATTATTATTAGGGGCCAAGCACCGAAGGTGCGGAGGCACCTATTGTTTTCGTTCGCGTTCTTATTATTATTATTAGGGGCCAAGCACCGAAGGTGCGGAGGCACCTATTGTGTTTGTTCCGGTTCTTATTAGGGGCCAAGCACCGAAGGTGCAGAGGCACCTATTGTTTTTGTTCGCGTTCTTATTATTATTATTATTATTATTATTCTTCTTCCGCCATGGGAGTCTATGGCAGCCCATAGAACCGATTGCGGGAAAGTTATGAAATTTGGCACAATGATAGAGGACAGTCCGAAAAGTCACCATACCAAATTTGGTGTCTTAAAACCAATCCCTCTAGCGCCACCACCTGTCCAAAATTTCACTTTTATTTTGCTAATAACTTTTGAACCGTTTGGCCAATCAACAAAATTCTTTTTTCCTCTGATTCCCGAGCTCATGCCGATTCGATTGCACCCTATGACGTCATTTTCCGGCTTATAAATATGGCCGCCATTTTTAATGGGCTGAAAAAGCTACTTTTTCGAACTCGTCCTAGACGGTTTGTCCGATTTGCACGAAAATTGAACCAGATCATCTTCAGGCAGTGCTGACAAAAAGTTATGGAATTCAAATTGATTCGTCAAACCGTTTTCGAATAACGCTCGAACACATTTTACGTAGCGCTTGCGAAAACAGTCGTAGGGCTGTATCTCCGCAACGCTTTATCGGATTCAGACCAAAATTGGTACATGTCATCACAAGCATGACCTGAGGCTACATGCTGCGTTTCGGCGCAGCGCCACCTACTGGTCCGGAGATATGAAAAATGGCTATTTTTGCTTATAACTTCTGAACATTTTGTCCAAAAATCATAAAATTGGTCTCGTTAGATTCAGGGCAACATGCCGAGTCGACTGATATCAAATTTTACCATATCGGCCGTTTTGACTTTCGGCCATTTTGAATTTTGTGCTAAAATGCTGTATTTTAAGAACGCATGAACGGATTGTTACGAAACTCGGTATGGGTCATCAGCACGATGTTCTGAAGGAGCGTGAGAAGTTTTGAAACAGCGCCACCTAGTGGTGAATTTTATTTTTCAAATGCTTATAACTTTGGGTGTGGTCGACTTATTTTCACCAAACTCATCTCATTAGACTCCTGAATCCTTGCCGAGTCCAACGATACCAAATATGCTAGGTTTCGCCTTACGGTTTGTGTAGCGTTGTGATTTAGCCCTTAAAAAACATTAGGCGATATCTTCGAAACCGTTTGTCCGATCGAGACGAAACCACCGTCAGAAGTTTGGAATCATAGCTTGTTAACTAAACGTTAAAGCCCAAATGCGAAAATATTGATGTCTAGAGGTAGTAAATTCCAATTAAAGTCATGTGTCAGTCATTTTTTACGTGTTTTTTCATATAAATGTCTATAACTCCGAAGATAATTGAGATATTTTCACCAAAATCGACACACATATGTATGGGCTCACTCTGAGGACACATACAAAAAATGGTGGGACTGAGCCTCTTGGTGGCGCTATAATAGAACAAAACATGAAATTCCCATTGACTTCCATACAATTTTGTGAAATAAAATGCTATACTAAACAAATGCATTGGTTTAATATTACGAAACTCAGATTGTGTCATCAGCACCATCCCCTGAAGGTACCCAAAATATTTCGAGACAGCGCCACCTAGTGGTCAAAAGTTGTAACAAAATTTCCAAAAAGGCTAATAACTTTTGAATAAATCTGGCTATTGAAATGCTTAATAGATTCCTTGGGTCAAGCCGAGAACATAGATACCAAGTTTTCCTTATTTGGCCAAACTTCCTGTCCGCCATCTTGATTTTCAGTCAAAACCTACTTTTTCAAACTCCTCCTAGACCGTTTGTCCGATTTTCACCAAAATCTAATCGTATCATCTCCAGACCGTGCCGACTAAAAGTTATGGATTTCTTGTCGATAGACGAAACCGTTTTCGTATAGCGCAGCAGCAAAGTTGAGGCATGATGCCAATAGCACTATTCAGGCTTTATCTCTGCAATGCCTTGACATATTGACAACAAACTTTGTATGTGACATTGTCACTTCACTCTGACCACATCAGTTTTGTAACTGCGCCACCTACTTGTCGAAAGTGATAATCAATTAAATTATATTTTTAATTACTGTTTCTATGATTTTTCAGCCATTTCGTCTAAAATCCTCTTTAAATGTCTGTAATTGCTCATTGTTGCAGTTGATCTGACACCTTCAGCCATGTCTTGTCGTCTTATTCTGCTTGGCCCCGGTAATGGCTGCTTGCAGCTATATTTATTATTATTCTTCTTCCGACTGGGCGTCTATGGCAGCCCATAGAACCGATTGCGGGAAAGTTGTTTTGGTTTGACATTCTGATAGAGGACAGTCCCAACATTAAATACACCAATTTTTGTGTTTCTAAGTCATTCCCTCTAGCGCCACCACCTGTCCAAAGTTTCACTTTTATTTTGCTAATAACTTTTGAACCGTAAGGCCAATCAACAAAATTCTTTTTTCCTCTTATTTCTGAGCTCATGCCGATTCGATTGCACCCTATGACGTCATTTTCCGTCATATAAATATGGCCGCCATTTTTAATTTTCTGAAAAAGCTACTTTTTCGAACTCGTCCTAGACGGTTTGTCCGATTTGCACGAAAATTGAACCAGATCATCTTCAGGCAGTGTTGACCAAAAGTTATGGAATTCAAATTGATTCGTCAAACCGTTTTCGATAAACGCACGAATACATTTTACGTAGCGCTAGCAAAAACAGTCGTAAGGCTGTATCTCCGCAAAGGTTTATCGTATTCAGACCAAACTTGGTACATGTACTCACAAGCATGACCTGAGGCTACATGCTGCGTTTCGGCGCAGCGCCACCTACTGGTCCGGAGATATGAAAAATGGCTATTTTTGCTTATAACTTTTGAACAGTTTGTCCAAAAATCATAAAATTGGTCTCGTTAGATTCAGGGCAACATGCCGAGTCGACTGATGTCCAATTTGACCATATCGGTCATTTTGGCTGTCGGCCATTTTGAATTTTGTGCTAAAATTCTGTATTTTATGACCGCATGAACGGATTGTTACGAAATGTGGTATGGGTCATCAGCACAATGCCCTGAATGAGCCTGAGAAGTTTCGAAACAGCGCCACCTAGTGGTGAATTTTTTTTTTCAAATGCTTATAACTTTGGGTGTGGTCAACTTATTTTCACGAAACTCATCTTTTTAGACTCCTGAATCGTTGCCGAGTCCTACGATACCAAACATGCTAGGTTTCGCCTTACGGTTTGTGTAGCGTTGTGATTTAGCGCTTAAAAAACATTTGGCTATATCTTTGAAACCGCTAGTCCGATCGAGACGAAACCACCGTCAGAAGTTTGGAAACATAGGTCGATAGCTATACGCCAATGCCCAAATGCGAAAATATTGATGTTTAGGGGTACTAATTTCCAATCAAAGTCATGTGTCAGTCATTTTTTTCGTGTTTTTTCATATAAATGTCTATAACTCCGAAGTGAATTGAGATATTTTCACCAAAATTGACACACATATGTATGGGCTCACTCTGAGGACACGTAAAAAAAATTGTGGGACTGAGCCTCTTGGTGGCGCTATAATTGAACAAAATATGAAATTCCCATTGACTTCAATACAGTTTTGTGAAATAAAATGCTATACTAAACAAATGCATTGGTGTAATATTACGAAACTCAGATTGTGTCATCAGCACCATCCCCTGAAGGCAACCAAAATATTTCAAGACAGCGCCACCTAGTGGTCAAAAGTTATAACAAAATTTCCAAAAAGGCTAATAACTTTTGAATAAATCTGGCTATTGAAATGCCACGGGTCTTAATAGATTCCTTGGGCCAAGCCGAGAACATAGATACCAAGTTTTCCTTATTTGGCCAAACTTCCTGTCCACCATCTTGATTTTCAGTCAAAACCTACTTTTTCGAACTCCTCCTAGACCGTTTGTCCGATTTTCACCAAAATCGAATCGTATCATCTCCAGACCGTGCCGACTAAAAGTTATGGATTTCGTGTCGATAGACGAAACCGTTTTCGTATAGCGCAGCAGCAAAGTTGAGGCATGATGCTAATAGCAATAATTAAGGCTTTATCTCTGCAATGCCTTGATATATTGACACCAATCTTTGTATGTGTCATTGTCACTTCACTCTGACCACATCACATCAGTTTTGTAACTGCGCCACCTATTGGTCGAAAGTGATAATCCATCAAATCATATTTTTAATTATTGTTTCTATGATTTTTCAGGCATTTTGCCTAAAATCCTCTTTAAATGTCTTTAATTGCTCATTGTTGCAGTTGGTCTGACACTTTCAGACATGTTGGCATGTCTTGTCGTCTTATTCTGCTTGGCCCCGGTAATGGCTGCTTGCAGCTATATTTATTATTATTATTCTTCCGCCATGGGAGTCTATGGCAGCCCATAGAACCGATTGCGGGAAAGTTGTTTTGGTTTGACATTCTGATAGAGGACCGTCTCAACATTAAATACACCAATTTTGGTGTTTCTAAGTCATTCCCTCTAGCGCCACCACCTGTCCAAAGTTTCACTTTTATTTTGCTAATAACTTTTGAACCGTAAGGCCAATCAGCGAAATTCTTTTTTCCTCTGATTCCTGAGCTCATGGCGATTCGATTGCACCCTATGACGTCATTTGACGTCATAAAAATATGGCCGCCATCTTGAATTTTCAAAAAAAGCTACTTTTTCGAACTCGTCCTAGACGGTTTGTCCGATTTGCACGAAAATTGAACCAGATCATCTTCAGGTAGTGCTGACAAAAAGTTATGGAATTCAAATGGATTCGTCAAACCGTTTTCAATAAACGCACAAATACATTTTACGTAGCGCTAGCAAAAACAGTCGTAAGGCCGTATCTCCGCAACGGTTTATCGTATTCAGACCAAACTTGGTACTTGTACTCACAAGCATGACCTGAGGCTACATGCTGTGTTTCGGCGCAGCGCCACCTACTGGTCCGGAGTTATGAAAAATGGCTATTTTTGCTTATAACTTCTGAACAGTTTGTCCAAAAATCATACAATTGGTCTCGTTAGATTCAGGGCAACATGCCGAGTCGACTGATATCCAATTTGACCATATCGGTCATTTTGGCTGTCGGCCATTTTGAATTTTGTGCTAAAATTCTGTATTTTATGAACGCATGAACAGATTGTTACGAAACGTGGTATGGGTCATCAGCACAATGCCCTGAATGAGCCTGAGAAGTTTCGAAACAGCGCCACCTAGTGGTGAATTTTTTTTTTCAAACGCTTATAACTTTGGGTGTGGTCGACTTATTTTCACGAGACTCATCTAATTAGTATCCTGAAACCTTGCCGAGTCCTACGATACCAAACATGCTAGGTTTCGCCTTACGGTTTGTGTAGCGTTGTGATTTAGCGCTTAAAAAACATTTGGCTATATCTTCGAAACCGATTGTCCGATCGAGACGAAACCTCCGTCAGAAGTTTGGAAACATAGGTCGATAGCTATACGCCAATGCCCAAATGCGAAAATATTGATGTTTAGGGGTAGTAAAATTCAAACAAAGTCTTGTGTCAGTCATTTTTTACGTGTTTTTTCATATAAATGTCTATAACTCTAAAGCAAATTGAGATATTTTCACCAAAACTGACACACATATGTATGGGCTCACTCTGAGGACACGTAAAAAAAATTGTGGGACTGAGCCTCTTGGTGGCGCTATAATAGAACAAAACATGAAATTCCCATTGACTTCAATACAGTTTTGTGATATAAAATGCTATTTTCATTCAAAATCTACTTTTTCGAACTCCTCCCACACCGTTTGTCCGATTTTCACCAAAATCGAATTGTATCATCTCCAGACTGTGCCGACTAAAAGTTATGGATTTCGTGTCAATTGACGAAACCGTTTTCGTATAGCGCAGCAGCAAATTTGAGGCATGATGCTAAAAGCATTATTCAGGCTTTATGTCTGCAATGCCTTGACATATTGACACCAAACTTTGCATGTGTCATTGTCACTTCACTCTGACCACATCACATCAGTTTTGAAACTGCACCACCTATTGGTTGAAAGTGATAATCCATTACAAATTATTTTTAATTATTGTTTCTATGATTTTTCAGCCATTTTGCCTAAAATCCTCTTTAAATGTCTTTAATTGCTCATTGTTGCAGTTGGTCTGACACTTTCAAACATGTCGAAATGTCTTGTCGTCTTATTCTGCTTGGCCCCGGTAATTGCTGCTTGCAGCTATATTTATTATTATTATTATTCTTCATTGTTCCGACTGGGAGTCTATGGCAGCCCATAGAACCGATTGCGGGAAAGTTGTAATGGTTTGACATTCTGATAGAGGACAGTCCCAACATTAAATACACCAATTTTGGTGTGTCTAAGTCATTCCCTCTAGCGCCACCAACTGTCCAAATTTTCACTCATGTTTCTGCTAATAACTTTTGAACCACAAGGGCTAGAAACAAAATTCTTTTTTCCTCTGATTCGTGAGCTCATGCCGATTCGATTGCACCCTATGACGTCATTTTTTGTCATAAAAACATTTCCGCCATTTTGAATTTTCCGAAAAACCTACTTTTTCGAACTCCTCCTAGGCCGTTGGTCCAATTTCCACGAAAATTGAATCAGATCATCTTCAGACCATGCCGAAAAAAAGTTATGGAATTCGTGTTGATTCATCAAACCGTTCTCGAATACCGCGCAAACAAATTTTACGTAGCGCTTGCAAAAACAGACACAAGCCAGTATCTCCTCAACACTTTATCATATTCAGACCAAACTTGGTACATCTCATCACAAGCATGACCTGAGGCAACATGCTGCGTTTCGGCGCAGTGCCACCTACTGGTCCGGAGATATGAAAAATTGCTATTTTTGCTTATAACTTCTGAATGGTTTGTCCAAAAATCATAAAAGTGGTCTCGTTAGATTCAGGGCGTCATGCTGAGTCGACTGATATCCAATTTTCCCCGATCAGCCATTTTGGCTGTCGGCCATTTTGAATTATGTGCTAAAATGCTGTATTTTATGAACGAGTGAACGTATCGTTACAAAACTCGGAATGGATCATCAGCACGATGCCCTGAAGGAGCCTGAGAAGTTTCGAAACAGTGCCACCTAGTGGTGAATTTTTTTTCCCAAATGCTTCCAAATGCTTATAACTTTGGGTGTGGTCGACTTATTTTCACGAGACTCATCTCATTAGAGTCCTGAATCGTTGCCGAGTCCCACGATACCAAACATGCTAGGTTTCGCCTTACGGTTTGTGTAGCGTTGTGATTTAGCGCTTAAAAAACATTTGGCTATATCTTCGAAACCGCTAGTCCGATCGAGACGAAACCACCGTCAGAAGTTTGGAAACATAGGTCGATAGCTATACGCCAATGCCCAAATGCAAAAATATTGATGTTTAGGGGTAGTAAATTCCAATCAAAGTCATGTGTCAGTCATTTTTTACGTGTTTTTTCATATAAATGTCTATAACTCCGAAGCGAATTGAGATATTTTCACCAAAATCGACACACATATGTATGAGCTCACTCTGAGGACATGTAAAAAAAATGGTGGGACTCAGCTTCTTGGTGGCGCTATAATAGAACAAAACATGAAATTCTCATTGACTTCAATACAGTTTTGTGAAATAAAATGCTATACTAAACAAATGCATTGGTGTAATATTACAAAACTCAAAATGTGCCATCAGCACCATCCCCTGAAGGTACCCAAAATATTTCGAGACAGTGCCACCTAGTAGTCAAAAGTTATAACAAAATTTCCAAAAAGGCTAATAACTTTTGAATAAATCTGGCTATTGAAATGCCACTGGTCTTCATAGATTCCCTGGGTCAAGCCGAGAACATAGATACCAAGTTTTCCTTATTTGGCCAGACTTCCTGTCCGCCATCTTGATTTTCATTCAAAACCTACTTTTTCGAACTCCTCCTAGACCGTTTGTCCGATTTTCACCAAAATCGGATCGTACCATCTCCAGACTGTGCCGACTAAAAGTTATGGATTTCGTGTCGATAGACGAAACCGTTTTCGTATAGCGCAGCAGCAAATTTGAGGCATGATGCCAAAAGCACTATTCAGGCTTTATCTCTGCAATCCCTTGAAATATTGACACCAAACTTTGTATGTGTCATTGTCACTTCACTCTGACCACATCACATCAGTTTTGTAACTGCTCCACCTATTGGTCGAAAGTGATAATCCATTAAATCATATTCTGAATTACTTTTTATATGATTTTTCAGCCATTTCGCCTAAACTCCTCTTTAAATGTCTTTAATTGCTCATTGTTGCAGTTGGTCTGACACCTTCAGCCATGTTGGAATATCCTGTCATCTGCTTGCGCTTGGCCCCGATAATTGCTGCTTGCAGCTATATTTATTAGGGGCCAAGCACCGAAGGTGCGGAGGCACCTATTGTGTTTGTTCCGGTTCTTATTATTATTATTCTTCTTCCGACTGGGCGTCTATGGCAGCCCATAGAACCGATTGCGGGAAAGTTGTTTTGGTTTGACATTCTGATAGAGGACAGTCCCAACATTAAATACACCAATTTTTGTGTTTCTAAGTCATTCCCTCTAGCGCCACCACCTGTCCAAAGTTTCACTTTTATTTTGCTAATAACTTTTGAACCGTAAGGCCAATCAACAAAATTCTTTTTTCCTCTTATTTCTGAGCTCATGCCGATTCGATTGCACCCTATGACGTCATTTTCCGTCATATAAATATGGCCGCCATTTTTAATTTTCTGAAAAAGCTACTTTTTCGAACTCGTCCTAGACGGTTTGTCCGATTTGCACGAAAATTGAACCAGATCATCTTCAGGCAGTGTTGACCAAAAGTTATGGAATTCAAATTGATTCGTCAAACCGTTTTCGATAAACGCACGAATACATTTTACGTAGCGCTAGCAAAAACAGTCGTAAGGCTGTATCTCCGCAAAGGTTTATCGTATTCAGACCAAACTTGGTACATGTACTCACAAGCATGACCTGAGGCTACATGCTGCGTTTCGGCGCAGCGCCACCTACTGGTCCGGAGATATGAAAAATGGCTATTTTTGCTTATAACTTCTGAACAGTTTGTCCAAAAATCATAAAATTGGTCTCGTTAGATTCAGGGCAACATGCCGAGTCGACTGATGTCCAATTTGACCATATCGGTCATTTTGGCTGTCGGCCATTTTGAATTTTGTGCTAAAATTCTGTATTTTATGACCGCATGAACGGATTGTTACGAAACGTGGTATGGGTCATCAGCACAATGCCTTGAATGAGCCTGAGAAGTTTCGAAACAGCGCCACCTAGTGGTGAATTTTTTTTTTCAAATGCTTATAACTTTGGGTGTGGTCAACTTATTTTCACGAAACTCATCTTTTTAGACTCCTGAATCGTTGCCGAGTCCTACGATACCAAACATGCTAGGTTTCGCCTTACGGTTTGTGTAGCGTTGTGATTTAGCGCTTAAAAAACATTTGGCTATATCTTTGAAACCGCTAGTCCGATCGAGACGAAACCACCGTCAGAAGTTTGGAAACATAGGTCGATAGCTATACACCAATGCCCAAATGCGAAAATATTGATGTTTAGGGGTACTAATTTCCAATCAAAGTCATGTGTCAGTCATTTTTTTCGTGTTTTTTCATATAAATGTCTATAACTCCGAAGTGAATTGAGATATTTTCACCAAAATTGACACACATATGTATGGGCTCACTCTGAGGACATGTAAAAAAAATTGTGGGACTGAGCCTCTTGGTGGCGCTATAATTGAACAAAATATGAAATTCCCATTGACTTCAATACAGTTTTGTGAAATAAAATGCTATACTAAACAAATGCATTGGTGTAATATTACGAAACTCAGATTGTGTCATCAGCACCATCCCCTGAAGGCAACCAAAATATTTCAAGACAGCGCCACCTAGTGGTCAAAAGTTATAACAAAATTTCCAAAAAGGCTAATAACTTTTGAATAAATCTGGCTATTGAAATGCCACGGGTCTTAATAGATTCCTTGGGTCAAGCCGAGAACATAGATACCAAGTTTTCCTTATTTGGCCAAACTTCCTGTCCGCCATCTTGATTTTCAGTCAAAACCTACTTTTTCGAACTCCTCCTAGACCGTTTGTCCGATTTTCACCAAAATCGAATCGTATCATCTCCAGACCGTGCCGACTAAAAGTTATGGATTTTGTGTCGATAGACGAAACCGTTTTCGTATAGCGCAGCAGCAAAGTTGAGGCATGATGCTAATAGCAATAATTAAGGCTTTATCTCTGCAATGCCTTGATATATTGACACCAATCTTTGTATGTGTCATTGTCACTTCACTCTGACCACATCACATCAGTTTTGTAACTGCGCCACCTATTGGTCGAAAGTGATAATCCATCAAATCATATTTTTAATTATTGTTTCTATGATTTTTCAGGCATTTTGCCTAAAATCCTCTTTAAATGTCTTTAATTGCTCATTGTTGCAGTTGGTCTGACACTTTCAGACATGTTGGCATGTCTTGTCGTCTTATTCTGCTTGGCCCCGGTAATGGCTGCTTGCAGCTATATTTATTATTATTATTCTTCCTTCTTCCGACTGGGAGTCTATGGCAGCCCATAGAACCGATCGCGGGAAAGTTGTAATGGTTTGACATTCTGATAGAGGACAGTCCCAACATTAAATACACCAATTTTGGTGTGTCTAAGTCATTCCCTCTAGCGCCACCAACTGTCCAAAGTTTCACTCATGTTTATGCTAATAACTTTTGAACCACAAGGGCTAGAAACAAAATTCTTTTTTCCTCTGATTTCTGAGCTCAGGGCGATTCGATTGCACCCTATGGCGTTATTTTTCGTCATAATAATTTTTCCGCCATTTTGAATTTTCCGAAAAACCTACTTTTTCAAACTCCTCCTAGGCCGTTGCTCCAATTTCCACGAAAATTGAATCAGATCATCTTCAGACCATGCCGACAAAAAGTTATGGAATTCGTGTTGATTCATCAAACCGTTCTCGAATACCGCGCAAACAAATTTTACGTAGCGCTTGCGAAAACAGACACAAGCCAGTATCTCCTCAACACTTTATCATATTAAGACCAAACTTGGTACATCTCATCACAAGCATGACCTGAGGCAACATGCTGCGTTTCGGCACAGTGCCACCTACTGGTCCGGAGATATGAAAAATGGCTATTTTTGCTTATAACTTCTGAATGGTTTGTCCAAAAATCATAAAAGTGGTCTCGTTAGATTCAGGGCATCATGCTGAGTCGACTGATATCCAATTTTCCCCGATCAGCCATTTTGGCTGTCGGCCATTTTGAATTATGTGCTAAAATGCTGTATTTTATGAACGCGTGAACGTATCGTTACAAAACTCGGAATGGATCATCAGCACGATGCCCTGAAGGAGCCTGAGAAGTTTCGAAACAGTGCCACCTAGTGGTGAATTTTTTTTCCCAAATGCTTCCAAATGCTTATAACTTTGGGTGTGGTCGACTTATTTTCACGAGACTCATCTCACTAGAGTCCTGAATCGTTGCCGAGTCCCACGATACCAAACATGCTAGGTTTCGCCTTACGGTTTGTGTAGCGTTGTGATTTAGCGCTTAAAAAACATTTGGCTATATCTTTGAAACCGCTAGTCCGATCGAGACGAAACCACCGTCAGAAGTTTGGAAACATAGGTCGATAGCTATACGCCAATGCCCAATTGCAAAAATATTGATGTTTAGGGGTAGTAAATTCCAATCAAAGTCATGTGTCAGTCATTTTTTACGAGTTTTTTCATATAAATGTCTATAACTCCGAAGCGAATTGAGATATCTTCACCAAAATCGACACACATATGTATGGGCTCACTCTGAGGACATGTAAAAAAAATGGTGGGACTCAGCCTCTTGGTGGCGCTATAATAGAACAAAACATGAAATCCCCATTGACTTCAATACAGTTTTGTGAAATAAAATGCTATGCTAAACAAATGCATTAGTTTAATATTTCGAAACTCAAAATGTGCCATCAGCACCATCCCCTGAAGGTATCCAAAATATTTTGAGACAGTGCCACCTAGTGGTCAAAAGTTGTAACAAAATTTACAAAACTGCTAATAACTTTTGAATAAATTGGCCTATTGTAATGCAACTGGTCTTAATAGATTCCTTGGGTCAAGCCGAGAACATAGATACCAAGGTTTCCTTATTTGGCCTAGCTTCCTGTCCGCCATCTTGATTTTCAGTTAAAACCTACTTTTTCGAACTCCTCCTAGACCGTTTGTCCGATTTTCACCAAAATCGAATCGTATCATCTCCAGAGTGTGCTGACTAAAAGTTATGGATTTCGTGTCTATAGACGAAACCGTTTTCGTATAGCGTAGAAGCAAAGTTGAAGCATGATGCTAAAAGCACTATTCAGGCTTTATCTCTGCAATGGCTTGACATATTGACACCAAACTTTGTATGTGTCATTGTTACTTCACTCTGACCACATCACATCAGTTTGTAACTGCGCCACCTATTGGTCGAAAGTGATAATCCATTAAATCATATTTTGAATGACTTTTTATATGATTTTTCAGCCATTTCGCCTAAAATCCTCTTTAAATGTATTTAATTGCTCATTGTTGCAGTTGGTCTGACACCTTCAGCCATGTTGGCATATCCTGTCATCTGCTTGCGCTTGGCCCCGATAATTGCTGCTTGCAGCTATTTAGGGGCCAAGCACCGAAGGTGCGGAGGCACCTATTGTTTTCGTTCCCGTTCTTATTATTAGGGGCCAAGCACCGAAGGTGCGGAGGCACCTATTGTTTTTGTTCCCGTTCTTATTATTAGGGGCCAAGCACCGAAGGTGCGTAGGCACCTATTGTATCTGTTCCCGTTCTTATTATTATTCTTCCTTCTTCCGACTGGGCGTCTATGGCAGCCCATAGAACCGATTGCGGGAAAGTTGTAATGGTTTGACATTCTGATAGAGGACAGTCCCATCATTAAATACACCAATTTTGGTGTGTCTAAGTCATTCCCTCTAGCGCCACCACCTGTCCAAAATTTCACTTTTATTTTGCTAATAACTTTTGAACCGTAAGGCCAATCAGCGAAATTATTTTTTCCTCTGATTCCTGAGCTCATGCCGATTCGATTGCACCATATGACGTCATTTTCCGGAATATAAATATGGCCGCCATTTTGAATGTGCTGAAAAAGCTACTTTTTCGAACTCGTCCTAGACGGTTTGTCCGATTTGCACGAAAATTGAACCAGATCATCTTCAGGCAGTGCTGAGAAAAAGTTATGGAATTCAAATTGATTCGTCAAACCGTTTTCGAATAACGCTCGAACAAATTTTACGTAGCTCTTGCGAAAACAGTCGTAGGGCTGTATCTCCGCAACGCTTTATCGGATTCAGACCAAAATTGGTACATGTCATCACAAACATGACCTGAGGCTACATGCTGCGTTTCGGCGCAGCGCCACCTACTGGTCCGGAGATATGAAAAATGGCTATTTTTGCTTATAACTTCTGAACAGTTTGTCCAAAAATCATAAAATTGGTCTTGTTAGATTCAGGGCAACATGCCGAGTCGACTGATATCCAATTTTACCAAATCGGCCATTTTGGCTGTCGGCCATTTTGAATTATGTGCTAAAATGCTGTATTTTAAGAACTCATGAACGGATTGTTACGAAACTT
Organism: Rutilus rutilus; assembly: GCF_951802725.1. NCBI lineage: Eukaryota > Metazoa > Chordata > Actinopteri > Cypriniformes > Leuciscidae > Rutilus > Rutilus rutilus. Next base: position 11,845,741 of record NC_140227.1, read on the forward strand.
GGTATGGGTCATCAGCACGATGTCCTGAAGGAGCCTGAGAAGTTTCGGAACAGCGCCACCTAGTGGTGATTTTTTTTTTTCAAATGCTTATAACTTTGGGTGTGTTCTACTTATTTTCACGAGACTCATCAAATTAGACTCCTGAAACCTTGCCGAGTCCTACGATACCAAACATGCTAGGTTTCGCCTTACGGTTTGTGTAGCGTTGTGATTTAGCGCTTAAAAAACATTTGGCTATATCTTCGAAACCATTTGTCCGATCGAGACGAAACCACCGTCAGAAGTTTGGAAACATAGGTCGATAGCTATACGCCAATGCCCAAATGCGAAAATATTGATGTTTAGGGGTAGTAAATTCCAATCAAAGTCATGTGTCAGTCATTTTTTACGTGTTTTTTCATATAAATGTCTATAACTCCGAAGCGAATTGAGATATTTTCACCAAAATCGACACACATATGTATGGGATCACTCTGAGAACACGTAAAAAAAATGGTGGGACTCAGCCTCTTGGTGGCGCTATAATAGAACAAAACATGAAATTCCCATTGACTTCAATACAGTTTTGTGAAATAAAATGCTATACTAAACAAATGCATTGGTGTAATATTACAAAACTCAGAATGTGCCATCAGCACCATCCCCTAAAGGTATTCAAAATATTTCGAAACAGCACCACCTAGTGGTCAAAAGTTATAACAACATTTCCAAAAAGGCTAATAACTTTTGAATAAATCTGGCTATTGAAATGCCACTGGTCTTAATAGATTCCTTGGGTCAAGCCGAGAACATAGATACCAAGTTTACCTTATTTGGCAGAACTTCCTGTCCGCCATCTTGATTTTCAGTCAAAACCTACTTTTTCGAACTCCTCCTAGACCGTTTGTCCGATTTTCACCAAAATCGAATCGTATCATCTCCAGACCGTGCCGACTAAAAGTTATGGATTTCGTGTCGATAGACGAAACCGTTTTCGTATAGCGCAGCAGCAAAGTTGAGGCATGATGCTAAAAGCACTATTCAGGCTTTATCTCTGCAATGCCTTGACATATTGACACCAAACTTTGTATGTGTCATTGTCACTTCACTCTGACCACATCACATCACTTTTGTAACTGCGCCACCTATTGGTCGAAAGTGATAATCCATTAAATCATATTTTAAATGACTTTTTATATGATTTTTCAGCCATTTCATCTAAAATCCTCTTTAAATGTATTTAATTGCTCATTGTTCCAGTTGGTCTGACACCTTCAGCCATGTTGGCATATCCTGTCATCTGCTTGCGCTTGGCCCCGATAATTGCTGCTTGCAGCTATATTTATTATTATTATTATTATTCTTCCTTCTTCCGACTGGGAGTCTATGGCAGCCCATAGAACCGATCGCGGGAAAGTTGTAATGGTTTGACATTCTGATAGAGGACAGTCCCAACATTAAATACACCAATTTTGGTGTGTCTAAGTCATTCCCTCTAGCGCCACCAACTGTCCAAAGTTTCACTCATGTTTCTGCTAATAACTTTTGAACCACAAGGGCTAGAAACAAAATTCTTTTTTCCTCTGATTCGTGAGCTCATGGCGATTCGATTGCACCATATGACGTCATTTTCCGTCATTATAATTTTTCCGCCATTTTGAATTTTTCAAAAAACCTACTTTTTCGAACTCCTCCTAGGCCGTTGCTCCAATTTCCACGAAAATTGAATCAGATCATCTTCAGACCATGCCGACAAAAAGTTATGCAATTCGTGTTGATTCGTCAAACCGTTCTCGAATACCGCGCAAACAAATTTTATGTAGCGCTTGCGAAAACAGACACAAGCCTGTATCTCCGCAACGCTTTATCGTATTCACACCAAACTAAGCACATATCATCACAAGCATGACCTGAGCCTACATGCTGCGTTTCGGCGCAGTGCCACCTACTGGTCCGGAGATATGAAAAATGGCTGTTTTTGCTTATAACTTCTGAATGGTTTGTCCAAAAATCATAAAAGTGGTCTTGTTAGATTCAGGGCATCATGCTGAGTCGACTGATATCCAATTTTCCCAGATCAGCCATTTTGGCTGTCGGCCATTTTGAATTATGTGCTAAAATGCTGTATTTTAGGAATGCATGAACCTATCGTTACGAAACTCGGTATGGGTCATCAGCACGATGTCCTGAAGGACCCTGAGAAGTTTCGAAACAGTGCCATCTAGTGGTGAATTTTTTTCCCCAAATGCTTCCAAATGCTTATAACTTTGGTTGTGGTCAACTTATTTTCACAGGACTCATCTCTTTAGACTCCTGAATCGTTGCCGAGTCCAACGATACCAAACATGTTAGGTTTCGCCTTATGGTTTGTGTAGCGTTGTGATTTAGCGCTTAAAAAACATTTGGCTATATCTTTGAAACCGCTTGTCCGATCGAGACGAAACCACCTTCAGAAGTTTGGAAACATAGGTCGATAGTAATACGCCAATGCCCAAATGCGAAAATATTGATGTTTAGGGGTAGTAAAATCCAATCAAAGTCATGTGTCAGTCAATTTTTACGTGTTTTTTCATATAAATGTCTATAACTCCGAAGCGAATTGAGATATTTTCACCAAAATCGACACAAATATGCATGGGCTCACTCTGAGGACACATAAAAAAAATGGTGGGACTGAGCCTCTTGGTGGCGCTATAACAGAACAAAACATGAAATTCCCATTGACTTCAATACAGTTTTGTGAAATAAAATGCTATAGTAAACAAATGCATTGGTGTAATATTACGAAACTCAGAATGTGCAATCAGCTCCATCCCCTAAAGGTACCCAAAATATTTCGAGACAGCGCCACCTAGTGGTCAAAAGTTATAACAAAATTTCCAAAAAGGCTAATAACTTTTGAATAAATCTGGCTATTGAAATGCCACTGGTCTTAATAGATTCCCTGGGTCAAGCCGAGAACATAGATACCAAGTTTTCCTTATTTGGCCAAACTTCCTGTCCGCCATCTTGATTTTCAGTCAAAACCTACTTTTTCGAACTCCTCCTAGACTGTTTGTCCGATTTTCACCAAAATCGAATCGTATCATCTCCAGACTGTGCCGACTAAAAGTTATGGATTTCGTGTCGACAGACGAAACCGTTTTCGTATAGCGCAGCAGCAAAGTTGAGGCATGATGCCAAAAGCACTATTCAGGCTTTATCTCTGCAATCCCTTGAAATATTGACACCAAACTTTGTATGTGTCATTGTCACTTCACTCTGACCACATCACATCAGTTTTGTAATTGCTCCACCTATTGGTCGAAAGTGATAATCCATTAAATCATATTCTGAATTACTTTTTATATGATTTTTCAGCCATTTCGCCAAAAATCCTCTCTAAATGTCTTTAATTGCACATTGTTGCAGTTGGTCTGACACCTTCAGCCATGTTGGCATATCCTGTCATCTGCTTGCGCTTGGCCCCGATAATTGCTGCTTGCAGCTATATTTATTAGGGGCCAAGCACCGAAGGTGCGGAGGCACCTATTGTTTTCGTTCGCGTTCTTATTATTATTAGGGGCCAAGCACCGAAGGTGCGGAGGCACCTATTGTATCTGTTCCCGTTCTTATTATTATTCTTCCTTCTTCCGACTGGGAGTCTATGGCAGCCCATAGAACCGATTGCGGGAAAGTTGTTTTGGTTTGACATTCTGATAGAGGACAGTCCCAACATTAAATACACCAATTTTGGTGTTTCTAAGTCATTCCCTCTAGCGCCACCACCTGTCCAAAGTTTCACTATTACTTTGCTAATAACTTTTGAACCGTAAGGCCAATCAACAAAATTATTTTTTCCTCTGATTCCTGAGCTCATGGCGATTCGATTGCACCCTATGACGTCATTTTCCGTCATAAAAATATGGCCGCCATTTTGAATTTTCAAAAAAAGCTACTTTTTCGAACTCGTCCTAGACGGTTTGTCCGATTTGCACGAAAATTGAACCAGATCATCTTCAGGTAGTGCTGACAAAAAGTTATGGAATTCAAATTGATTCGTCAAACCGTTTTCGATAAACGCACGAATACATTTTACGTAGCGCTAGCAAAAACAGTCGTAAGGCCGTATCTCCGCAACGGTTTATCGTATTCAGACCAAACTTGGTACTTGTACTTACAAGCATGACCTGAGGCTACATGCTGTGTTTCGGCGCAGCGCCACCTACTGGTCCGGAGATATGAAAAATGGTTATTTTTGCTTATAACTTCTGAACAGTTTGTCCAAAAATCATAAAATTGGTCTCGTTAGATTCAGGGCAACATGCCGAGTCGAATGATATCCAATTTGACCATATCGGTCATTTTGGCTGTCGGCCATTTTGAATTTTGTGCTAAAATTCTGTATTTTATGAACGCATGAACGGATTGTTACGAAACGTGGTATGGGTCATCAGCACAATGCCCTGAATGAGCCTGAGAAGTTTCGAAACAGCGCCACCTAGTGGTGAATTTTTTTTTTCAAATGCTTATAACTTTGGGTGTGGTCGACTTATTTTCACGAAACTCATCTTTTTAGACTCCTGAATCGTTGCCGAGTCCTACGATACCAAACATGCTAGGTTTCGCCTTACGGTTTGTGTAGCGTTGTGATTTAGCGCTTAAAAAACATTTGGCTATATCTTTGAAACCGCTAGTCCGATCGAGACGAAACCACCTTCAGAAGTTTGGAAACATAGGTCGATAGCTATACGCCAATGCCCAAATGCGAAAATATTGATGTTTAGGGGTACTAATTTCCAATCAAAGTCATGTGTCAGTCATTTTTTTCGTGTTTTTTCATATAAATGTCTATAACTCCGAAGCGAATTGAGATATTTTCACCAAAATTGACACACATATGTATGGGCTCACTCTGAGTACACGTAAAAAAAATTGTGGGACTTAGCCTCTTGGTGGCGCTATAATTGAACAAAATATGAAATTCCCATTGACTTCAATACAGTTTTGTGAAATAAAATGCTATACTAAACAAATGCATTGGTGTAATATTACGAAACTCAGATTGTGTCATCAGCACCATCCCCTGAAGGCAACCAAAATATTTCAAGACAGCGCCACCTAGTGGTCAAAAGTTATAACAAAATTTCCAAAAAGGCTAATAACTTTTGAATAAATCTGGCTATTGAAATGCCACGGGTCTTAATAGATTCCTTGGGTCAAGCCGAGAACATAGATACCAAGGTTTCCTTATTTGGCCTAGCTTCCTGTCCGCCATCTTGATTTTCAGACAAAACCTACTTTTTCGAACTCCTCCTAGACCGTTTGTCCGATTTTCACCAAAATCGAATCGTATCATCTCCAGACTGTGCTGACTAAAAGTTATGGATTTCGTGTCTATAGACGAAACCGTTTTCGTATAGCGTAGCAGCAAATATGAGGCATGATGCTAAAAGCACTATTCAGGCTTTATCTCTGCAATGCCTTGACATATTGACACCAAACTTTGTATGTGTCATTGTCACTTCACTCTGACCACATCACATCAGTTTTGTAACTGCGCCACCTATTGGTGAAAGTGATAATCCATTAAATCATATTTTGAATGACTGTTTATATGATTTTTCAGCCATTTCGCCTAAAATCCTCTTTGAATGTCTTTAATTGCTCATTGTTGCAGTTGGTCTGACACCTTCAGCCATGTTGGCATATCCTGTCATCTGCTTGCGCTTGGCCCCGATAATTGCTGCTTGCAGCTATATTTATTATTAGGGGCCAAGCACCGAAGGTGCGGAGGCACCTATTGTTTTCGTTCGCGTTCTTATTATTAGGGGCCAAGCACCGAAGGTGCGGAGGCACCTATTGTTTTCGTTCGCGTTCTTATTATTAGGGGCCAAGCACCGAAGGTGCGGAGGCACCTATTGTATCTGTTCCCGTTCCTATTATTATTATTATTCTTCCGTTTCTTCCGACTGGGAGTCTATGGCAGCCCATAGAACCGATTGCGGGAAAGTTGTTTTGGTTTGACATTCTGATAGAGGACAGTCCCAACATTAAATGCACCAATTTTGGTGTTTCTAAGTCATTCCCTCTAGCGCCACCACCTGTCCAAAGTTTCACTATTATTTTTTTAATAACTTTTGAACCGTAAGGCCAATCAGCAAAATTCTTTTTTCCTCTGATTCCTGAGCTCAAGCCGATTCGATTGCATCCTATGACGTCATTTTCCGTCATTAAAATATGGCCGCCATTTTGAATTTATCTAAAACGCTACTTTTTCGAACTCGTCCTAGACGGTTTGTCTGATTTGCACGAAAATTGAACCAGATCATCTTCAGGCAGTGCTGACCAAAAGTTATGGAATTCAAATTGATTCGTCAAACCGTTTTCGATAAACGTTCGAACAAATTTTACGTAGCGCCTGCAAAAACATTCGTAAGGCTGTATCTCCGCAACGGTTTATTGTATTCAGACCAAACTTGGTACAGGTCATCACAAGCATGACCTGAGGCTACGTGCTGCGTTTCTGCGCAGCGCCACCTACTGGCCCGGAGATATGAAAAATGGATATTTTTGCTTATAACTTCTGAACAGTTTGTCCAAAAATCATAACATTAGTCTCGTTAGATTCAGGGCAACATGCCGAGTCGACTGATATCCAATTTTACCATATCGGCCATTTTGACTGTCGGCCATTTTGAATTTTGTGCTAAAATGCTGTATTTTAAGAACGCATGAACGGATTGTTACGAAACTTGGTATGGGTCATCAGCACGATGTCCTGAACGAGCGTGTGAAGTTTCGAAACAGCGCCACCTAGATGTAAATTTTTTTTTTCAAATGCTTATAACTTTGGGTGCGGTCGACTTATTTTCATGAGACTCATCTAATTAGACTCCTGAAACCTTGCCGAGTCCTACGATACCAAACATGCTAGGTTTCGCCTTACAGTTTGTGTAGCGTTGTGATTTAGCGCTTAAAAAAAATTTGGCTATATCTTCGAAACCGTTTGTCCGATCGAGACGAAACCACCGTCAGAAGTTTGGAAACATAGGTCGATAGCTATACGCCAATGCCCAAATGCCAAAATATTGATGTTTAGGGGTAGTAAATTCCAATCAAAGTCATGTGTCAGTCATTTTTTACGTGTTTTTTCATATAAATGTCTATAACTCCAAAGCGAATTGAGATGTTTTCACCAAAATCGACACACATATGTATGGGCTCACTCTGAGGACACATAAAAAAAATGGTTGGACTGAGCCTCTTGGTGGCGCTATAATAGAACAAAACATGAAATTCCCATTGACTTCAATACAGTTTTGTGAAATAAAATGCTATACTAAACAAATGCATTGGTGTAATATTACAAAACTCAGAATGTGCCATCTGCACCATCCCCTGAAGGTACCCAACATATTTAGAAACAGTGCCACCTAGTGGTCAAAAGTTATAACAAAATTTCCAAAACTGCTAATAACTTTTGAATAAATTGGCCTATTGTAATGCAACTCATCTTAGTAGATTCCTTGGGTCAAGCTGAGAACATAGATACCAAGTTTTCCTTATTTGGCCAAACTTCCTGTCCGCCATCTTGATTTTCAGTCAAAACCTACTTTTTCAAACTCCTCCTAGACCGTTTGTCCGATTTTCACCAAAATCGAATCATATCATCTCCAGACTGTGCCGACTAAAAGTTATGGATTTCGTGTCGATTGACGAAACCGTTTTCGAATAGCGCAGCAGCAAAGTTGAGGCATGATGCTAAAGGCATTATTCAGGCTTTATCTCTGCAATGCCTTGACATATTGACACCAAACTTTGTATGTGTCATTGTCACTTCACTCTGACCACATCACATCAGTTTTGTAACTGCGCCACCTATTGGTCAAAAGTGATAATCCATTAAATCATATTTTTATTTACTGTTTCTATGATTTTTCAGGCATTTTGCCTAAAATCCTCTTTAATGTCTTTAATTGCTCATTGTCGCAGTTGGTCTGACACTTTAAGCAATGTTGGCATGTCTTGTCGTCTGATTGTGCTTGGCCCCGGTAATTGCTGCTTGCAGCTATATTTATTATTATTATTATTATTATTCTTCTTCCGCCATGGGAGTCTATGGCAGCCCATAGAACCGATTGCGGGAAAGTTATGAAATTTGGCACAATGATAGAGGACAGTCCAAAAAGTCACCATACCAAATTTGGTGTCTTAAAACCAATCCCTCTAGCGCCACCACCTGTCCAAAATTTCACTTTTATTTTGCTAATAACTTTTGAACCGTTTGGCCAATCAACAAAATTCTTTTTTCATCTGATTCCCGAGCTCATGCCGATTCGATTGCACCCTATGACGTCATTTTCCGGCTTATAAATATGGCCGCCATTTTTAATGGGCTGAAAAAGCTACTTTTTCGAACTCGTCCTAGACGGTTTGTCCGATTTGCACGAAAATTGAACCAGATCATCTTCAGGCAGTGCTGACAAAAAGTTATGGAATTCAAATTGATTCGTCAAACCGTTTTCGAATAACGCTCGAACACATTTTACGTAGCGCTTGCGAAAACAGTCGTAGGGCTGTATCTCCGCAACGCTTTATCGGATTCAGACCAAAATTGGTACATGTCATCACAAGCATGACCTGAGGCTACATGCTGCGTTTCGGCGCAGCGCCACCTACTGGTCCGGAGATATGAAAAATGGCTATTTTTGCTTATAACTTCTGAACATTTTGTCCAAAAATCATAAAATTGGTCTCGTTAGATTCAGGGCAACATGCCGAGTCGACTGATATCAAATTTTACCATATCGGCCGTTTTGACTTTCGGCCATTTTGAATTTTGTGCTAAAATGCTGTATTTTAAGAACGCATGAACGGATTGTTACGAAACTCGGTATGGGTCATCAGCACGATGTTCTGAAGGAGCGTGAGAAGTTTTGAAACAGCGCCACCTAGTGGTGAATTTTATTTTTCAAATGCTTATAACTTTGGGTGTGGTCGACTTATTTTCACCAAACTCATCTCATTAGACTCCTGAATCCTTGCCGAGTCCAACGATACCAAATATGCTAGGTTTCGCCTTACGGTTTGTGTAGCGTTGTGATTTAGCCCTTAAAAAACATTAGGCGATATCTTCGAAACCGTTTGTCCGATCGAGACGAAACCACCGTCAGAAGTTTGGAATCATAGCTTGTTAACTAAACATGAAGCCCAAATGCGAAAATATTGATGTCTAGAGGTAGTAAATTCCAATTAAAGTCATGTGTCAGTCATTTTTTACGTGTTTTTTCATATAAATGTCTATAACTCCGAAGATAATTGAGATATTTTCACCAAAATCGACACACATATGTATGGGCTCACTCTGAGGACACATACAAAAAATGGTGGGACTGAGCCTCTTGGTGGCGCTATAATAGAACAAAACATGAAATTCCCATTGACTTCTATACAATTTTGTGAAATAAAATGCTATACTAAACAAATGCATTGGTTTAATATTACGAAACTCAGATTGTGTCATCAGCACCATCCCCTGAAGGAACCCAAAATATTTCGAGACAGCGCCACCTAGTGGTCAAAAGTTGTAACAAAATTTCCAAAAAGGCTAATAACTTTTGAATAAATCTGGCTATTGAAATGCTTAATAGATTCCTTGGGTCAAGCCGAGAACATAGATACCAAGTTTTCCTTATTTGGCCAAACTTCCTGTCCGCCATCTTGATTTTCAGTCAAAACCTACTTTTTCAAACTCCTCCTAGACCGTTTGTCCGATTTTCACCAAAATCTAATCGTATCATCTCCAGACCGTGCCGACTAAAAGTTATGGATTTCTTGTCGATAGACGAAACCATTTTCGTATAGCGCAGCAGCAAAGTTGAGGCATGATGCCAATAGCACTATTCAGGCTTTATCTCTGCAATGCCTTGACATATTGACAACAAACTTTGTATGTGACATTGTCACTTCACTCTGACCACATCAGTTTTGTAACTGCGCCACCTACTTGTCGAAAGTGATAATCAATTAAATTATATTTTTAATTACTGTTTCTATGATTTTTCAGCCATTTCGTCTAAAATCCTCTTTAAATGTCTGTAATTGCTCATTGTTGCAGTTGATCTGACACCTTCAGCCATGTCTTGTCGTCTTATTCTGCTTGGCCCCGGTAATGGCTGCTTGCAGCTATATTTAGGGGCCAAGCACCGAAGGTGCGGAGGCACCTATTGTTTTTGTTCCCGTTCTTATTAGGGGCCAAGCACCGAAGGTGCGGAGGCACCTATTGTTTTCGTTCGCGTTCTTCTTATTATTATTATTAGGGGCCAAGCACAGAATGTGCGTAGGCACCTATTGTATCTGTTGGCGTACCAAAAATAATTCTTCTTTTTCTTCCGCTCTGGGAGTCTATGGCAGCCCATAGAACCGCTTGCGGGAAAGTTATGAAATTTGGCACACTGATAGAGGGCAGACTGAACAGTCACCATAGCAAATTTGGAGTCTCCAACTCATTCCCTCTAGCGCCACCAGCTGTCCAAATTTGCACTCATGTTTATGCTAATAACTTTTGAACCACAAGGGCTAGAAACAAAATTCCCATTTCTTCTGATTCCCTAGCTCAAGACGATTCGATCGCACCCTATGATGTCATTTTCCGTCATGGAAATTTGTCCGCCATTTTGAATTTTTCGAAAAATCTACTTTTTCGAACTCCTCCTAGGCCGTTGCTCCGATTTTCACGAAAATTGACCCAGATCATCTACAGACCATGCCGACAAAAAGTTATGGAATTCAAGTTGATTCGCTTAGCAATTTTTGAAAAAAACCACAAACAAATTTTACGTAGCGCTTGCGAAACCAGACGTAAGGCTGTATCTCCGCAACGCTTTATCGGATTCAGACCAAACTTGGCACATGTCATCACAAGCATGACCTGAGGCTACATGCTGCGTTTCGGCGCAGCGCCACCTACTGGTCCGGAGATATGAAAAATGGCTATTTTTGCTTATAACTTCTGAATAGTTTGCCCAAAAATCATCAAATTGGTCTCGTTAGATTCAGGCCAACATGCTGAGTCGACTGATATCCAATTTTACCATATCGGCCATTTTGGCTGTCGGCCATTTTGAATTTTGTGCTAAAATGCTGTATTTTAAGAACGCATGAATGGATTGTTACGAAACATGGTGTGGCTCATCAGCACGGTGCCCTGAAGGAGCGTGAGAAGTTTCAAAACAGCGCCACCTTGTGGTCAAAAGTTATAACAACATTTCCAAAAAGGCTAATAACCTTTGAATACATCTGCCTATTGAAATGCCACTGGTCTTAATAGATTCCCTGGGTCACGCTGAGAACATAGATACCAAGTTTGCCATATTTGGCCGAACTTCCTGTCCGCCATCTTGATTTTCAACCAAAACCTACTTTTTCGAACTCCTCCTAGACCGTTTGTCCGATTTTCACCAAAATCGAATCGTATCATCTCCACACTGTACCGACAAAAAGTTATGGAATTCGTGTTGATTCGTCAAACCGTTCTCGAATACCGCGCAAACAAATTTTACGTTGTGCCACAGCTACAGATTTAGTGCAAAAGTACTAAATCGCCCATAACTCCCAGACCATTTGCCCCTAGACTCAAGTGTCTTACACCACTGTGATCCCTGGCTCAAGGCGGACAAAATGGCTATCTCCAATTTCAATGTCGGCCAGAAAAAATGTCTGCTATGTCGAATTTTGTCCGAAACCTACTTTTGCGAACTAGTCCTAGGTTTTTCGCCAGATCGGAACCAAACCAGTCTAGGACATTTCTCTGGACTCTCTAGATCAATAATTATCGAAAAAAAGTTGAACTTTTGCATTTGGGTGGCTGTAACAGGGTCATTTAGAAAAGGGGCGTGGCAAAATACACTAAAAAGCCTATAAATCCCAATTGAAAACTCAGAACTTCACCAAAATTGATGAGCATATGTGTCAGAACATGGTGAGGAAGCATGCAGAGTTTCATGGAGATCGGACCATAGGTGGCGCTATAACTGGCTAAAGCCTTCATTCTTATTAGGGGTTCAAGCATGAAATGCTGAAACCCTATTGTAATTGTAAGGATTCGTAAAACGCATCGTGCAGGCCAAACCGTAAGGCCTAGAGACGTGAAACCTGGCCAGATGGTAGGCCTCAATTTGGGGACAACCTATCAGAGTATGACCCCGAATGGCCCATAGGTGGCGCTACAGCAACCAAAAGTTCAAAATTGCTCATAACTCTTAGACCGTTTGTCCCAGGATCAAGTGTCTTATATCGTTGGAATCCTTGGCTCAAGGCGGACAAAATGGCTATCTCCGATTTGCTCGCCCTTCAGGCACCAATTTTGAGTAAATTGCTTTTTTTTGAAAAACCTATTTTTGCGAACTTCTCCTTGGTTTTTCGCCCGATCGGAACCAAACCACTGCAAGAATATTCTCTGGAGTCTGACAATCAATAATCATCCAAAAAATTCAAAATTTCAATTAACGGTTGATAAGGGGAACCAAAATCTTTGATGGCACCAGAGCCACTTTTACTAAAATGGTTATAAATTGTGAACGGAAAGAGATTTTTTTGCTAAACTTGGGACACATCTTCCTGAGCTCAATCTGAGATCACTTGAAAAAAATCGTAACAATTGGCCACTAGGTGGCACTATAAAACGGTTATAACTTGTGAACGGAAAGAGATATTTTCGCAAAACTTGGGACACATGTTCATGAGCTCATTCTGAGGTCACGTGAAAAAAAAATCATGTCAATTGGCCACTTGATGGCGCTGTAAAATAGTTATAACTTGTGAACGGAATGAGATATTTTCACTAAACTTGGGACACATGTTCATAAGCTCAATTTGAGTTGACATGAAAAAAATCATGACAATTGGCCACTTGGTGGTGCTATAACAGTGAAAAAAGGCACACAGTGTCTTTGTCCAAGGTGCCATGATAGTCTATGAGAACATTGGTGTATCTCAAAAAACTCGTATACGTATACGTCATTGGCACAAAGCCTTGAAGGAGCCTTAGAAATTTCAAGGAAGCCCGTGTTTTTTTCACAGGAGTGACCTCCTAAGAATCCTTGCCGAGTCCAACAATACCAAACATGCCAGGTTTCGCCTTATGGTTTTTGTAAGTGTCATTTAGAGCTTTAAAAAAGTGTGGTTATCTTCAAAGCCGTTAGTCTGATCTAGACAACAACAACAAAACAAAGGAAATTTGAAACCATAGGTAAATAGCTAAACAATAATGCCAAAATGTTAAAATTATGATAGGAACTGACAAAAAAATTTATTAAATCCAATCAATTTCACCCATGGATCATTTTGATGCTCTCACATGTTTGAAACGAACAATGATGGATTGTGATGAAATTTGTTTTGAATTGGGACTGGCGAATCCCCGTCCATACTGTCAATGACCGGTCGCAAAGACCCTCCCACTTTAGTTACTGTTGCTATGTCTGACAAGCGACGCCACTCTCACACCACACCAAGTTCTCACGCAGTGAAAAATACATTGCGGATCAGAAAAAAAACTGTGCGCTGACAGACAAGTACTTTTGATATGAAACAAGTCTCACCTTTCAAATGTAGTCATTTTTTAGAGACATTTAAACAATAAATACCATTTTGTGACTCTTTAAATTGTCTGACAGATAGCTGTAGACTCGAGGCTCAGTTAAAGCTGCTTGTGAACCGATCATCTCTTCCTTCTAGTTAATTTATAGCATTAAAATAAACAAGAATGAACATAAAAGGAATGTTGTTTTAAAGTGCTAAGACGTCAGTACACTTTGTTTTTCAAATTTAAATCCTCCTATGTTAATCTACTAACTCTCCTGACTGCTTTGTTGGACAAAATGGCAGATTATGATTAGTCAGATCGCCTGTCAATCAAACTCCCTGAGAGGGGTCAATTGAGAATGCCTGTGCGCACAATCCTGATCTAATCAACAACTTTGCAGTTGCACATTAGCCTGGCTAACGTCAGACCTCTTTCTCTTTGAGACGTGGTCTGGGAACCACATGTTCATTTTCTCGTATTTGAGGCGTGGTTTACGAATGCCCAGAGCCGTTTATTGGGCGCTACAAATGTTTATCAAATGCGCCTGTACGTAGCTCATAGCCAATCGTTTCAATTATACCAGATGATGTATGTAGAGCGACAGATATTCAACGAAGAAGACGACGATGGGTCAGAGATTTATGTGTACACCAGAGTCCTGCACGGGTCCGATTTTGTAAATCCGCACCCGCCCGTACCCGCAGTCCGACCCGTTTCCCAACAGCAGCTCTAATTAAAATTTGCACCCGACCCGCTTAAAATAGAACTGACACCCGACCCGCACCCGAAATAAAATCAGTTTAGACTATCACATTATAGACACACTTACAAAAATGTTTATTGCCAGGTCATACAGAAGTTATTACACGACAATTAACACAAAGACAACTTCAGCCGAAGCTGTCAAAAGGCCGATACATGAAGAACAAGGCTAACGTTACCACAAAACTGAGTAGCCTTATAACATTTTACCAATCGAACAGATGCGGCTACAACACTATATGCCACGCAATTTCGTCTAGCCTACATCTGACCATTTTGGCCTCAAACACGCCCTGCACACCACACATACTTAACAGTGTTAAATATGAAAAATACCGTTCGATAGAACTGCTTTGTTACCACAGTTTCTGCGTGCTTCCTCAGGGATGAAGTTCCACATTTGCGGCTATCCAACACGAAAATGTTTGCAGCAAAGCCTTTCACAATATTTTCTTCATATAACTCCAAATTTCTCCCACACACTGGACTTGATTTTTGATGACGTATTGTCGACAACTTTACAATCTCCACTAGCTATTATTTTCTTCAACTCCACAGCATCCATCTCGACGACTGCAAGCAGATCGCGCGTGCGGTTATGTCGTCATCGTCTTGCTGCTCCCTCCCCGTTCTGTGATTGGTTCCCTAGCTGAGGCGAAAATCTGGTCCATGGTATCCAGGCTGCCTAGCAGCGTGAATAAAATCACGCTGCGCTCAAGGCAGCATGGGGAAACCCAGGCTAGTTGCACATAGGAAAGCCCGGAAAATCCCGCTATAATGTAAGAAAGCATCTTTTTCATGTATTTGGACTTAAGCCTAGCAATGTTTTATGGTGCGCTGTCCCCATTGTTTTTTTGTTTTGTTTTTGGTGAGCGTAGGCTACTCCTGATTTTGTTAGTCATCTCATCTCTTATATGCTGTGTATGATCATATCCTGCCCTATTCATGGTAGCCTACTCGCGGACATTGCGTCATCAATGTTATCAATTGCGTCATCAAGGGGCCCGCCTTGATAATCCTACTTAAGGGCCCGGTGTTGGCTCGTTACGCCACTGGATATAATTGTCTAAACTCCTTATCAAAATTAAATATTTACAACAAATCTGACACATATATATGGGCACACTTTGAGTACTACCAATAAAAGTGGTGGAGATCAGGCAAGACTATAAGAAGACTAGGCAAAAGGTGCTATAACTGTAAAAACGCTTTAAAACCATATATTTCCTATGGTAAACTGCCTGTATTGGCTGTAAATTGACTTTTTCATCTATGATGGCAGTTGTTAAATGCTTGCTAAATAAAACTTAATGTCTTTTGATGCTTGTGTGCTTAAAGGCCTTAACTGCTTGAACCCCGATAAATGCAGCTTGCAGCTTTAATTGCTCATTGTTGCAGTTGGTCTGACACGTCTTGTCGTCTTATTCTGCTTGGCCCCGGTAATTGCTGCTTGCAGCTATATTTAGGGGCCAAGCACCGAAGGTGCGGAGGCACCTATTGTGTTTGTTCCGGTTCTTATTATTATTATTAGGGGCCAAGCCCCGAAGGGGCAAGGCACCTATTGTATCTGTTAGTTTTCTTATTATTATTATTATTATTATTCTTCTTCTTCCCGAATGGGAGTCAATGGCAGCCCTATCAACGGAACATAGGAAAATGATGAAATTTGGTACACGTCTAGTGATGCTAATGAATAGTTATTGGACCAATTTTTGAGTCTCTAGGATCAACTCCATAGCGCCACCACCAGTTAAAAAATTCAATATTGAAATTGTTATAACTTTTGAACCCTTTGATTTAGAGAAATAAAACTTAGTACACCTGATTCCGCTCATCATCCTGATCAAAATCAATAGCTTACATTAAGACTCCGCCCATTACAGTAGTAGCCATTTTGTAAAGTACAGTATTCCGTTTTTTCGCTACTCCTCCTTCAAAATTTGTCCAATTTTGTCCAAAATTTGCTCAAATGATCTTTGGACTGAGCCGCATAGAAATGACTGAACAGATTTTTTTATTCATCTTTGTTCAAAAGTTATGATGTCGCAAACTTAACGAAGTTGACCCAAAATTGGTGTAGAGGCTGTATCTCGGCCAAAGTTTGATCAATCGAAACGAAAATTGGTACACTTGTTTGGAAGCAAGGTCTGAGGGTCCATGCCAAAGTTGGGAACAGCGCCACCTATGGGTCATGAGATATGGAAAATAGCTATTTTGGTCAATAACTTTTGAACAGTTTGTCAGAAAATCATAAATGTGGTATCTATGGATTCCTTGGGTTATGCCGAATCCGTGGATACCAATTTTGCAAGGATTGGATGTACCACGTGTCCACCATTTTGAATTTTGTCATAATTTGCAATAACTTTTAAACTATTTGACATATCTTCACAAAATTTAGTATGGATCATCGACACAATGTCCTGAAGGTACATGAGAAGATTGAACGCAGCGCCACCTAGTGTTCCAGAGATATAGGGTCTTTTGCAAAAACGCTTATAACTTTTGAAAACATTGTTCAAATTTTGATTTCTTTACGTCATTATGTTCCTTGGCTTATGCCGAGTCCGTTGATATCTCATTTGTCATTTTCCAACAATGTGACTATCCGCCATATTGGAACAAATGAAAAACAGTTTTTTCGCTACTCCTCCTTCAAATCTTGCTCAATTTTGTCCAAAATTTGATCAGATGTTCTTTGGACCGAGCCGCACAGAAATGACTGAACAGATTTTTGATATTTGCTACCGTTCCCGAGATATTCATCTCCGAAGTTGACCTAGCCTGTGTTTGTTGCCTTATGCTAGTTACCTTAGCATAATAATTGGTTAGCATGCTAACCAGATGCCATTCTTTCTAATGTGGCTCTTCAGCTATCAGGATAACCATAAGCTACATTAGCATTAAGCTATCTTAGCATGCTAATCTCGTTAACATGTTTTTGTGTGCTTATTCTTACACTGAAGCCTCTCCTCTACAGCTTTGAAATTTACGTCCTCTGAGTGGCGCAAGTTGTTAAACCATGTGTCATGAATCCCGAACCATTACGGTCGTGGGTTCGATTCCTGTGTGGCACATGTCCAGACTGAAGAGGTACTGTGGCCTTAAGTGGTGGAAAAGTTGTTTTAGTTCCACACATGATGTGTATCTGAGAAAGGATCTCCATAAATATAACATGCAGCAAATTCATATAAAACATCTTCATATTGAGTTCATTTTCACTTGTACTACTAAAACAGCTGTTTTTTTTTTTTTTCAAATTTAGCACACTTGTAGTGATTGTAATGAATAGTAATTGGACCAATTTTAGAGTCTCTAGGACCACCTCTATAGCGCCACCACCAGTTCAAAAATTCAAGGAAGGGCAGGAGAGGGGCAGAGGGGGCAGGAGAGGGGCAGGGGTCAGGAGAGGGGCAGGGAGGGCAGGGGAGGGGAGGGATGGGGAGGGATGGGGAGAGTTGCTGCTGCTTCAGGGCTTGGCCCCTGTATTGCTGCTTGCAGCTATATTTAGGGGCCAAGCCCCGAAGGGGCAAGGCACCTATTGTATCTGTTAGTTTTCTTATTATTATTCTTCTTCTTCTTCTTCTTCTTCTTCCGCCAATGGAAGTCTATGGTAGCCCTATGAACCGTACATAGGAAAATGATGAAATTTGGCACACTTGTAGAGATGGCCATGAATAGTAATTGGACCAAATTTGGTGTCTCTAGGACCAACTCTATAGCGCCACCACCAGTTCAAAAATTCAACATTGAAATGGTTATAACTTTTGAACCCTTTGATCTAGAGAAATAAAACTTAGTACACTTGATTCCGCTCATCATGCTGATCAAAATCAATAGCTTATATTAAGACTCCGCCCATTACAGTAGTAGCCATTTTGTAAAGTACAGTATTCCGTTTTTTCGCTACTCCTCCTTCAAAATTTGTCCAATTTTGTCCAAAATTTGCTCAAATGATCTTTGGACTGAGCCGCATAGAAATGACTGAACAGATTTTTTTTATTCATCTTTGTTCAAAAGTTATGATGTCGCAAACTTAATGAGGTTGACCCAAAATTGGTGTAGAGGCTGTATCTCGGCCAAAGTTTGATCAATCGAAACAAAAATTGGTACACTTGATTGGAAGCATTGTTTGAGGGTCCGTGCCAAAGTTGGGAACAGCGCCACCTACGGGTCATGAGATATGGAAAATAGCTATTTTGGTCAATAACTTTTGAACAGTTTGTCAGAAAATCATAAATGTGGTATCTATGGATTCCTTGGGTCATGCCGAATCCATGCATACCGATTTTGCCAGGATGGGATGTACCACGTGTCCGCCATTTTGAATTTTGTCATAATTTGCAATAACTTTTAAACTATTTGACATATCTTCACAAAATTTAGTATGGATCATCGACACCATGTCCTGAAGGTACATGAGAAGATTGAGCACAGCGCCACCTAGTGTTCCAGAGATATAAGGTCTTTTGTAAAAACGCTTATAACTTTTGTAAATATTGTTCAAATTTTGATTTCTTTATGTCATTACATTCTTTGGCTTATGCTGATTCCGTCGATATCTCATTTGTCATTTTCCAACAATGTGACTATCCGCCATATTGGAACAAATGAAAAACAGTTTTTTCGCTACTCCTCCTTCAAATCTTGCTCAATTTTGTCCAAAATTTGATCAGATGTTCTTTGGACTGAGCTGCACAGAAATGACTGAACAGATTTTTGATATTCGCTACCGTTCCCGAGATATTCATCTCCGAATTTGACCTAGCCTGTGTATGTTGCCTTATGCCAGTTACCTTAGCATAATAATTGGTTAGCATGCTAACCAGATGCCATTCTTTCTAATGTGGCTCTAGAGCTATCAGGATAACCATAAGCTACATTAGCATTAAGCTAGCTTAGCATGCTAATCTCGTTAACATGTTTTTGTGTGCTTATTCTTACACTGAAGCCTCTCCTCTGCAGCTTTGAAATTTACGTCCTCTGAGTGGCGCAAGTTGTTAAACCATGTGTCATGAATCCCGAACCATTACGGTCGTGGGTTCGATTCCTGTGTGGCACATGTCCAGACTGAAGAGATACTGTGGCCTTAAGTGGTGGAAAAGTTGTTTTAGTTCCACACATGATGTGTATCTGAGAAAGGATCTCCATAAATATAACATGCAGCAAATTTATATAAAACATCTTCATATTGAGTTCATTTTCACTTGTACTACTAAAACAGCTGTTTTTTTTTTTCAAATTTAGCACACTTGTAGTGATTGTAATGAATAGCAATTGGACCAATTTTAGAGTCTCTAGGACCACCTCTATAGCGCCACCACCAGTTCAAAAATTCAAGGAAGGGCAGGAGAGGGGCAGAGGGGGCAGGAGAGGGGCAGGAGAGGGGCAGGGGTCAGGAGAGGGGCAGGGAGGGGAGGGATGGGGAGAGTTGCTGCTGCTTCAGGGCTTGGCCCCTGTATTGCTGCTTGCAGCTATATTAGCAATTGTTATTGTCAGAATAACAATTCTTCTTCTTCCGCCAATGGATGTCTATGGCAGCCCTATGAACCGTAAGTAGGAAAATGATGAAATTTGGCGCACTTGTAGTGATGGCCATGAATAGTAAAAGTAGCAATTTTTGAGTCTCTAGGACCAACTCTATAGCGCCACCAGCAGTTCAAAAATTCAACATTGAAATGGTTATTACTTTTGAACCCTTTGATCTAGAAAAATGAAACTTAGTACACCTGATTCATCTCATCATGCTGATCAGAACCAATATCTTACATTAAGACTCCGCCCATTACAGTAGTGGCCATTTTGAAAAGTACAGTATGCAGTTTTTTTGCTACTCCTCCTTCAAAATTGGTCTAATTTTGTCCAAACATGTGCTCAAATGATCTTTGGACTGAGCCGCACAGAAATGACTGAACAGATTTTTTTAATTCATCTTTGTTCAAAAGCTATGATGTCACAAACTTGACGAGGTCCACCCAAAATTGGCTAAGAGGCTGTATCTCGGCCAAAGTTTGATCAATCGAAACAAAAATTGGTACTCTTCATCAGAAGCTTGATCTGAGGTTCCATGCCAAAGTTGGGAACAGCGCCACCTACGGGTCATGAGATATGGAAAATGGCTATTTTGGCCAATAACTTTTAAACAGTTTGTCATAAAATCATAAATGTGGTATCTATGGATTCCTTGCGTCAAGCCAAATCCGGGGATACCGATTTTGCCAGGATGGGATGTACCACGTGTCCGCCATTTTGAATTTTGTCATAATTTGCAATAACTTTTAAACTATTTGACATATCTTCACAAAATTTAGTATGCATGATCGACACAATGCCTTGAAGGTACATGAGAAGACTAAACACAGCGCCACCTAGTGTTCCAGACATATAAGGTCTTTTGCAAAAACACTTATAACTTTTGACAACATTGTTCAAATTTTGATTTCTTTACGTCATTATGTTCCTTGGATGCTGCCGATTTCGTCGATATCTCATTTGTCATTTTCCAACAATGTGACTTTCCGCCATATTGGAACAAATGAAAAACAGTTTTTTCGCTACTCCTCCTTCAAATCTTGATCAATTTTGTCCAAAATTTGATCACATGATCTTTGGACTGAGCCGCACAGAAATGACTGAACAGATTTCTGATATTTGCTACCGTTCCCGAGATATTCATCTTCAAAGTTGACCTAGCCTGGTGTTTTTTTGCCTTATGCTAGTTAACTTAGCATAATAATTGGTTAGCATGCTAACCAGATACCATTCTTTCTAAGGTGGCTCTTCAGCTATCAGGATAACCATAAGCTACATTAGCATTAAGCTAGCTCAGCATGCTAATCTCGTTAACATGATTTTGTGTGCTTATTTTTACACTGAAGCCTCTCCTCTGCAGCTTTGAAATTTACGTCCTCTGAGTGGCGCAAGTTGTTAAACCATGTGTCATGAATCCCGAACCATTACGGTCGTGGGTTTGATTCCTGTGTGGCACATGTCCAGACTGAAGAAGTACGGTGGCCTTAAGTGGTGGAAAAGTTGTTTTAGTTCCACACATGATGTGTATCTGAGAAAGGATCTCCATAAATATAACATGCAGCAAATTTATATAAAACATCTTCATATTGAGTTCATTTTCACTTGTACTACTAAAACAGCTGTTTTTTTTTTTCAAATTTAGCACACTTGTAGTGATTGTAATGAATAGTAATTGAACCAATTTTAGAGTCTCTAGGACCACCTCTATAGCGCCACCACCAGTTCAAAAATTCAAGGAAGGGCAGGAGAGGGGCAGAGGGGGCAGAGGGGGCAGGAGAGGGGCAGGGGTCAGGAGAGGGGCAGGGATCAGGAGAGGGGCAGGGATCAGGAGAGGGGCAGGGAGGGGAGGGATGGGGAGAGTTGCTGCTGCTTCAGGGCTTGGCCCCTGTATTGCTGCTTGCAGCTATATTTAGGGGCCAAGCCCCGAAGGGGCAAGGCACCTATTGTATCTGTTAGTTTTCTTATTATTATTATTATTCTTCTTCTTCTTCTTCTTCTTCCGCCAATGGAAGTCTATGGCAGCCCTATGAACCGTACATAGGAAAATGATGAAATTTGGCACAGTTGTAGAGATAGCCATGAATAGTAATTGGACCAAATTTGGTGTCTCTAGGACCAACTCTATAGCGCCACCACCAGTTCAAAAATTCAACATTGAAATGGTTATAACTTTTGAACCCTTTGATCTAGAGAAATAAAACTTAGTACACTTGATTCATCTCATCATGGTGATCAAAATCAATAGCTTACATTAAGACTCCGCCCATTACAGTAGTAGCCATTTTGTAAAGTACAGTATTCCGTTTTTTCACTACTCCTCCTTCAAAATTTGTCCAATTTTGTCCAAAATTTGCTCAAATAATCTTTGGACTGAGCCGCATAGAAATGACTGAACAGATTTTTTTATTCATCTTTGTTCAAAAGTTATGATGTCGCAAACTTAATGAGGTTGACCCAAAATTGGTGTAGAGGCTGTATCTCGGCCAAAGTTTGATCAATCGAAACAAAAATTGGTACACTTGATTGGAAGCATGGTTTGAGGGACCTTGCCAAAGTTGGGAACAGCGCCACCTACAGGTCATGAGATATGGAAAATAGCTATTTTGGTCAATAACTTTTGAACAGTTTGTCAGAAAATCATAAATGTGGTATCTATGAATTCCTTGGGTCATGCCGAATCCATGGATACCGATTTTGCCAGGATGGAATGTACCACGTGTCCGCCATTTTGAATTTTGTCATAATTTGCAATAACTTTTAAACTATTTGACATATCTTTAAAAAATTTAGTATGGATCATCAACACAATGTCCTGCAGGTACATGAGAAGATTGAACACAGCGCCACCTAGTGTTCCAAAGATATAAGGTATTTTGCAAAAACGCTTATAACTTTTGAAAACATTGTTCAAATTTTGATTTCTTTACGTCATTATGTTCCTTGGCTTATGCCGAGTCCGTCGATATCTCATTTGTCATTTTCCAACAATGTGACTATCCGCCATATTGGAACAAATGAAAAACAGTTTTTTTGCTACTCCTCCTTCAAATCTTGCTCAATTTTGTTCAAAATTTGATCAGATGATCTTTGGACTGAGCCGCACAGAAATGACTGAACAGATTTTTTTATTCATCTTTGTTCAAAAGTTATGATGTCGCAAACTTAATGAGGTTGACCCAAAATTGGTGTAGAGGCTGTATCTCGGCCAAAGTTTGATCAATCGAAACAAAAATTGGTACACTTGATTGGAAGCATGGTTTGAGGGACCTTGCCAAAGTTGGGAACAGCGCCACCTACAGGTCATGAGATATGGAAAATAGCTATTTTGGTCAATAACTTTTGAACAGTTTGTCAGAAAATCATAAATGTGGTATCTATGAATTCCTTGGGTCATGCCGAATCCATGGATACCGATTTTGCCAGGATGGAATGTACCACGTGTCCGCCATTTTGAATTTTGTCATAATTTGCAATAACTTTTAAACTATTTGACATATCTTTAAAAAATTTAGTATGGATCATCAACACAATGTCCTGCAGGTACATGAGAAGATTGAACACAGCGCCACCTAGTGTTCCAAAGATATAAGGTATTTTGCAAAAACGCTTATAACTTTTGAAAACATTGTTCAAATTTTGATTTCTTTACGTCATTATGTTCCTTGGCTTATGCCGAGTCCGTCGATATCTCATTTGTCATTTTCCAACAATGTGACTATCCGCCATATTGGAACAAATGAAAAACAGTTTTTTTGCTACTCCTCCTTCAAATCTTGCTCAATTTTGTTCAAAATTTGATCAGATGATCTTTGGACTGAGCCGCACAGAAATGACTGAACAGATTTTTTTATTCATCTTTGTTCAAAAGTTATGATGTCGCAAACTTAATGAGGTTGACCCAAAATTGGTGTAGAGGCTGTATCTCGGCCAAAGTTTGATCAATCGAAACAAAAATTGGTACACTTGATTGGAAGCATGGTTTGAGGGACCTTGCCAAAGTTGGGAACAGCGCCACCTACAGGTCATGAGATATGGAAAATAGCTATTTTGGTCAATAACTTTTGAACAGTTTGTCAGAAAATCATAAATGTGGTATCTATGGATTCCTTGGGTCATGCCGAATCCATGGATACCGATTTTGCCAGGATGGGATGTACCACGTGTCCGCCATTTTGAATTTTGTCATAATTTGCAATAACTTTTAAACTATTTGACATATCTTCACAAAATTTAGTATGGATCATCGACACAATGTCCTGAAGGTACATGAGAAGATTGAACGCAGCGCCACCTAGTGTTCCAGAGATATAGGGTCTTTTTCAAAAACGCTTATAACTTTTGAAAACATTGTTCAAATTTTGATTTCTTTACGTCATTATGTTTCTTGGCTTATGCCGAGTCCGTCGATATCTCATTTGTCATTTTCCAACAATGTGACTATCCGCCATATTGGAACAAATGAAAAACAGTTTTTTCGCTACTCCTCCTTCAAATCTTGCTCAATTTTGTCCAAAATTTGATCAGATGTTCTTTGGACCGAGCCGCACAGAAATGACTGAACAGATTTTTGATATTTGCTACCGTTCCCGAGATATTCATCTCCGAAGTTGACCTAGCCTGTGTTTGTTGCCTTATGCTAGTTACCTTAGCATAATAATTGGTTAGCATGCTAACCAGATGCCATTCTTTCTAATGTGGCTCTTCAGCTATCAGGATAACCATAAACTACATTAGCATTAAGCTAGCTTAGCATGCTAATCTCGTTAACATGTTTTTGTGTGCTTATTCTTACACTGAAGCCTCTCCTCTGCAGCTTTGAAATTTACGTCCTCTGAGTGGCGCAAGTTGTTAAACCATGCGTCATGAATCCCGAACCATTACGGTCGTGGGTTCGATTCCTGTGTGGCACATGTCCAGACTGAAGAAGTACGGTGGCCTTAAGTGGTGGAAAAGTTGTTTTAGTTCCACACATGATGTGTATCTGAGAAAGGATCTCCATAAATATAACATGCAGCAAATTTATATAAAACATCTTCATATTGAGTTCATTTTCACTTGTACTATTAAAACAGCTGTTTTTTTTCAAATTTAGCACACTTGTAGTGATTGTAATGAATAGTAATTGGACCAATTTTAGAGTCTCTAGGACCACCTCTATAGCGCCACCACCAGTTCAAAAATTCAAGGAAGGGCAGGAGAGGGGCAGAGGGGGCAGGAGAGGGGCAGGGGTCAGGAGAGGGGCAGGGATCAGGAGAGGGGCAGGGAGGGCAGGGGAGGGCAGGGATGGGGAGAGTTGCTGCTGCTTCAGGGCTTGGCCCCTGTATTGCTGCTTGCAGCTATATTTAGGGGCCAAGCACCGAAGGTGCGTAGGCACCTATTGTATCTGTTCCCGTTCTTATTATTATTCTTCCTTCTTCCGACTGGGTGTCTATGGCAGCCCATAGAACCGATTGCGGGAAAGTTGTAATGGTTTGACATTCTGATAGAGGACAGTCCCATCATTAAATACACCAATTTTGGTGTGTCTAAGTCATTCCCTCTAGCGCCACCACCTGTCCAAATTTTCACTTTTATTTTGCTAATAACTTTTGAACCGTAAGGCCAATCAGCGAAATTCTTTTTTCCTCTGATTCCTGAGCTCATGGCGATTCGAGTGCACCCTATGACGTCATTTTCCGTCATAAAAATATGGCCGCCATCTTGAATTTTCAAAAAAAGCTACTTTTTCGAACTCGTCCTAGACGGTTTGTCCGATTTGCACGAAAATTGAACCAGATCATCTTCAGGTAGTGCTGACAAAAAGTTATGGAATTCAAATTGATTCGTCAAACCGTTTTCGATAAACGCACGAATACATTTTACGTAGCGCTAGCAAAAACAGTCGTAAGGCCATATCTCCGCAACGGTTTATCGTATTCAGACCAAACTTGGCACTTGTACTCACAAGCATGACCTGAGGCTACATGCTGTGTTTCGGCGCAGCGCCACCTACTGGTCCGGAGATATGAAAAATGGCTATTTTTGCTTATAGCTTTTGAACAGTTTGTCCAAAAATCATAAAATTGGTCTCGTTAGATTCAGGGCAACATGCCGATTCGACTGATATCCAATTTGACCATATCGGCCATTTTGACTGTCAGCCATTTTGAATTTTGTGCTAAAATGCTGTATTTTATGAACGCATGAACAAATTGTTACGAAACTTGGTATTGGTCATCATCACGATGTCCTGAAGGAACCTGAGAAGTTTCGAAACAGCGCCACCTAGTGGTGAATTTTTTTTCCCAAATGCTTATAACTTTGGGTGTGGTCGACTTATTTTCACGAGACTCATCTCATTAGAGTCCTGAATCGTTGCCGAGTCCCACGATACCAAACATGCTAGGTTTCGCCTTACGGTTTGTGTAGCGTTGTGATTTAGCGCTTAAAAAACATTTGGCTATATCTTCGAAACCGCTAGTCCGATCGAGACGAAACCACCGTCAGAAGTTTGGAAACATAGGTCGATAGCTATACGCCAATGCCCAAATGCAAAAATATTGATGTTTAGGGGTAGTAAATTCCAATCAAAGTCATGTGTCAGTCATTTTTTACGTGTTTTTTCATATAAATGTCTATAACTCCGAAGCGAATTGAGATATCTTCACCAAAATTGACACACATATGTATGGGCTCACTCTGAGGACACATAAAAAAAATGGTGTGACTGAGCCTCTTGGTGGCGCTATAACAGAACAAAACATGAAATTCCCATTGACTTCAATACAGTTTTGTGAAATAAAATGCTATACTAAACAAATACATTGGTGTAAAATTACGAAACTCAGAATGTGCCATCAGCTCCATCCCCTGAAGGTACCCAAAATATTTCGAGACAGCGCCACCTAGTGGTCAAAAGTTATAACAAAATTTACAAAAAGGCTAATAACTTTTGAATAAATCTGGCTATTGAAATGCCACTGGTCTTAATAGATTCCCTGGGTCAAGCCGAGAACATAGATACCAAGTTTTCCTTATTTGGCCAAACTTCCTGTCCGCCATCTTGATTTTCATTCAAAACCTACTTTTTCGAACTCCTCCTAGACCGTTTGTCCGATTTTCACCAAAATCAAATCGTATCATCTCCAGACGGTGCCAACTAAAAGTTATGGATTTCGCGTCGATTGACGAAACCGTTTTCGTATAGCGCAGCAGCAAAGTTGAGGCATGATGCCAAAAGCACTATTCAGGCGTTATCTCTGCAATCCGTTGAAATATTGACACCAAAATTTGAATGTGTCATTGTCACTTCACTCTGACCACATCACATCAGTTTTGTAACTGCGCCACCTATTGGTGAAAGTGATAATCCATTAAATCATATTTTGAATGACTGTTTATATGATTTTTCAGCCATTTCGCCTAAAATCCTCTCTAAATGTCTTTAATTGCTCATTGTTGCAGTTGGTCTGACACCTTCAGCCATGTTGGCATATCCTGTCATCTGCTTGCGCTTGGCCCCGATAATTGCTGCTTGCAGCTATATTTATTATTATTATTCTTCCTTCTTCCGACTGGGAGTCTATGGCAGCCCATAGAACCGATCGCGGGAAAGTTGTAATGGTTTGACATTCTGATAGAGGACAGTCCCAACATTAAATACACCAATTTTGGTGTGTCTAAGTCATTCCCTCTAGCGCCACCAACTGTCCAAAGTTTCACTCATGTTTCTGCTAATAACTTTTGAACCACAAGGGCTAGAAACAAAATTCTTTTTTCCTCTGATTTCTGAGCTCAGGGCGATTCGATTGCACCCTATGACGTCATTTTTCGTCATAATAATTTTTCCGCCATTTTGAATTTTCCGAAAAACCTACTTTTTCAAACTCCTCCTAGGCCGTTGCTCCAATTTCCACGAAAATTGAATCAGATCATCTTCAGACCATGCCGACAAAAAGTTATGGAATTCGTGTTGATTCATCAAACCGTTCTCGAATACCGCGCAAACAAATTTTACGTAGCGCTTGCGAAAACAGACACAAGCCAGTATCTCCTCAACACTTTATCATATTAAGACCAAACTTGGTACATCTCATCACAAGCATGACCTGAGGCAACATGCTGCGTTTCGGCACAGTGCCACCTACTGGTCCGGAGATATGAAAAATGGCTATTTTTGCTTATAACTTCTGAATGGTTTGTCCAAAAATCATAAAAGTGGTCTCGTTAGATTCAGGGCATCATGCTGAGTCGACTGATATCCAATTTTCCCCGATCAGCCATTTTGGCTGTCGGCCATTTTGAATTATGTGCTAAAATGCTGTATTTTATGAACGCGTGAACGTATCGTTACAAAACTCGGAATGGATCATCAGCACGATGCCCTGAAGGAGCCTGAGAAGTTTCGAAACAGTGCCACCTAGTGGTGAATTTTTTTTCCCAAATGCTTCCAAATGCTTATAACTTTGGGTGTGGTCGACTTATTTTCACGAGACTCATCTCATTAGAGTCCTGAATCGTTGCCGAGTCCCACGATACCAAACATGCTAGGTTTCGCCTTACGGTTTGTGTAGCGTTGTGATTTAGCGCTTAAAAAACATTTGGCTATATCTTCGAAACCGCTAGTCCGATCGAGACGAAACCACCTTCAGAAGTTTGGAAACATAGGTCGATAGCTATATGCCAATGCCCAAATGCGAAAATATTGATGTTTAGGGGTAGTAAATTCCAATCAAAGTCATGTGTCAGTCATTTTTTACGTGTTTTTTCATATAAATGTCTATAACTCCGAAGTGAATTGAGATATTTTCACCAAAATCGACACACATATGTACGAGCTCACTCTGAGGACATGTAAAAAAAATGGTGGGACTCAGCCTCTTGGTAGCGCTATAATAGAACAAAACATGAAATTCCCATTGACTTCAATACAGTTTTGTGAATTAAAATGCTATACTAAACAAATGCATTGGTGTAATATTACGAAACTCAAAATGTGCCATCAGCACCATTCCCTGAAGGTACCCAAAATATTTCAAGACAGTGCCACCTAGTGGTCAAAAGTTATAACAACATTTCCATAAAGGCTAATAACTTTTGAATAAATCTGACTACTGAAATGCCACTGGTCTTAATAGATTCCTTGGGTCAAGCCGAGAACATAGATACCAAGTTTTCCTTATTTGGCCTAGCTTCCTGTCCGCCATCTTGATTTTCAGTCAAAACCTACTTTTTCGAACTCCTCCTAGACCGTTTGTCCGATTTTCACCAAAATCGAATCGTATCATCTCCAGACTGTGCTGACTAAAAGTTATGGATTTCGTGTCTATAGACGAAACCGTTTTCGTATAGCGTAGCAGCAAACTTGAGGCATGATGCTAAAAGCACTATTCAGGCTTTATCTCTGCAATGCCTTGACATATTGACACCAAACTTTGTATGTGTCATTGTCACTTCACTCTGACCACATCACATCACATTTGTAACTGCGCCACCTATTGGTCGAAAGTGATAATCCATTAAATCATATTTTGAATGACTTTTTATATGATTTTTCAGCCATTTCATCTAAAATCCTCTTTAAATGTATTTAATTGCTCATTGTTCCAGTTGGTCTGACACCTTCAGCCATGTTGGCATATCCTGTCATCTGCTTGCGCTTGGCCCCGATAATTGCTGCTTGCAGCTATATTTATTAGGGGCCAAGCACCGAAGGTGCGGAGGCACCTATTGTGTTTGTTCCGGTTCTTATTATTATTATTAGGGGCCAAGCACCGAAGGTGCGGAGGCACCTATTGTTTTTGTTCCGGTTCTTATTATTATTAGGGGCCAAGCACCGAAGGTGCGGAGGCACCTATTGTATCTGTTCCCGTTCTTATTAGGGGCCAAGCACCGAAGGTGCGTAGGCACCTATTGTATCTGTTCCCGTTCTTATTATTATTATTCTTCATTTTTCCGACTGGGAGTCTATGGCAGCCCATAGAACCGCTTGCGGGAAAGTTATGAAATTTGGCACACTGATAGAGGAGGGTCTGACCTATCAGCATAGCAAATTTGGAGTCTCCAAGTCATTACCTCTAGCGCCACCAACTGTCCAAAGTTGCACTCATGTTTATGCTAATAACTTTTGAACCACATGGGCTAGAAACAAAATTATTTTTTTCTCTGATTCCTTAGCTCAAGCCGATTCGATTGCACCCTATGACGTCATTTTCCGTCATGAAAATTTTTCCACCATTTTGAATTTTCCGAAAAACCTACTTTTTCGAACTCCTCCTAGGCCGTTACTCCGATTTTCACGAAATTTGAACCAGATCATCTCCAGACCATGCCGACAAAAAGTTATGGAATTCAAGTTGATTCTCTTAACCGTTTTCGATAAACCCACGAAGAAATTTTACGTAGCGCTTGCGAAAACAGACATAAGGCTGTATCTCCGCAACGCTTTATCAGATTCAGACCAATCTTGGTACATGTCATCACAAGCATGACCTGAGGCTAGATGCTGCGTTTCGGCGCAGCGCCACCTACTGGTCCGGAGATATGACAAATGGATGTTTTTGCTTATAACTTCTGAATGGTTTGTCCAAAAATCATAAAATCAGTCTCGTTAGATTCAGGGCAACATGCCGAGTCGACTGATATCCAATTTTCCCAGATCAGCCATTTTGGCTGTCGGCCATTTTGAATTATGTGCTAAAATGCTGTATTTCATGAACGCGTGAACGTATCGTTACAAAACTCGGAATGGATCATCAGCACGATGCCCTGAAGGAGCCTGAGAAGTTTCGAAACAGTGCCACCTAGTGGTGAATTTTTTTCCCCAAATGCTTCCAAATGCTTATAACTTTGGGTGTGGTCGACTTATTTTCACGAGACTCATCTCATTAGAGTCCTGAATCGTTGCCAAGTCCCACGATACCAAACATGCTAGGTTTCGCCTTACGGTTTGTGTAGCGTTGTGATTTAGCGCTTAAAAAACATTTGGCTATATCTTCGAAACCGCTAGTCCGATCGAGACGAAACCACCGTCAGAAGTTTGGAAACATAGGTCGATAGCTAAACGCCAATGCCCAAATGCGAAAATATTGATAGTAAAGGGTAGTAAAATCCAATCAAAGTCATGTGTCAGTCATTTTTTACGTGTTTTTTCATATAAATGTCTATAACTCTGAAGCGAATTGAGATATCTTCACCAAAATCGACACACATATGTATGGGCTCACTCTGAGGAAATGTAAAAAAAATGGTGGAACTCAGCCTCTTGGTGGCGCTATAATAGAACAAAACATGAAATCCCCATTGACTTCAATACAGTTTTGTGAAATAAAATGCTATACTAAACGAATGCATTAGTTTAATATTTCGAAACTCAAAATGTGCCATCAGCACCATCCCCTGAAGGTACCCAAAATATTTTGAGACAGTGCCACCTAGTGGTCAAAAGTTGTAACAAAATTTACAAAACTGCTAATAACTTTTGAATAAATTGGCCTATTGTAATGCAACTGGTCTTAATAGATTCCTTGGGTCAAGCCGAGAACATAGATACCAAGGTTTCCTTATTTGGCCTAGCTTCCTGTCCGCCATCTTGATTTTCAGTCAAAACCTACTTTTTCGAACTCCTCCTAGACCGTTTGTCCGATTTTCACCAAAATCGAATCGTATCATCTCCAGAGTGTGCTGACTAAAAGTTATGGATTTCGTGTCTATAGACGAAACCGTTTTCGTATAGCGTAGCAGCAAATTTGAAGCATGATGCTAAAAGCACTATTCAGGCTTTATCTCTGCAATGGCTTGACATATTGACACCAAACTTTGTATGTGTCATTGTCACTTCACTCTGACCACATCACATCAGTTTTGTAACTGCGCCACCTATTGGTCAAAAGTGATAATCCATTAAATCATATTTTGAATGACTTTTTATATGATTTTTCAGCCATTTCGCCTAAAATCCTCTTTAAATGTATTTAATTGCTCATTGTTGCAGTTGGTCTGACACCTTCAGCCATGTTGGCATATCCTGTCATCTGCTTGCGCTTGGCCCCGATAATTGCTGCTTGCAGCTATATTTATTATTATTATTATTATTATTCTTCTTCCGCCATGGGAGTCTATGGCAGCCCATAGAACCGAGCGCGGGAAAGTTGTTTTGGTTTGACATTCTGATAGAGGACAGTCCCAACATTAAATACACCAATTTTGGTGTTTCTAAGTCATTCCCTCTAGCGCCACCACCTGTCCAAAATTTCACTTTTATTTTGCTAATAACTTTTGAACCGTAAGGCCAATCAGCTAAATTCTTGTTTCCTCTGATTTCTGAGCTCATGGCAATTCGATTGCACCCTATGACGTAATTTTACGTCATTAAAATATGGCCGCCATCTTGAATTTTTCTAAAAACCTACTTTTTCGAACTCGTCCTAGACGGTTTGTCCGATTTGCACAAAAATTGAACCAGATCATCTTCAGGCAGTGCTGACAAAAAGTTATGAAATTCAAATTGATTCGTCAAACCGTTCTTGATAAACGCTCGAACAAATTTTACGTAGCGCCTGCAAAAACAGTCGTAAGGCGGTATCTCCGCAACGGTTTATCGTATTCAGACCAAACTTGGTACATGTACTCACAAGCATGACTTGAGGCTACATGCTGCGTTTCGGCGCAGCGCCACCTACTGGTCTGGAGATATGAAAAATGGCTATTTTTGCTTATAACTTCTGAACAGTTTGTCCAAAAATCATAAAATTGGTCTCGATAGATTCAGGGCAACATGCCGAGTCGACTGATATCCAATTTTACCATATCGGACATTTTGACTGTCGGCCATTTTGAATTTTGTGCTAAAATGCTGTATTTTAAGAACGCATGAACGGATTGTTACGAAACTTGGTATGGGTCATCAGCACGATATCCTGAAGGAGCGTGAGAAGTTTCGAAACAGCGCCACCTAGTGGTGAATTTTTTTTTTCAAATGCTTTTAACTTTGGGTGCGGTCGACTTATTTTCACGAGACTCATCTAATTAGACTCCTGAAACCTTGCCGAGTCCTACGATACCAAACATGCTAGGTTTTGCCTTACGGTTTGTGTAGCGTTGTGATTTAGCGCTTAAAAAACATTTGGCTATATCTTCGAAACCGTTTGTCCGATCGAGACGAAACCACCGTCAGAAGTTTGGAAACATAGGTCGATAGCTATACGCCAATGCCCAAATGCGAAAATATTGATGTTTAGGGGTAGTAAATTCCAATCAAAGTCATGTGTCAGTCATTTTTTACGTGTTTTTTCATATAAATGTCTATAACTCTGAAGCGAATTGAGATATTTTCACCAAAATTGACACACATATGTATCGGCTCACTCTGAGGACACGTAAAAAAAATTGTGTGACTGAGCCTCTTGGTGGCGCTATAATAGAACAAAACATGAAATTCCCATTGACTTCAATACAGTTTTGTGAAATAAAATGCTATACTAAACAAATGCATTGGTGTAATATTACAAAACTCAGAATGTGCCATCTGCACCATCCCCTGAAGGTACCCAACATATTTAGAAACAGCGCCACCTAGTGGTCAAAAGTTATAACAAAATTTCCAAAACTGCTAATAACTTTTGAATAAATTGGCCTATTGTAATGCAACTCATCTTAGTAGATTCCTTGGGTCAAGCTGAGAACATAGATACCAAGTTTACCTTATTTGGCCTAACTTCCTGTCCGCCATCTTGATTTTCATTCAAAACCTACTTTTTCGAACTCCTCCAAGACCGTTTGTCCGATTTTCACCAAAATCGAATCGTATCATCTCCAGACCGTGCCGACTAAAAGTTATGGATTTCGTGTCGATTGACGGAACCATTTTCTTATACCGCAGCAGCAAATTTAAGGCATGATGCCAAAAGGACTATTCAGGCTTTATCTCTGCAATGCCTTGACATATTGACACCAAACTTTGTATGTGTCATTGTCACTTCACTCTGACCACATCACATCAGTTTTGTAACTGCGCCACCTATTGGTCAAAAGTGATAAGCCATTAAATGATATTATTCATTACTGTTTCTATGATTTTTCAGGCATTTTGCCTAAAATCCTCTTTAAATGTCTTTAATTTCTCATTGTTGCAGTTGGTCTGACACGTCTTGTTGTCTTATTCTGCTTGGCCCCGGTAATGGCTGCTTGCAGCTATATTTATTATTATTATTATTATTCTTCTTCTTCTTCTTCCGCCATGGGAGTCTATGGCAGCCCATAGAACCGCTTGCGGGAAAGTTATGAAATTTGGCACAATGATAGAGGACAGTCCAAAAAGTCACCATACCAAATTTGGTGTCTTAAAACCAATCCCTCTAGCGCCACCACCTGTCCAAATTTTCACTTTTATTTTGCTAATAACTTTTGAAGCGTAAGGCCAATCAACAAAATTCTTTTTTCATCTGATTCCTGAGCTCATGCTGATTCGATTGCACCCTATGACGTCATTTTCCGGCTTATAAATATGGCCGCCATTTTGAATGTGCTGAAAAAGCTACTTTTTCGAACTCGTCCTAGACGGTTTGTCCGATTTGCACGAAAATTGAACCAGATCATCTTCAGGCAGTGCTGACAAAAAGTTATGGAATTCAAATTGATTCGTCAAACCGTTTCCGATAAACGCTCGAACAAATTTTACGTAGCACCTGCAAAAACAGTCGTAAGGCTGTATCTCTGCAACGGTTTATCGTATTCAGACCAAACTTGGTACATGTCATCACAAGCATGACCTGAGGCTACATGCTGCGTTTCGGCGCAGCGCCACCTACTGGTCCGGAGATATGAAAAATGGCTATTTTTGCTTATAACTTCTGAACAATTTGTCCAAAAATCATAAAATTGGTCTCGTTAGATTCAGGGCAACATGCCGAGTCGACTGATATCAAATTTTACCATATCGGCCATTTTGACTGTCGGCCATTTTGAATTTTGTGCTAAAATGCTGTATTTTAAGAACGCATGAACGGATTGTTACGAAACTTGGTATGGGTCATCAGCACGATGTTCTGAAGGAGCGTGAGAAGTTTCGAAACAGCGTCACCTAGTGGTCAAAAGTTATAACGACATTTCCAAAAAGGCTAATAACTTTTGAATAAATCTGGCTACTGAAATGCCACTGGTCTTAATAGATTCCTTGGGTCAAGCCGAGAACATAGATACCAAGTTTACCTTATTTGGCCAAACTTCCTGTCCGCCATCTTGATTTTCATTCAAAACCTACTTTTTCAAACTCCTCCTAGACCGTTTGTCCGATTTTCACCAAAATCGAATCGTATCATCTCCAGACCGTGCCGACTAAAAGTTATGGATTTCGTGTGGATAGACCAAACCGTTTTCGTATAGCGCAGCAGCAAAGTTGAGGCATGATGCTAATAGCACTATTCAGGCTTTATCTCTGCAATCCCTTGAAATATTGACACCAAACTTTTTACGGCTTGTCATTGTCACTTCACTCTGACCACATCACATCAGTTTTGTAACTGCGCCACCTATTGGTCGAAAGTGATAATGCATTAAATCATATTTTTATTGACTGTTTCTATGATTTTTCAGCCATTTCGTCTAAAATCCTCTTTAAATGTCTTTAATTGCTCATTGTTGCAGTTGGTCTGACACCTTCAGCCATGTTGGCATATCCTGTCATCTACTTGCGCTTGGCCCCGGTAATTGCTGCTTGCAGCTATATTTATTATTATTATTATTCTTCTTCCGACTGGGCGTCTATGGCAGCCCATAGAACCGATTGCGGGAAAGTTGTTTTGGTTTGACATTCTGATAGAGGACAGTCCCAACATTAAATACACCAATTTTTGTGTTTCTAAGTCATTCCCTCTAGCGCCACCACCTGTCCAAAGTTTCACTTTTATTTTGCTAATAACTTTTGAACCGTAAGGCCAATCAACAAAATTCTTTTTTCCTCTTATTTCTGAGCTCATGCCGATTCGATTGCACCCTATGACGTCATTTTCCGTCATATAAATATGGCCGCCATTTTTAATTTTCTGAAAAAGCTACTTTTTCGAACTCGTCCTAGACGGTTTGTCCGATTTGCACGAAAATTGAACCAGATCATCTTCAGGCAGTGTTGACCAAAAGTTATGGAATTCAAATTGATTCGTCAAACCGTTTTTGATAAACGCACGAATACATTTTACGTAGCGCTAGCAAAAACAGTCGTAAGGCTGTATCTCCGCAAAGGTTTATCGTATTCAGACCAAACTTGGTACATGTACTCACAAGCATGACCTGAGGCTACATGCTGCGTTTCGGCGCAGCGCCACCTACTGGTCCGGAGATATGAAAAATGGCTATTTTTGCTTATAACTTCTGAACAGTTTGTCCAAAAATCATAAAATTGGTCTCGTTAGATTCAGGGCAACATGCCGAGTCGACTGATGTCCAATTTGACCATATCGGTCATTTTGGCTGTCGGCCATTTTGAATTTTGTGCTAAAATTCTGTATTTTATGACCGCATGAACGGATTGTTACGAAACGTGGTATGGGTCATCAGCACAATGCCCTGAATGAGCCTGAGAAGTTTCGAAACAGCGCCACCTAGTGGTGAATTTTTTTTTTCAAATGCTTATAACTTTGGGTGTGGTCAACTTATTTTCACGAAACTCATCTTTTTAGACTCCTGAATCGTTGCCGAGTCCTACGATACCAAACATGCTAGGTTTCGCCTTACGGTTTGTGTAGCGTTGTGATTTAGCGCTTAAAAAACATTTGGCTATATCTTTGAAACCGCTAGTCCGATCGAGACGAAACCACCGTCAGAAGTTTGGAAACATAGGTCGATAGCTATACGCCAATGCCCAAATGCGAAAATATTGATAGTAAAGGGTAGTAAAATTCAAACAAAGTCATGTGTCAGTCATTTTTTACGTGTTTTTTTATATAAATGTCTATAACTCTAAAGCGAATTGAGATATTTTCACCAAAACTGACACACATATGTATGGGCTCACTCTGAGGACACGTAAAAAAAATTGTGGGACTGAGCCTCTTGGTGGCGCTATAACAGAACAAAACATGAAATTCCCATTGACTTCAATACAGTTTTGTGAAATAAAATGCTATTTTCATTCACAACCTACTTTTTCAAACTCCTCCCACACCGTTTGTCCGATTTTCACCAAAATCGAATCATATCATCTCCAGACTGTGCCGACTAAAAGTTATGGATTTCGTGTCGATTGACGAAACCGTTTTCGAATAGCGCAGCAGCAAAGTTGAGGCATGATGCTAAAGGCATTATTCAGGCTTTATCTCTGCAATGCCTTGACATATTGACACCAAACTTTGTATGTGTCATTGTCACTTCACTCTGACCACATCACATCAGTTTTGTAACTGCGCCACCTATTGGTCAAAAGTGATAATCCATAAAATCATATTTTTATTTACTGTTTCTATGATTTTTCAGGCATTTTGCCTAAAATCCTCTTTAATGTCTTTAATTGCTCATTGTCGCAGTTGGTCTGACACTTTAAGCAATGTTGGCATGTCTTGTCGTCTGATTGTGCTTGGCCCCGGTAATTGCTGCTTGCAGCTATATTTATTATTATTATTCTTCCTTCTTCCGACTGGGAGTCTATGGCAGCCCATAGAACCGATCGCGGGAAAGTTGTAATGGTTTGACATTCTGATAGAGGACAGTCCCAACATTAAATACACCAATTTTGGTGTGTCTAAGTCTTTCCCTCTAGCGCCACCAACTGTCCAAAGTTGCACTCATGTTTATGCTAATAACTTTTGAACCACTAGGGCTAGAAACAAAATTCTTTTTCCCTCTGATTCCTGAGCTCATGACGATTCGATTGCACAATATGACGTCATTTTTCGTCATTATAATTTTTCCGCCATTTTGAATTTTCCGAAAAACCTACTTTTTCGAACTCCTCCTAGGCCGTTGCTCCAATTTCCACGAAAATTGAATCAGATCATCTTCAGACCATGCCGACAAAAAGTTATGCAATTCGTGTTGATTCGTCAAACCGTTCTCGAATACCGCGCAAACAAATTTTATGTAGCGCTTGCGAAAACAGACACAAGCCTGTATCTCCGCAACGCTTTATCGTATTCAGACCAAACTAAGCACATATCATCACAAGCATGACCTGAGCCTACATGCTGCGTTTCGGCGCAGTGCCACCTACTGGTCCGGAGATATGAAAAATGGCTGTTTTTGCTTATAACTTCTGAATGGTTTGTCCAAAAATCATAAAAGTGGTCTTGTTAGATTCAGGGCATCATGCTGAGTCGACTGATATCCAATTTTCCCCGATCAGCCATTTTGGCTGTCGGCCATTTTGAATTATGTGCTAAAATGCTGTATTTTATGAACGCGTGAACGTATCGTTACGAAACTCGGTATGGGTCATCAGCACGATGTCCTGAAGGAGCCTGAGAAGTTTCGAAACAGTGCCATCTAGTGGTGAATTTTTTTTCCCAAATGCTTCCAAATGCTTATAACTTTGGGTGTGGTCAACTTATTTTCACGAGACTCATCTCATTAGAGTCCTGAATCGTTGCCGAGTCCAACGATACTGAACATGTTAGGTTTCGCCTTATGGTTTGTGTAGCGTTGTGATTTAGCGCTTAAAAAACATTTGGCTATATCTTTGAAACCGCTAGTCCGATCGAGACGAAACCACCTTCAGAAGTTTGGAAACATAGGTCGATAGCTATACGCCAATGCCCAAATGCGAAAATATTGATGTTTAGGGGTAGTAAATTCCAATCAAAGTCATGTGTCAGTCATTTTTTACGTGTTTTTTCATATAAATGTCTATAACTCCGAAGTGAATTGAGATATTTTCACCAAAATCGACACACATATGTACGAGCTCACTCTGAGGACATGTAAAAAAAATGGTGGGACTCAGCCTCTTGGTAGCGCTATAATAGAACAAAACATGAAATTCCCATTGACTTCAATACAGTTTTGTGAATTAAAATGCTATACTAAACAAATGCATTGGTGTAATATTACGAAACTCAAAATGTGCCATCAGCACCATTCCCTGAAGGTACCCAAAATATTTCAAGACAGTGCCACCTAGTGG
This sequence comes from Rutilus rutilus, assembly GCF_951802725.1. Taxonomy (NCBI): domain Eukaryota; kingdom Metazoa; phylum Chordata; class Actinopteri; order Cypriniformes; family Leuciscidae; genus Rutilus; species Rutilus rutilus. Next base: position 11,884,668 of record NC_140227.1, read on the forward strand.
TCAAAAGTTATAACAACATTTCCATAAAGGCTAATAACTTTTGAATAAATCTGACTACTGAAATGCCACTGGTCTTAATAGATTCCTTGGGTCAAGCCGAGAACATAGATACCAAGTTTTCCTTATTTGGCCTAGCTTCCTGTCCGCCATCTTGATTTTCAGTCAAAACCTACTTTTTCGAACTCCTCCTAGACCGTTTGTCCGATTTTCACCAAAATCGAATCGTATCATCTCCAGACTGTGCTGACTAAAAGTTATGGATTTCGTGTCTATAGACGAAACCGTTTTCGTATAGCGTAGCAGCAAACTTGAGGCATGATGCTAAAAGCACTATTCAGGCTTTATCTCTGCAATGCCTTGACATATTGACACCAAACTTTGTATGTGTCATTGTCACTTCACTCTGACCACATCACATCACATTTGTAACTGCGCCACCTATTGGTCGAAAGTGATAATCCATTAAATCATATTTTGAATGACTTTTTATATGATTTTTCAGCCATTTCATCTAAAATCCTCTTTAAATGTATTTAATTGCTCATTGTTCCAGTTGGTCTGACACCTTCAGCCATGTTGGCATATCCTGTCATCTGCTTGCGCTTGGCCCCGATAATTGCTGCTTGCAGCTATATTTATTATTAGGGGCCAAGCACCGAAGGTGCGGAGGCACCTATTGTATCCGTTCGCGTTCTTATTATTAGGGGCCAAGCACCGAAGGTGCGTAGGCACCTATTGTATCTGTTCCCGTTCTTATTAGGGGCCAAGCACCGAAGGTGCGGAGGCACCTATTGTATCTGTTCCCGTTCTTATTATTATTATTCTTCCTTCTTCCAACTGGGAGTCTATGGCAGCCCATAGAACCGAATGCGGGAAAGTTGTTTTGGTTTGACATTCTGATAGAGGACAGTCCCAACATTAAATACACCAATTTTGGTGTGTCTAAGTCATTCCCTCTAGCGCCACCACCTGTCCAAAGTTTCACTTTTATTTTGCTAATAACTTTTGAACCGTAAGGCCAATCAACAAAATTCTTTTTCTCTCTGATTCCTGAGCTCATGCCAATTCGATTGCACCCTATGACGTCATTTCCGTCATAACAATATGGCCGCCATTATGAATTTATCTAAAAAGCTACTTTTTCGAACTCGTCCTAGACGGTTTGTCCGATTTGCACGAAAATTGAACCAGATCATCTACAGACCATGCTGACAAAAAGTTATGGAATTCAAGTTGATTCGCTTAACAGTTTTCGATAAACCCACGAATAAATTTTACGTAGCGCTTGCGAAAACAGATGTAAAGCCGTATCTCCGCAACGCTTTATCAGATTCAGACCAAAGTTGGTACATGTCATCACAAGCATGACCTGAGGCTACATGCTGTGTTTCGGCGCAGCGCCACCTACTGGTCCGGAGATATGAAAAATGGCTATTTTTGCTTATAACTTCTGAACAGTTTGTCCAAAAATCATAAAATTGGTCTCGTTAGATTCAGGGTAACATGCCGAGTCCACTGATATCCAATATTACCATATCGGCCATTTTGGCTGTCGGCCATTTTGAATTTTGTGCTAAAATGCTGTATTTTAAGAACGCATGAACGGATTGTTACGGAACTTGGTATGGGTCATCAGCCCGATGTCCTGAAGGAGCGTGAGAAGTTTCGAAACAGCGCCACCTAGTGGTGAATTTTTTTTTTCAAATGCTTATAACTTTGGGTGTGGTCAACTTATTTTCACGAAACTCATCTTTTTAGACTCCTGAATCATTGCCGAGTCCTATGATACCAAACATGCTAGGTTTTGCCTTACGGTTTGTGTAGCGTTGTGATTTAGCGCTTAAAAAACATTTGGCTATATCTTCGAAACCGCTAGTCCGATCGAGACGAAACCACCGTCAGAAGTTTGGAAACATAGGTCGATAGCTATACGCCAATGCCCAAATGCGAAAATATTGATGTTTAGGGGTAGTAAATTCCAAACAAAGTCATGTGTCAGTCATTTTTTACGTGTTTTTTCATATAAATGCCTATAACTCTGAAGCGAATTGAGATATTTTCACCAAAACTGACACACATATGTATGGGCTCACTCTGAGGACACGTAAAAAAAATTGTGGGACTGAGCCTCTTGGTGGCGCTATAATAGAACAAAACATGAAATTCCCATTGACTTCAATAGAGTTTTGTGAAATAAAATGCTATTTTCATTCAAAACCTACTTTTTCGAACTCCTCCTAGAGTGTTTGTCCGATTTTCACCAAAATCGAATCGTATCATCTCCAGAGTGTGCTGACTAAAAGTTATGGATTTCGTGTCAATAGACGAAACCGTTTTCGTATAGCGTAGCAGCAAAGTTGAGGCATGATGCTAAAAGCACTATTCAGGCTTTATCTCTGCAACGCCTTGACATATTGACACCAAACTTTGTATGTGTCATTGTCACTTCACTCTGACCACATCACATCAGTTTTGTAACTGCGCCACCTATTGGTCGAAAGTGATAATCCATTAAATCATATTTTAAATGATTTTTTATATGATTTTTCAGCCATTTCATCTAAAATCCTCTTTAAATGTATTTAATTGCTCATTGTTCCAGTTGGTCTGACACCTTCAGCCATGTTGGCATATCCTGTCATCTGCTTGCGCTTGGCCCCGATAATTGCTGCTTGCAGCTATATTTATTATTATTCTTCATTTTTCCGACTGGGAGTCTATGGCAGCCCATAGAACCGCTTGCGGGAAAGTTATGAAATTTGGCACACTGATAGAGGAGGGTCTGACCTATCAGCATAGCAAATTTGGAGTCTCCAAGTCATTACCTCTAGCGCCACCAACTGTCCAAAGTTGCACTCATGTTTATGCTAATAACTTTTGAACCACATGGGCTAGAAACAAAATTATTTTTTTCTCTGATTCCTTAGCTCAAGCCGATTCGATTGCACCCTATGACGTCATTTTCCGTCATGAAAATTTTTCCACCATTTTGAATTTTCCGAAAAACCTACTTTTTCGAACTCCTCCTAGGCCGTTACTCCGATTTTCACGAAATTTGAACCAGATCATCTCCAGACCATGCCGACAAAAAGTTATGGAATTCAAGTTGATTCTCTTAACCGTTTTCGATAAACCCACGAAGAAATTTTACGTAGCGCTTGCGAAAACAGACATAAGGCTGTATCTCCGCAACGCTTTATCAGATTCAGACCAATCTTGGTACATGTCATCACAAGCATGACCTGAGGCTAGATGCTGCGTTTCGGCGCAGCGCCACCTACTGGTCCGGAGATATGACAAATGGATGTTTTTGCTTATAACTTCTGAATGGTTTGTCCAAAAATCATAAAATCAGTCTCGTTAGATTCAGGGCAACATGCCGAGTCGACTGATATCCAATTTTCCCAGATCAGCCATTTTGGCTGTCGGCCATTTTGAATTATGTGCTAAAATGCTGTATTTCATGAACGCGTGAACGTATCGTTACAAAACTCGGAATGGATCATCAGCACGATGCCCTGAAGGAGCCTGAGAAGTTTCGAAACAGTGCCACCTAGTGGTGAATTTTTTTCCCCAAATGCTTCCAAATGCTTATAACTTTGGGTGTGGTCGACTTATTTTCACGAGACTCATCTCATTAGAGTCCTGAATCGTTGCCAAGTCCCACGATACCAAACATGCTAGGTTTCGCCTTACGGTTTGTGTAGCGTTGTGATTTAGCGCTTAAAAAACATTTGGCTATATCTTCGAAACCGCTAGTCCGATCGAGACGAAACCACCGTCAGAAGTTTGGAAACATAGGTCGATAGCTAAACGCCAATGCCCAAATGCGAAAATATTGATAGTAAAGGGTAGTAAAATCCAATCAAAGTCATGTGTCAGTCATTTTTTACGTGTTTTTTCATATAAATGTCTATAACTCTGAAGCGAATTGAGATATCTTCACCAAAATCGACACACATATGTATGGGCTCACTCTGAGGAAATGTAAAAAAAATGGTGGAACTCAGCCTCTTGGTGGCGCTATAATAGAACAAAACATGAAATCCCCATTGACTTCAATACAGTTTTGTGAAATAAAATGCTATACTAAACGAATGCATTAGTTTAATATTTCGAAACTCAAAATGTGCCATCAGCACCATCCCCTGAAGGTACCCAAAATATTTTGAGACAGTGCCACCTAGTGGTCAAAAGTTGTAACAAAATTTACAAAACTGCTAATAACTTTTGAATAAATTGGCCTATTGTAATGCAACTGGTCTTAATAGATTCCTTGGGTCAAGCCGAGAACATAGATACCAAGGTTTCCTTATTTGGCCTAGCTTCCTGTCCGCCATCTTGATTTTCAGTCAAAACCTACTTTTTCGAACTCCTCCTAGACCGTTTGTCCGATTTTCACCAAAATCGAATCGTATCATCTCCAGAGTGTGCTGACTAAAAGTTATGGATTTCGTGTCTATAGACGAAACCGTTTTCGTATAGCGTAGCAGCAAATTTGAAGCATGATGCTAAAAGCACTATTCAGGCTTTATCTCTGCAATGGCTTGACATATTGACACCAAACTTTGTATGTGTCATTGTCACTTCACTCTGACCACATCACATCAGTTTTGTAACTGCGCCACCTATTGGTCAAAAGTGATAATCCATTAAATCATATTTTGAATGACTTTTTATATGATTTTTCAGCCATTTCGCCTAAAATCCTCTTTAAATGTATTTAATTGCTCATTGTTGCAGTTGGTCTGACACCTTCAGCCATGTTGGCATATCCTGTCATCTGCTTGCGCTTGGCCCCGATAATTGCTGCTTGCAGCTATATTTATTATTAGGGGCCAAGCACCGAAGGTGCGTAGGCACCTATTGTATCCGTTCCCGTTCCTATTATTATTATTATTCTTCCTTCTTCCAACTGGGAGTCTATGGCAGCCCATAGAACCGATTGCGGGAAAGTTGTTTTGGTTTGACATTCTGATAGAGGACAGTCCCAACATTAAATACACCAATTTTGGTGTGTCTAAGTCATTCCCTCTAGCGCCACCACCTGTCCAAAGTTTCACTTTTATTTTCCTAATAACTTTTGAAGCGTAAGGCCAATCAACAAAAATCTTTTTTCCTCTGATTCCTGAGCTCATGCCGATTCGATTGCACCATATGATGTCATTTTCCGGCATATAAATATGGCCGCCATTTTGAATGTGCTGAAAAAGCTACTTTTTCGAACTCGTCCTAGACGGTTTGTCCGATTTGCACGAAAATTGAACCAGATTATCGTCAGGTAGTGCTGACAAAAAGTTATGGAATTCAAATTGATTCGTCAAACCGTTTTCGAATAACGCTCGAACAAATTTTACGTAGCGCTTGCAAAAACAGTCGTAGGGCTGTATCTCCGCAACGCTTTATCGGATTCAGACCAAAATTGGTACATGTCATCACAAGCATGACCTGAGGCGACATGCTGCGTTTCGGCGCAGCGCCACCTACTGGTCCGGAGATATGAAAAATGGCTATTTTTGCTTATAACTTCTGAACAGTTTGTCCAAAAATCATAAAATTGGTCTTGTTAGATTCAGGGCAACATGCTGAGTCGACTGATATCCATTTTTCCCCAATCAGCCATTTTGGCTGTCGGCCATTTTGAATTATGTGCAAAAATGCTGTATTTTATGAACGCGTGAACGTATCGTTACAAAACTCGGAATGGATCATCAGCACGATACCCTGAAGGAGCCTGAGAAGTTTCAAAACAGTGCCACCTAGTGGTGAATTTTTTTCCCCAAATGTTTCCAAATGCTTATAACTTTGGGTGTGGTCGACTTATTTTCACGAGACTCATCTCATTAGAGTCCTGAATCGTTGCCGAGTCCCACGATACCAAACATGCTAGGTTTTGCCTTACGGTTTGTGTAGCGTTGTGATTTAGCGCTTAAAAAACATTTGGCTATATCTTCGAAACCGCTAGTCCGATCGAGACGAAACCACCGTCAGAAGTTTGGAAACATAGGTCGATAGCTATACGCCAATGCCCAAATGCAAAAATATTGATGTTTAGGGGTAGTAAATTCCAATCAAAGTCATGTGTCAGTCATTTTTTACGTGTTTTTTCATATAAATGTCTATAACTCCGAAGCGAATTGAGATATTTTCACCAAAATCGACACACATATGTACGAGCTCACTCTGAGGACATGTAAAAAAAATGGTGGGACTCAGCCTCTTGGTGGCGCTATAATAGAACAAAACATGAAATTCCCATTGACTTCAATACAGTTTTGTGAATTAAAATGCTATAGTAAACAAATGCATTAGTGTAATATTACGAAACTCAGAATGTGCCATCAGCACCATCCCCTGAAGGTACCCAAAATATTTCGAGAGAGCGCCACCTAGTGATCAAATGTTATGACAAAATTTCTAAAAAGGCTAATCAATTTTGAATAAATCTGGCTTTTGAAATGCCACTAATCTTAATAGATTCCTTCGGTCAAGCCGAGAACATAGATACCAAGTTTTCCTTATTTGGCCAAACTTCCTGTCCACCATCTTGATTTTCAGTCAAAACCTACTTTTTCGAACTCCTCCTAGACCGTTTGTCCGATTTTCACCAAAATCGAATCGTATCATCTCCAGACTGTGCCGACTAAAATTTATGGATTTCGTGTCGATAGACGAAACCGTTTTCGTATAGCGCAGCAGCAAAGTTGAGGCATGATGCCAAAAGCACTATTCAGGCTTTATCTCTGCAATCCCTTGAAATATTGACACCAAACTTTGTATGTGTCATTGTCACTTCACTCTGACCACATCACATCAATTTGTAACTGCGCCACCTATTGGTCAAAAGTGATAATCCATTAAATCATATTTTGAATGACTTTTTATATGATTTGTCAGCCATTTCGCCTAAAATCCTCTTTAAATGTATTTAATTGCTCATTGTTGCAGTTGGTCTGACACCTTCAGCCATGTTGGCATATCCTGTCATCTGCTTGCGCTTGGCCCCGATAATTGCTGCTTGCAGCTATATTTATTATTATTCTTCCTTCTTCCAACTGGGAGTCTATGGCAGCCCATAGAACCGATTGCGGGAAAGTTGTTTTGGTTTGACATTCTGATAGAGGACAGTCCCAACATTAAATACACCAATTTTGGTGTTTCTAAGTCATTCCCTCTAGCGCCACCACCTGTCCAAACTTTCACTTTTATTTTGCTATTAACTTTTGAAGCGTAAGGCCAAACAAAAAAAATCTTTTTTTCTCTGATTCCTGAGCTCATGCCGATTCGATTGCACCGTATGACGTCATTTTCCGGCATATAAATATGGCCGCCATTTTGAATGTGCTGAAAAAGCTACTTTTTCGAACTCGTCCTAGACGGTTTGTCCGATTTGCACGAAAATTGAACCAGATCATCTTCAGGTAGTGCTGACAAAAAGTTATGGAATTCAAATTGATTCGTGAAACCGTTTTCGAATAACGCTCGAACAAATTTTATGTAGCGCTTGCAAAAACAGTCGTAGGGCTGTATCTCCGCAACGCTTTATCGGATTCAGACCAAAATTGGTACATGTCATCACAAGCATGACCTGAGGCTACATGCTGCGTTTCGGCGCAGCGCCACCTACTGGTCCGGAGATATGAAAAATGGCTATTTTTGCTTATAACTTCTGAACAGTTTGTCCAAAAATCATAAAATTGGTCTTGTTAGATTCAGGGCAACATGCCGAGTCGACTGATGTCCAATTTTACCATATCGGCCATTTTGGCTGTCGGCCATTTTGAATTATGTGCTAAAATGCTGTATTTTATGAACGCATGAACGAATTGTTATGAAACTTGGGATTGGTCATCATCACGATGTCCAGAAGGAACCTGAGAAGTTTCGAAACAGCGCCACCTAGTGGTGAATTTTTTTTCCCAAATGCTTATAACTTTGGGTGTGGTCGACTTATTTTCACGAGACTCATCTCATTAGAGTCCTGAATCGTTGCCGAGTCCCACGATACCAAACATGCTAGGTTTCGCCTTACGGTTTGTGTAGCGTTGTGATTTAGCGCTTAAAAAACATTTGGCTATATCTTCGAAACTGCTAGTCCGATCGAGACGAAACCACCGTCAGAAGTTTGGAAACATAGGTCGATAGCTATACACCAATGCCCAAATGCGAAAATATTGATGTTTAGGGGTACTAATTTCCAATCAAAGTCATGTGTCAGTCATTTTTTTCGTGTTTTTTCATATAAATGTCTATAACTCCGAAGTGAATTGAGATATTTTCACCAAAATTGACACACATATGTATGGGCTCACTCTGAGGACACGTAAAAAAAATTGTGGGACTGAGCCTCTTGGTGGCGCTATAATTGAACAAAATATGAAATTCCCATTGACTTCAATACAGTTTTGTGAAATAAAATGCTATACTAAACAAATGCATTGGTGTAATATTACGAAACTCAGATTGTGTCATCAGAACCATCCCCTGAAGGCAACCAAAATATTTCAAGACAGCGCCACCTAGTGGTCAAAAGTTATAACAAAATTTCCAAAAAGGCTAATAACTTTTGAATAAATCTGGCTATTGAAATGCCACGGGTCTTAATAGATTTCTTGGGTCAAGCCGAGAACATAGATACCAAGTTTTCCTTATTTGGCCAAACTTCCTGTCCGCCATCTTGATTTTCAGTCAAAACCTACTTTTTCGAACTCCTCCTAGACCGTTTGTCCGATTTTCACCAAAATCGAATCGTATCATCTCCAGACCGTGCCGACTAAAACTTATGGATTTCGTGTCGATAGACGAAACCGTTTTCGTATAGCGCAGCAGCAAAGTTGAGGCATGATGCTAATAGCAATAATTAAGGCTTTATCTCTGCAATGCCTTGATATATTGACACCAATCTTTGTATGTGTCATTGTCACTTCACTCTGACCACATCACATCAGTTTTGTAACTGCGCCACCTATTGGTCGAAAGTGATAATCCATCAAATCATATTTTTAATTATTGTTTCTATGATTTTTCAGGCATTTTGCCTAAAATCCTCTTTAAATGTCTTTAATTGCTCATTGTTGCAGTTGGTCTGACACTTTCAGACATGTTGGCATGTCTTGTCGTCTGCTTGCGCTTGGCCCCGATAATTGCTGCTTGCAGCTATATTTATTATTATTCTTCTTCTTCTTCTTCTTCTTCTTCCGCTCTTGGAGTCTATGGCAGCCCATAGAACCGATTGCGGGAAAGTTGTTTTGGTTTGACATTCTGATAGAGCACAGTCCCAACATTAAATACACCAATTTTGGTGTTTCTAAGTCATTCCCTCTAGCGCCACCACCTGTCCAAAGTTTCACTTTTATTTTGCTAATAACTTTTGAACTGTAAGGCCAATCAACAAAATTATTTTTTCCTCTGATTCCTGAGCTCATGCCGATTCGATTGCATCCTATGACTTCATTTTCTGTAATAAAAATATGGCCGCCATTTTGATTCATTCGAAAAACCTACTTTTTCGAACTCGTCCTAGACGGTTTGTCCGATTTGCACGAAAATTGAACCAGATCATCTTCAGGCAGTGCTGACCAAAAGTTATGGAATTCAAATTGATTCGTCAAACCGTTTTCAATAAACGCACGAACAAATTTTACGTAGCGCCTGCAAAAACAGTCGTAAGGCTGTATCTCTGCAACGGTTTATCGTATTCAGACCAAACTTGGTACATGTCATCACAAGCATGACCTGAGGCTACATGCTGCGTTTCGGCGCAGCGCCACCTACTGGTCCGGAGATATGAAAAATGGCTATTTTTGCTTATAACTTCTGAACAGTTTGTCCAAAAATCATAAAATTGGTCTCGTTAGATTCAGGGCGACATGCCGAGTCGACTCATATCCAATTTTACCATATCGGCCATTTTGACTGTCGGCCATTTTGAATTATGTGCTAAAATGCTGTATTTTATGAACGCATGAACAGATTGTTACGAAACTTGGCATGGGTCATCAGCACGATGTCCTGAAGGAGTGTGAGAAGTTTCGAAACAGCGCCACCTAGTGGGGAATTTTTTTTTTCAAATGCTTATAACTTTGGGTGCGGTCGACTTATTTTCACGAGACTCATCTAATTAGACTCCTGAAACCTTGCCGAGTCCTACGATACCAAACATGCTAGGTTTCGCCTTACGGTTTGTGTAGCGTTGTGATTTAGCGCTTAAAAAACATTAGGCTATATCTTCGAAACCGCTTGTCCGATCGAGACGAAACCACCGTCAGAAGTTTGGAAACATAGGTCGATAGCTATACGCCAATGCCCAAATGCGAAAATATTGATGTTTAGGGGTAGTAAAATTCAAACAAAGTCATGTGTCAGTCATTTTTTACGTGTTTTTTCATATAAATGTTTATAACTCTAAAGCAAATTGAGATATTTTCACCAAAACTGACACACATATGTATGGGCTCACTCTGAGGACACGTAAAAAAAATTGTGGGACTGAGCCTCTTGGTGGCGCTATAATAGAACAAAACATGAAATTCCCATTGACTTCAATACAGTTTTGTGAGATAAAATGCTATTTTCATTCAAAACCTACTTTTTCGAACTCCTCCCACACCGTTTGTCCGATTTTCACCAAAATCGAATCGTATCATCCCCAGACTGTGCCGACTAAAAGTTATGGATTTCGTGTCAATTGACGAAACCGTTTTCGTATAGCGCAGCAGCAAATTTGAGGCATGATGCTAATAGCACTCTTCAGGCTTTATCTCTGCAATGCCTTGACATATTGACACCAAACTTTGTATGTGTCATTGTCTCCTCACTCTGACCACATCACATCAGTTTTGTAACTGCGCCACCTATTTGTCGAAAGTGATAATCCATTAAATCATATTTTTAATTACTGTTTCTATGATTTTTCAGCCATTTCGTCTAAAATCCTCTTTAAATGTCTTTAATTGCTCATTGTTGCAGTTGGTCTGACACTTTCAGACATGTCGGCATGTCTTGTCGTCTTATTCTGCTTGGCCCCGGTAATTGCTGCTTGCAGCTATATTTCTTCTTCTTCTTCTTCTTCTTCTTCCGCTCTTGGAGTCTATGGCAGCCCATAGAACCGATTGCGGGAAAGTTGTTTTGGTTTGACATTCTGATAGAGCACAGTCCCAACATTAAATACACCAATTTTGGTGTTTCTAAGTCATTCCCTCTAGCGCCACCACCTGTCCAAAGTTTCACTTTTATTTTGCTAATAACTTTTGAACTGTAAGGCCAATCAACAAAATTATTTTTTCCTCTGATTCCTGAGCTCATGCCGATTCGATTGCATCCTATGACTTCATTTTCTGTAATAAAAATATGGCCGCCATTTTGATTCATTCGAAAAACCTACTTTTTCGAACTCGTCCTAGACGGTTTGTCCGATTTGCACGAAAATTGAACCAGATCATCTTCAGGCAGTGCTGACCAAAAGTTATGGAATTCAAATTGATCCGTCAAACCGTTTTCAATAAACGCACGAACAAATTTTACGTAGCGCCTGCAAAAACAGTCGTAAGGCTGTATCTCTGCAACGGTTTATCGTATTCAGACCAAACTTGGTACATGTCATCACAAGCATGACCTGAGGCTACATGCTGCGTTTCGGCGCAGCGCCACCTACTGGTCCGGAGATATGAAAAATGGCTATTTTTGCTTATAACTTCTGAACAGTTTGTCCAAAAATCATAAAATTGGTCTCGTTAGATTCAGGGCGACATGCCGAGTCGACTGATATCCAATTTTACCATATCGGCCATTTTGACTGTCGGCCATTTTGAATTATGTGCTAAAATGCTGTATTTTATGAACGCATGAACGGATTGTTACGAAACTTGGCATGGGTCATCAGCACGATGTCCTGAAGGAGTGTGAGAAGTTTCGAAACAGCGCCACCTAGTGGGGAATTTTTTTTTTCAAATGCTTATAACTTTGGGTGCGGTCGACTTATTTTCACGAGACTCATCTAATTAGACTCCTGAAACCTTGCCGAGTCCTACGATACCAAACATGCTAGGTTTCGCCTTACGGTTTGTGTAGCGTTGTGATTTAGCGCTTAAAAAACATTAGGCTATATCTTCGAAACCGCTTGTCCGATCGAGACGAAACCACCGTCAGAAGTTTGGAAACATAGGTCGATAGCTATACGCCAATGCCCAAATGCGAAAATATTGATGTTTAGGGGTAGTAAAATTCAAACAAAGTCATGTGTCAGTCATTTTTTACGTGTTTTTTCATATAAATGTTTATAACTCTAAAGCAAATTGAGATATTTTCACCAAAACTGACACACATATGTATGGGCTCACTCTGAGGACACGTAAAAAAAATTGTGGGACTGAGCCTCTTGGTGGCGCTATAATAGAACAAAACATGAAATTCCCATTGACTTCAATACAGTTTTGTGAGATAAAATGCTATTTTCATTCAAAACCTACTTTTTCGAACTCCTCCCACACCGTTTGTCCGATTTTCACCAAAATCGAATCGTATCATCCCCAGACTGTGCCGACTAAAAGTTATGGATTTCGTGTCAATTGACGAAACCGTTTTCGTATAGCGCAGCAGCAAATTTGAGGCATGATGCTAATAGCACTATTCAGGCTTTATCTCTGCAATGCCTTGACATATTGACACCAAACTTTGTATGTGTCATTGTCTCCTCACTCTGACCACATCACATCAGTTTTGTAACTGCGCCACCTATTTGTCGAAAGTGATAATCCATTAAATCATATTTTTAATTACTGTTTCTATGATTTTTCAGCCATTTCGTCTAAAATCCTCTTTAAATGTCTTTAATTGCTCATTGTTGCAGTTGGTCTGACACTTTCAGACATGTCGGCATGTCTTGTCGTCTTATTCTGCTTGGCCCCGGTAATTGCTGCTTGCAGCTATATTTAGGGGCCAAGCACCGAAGGTGCGGAGGCACCTATTGTGTTTGTTCCGGTTCTTATTATTATTAGGGGCCAAGCACCGAAGGTGCGGAGGCACCTATTGTATCCGTTCGCGTTCTTATTAGGGGCCAAGCACCGAAGGTGCGTAGGCACCTATTGTATCCGTTCCCGTTCCTATTATTAGGGGCCAAGCACCGAAGGTGCGTAGGCACCTATTGTATCCGTTCCCGTTCCTATTATTATTATTATTCTTCCTTCTTCCAACTGGGAGTCTATGGCAGCCCATAGAACCGATTGCGGGAAAGTTGTTTTGGTTTGACATTCTGATAGAGGACAGTCCCAACATTAAATACACCAATTTTGGTGTGTCTAAGTCATTCCCTCTAGCGCCACCACCTGTCCAAAGTTTCACTTTTATTTTCCTAATAACTTTTGAAGCGTAAGGCCAATCAACAAAAATCTTTTTTCCTCTGATTCCTGAGCTCATGCCGATTCGATTGCACCATATGATGTCATTTTCCGGCATATAAATATGGCCGCCATTTTGAATGTGCTGAAAAAGCTACTTTTTCGAACTCGTCCTAGACGGTTTGTCCGATTTGCACGAAAATTGAACCAGATTATCGTCAGGTAGTGCTGACAAAAAGTTATGGAATTCAAATTGATTCGTCAAACCGTTTTCGAATAACGCTCGAACAAATTTTACGTAGCGCTTGCAAAAACAGTCGTAGGGCTGTATCTCCGCAACGCTTTATCGGATTCAGACCAAAATTGGTACATGTCATCACAAGCATGACCTGAGGCGACATGCTGCGTTTCGGCGCAGCGCCACCTACTGGTCCGGAGATATGAAAAATGGCTATTTTTGCTTATAACTTCTGAACAGTTTGTCCAAAAATCATAAAATTGGTCTTGTTAGATTCAGGGCAACATGCTGAGTCGACTGATATCCATTTTTCCCCAATCAGCCATTTTGGCTGTCGGCCATTTTGAATTATGTGCAAAAATGCTGTATTTTATGAACGCGTGAACGTATCGTTACAAAACTCGGAATGGATCATCAGCACGATACCCTGAAGGAGCCTGAGAAGTTTCAAAACAGTGCCACCTAGTGGTGAATTTTTTTCCCCAAATGTTTCCAAATGCTTATAACTTTGGGTGTGGTCGACTTATTTTCACGAGACTCATCTCATTAGAGTCCTGAATCGTTGCCGAGTCCCACGATACCAAACATGCTAGGTTTTGCCTTACGGTTTGTGTAGCGTTGTGATTTAGCGCTTAAAAAACATTTGGCTATATCTTCGAAACCGCTAGTCCGATCGAGACGAAACCACCGTCAGAAGTTTGGAAACATAGGTCGATAGCTATACGCCAATGCCCAAATGCAAAAATATTGATGTTTAGGGGTAGTAAATTCCAATCAAAGTCATGTGTCAGTCATTTTTTACGTGTTTTTTCATATAAATGTCTATAACTCCGAAGCGAATTGAGATATTTTCACCAAAATCGACACACATATGTACGAGCTCACTCTGAGGACATGTAAAAAAAATGGTGGGACTCAGCCTCTTGGTGGCGCTATAATAGAACAAAACATGAAATTCCCATTGACTTCAATACAGTTTTGTGAATTAAAATGCTATAGTAAACAAATGCATTAGTGTAATATTACGAAACTCAGAATGTGCCATCAGCACCATCCCCTGAAGGTACCCAAAATATTTCGAGAGAGCGCCACCTAGTGATCAAATGTTATGACAAAATTTCTAAAAAGGCTAATCAATTTTGAATAAATCTGGCTTTTGAAATGCCACTAATCTTAATAGATTCCTTCGGTCAAGCCGAGAACATAGATACCAAGTTTTCCTTATTTGGCCAAACTTCCTGTCCACCATCTTGATTTTCAGTCAAAACCTACTTTTTCGAACTCCTCCTAGACCGTTTGTCCGATTTTCACCAAAATCGAATCGTATCATCTCCAGACTGTGCCGACTAAAATTTATGGATTTCGTGTCGATAGACGAAACCGTTTTCGTATAGCGCAGCAGCAAAGTTGAGGCATGATGCCAAAAGCACTATTCAGGCTTTATCTCTGCAATCCCTTGAAATATTGACACCAAACTTTGTATGTGTCATTGTCACTTCACTCTGACCACATCACATCAATTTGTAACTGCGCCACCTATTGGTCAAAAGTGATAATCCATTAAATCATATTTTGAATGACTTTTTATATGATTTGTCAGCCATTTCGCCTAAAATCCTCTTTAAATGTATTTAATTGCTCATTGTTGCAGTTGGTCTGACACCTTCAGCCATGTTGGCATATCCTGTCATCTGCTTGCGCTTGGCCCCGATAATTGCTGCTTGCAGCTATATTTATTATTATTCTTCCTTCTTCCAACTGGGAGTCTATGGCAGCCCATAGAACCGATTGCGGGAAAGTTGTTTTGGTTTGACATTCTGATAGAGGACAGTCCCAACATTAAATACACCAATTTTGGTGTTTCTAAGTCATTCCCTCTAGCGCCACCACCTGTCCAAACTTTCACTTTTATTTTGCTATTAACTTTTGAAGCGTAAGGCCAAACAAAAAAAATCTTTTTTTCTCTGATTCCTGAGCTCATGCCGATTCGATTGCACCGTATGACGTCATTTTCCGGCATATAAATATGGCCGCCATTTTGAATGTGCTGAAAAAGCTACTTTTTCGAACTCGTCCTAGACGGTTTGTCCGATTTGCACGAAAATTGAACCAGATCATCTTCAGGTAGTGCTGACAAAAAGTTATGGAATTCAAATTGATTCGTGAAACCGTTTTCGAATAACGCTCGAACAAATTTTATGTAGCGCTTGCAAAAACAGTCGTAGGGCTGTATCTCCGCAACGCTTTATCGGATTCAGACCAAAATTGGTACATGTCATCACAAGCATGACCTGAGGCTACATGCTGCGTTTCGGCGCAGCGCCACCTACTGGTCCGGAGATATGAAAAATGGCTATTTTTGCTTATAACTTCTGAACAGTTTGTCCAAAAATCATAAAATTGGTCTTGTTAGATTCAGGGCAACATGCCGAGTCGACTGATGTCCAATTTTACCATATCGGCCATTTTGGCTGTCGGCCATTTTGAATTATGTGCTAAAATGCTGTATTTTATGAACGCATGAACGAATTGTTATGAAACTTGGGATTGGTCATCATCACGATGTCCAGAAGGAACCTGAGAAGTTTCGAAACAGCGCCACCTAGTGGTGAATTTTTTTTCCCAAATGCTTATAACTTTGGGTGTGGTCGACTTATTTTCACGAGACTCATCTCATTAGAGTCCTGAATCGTTGCCGAGTCCCACGATACCAAACATGCTAGGTTTCGCCTTACGGTTTGTGTAGCGTTGTGATTTAGCGCTTAAAAAACATTTGGCTATATCTTCGAAACTGCTAGTCCGATCGAGACGAAACCACCGTCAGAAGTTTGGAAACATAGGTCGATAGCTATACACCAATGCCCAAATGCGAAAATATTGATGTTTAGGGGTACTAATTTCCAATCAAAGTCATGTGTCAGTCATTTTTTTCGTGTTTTTTCATATAAATGTCTATAACTCCGAAGTGAATTGAGATATTTTCACCAAAATTGACACACATATGTATGGGCTCACTCTGAGGACACGTAAAAAAAATTGTGGGACTGAGCCTCTTGGTGGCGCTATAATTGAACAAAATATGAAATTCCCATTGACTTCAATACAGTTTTGTGAAATAAAATGCTATACTAAACAAATGCATTGGTGTAATATTACGAAACTCAGATTGTGTCATCAGAACCATCCCCTGAAGGCAACCAAAATATTTCAAGACAGCGCCACCTAGTGGTCAAAAGTTATAACAAAATTTCCAAAAAGGCTAATAACTTTTGAATAAATCTGGCTATTGAAATGCCACGGGTCTTAATAGATTTCTTGGGTCAAGCCGAGAACATAGATACCAAGTTTTCCTTATTTGGCCAAACTTCCTGTCCGCCATCTTGATTTTCAGTCAAAACCTACTTTTTCGAACTCCTCCTAGACCGTTTGTCCGATTTTCACCAAAATCGAATCGTATCATCTCCAGACCGTGCCGACTAAAACTTATGGATTTCGTGTCGATAGACGAAACCGTTTTCGTATAGCGCAGCAGCAAAGTTGAGGCATGATGCTAATAGCAATAATTAAGGCTTTATCTCTGCAATGCCTTGATATATTGACACCAATCTTTGTATGTGTCATTGTCACTTCACTCTGACCACATCACATCAGTTTTGTAACTGCGCCACCTATTGGTCGAAAGTGATAATCCATCAAATCATATTTTTAATTATTGTTTCTATGATTTTTCAGGCATTTTGCCTAAAATCCTCTTTAAATGTCTTTAATTGCTCATTGTTGCAGTTGGTCTGACACTTTCAGACATGTTGGCATGTCTTGTCGTCTGCTTGCGCTTGGCCCCGATAATTGCTGCTTGCAGCTATATTTATTATTATTCTTCTTCTTCTTCTTCTTCTTCTTCCGCTCTTGGAGTCTATGGCAGCCCATAGAACCGATTGCGGGAAAGTTGTTTTGGTTTGACATTCTGATAGAGCACAGTCCCAACATTAAATACACCAATTTTGGTGTTTCTAAGTCATTCCCTCTAGCGCCACCACCTGTCCAAAGTTTCACTTTTATTTTGCTAATAACTTTTGAACTGTAAGGCCAATCAACAAAATTATTTTTTCCTCTGATTCCTGAGCTCATGCCGATTCGATTGCATCCTATGACTTCATTTTCTGTAATAAAAATATGGCCGCCATTTTGATTCATTCGAAAAACCTACTTTTTCGAACTCGTCCTAGACGGTTTGTCCGATTTGCACGAAAATTGAACCAGATCATCTTCAGGCAGTGCTGACCAAAAGTTATGGAATTCAAATTGATTCGTCAAACCGTTTTCAATAAACGCACGAACAAATTTTACGTAGCGCCTGCAAAAACAGTCGTAAGGCTGTATCTCTGCAACGGTTTATCGTATTCAGACCAAACTTGGTACATGTCATCACAAGCATGACCTGAGGCTACATGCTGCGTTTCGGCGCAGCGCCACCTACTGGTCCGGAGATATGAAAAATGGCTATTTTTGCTTATAACTTCTGAACAGTTTGTCCAAAAATCATAAAATTGGTCTCGTTAGATTCAGGGCGACATGCCGAGTCGACTCATATCCAATTTTACCATATCGGCCATTTTGACTGTCGGCCATTTTGAATTATGTGCTAAAATGCTGTATTTTATGAACGCATGAACAGATTGTTACGAAACTTGGCATGGGTCATCAGCACGATGTCCTGAAGGAGTGTGAGAAGTTTCGAAACAGCGCCACCTAGTGGGGAATTTTTTTTTTCAAATGCTTATAACTTTGGGTGCGGTCGACTTATTTTCACGAGACTCATCTAATTAGACTCCTGAAACCTTGCCGAGTCCTACGATACCAAACATGCTAGGTTTCGCCTTACGGTTTGTGTAGCGTTGTGATTTAGCGCTTAAAAAACATTAGGCTATATCTTCGAAACCGCTTGTCCGATCGAGACGAAACCACCGTCAGAAGTTTGGAAACATAGGTCGATAGCTATACGCCAATGCCCAAATGCGAAAATATTGATGTTTAGGGGTAGTAAAATTCAAACAAAGTCATGTGTCAGTCATTTTTTACGTGTTTTTTCATATAAATGTTTATAACTCTAAAGCAAATTGAGATATTTTCACCAAAACTGACACACATATGTATGGGCTCACTCTGAGGACACGTAAAAAAAATTGTGGGACTGAGCCTCTTGGTGGCGCTATAATAGAACAAAACATGAAATTCCCATTGACTTCAATACAGTTTTGTGAGATAAAATGCTATTTTCATTCAAAACCTACTTTTTCGAACTCCTCCCACACCGTTTGTCCGATTTTCACCAAAATCGAATCGTATCATCCCCAGACTGTGCCGACTAAAAGTTATGGATTTCGTGTCAATTGACGAAACCGTTTTCGTATAGCGCAGCAGCAAATTTGAGGCATGATGCTAATAGCACTCTTCAGGCTTTATCTCTGCAATGCCTTGACATATTGACACCAAACTTTGTATGTGTCATTGTCTCCTCACTCTGACCACATCACATCAGTTTTGTAACTGCGCCACCTATTTGTCGAAAGTGATAATCCATTAAATCATATTTTTAATTACTGTTTCTATGATTTTTCAGCCATTTCGTCTAAAATCCTCTTTAAATGTCTTTAATTGCTCATTGTTGCAGTTGGTCTGACACTTTCAGACATGTCGGCATGTCTTGTCGTCTTATTCTGCTTGGCCCCGGTAATTGCTGCTTGCAGCTATATTTAGGGGCCAAGCACCGAAGGTGCGGAGGCACCTATTGTATCCGTTCGCGTTCTTATTAGGGGCCAAGCACCGAAGGTGCGGAGGCACCTATTGTTTTCGTTCCCGTTCTTATTATTATTATTATTATTAGGGGCCAAGCACCGAAGGTGCGTAGGCACCTATTGTATCCGTTCCCGTTCCTATTATTATTAGGGGCCAAGCACCGAAGGTGCGGAGGCACCTATTGTTTTTGTTCCCGTTCTTATTATTAGGGGCCAAGCACCGAAGGTGCGGAGGCACCTATTGTTTTCGTTCGCGTTCTTATTATTAGGGGCCAAGCACCGAAGGTGCGGAGGCACCTATTGTATCTGTTCCCGTTCTTATTATTATTCTTCCTTCTTCCGACTGGGAGTCTATGGCAGCCCATAGAACCGATTGCGGGAAAGTTGTTTTGGTTTGACATTCTGATAGAGGACAGTCCCAACATTAAATACACCAATTTTGGTGTTTCTAAGTCATTCCCTCTAGCGCCACCACCTGTCCAAAGTTTCACTATTACTTTGCTAATAACTTTTGAACCGTAAGGCCAATCAACAAAATTATTTTTTCCTCTGATTCCTGAGCTCATGGCGATTCGATTGCACCCTATGACGTCATTTTCCGTCATAAAAATATGGCCGCCATTTTGAATTTTCAAAAAAAGCTACTTTTTCGAACTCGTCCTAGACGGTTTGTCCGATTTGCACGAAAATTGAACCAGATCATCTTCAGGTAGTGCTGACAAAAAGTTATGGAATTCAAATTGATTCGTCAAACCGTTTTCGATAAACGCACGAATACATTTTACGTAGCGCTAGCAAAAACAGTCGTAAGGCCGTATCTCCGCAACGGTTTATCGTATTCAGACCAAACTTGGTACTTGTACTTACAAGCATGACCTGAGGCTACATGCTGTGTTTCGGCGCAGCGCCACCTACTGGTCCGGAGATATGAAAAATGGCTATTTTTGCTTATAACTTCTGAACAGTTTGTCCAAAAATCATAAAATTGGTCTCGTTAGATTCAGGGCAACATGCCGAGTCGAATGATATCCAATTTGACCATATCGGTCATTTTGGCTGTCGGCCATTTTGAATTTTGTGCTAAAATTCTGTATTTTATGAACGCATGAACGGATTGTTACGAAACGTGGTATGGGTCATCAGCACAATGCCCTGAATGAGCCTGAGAAGTTTCGAAACAGCGCCACCTAGTGGTGAATTTTTTTTTTTCAAATGCTTATAACTTTGGGTGTGGTCGACTTATTTTCACGAAACTCATCTTTTTAGACTCCTGAATCGTTGCCGAGTCCTACGATACCAAACATGCTAGGTTTCGCCTTACGGTTTGTGTAGCGTTGTGATTTAGCGCTTAAGAAACATTTGGCTATATCTTTGAAACCGCTAGTCCGATCGAGACGAAACCACCGTCAGAAGTTTGGAAACATAGGTCGATAGCTATACGCCAATGCCCAATTGCAAAAATATTGATGTTTAGGGGTACTAATTTCCAATCAAAGTCATGTGTCAGTCATTTTTTTCGTGTTTTTTCATATAAATGTCTATAACTCCGAAGCGAATTGAGATATTTTCACCAAAATTGACACACATATGTATGGGCTCACTCTGAGTACACGTAAAAAAAATTGTGGGACTTAGCCTCTTGGTGGCGCTATAATTGAACAAAATATGAAATTCCCATTGACTTCAATACAGTTTTCTGAAATAAAATGCTATACTAAACAAATGCATTGGTGTAATATTACGAAACTCAGATTGTGTCATCAGCACCATCCCCTGAAGGCAACCAAAATATTTCAAGACAGCGCCACCTAGTGGTCAAAAGTTATAACAAAATTTCCAAAAAGGCTAATAACTTTTGAATAAATCTGGCTATTGAAATGCCACGGGTCTTAATAGATTCCTTGGGTCAAGCCGAGAACATAGATACCAAGGTTTCCTTATTTGGCCTAGCTTCCTGTCCGCCATCTTGATTTTCAGACAAAACCTACTTTTTCGAACTCCTCCTAGACCGTTTGTCCGATTTTCACCAAAATCGAATCGTATCATCTCCAGACTGTGCTGACTAAAAGTTATGGATTTCGTGTCTATAGACGAAACCGTTTTCGTATAGCGTAGCAGCAAATATGAGGCATGATGCTAAAAGCACTATTCAGGCTTTATCTCTGCAATGCCTTGACATATTGACACCAAACTTTGTATGTGTCATTGTCACTTCACTCTGACCACATCACATCAGTTTTGTAACTGCGCCACCTATTGGTGAAAGTGATAATCCATTAAATCATATTTTGAATGACTGTTTATATGATTTTTCAGCCATTTCGCCTAAAATCCTCTTTGAATGTCTTTAATTGCTCATTGTTGCAGTTGGTCTGACACCTTCAGCCATGTTGGCATATCCTGTCATCTGCTTGCGCTTGGCCCCGATAATTGCTGCTTGCAGCTATATTTATTATTAGGGGCCAAGCACCGAAGGTGCGGAGGCACCTATTGTTTTCGTTCGCGTTCTTATTATTATTATTATTATTCTTCATTGTTCCGACTGGGAGTCTATGGCAGCCCATAGAACCGATTGCGGGAAAGTTGTAATGGTTTGACATTCTGATAGAGGACAGTCCCAACATTAAATACACCAATTTTGGTGTGTCTAAGTCATTCCCTCTAGCGCCACCAACTGTCCAAAGTTTCACTCATGTTTCTGCTAATAACTTTTGAACCACAAGGGCTAGAAACAAAATTCTTTTTTCCTCTGATTTCTGAGCTCAGGGCGATTCGATTGCACCCTATGACGTCATTTTTCGTCATAATAATTTTTCCGCCATTTTGAATTTTCCGAAAAACCTACTTTTTCAAACTCCTCCTAGGCCGTTGCTCCAATTTCCACGAAAATTGAATCAGATCATCATCAGACCATGCCGACAAAAAGTTATGGAATTCGTGTTGATTCATCAAACCGTTCTCGAATACCGCGCAAACAAATTTTACGTAGCGCTTGCGAAAACAGACACAAGCCAGTATCTCCTCAACACTTTATCATATTAAGACCAAACTTGGTACATCTCATCACAAGCATGACCTGAGGCAACATGCTGCGTTTCGGCACAGTGCCACCTACTGGTCCGGAGATATGAAAAATGGCTATTTTTGCTTATAACTTCTGAATGGTTTGTCCAAAAATCATAAAAGTGGTCTCGTTAGATTCAGGGCATCATGCTGAGTCGACTGATATCCAATTTTCCCCGATCAGCCATTTTGGCTGTCGGCCATTTTGAATTATGTGCTAAAATGCTGTATTTTATGAACGCGTGAATGTATCGTTACAAAACTCGGAATGGATCATCAGCACGATGCCCTGAAGGAGCCTGAGAAGTTTCGAAACAGTGCCACCTAGTGGTGAATTTTTTTCCCCAAATGCTTCCAAATGCTTATAACTTTGGGTGTGGTCGACTTATTTTCACGAGACTCATCTCATTAGAGTCCTGAATCGTTGCTGAGTCCCACGATACCAAACATGCTAGGTTTTGCCTTACGGTTTGTGTAGCGTTGTGATTTAGCGCTTAAAAAACATTTGGCTATATCTTCGAAACCGCTAGTCCGATCGAGACGAAACCACCTTCAGAAGTTTGGAAACATAGGTCGATAGCTATACGCCAATGCCCAAATGCGAAAATATTGATGTTTAGGGGTAGTAAATTCCAATCAAAGTCATGTGTCAGTCATTTTTTACGTGTTTTTTCATATAAATGTCTATAACTCCGAAGCGAATTGAGATATTTTCACCAAAATCGACACACATATGTACGAGCTCACTCTGAGGACATGTAAAAAAAATGGTGGGACTCAGCCTCTTGGTAGCGCTATAATAGAACAAAACATGAAATTCCCATTGACTTCAATACAGTTTTGTGAAATAAAATGCTATACTAAACAAATGCATTGGTGTAATATTACGAAACTCAAAATGTGCCATCAGCACCATTCCCTGAAGGTACCCAAAATATTTCAAGACAGTGCCACCTAGTGGTCAAAAGTTATAACAACATTTCCATAAAGGCTAATAACTTTTGAATAAATCTGACTACTGAAATGCCACTGGTCTTAATAGATTCCTTGGGTCAAGCCGAGAACATAGATACCAAGTTTTCCTTACTTGGCCAAACTTCCTGTCCGCCATCTTGATTTTCATTCAAAACCTACTTTTTCGAACTCCTCCTAGACCGTTTGTCCGATTTTCACCAAAATCGAATCGTATCATCTCCAGACTGTGCTGACTAAAAGTTATGGATTTCGTGTCTATAGACGAAACCGTTTTCGTATAGCGTAGCAGCAAACTTGAGGCATGATGCTAAAAGCACTATTCAGGCTTTATCTCTGCAATGCCTTGACATATTGACACCAAACTTTGTATGTGTCATTGTCACTTCACTCTGACCACATCACATCACATTTGTAACTGCGCCACCTATTGGTCGAAAGTGATAATCCATTAAATCATATTTTGAATGACTTTTTATATGATTTTTCAGCCATTTCGCCTAAAATCCTCTTTAAATGTATTTAATTGCTCATTGTTGCAGATGGTCTGACACCTTCAGCCATGTTGGCATATCCTGTCATCTGCTTGCGCTTGGCCCCGATAATTGCTGCTTGCAGCTATATTTATTATTATTATTATTCTTCATTGTTCCGACTGGGAGTCTATGGCAGCCCATAGAACCGATTGCGGGAAAGTTGTAATGGTTTGACATTCTGATAGAGGACAGTCCCAACATTAAATACACCAATTTTGGTGTGTCTAAGTCATTCCCTCTAGCGCCACCAACTGTCCAAAGTTTCACTCATGTTTCTGCTAATAACTTTTGAACCACAAGGGCTAGAAACAAAATTCTTTTTTCCTCTGATTTCTGAGCTCAGGGCGATTCGATTGCACCCTATGACGTCATTTTTCGTCATAATAATTTTTCCGCCATTTTGAATTTTCCGAAAAACCTACTTTTTCAAACTCCTCCTAGGCCGTTGCTCCAATTTCCACGAAAATTGAATCAGATCATCATCAGACCATGCCGACAAAAAGTTATGGAATTCGTGTTGATTCATCAAACCGTTCTCGAATACCGCGCAAACAAATTTTACGTAGCGCTTGCGAAAACAGACACAAGCCAGTATCTCCTCAACACTTTATCATATTAAGACCAAACTTGGTACATCTCATCACAAGCATGACCTGAGGCAACATGCTGCGTTTCGGCACAGTGCCACCTACTGGTCCGGAGATATGAAAAATGGCTATTTTTGCTTATAACTTCTGAATGGTTTGTCCAAAAATCATAAAAGTGGTCTCGTTAGATTCAGGGCATCATGCTGAGTCGACTGATATCCAATTTTCCCCGATCAGCCATTTTGGCTGTCGGCCATTTTGAATTATGTGCTAAAATGCTGTATTTTATGAACGCGTGAATGTATCGTTACAAAACTCGGAATGGATCATCAGCACGATGCCCTGAAGGAGCCTGAGAAGTTTCGAAACAGTGCCACCTAGTGGTGAATTTTTTTCCCCAAATGCTTCCAAATGCTTATAACTTTGGGTGTGGTCGACTTATTTTCACGAGACTCATCTCATTAGAGTCCTGAATCGTTGCTGAGTCCCACGATACCAAACATGCTAGGTTTTGCCTTACGGTTTGTGTAGCGTTGTGATTTAGCGCTTAAAAAACATTTGGCTATATCTTCGAAACCGCTAGTCCGATCGAGACGAAACCACCTTCAGAAGTTTGGAAACATAGGTCGATAGCTATACGCCAATGCCCAAATGCGAAAATATTGATGTTTAGGGGTAGTAAATTCCAATCAAAGTCATGTGTCAGTCATTTTTTACGTGTTTTTTCATATAAATGTCTATAACTCCGAAGCGAATTGAGATATTTTCACCAAAATCGACACACATATGTACGAGCTCACTCTGAGGACATTTAAAAAAAATGGTGGGACTCAGCCTCTTGGTAGCGCTATAATAGAACAAAACATGAAATTCCCATTGACTTCAATACAGTTTTGTGAAATAAAATGCTATACTAAACAAATGCATTGGTGTAATATTACGAAACTCAAAATGTGCCATCAGCACCATTCCCTGAAGGTACCCAAAATATTTCAAGACAGTGCCACCTAGTGGTCAAAAGTTATAACAACATTTCCATAAAGGCTAATAACTTTTGAATAAATCTGACTACTGAAATGCCACTGGTCTTAATAGATTCCTTGGGTCAAGCCGAGAACATAGATACCAAGTTTTCCTTATTTGGCCAAACTTCCTGTCCGCCATCTTGATTTTCATTCAAAACCTACTTTTTCGAACTCCTCCTAGACCGTTTGTCCGATTTTCACCAAAATCGAATCGTATCATCTCCAGACTGTGCTGACTAAAAGTTATGGATTTCGTGTCTATAGACGAAACCGTTTTCGTATAGCGTAGCAGCAAACTTGAGGCATGATGCTAAAAGCACTATTCAGGCTTTATCTCTGCAATGCCTTGACATATTGACACCAAACTTTGTATGTGTCATTGTCACTTCACTCTGACCACATCACATCACATTTGTAACTGCGCCACCTATTGGTCGAAAGTGATAATCCATTAAATCATATTTTGAATTACTTTTTATATGATTTTTCAGCCATTTCGCCTAAAATCCTCTTTAAATGTATTTAATTGCTCATTGTTGCAGATGGTCTGACACCTTCAGCCATGTTGGCATATCCTGTCATCTGCTTGCGCTTGGCCCCGATAATTGCTGCTTGCAGCTATATTTATTATTATTATTATTATTCTTCCTTCTTCCGACTGGGAGTCTATGGCAGCCCATAGAACCGATCGCGGGAAAGTTGTAATGATTTGACATTCTAATAGACGACAGTCCCAACATTAAATACACCAATTTTGGTGTGTCTAAGTCTTTCCCTCTAGCGCCACCAACTGTCCAAAGTTGCACTCATGTTTATGCTAATAACTTTTGAACCACAAGGGCTAGAAACAAAATTCTTTTTTCCTCTGATTCCTGAGCTCATGACGATTCGAATGCACCCTATGACGTCATTTTTCGTCATAAAAAATTTTCCGCCATTTCGAATTTTCCGAAAAACCTACTTTTTCGAACTCCTCCTAGGCCGTTGGTCCAATTTCCACGAAAATTGAATCAGATCATCTTCAGACCATGCCGAAAAAAAGTTATGGAATTCGTGTTGATTCATCAAACCGTTCTCGAATACCGCGCAAACAAATTTTACGTAGCGCTTGTGAAAACAGTCGTAGGGCTGTATCTCTGCAACGGTTTATCGTATTCAGACCAAACTTGGTACATCTCATCACAAGCATGACCTGAGGCAACATGCTGCGTTTCGGCGCAGTGCCACCTACTGGTCCGGAGATATGAAAAATGGCTATTTTTGCTTATAACTTCTGAATGGTTTGTCCAAAAATCATAAAAGTGGTCTCGTTAGATTCAGGGCGTCATGCTGAGTCGACTGATATCCAATTTTCCCCGATCAGCCATTTTGGCTGTCGGCCATTTTGAATTATGTGCTAAAATGCTGTATTTTATGAGCGCGTGAACGTATCGTTACAAAACTTGGAATGGATCATCAGCACGATGCCCTGAAGGAGCCTGAGAAGTTTCGAAACAGTGCCACCTAGTGGTGAATTTTTTTCACCAAATGCTTTCAAATGCTTATAACTTTGGGTGTGGTCGACTTATTTTCACGAGACTCATCTCATTAGAGTCCTGAATCGTTGCCGAGTCCCACGATACCAAACATGCTAGGTGTCGACTTACGGTTTGTGTAGCGTTGTGATTTAGCGCTTAAAAAACATTTTGCTATATCTTCGAAACCGCTAGTCCGATCGAGACGAAACCACCGCCAGAAGTTTGGAAACATAGGTCGATAGCTATACGCCAATGCCCAAATGCGAAAATATTGATGTTTAGGGGTAGTAAATTCCAATCAAAGTCATGTGTCAGTCATTTTTTACGTGTTTTTTCATATAAATGTCTATAACTCCGAAGCGAATTGAGATATTTTCACCAAAATCGACAAACATATGTATGAGCTCACTCTGAGGACATGTAAAAAAAATGGTGGGACTCAGCCTCTTGGTGGCGCTATAATAGAACAAAACATGAAATTCCCATTGACTTCAATACAGTTTTGTGAAATAAAATGCTATACTAAACAAATGCATTGGTGTAATATTAGGAAACTCATAATGTGCCATCAGCACCATCCCCTGAAGGTATCCAAAATATTTCGAGACAGTGCCACCTAGTGGTCAAAAGTTCTAACAAAATTTACAAAACTGCTAATAACTTTTGAATAAGTTGGCCTATTGTAATGCAACTGGTCTTAATAGATTCATTGGGTCAAGCCGAGAACATAGATACCAAGTTTTCCTTATTTGGCCTAGCTTCCTGTCCGCCATCTTGATTTTCAGTCAAAACCTACTTTTTCAAACTCCTCCTAGACCGTTTGTCCGATTTTCACCAAAATCGAATCGTATCATCTCCAGACTATGCTGTATAAAAGTTATGGATTTCGTGTCAATAGACGAAACCGTTTTCATATAGCGTAGCAGCAAAGTTGAGGCATGATGCTAAAAGCACAATTCAGACTTTATCTCTGCAATGCCTTGACATATTGACACCAAACTTTGTATGTGTCATTGTCACTTCACTCTGACCACATCACATTACTTTTGTAACTGCGCCACCTATTGGTCGAAAGTGATAATCCATTAAATCATATTTTAAATTACTTTTTATATGATTTTTCAGCCATTTCATCTAAAATCCTCTTTAAATGTATTTAATTGCTCATTGTTCCAGTTGGTCTGACACCTTCAGCCATGTTGGCATATCCTGTCATCTGCTTGCGCTTGGCCCCGATAATTGCTGCTTGCAGCTATTTAGGGGCCAAGCACCGAAGGTGCGGAGGCACCTATTGTGTTTGTTCCGGTTCTTATTATTATTATTATTAGGGGCCAAGCACCGAAGGTGCGGAGGCACCTATTGTGTTTGTTCCGGTTCTTATTAGGGGCCAAGCACCGAAGGTGCGGAGGCACCTATTGTATCTGTTCCCGTTCTTATTATTATTATTCTTCCTTCTTCCAACTGGGAGTCTATGGCAGCCCATAGAACCGAATGCGGGAAAGTTGTTTTGGTTTGACATTCTGATAGAGGACAGTCCCAACATTAAATACACCAATTTTGGTGTGTCTAAGTCATTCCCTCTAGCGCCACCACCTGTCCAAAGTTTCACTTTTATTTTGCTAATAACTTTTGAACCGTAAGGCCAATCAACAAAATTCTTTTTCTCTCTGATTCCTGAGCTCATGCCAATTCGATTGCACCCTATGACGTCATTTCCGTCATAACAATATGGCCGCCATTTTGAATTTATCTAAAAAGCTACTTTTTCAAACTCGTCCTAGACGGTTTGTCCGATTTGCACGAAAATTGAACCAGATCATCTACAGACCATGCTGACAAAAAGTTATGGAATTCAAGTTGATTCGCTTAACAGTTTTCGATAAACCCACGAATAAATTTTACGTAGCGCTTGTGAAAACAGATGTAAAGCCGTATCTCCGCAACGCTTTATCGGATTCAGACCAAAATTGGTACAAGTCATCACAAGCATGACCTGAGGCTACATGCTGTGTTTCGGCGCAGCGCCACCTACTGGTCCGGAGATATGAAAAATGGCTATTTTTGGTTATAAATTCTGAACAGTTTGTCCAAAAATCATAAAATCGGTCTCGTTAGATTCAGGGTAACATGCCGAGTCGACTGATATCCAATATTACCATATCGGCCATTTTGGCTGTCGGCCATTTTGAATTTTGTGCTAAAATGCTGTATTTTAAGAACGCATGAACGGATTGTTACGGAACTTGGTATGGGTCATCAGCCCGATGTCCTGAAGGAGCGTGAGAAGTTTCGAAACAGCGCCACCTAGTGGTGAATTTTTTTTTTCAAATGCTTATAACTTTGGGTGTGGTCGACTTATTTTCAAGAAACTCATCTTTTTAGACTCCTGAATCGTTGCCGAGTCCTATGATACCAAACATGCTAGGTTTCGCCTTACGGTTTGTGTAGCGTTGTGATTTAGCGCTTAAAAAACATTTGGTTATATCTTCGAAACCGCTAGTCCGATCGAGACGAAACCACCATCAGAAGTTTGGAAACATAGGTCGATAGCTATACGCCAATGCCCAAATGCGAAAATATTGATGTTTAGGGGTAGTAAATTCCAAACAAAGTCATGTGTCAGTCATTTTTTACGTGTTTTTTCATATAAATGCCTATAACTCTGAAGCGAATTGAGATATTTTCACCAAAACTGACACACATATGTATGGGCTCACTCTGAGGACACGTAAAAAAAATTGTGGGACTGAGCCTCTTGGTGGCGCTATAATAGAACAAAACATGAAATTCCCATTGACTTCAATAGAGTTTTGTGAAATAAAATGCTATTTTCATTCAAAACCTACTTTTTCGAACTCCTCCTACACCGATTGTCCGATTTTCACCAAAATCGAATCATATCATCTCCAGACTGTGCCGACTGAAAGTTATGGATTTCGTGTCGATTGACGAAACCGTTTTCGTATAGCGCAGCAGCAAATTTGAGGCATGATGCTAAAAACATTATTCAGGCTTTATCTCTGCAATGCCTTGACATATTGACACCAAACTTTGTATGTGTCATTGTCACTTCACTCTGACCACATCACATCACTTTTGTAACTGCGCCACCTATTGGTCGAAAGTGATAATCCATTAAATCATATTTTTAATTACTGTTTATATGATTTTTCAGGCATTTCGCCTAAAATCTTCTTTAAATGTCTTTAATTGCTGATTGTTGCAGTTGATCTGACACTTTCAGCAATGTTGGCATGTCTTGTCGTCTTATTCTGCTTGGCCCCGGTAATTGCTGCTTGCAGCTATATTTATTATTATTCTTCTTCCGACTGGGCGTCTATGGCAACCCATAGAACCGATTGCGGGAAAGTTGTTTTGGTTTGACATTCTGATAGAGGACAGTCCCAACATTAAATACACCAATTTTTGTGTTTCTAAGTCATTCCCTCTAGCGCCACCACCTGTCCAAAGTTTCACTTTTATTTTGCTAATAACTTTTGAACCGTAAGGCCAATCAACAAAATTCTTTTTTCCTCTTATTTCTGAGCTCATGCCGATTCGATTGCACCCTATGACGTCATTTTCCGTCATATAAATATGGCCGCCATTTTTAATTTTCTGAAAAAGCTACTTTTTCGAACTCGTCCTAGACGGTTTGTCCGATTTGCACGAAAATTGAACCAGATCATCTTCAGGCAGTGTTGACCAAAAGTTATGGAATTCAAATTGATTCGTCAAACCGTTTTCGATAAACGCACGAATACATTTTACGTAGCGCTAGCAAAAACAGTCGTAAGGCTGTATCTCCGCAAAGGTTTATCGTATTCAGACCAAACTTGGTACATGTACTCACAAGCATGACCTGAGGCTACATGCTGCGTTTCGGCGCAGCGCCACCTACTGGTCCGGAGATATGAAAAATGGCTATTTTTGCTTATAACTTTTGAACAGTTTGTCCAAAAATCATAAAATTGGTCTCGTTAGATTCAGGGCAACATGCCGAGTCGACTGATGTCCAATTTGACCATATCGGTCATTTTGGCTGTCGGCCATTTTGAATTTTGTGCTAAAATTCTGTATTTTATGACCGCATGAACGGATTGTTACGAAATGTGGTATGGGTCATCAGCACAATGCCCTGAATGAGCCTGAGAAGTTTCGAAACAGCGCCACCTAGTGGTGAATTTTTTTTTTCAAATGCTTATAACTTTGGGTGTGGTCAACTTATTTTCACGAAACTCATCTTTTTAGACTCCTGAATCGTTGCCGAGTCCTACGATACCAAACATGCTAGGTTTCGCCTTACGGTTTGTGTAGCGTTGTGATTTAGCGCTTAAAAAACATTTGGCTATATCTTTGAAACCGCTAGTCCGATCGAGACGAAACCACCGTCAGAAGTTTGGAAACATAGGTCGATAGCTATACGCCAATGCCCAAATGCGAAAATATTGATGTTTAGGGGTACTAATTTCCAATCAAAGTCATGTGTCAGTCATTTTTTTCGTGTTTTTTCATATAAATGTCTATAACTCCGAAGTGAATTGAGATATTTTCACCAAAATTGACACACATATGTATGGGCTCACTCTGAGGACACGTAAAAAAAATTGTGGGACTGAGCCTCTTGGTGGCGCTATAATTGAACAAAATATGAAATTCCCATTGACTTCAATACAGTTTTGTGAAATAAAATGCTATACTAAACAAATGCATTGGTGTAATATTACGAAACTCAGATTGTGTCATCAGCACCATCCCCTGAAGGCAACCAAAATATTTCAAGACAGCGCCACCTAGTGGTCAAAAGTTATAACAAAATTTCCAAAAAGGCTAATAACTTTTGAATAAATCTGGCTATTGAAATGCCACGGGTCTTAATAGATTCCTTGGGCCAAGCCGAGAACATAGATACCAAGTTTTCCTTATTTGGCCAAACTTCCTGTCCACCATCTTGATTTTCAGTCAAAACCTACTTTTTCGAACTCCTCCTAGACCGTTTGTCCGATTTTCACCAAAATCGAATCGTATCATCTCCAGACCGTGCCGACTAAAAGTTATGGATTTCGTGTCGATAGACGAAACCGTTTTCGTATAGCGCAGCAGCAAAGTTGAGGCATGATGCTAATAGCAATAATTAAGGCTTTATCTCTGCAATGCCTTGATATATTGACACCAATCTTTGTATGTGTCATTGTCACTTCACTCTGACCACATCACATCAGTTTTGTAACTGCGCCACCTATTGGTCGAAAGTGATAATCCATCAAATCATATTTTTAATTATTGTTTCTATGATTTTTCAGGCATTTTGCCTAAAATCCTCTTTAAATGTCTTTAATTGCTCATTGTTGCAGTTGGTCTGACACTTTCAGACATGTTGGCATGTCTTGTCGTCTTATTCTGCTTGGCCCCGGTAATGGCTGCTTGCAGCTATATTTAGGGGCCAAGCACCGAAGGTGCGGAGGCACCTATTGTGTTTGTTCCGGTTCTTATTATTATTATTAGGGGCCAAGCACCGAAGGTGCGTAGGCACCTATTGTATCCGTTCCCGTTCCTATTATTATTATTATTCTTCCTTCTTCCAACTGGGAGTCTATGGCAGCCCATAGAACCGATTGCGGGAAAGTTGTTTTGGTTTGACATTCTGATAGAGGACAGTCCCAACATTAAATACACCAATTTTGGTGTGTCTAAGTCATTCCCTCTAGCGCCACCACCTGTCCAAAGTTTCACTTTTATTTTCCTAATAACTTTTGAAGCGTAAGGCCAATCAACAAAAATCTTTTTTCCTCTGATTCCTGAGCTCATGCCGATTCGATTGCACCATATGATGTCATTTTCCGGCATATAAATATGGCCGCCATTTTGAATGTGCTGAAAAAGCTACTTTTTCGAACTCGTCCTAGACGGTTTGTCCGATTTGCACGAAAATTGAACCAGATTATCGTCAGGTAGTGCTGACAAAAAGTTATGGAATTCAAATTGATTCGTCAAACCGTTTTCGAATAACGCTCGAACAAATTTTACGTAGCGCTTGCAAAAACAGTCGTAGGGCTGTATCTCCGCAACGCTTTATCGGATTCAGACCAAAATTGGTACATGTCATCACAAGCATGACCTGAGGCGACATGCTGCGTTTCGGCGCAGCGCCACCTACTGGTCCGGAGATATGAAAAATGGCTATTTTTGCTTATAACTTCTGAACAGTTTGTCCAAAAATCATAAAATTGGTCTTGTTAGATTCAGGGCAACATGCTGAGTCGACTGATATCCATTTTTCCCCAATCAGCCATTTTGGCTGTCGGCCATTTTGAATTATGTGCAAAAATGCTGTATTTTATGAACGCGTGAACGTATCGTTACAAAACTCGGAATGGATCATCAGCACGATACCCTGAAGGAGCCTGAGAAGTTTCAAAACAGTGCCACCTAGTGGTGAATTTTTTTCCCCAAATGTTTCCAAATGCTTATAACTTTGGGTGTGGTCGACTTATTTTCACGAGACTCATCTCATTAGAGTCCTGAATCGTTGCCGAGTCCCACGATACCAAACATGCTAGGTTTTGCCTTACGGTTTGTGTAGCGTTGTGATTTAGCGCTTAAAAAACATTTGGCTATATCTTCGAAACCGCTAGTCCGATCGAGACGAAACCACCGTCAGAAGTTTGGAAACATAGGTCGATAGCTATACGCCAATGCCCAAATGCAAAAATATTGATGTTTAGGGGTAGTAAATTCCAATCAAAGTCATGTGTCAGTCATTTTTTACGTGTTTTTTCATATAAATGTCTATAACTCCGAAGCGAATTGAGATATTTTCACCAAAATCGACACACATATGTACGAGCTCACTCTGAGGACATGTAAAAAAAATGGTGGGACTCAGCCTCTTGGTGGCGCTATAATAGAACAAAACATGAAATTCCCATTGACTTCAATACAGTTTTGTGAATTAAAATGCTATAGTAAACAAATGCATTAGTGTAATATTACGAAACTCAGAATGTGCCATCAGCACCATCCCCTGAAGGTACCCAAAATATTTCGAGAGAGCGCCACCTAGTGATCAAATGTTATGACAAAATTTCTAAAAAGGCTAATCAATTTTGAATAAATCTGGCTTTTGAAATGCCACTAATCTTAATAGATTCCTTCGGTCAAGCCGAGAACATAGATACCAAGTTTTCCTTATTTGGCCAAACTTCCTGTCCACCATCTTGATTTTCAGTCAAAACCTACTTTTTCGAACTCCTCCTAGACCGTTTGTCCGATTTTCACCAAAATCGAATCGTATCATCTCCAGACTGTGCCGACTAAAATTTATGGATTTCGTGTCGATAGACGAAACCGTTTTCGTATAGCGCAGCAGCAAAGTTGAGGCATGATGCCAAAAGCACTATTCAGGCTTTATCTCTGCAATCCCTTGAAATATTGACACCAAACTTTGTATGTGTCATTGTCACTTCACTCTGACCACATCACATCAATTTGTAACTGCGCCACCTATTGGTCAAAAGTGATAATCCATTAAATCATATTTTGAATGACTTTTTATATGATTTGTCAGCCATTTCGCCTAAAATCCTCTTTAAATGTATTTAATTGCTCATTGTTGCAGTTGGTCTGACACCTTCAGCCATGTTGGCATATCCTGTCATCTGCTTGCGCTTGGCCCCGATAATTGCTGCTTGCAGCTATATTTATTAGGGGCCAAGCACCGAAGGTGCGGAGGCACCTATTGTATCTGTTCCCGTTCCTATTATTATTATTATTCTTCCGTTTCTTCCGACTGGGAGTCTATGGCAGCCCATAGAACCGATTGCGGGAAAGTTGTTTTGGTTTGACATTCTGATAGAGGACAGTCCCAACATTAAATGCACCAATTTTGGTGTTTCTAAGTCATTCCCTCTAGCGCCACCACCTGTCCAAAGTTTCACTATTATTTTTTTAATAACTTTTGAACCGTAAGGCCAATCAGCAAAATTCTTTTTTCCTCTGATTCCTGAGCTCAAGCCGATTCGATTGCATCCTATGACGTCATTTTCCGTCATTAAAATATGGCCGCCATTTTGAATTTATCTAAAACGCTACTTTTTCGAACTCGTCCTAGACGGTTTGTCTGATTTGCACGAAAATTGAACCAGATCATCTTCAGGCAGTGCTGACCAAAAGTTATGGAATTCAAATTGATTCGTCAAACCGTTTTCGATAAACGTTCGAACAAATTTTACGTAGCGCCTGCAAAAACATTCGTAAGGCTGTATCTCCGCAACGGTTTATTGTATTCAGACCAAACTTGGTACAGGTCATCACAAGCATGACCTGAGGCTACGTGCTGCGTTTCTGCGCAGCGCCACCTACTGGCCCGGAGATATGAAAAATGGATATTTTTGCTTATAACTTCTGAACAGTTTGTCCAAAAATCATAACATTAGTCTCGTTAGATTCAGGGCAACATGCCGAGTCGACTGATATCCAATTTTACCATATCGGCCATTTTGACTGTCGGCCATTTTGAATTTTGTGCTAAAATGCTGTATTTTAAGAACGCATGAACGGATTGTTACGAAACTTGGTATGGGTCATCAGCACGATGTCCTGAACGAGCGTGTGAAGTTTCGAAACAGCGCCACCTAGATGTAAATTTTTTTTTTCAAATGCTTATAACTTTGGGTGCGGTCGACTTATTTTCATGAGACTCATCTAATTAGACTCCTGAAACCTTGCCGAGTCCTACGATACCAAACATGCTAGGTTTCGCCTTACAGTTTGTGTAGCGTTGTGATTTAGCGCTTAAAAAAAATTTGGCTATATCTTCGAAACCGTTTGTCCGATCGAGACGAAACCACCGTCAGAAGTTTGGAAACATAGGTCGATAGCTATACGCCAATGCCCAAATGCCAAAATATTGATGTTTAGGGGTAGTAAATTCCAATCAAAGTCATGTGTCAGTCATTTTTTACGTGTTTTTTCATATAAATGTCTATAACTCCAAAGCGAATTGAGATGTTTTCACCAAAATCGACACACATATGTATGGGCTCACTCTGAGGACACATAAAAAAAATGGTTGGACTGAGCCTCTTGGTGGCGCTATAATAGAACAAAACATGAAATTCCCATTGACTTCAATACAGTTTTGTGAAATAAAATGCTATACTAAACAAATGCATTGGTGTAATATTACAAAACTCAGAATGTGCCATCTGCACCATCCCCTGAAGGTACCCAACATATTTAGAAACAGTGCCACCTAGTGGTCAAAAGTTATAACAAAATTTCCAAAACTGCTAATAACTTTTGAATAAATTGGCCTATTGTAATGCAACTCATCTTAGTAGATTCCTTGGGTCAAGCTGAGAACATAGATACCAAGTTTTCCTTATTTGGCCAAACTTCCTGTCCGCCATCTTGATTTTCAGTCAAAACCTACTTTTTCAAACTCCTCCTAGACCGTTTGTCCGATTTTCACCAAAATCGAATCATATCATCTCCAGACTGTGCCGACTAAAAGTTATGGATTTCGTGTCGATTGACGAAACCGTTTTCGAATAGCGCAGCAGAAAAGTTGAGGCATGATGCTAAAGGCATTATTCAGGCTTTATCTCTGCAATGCCTTGACATATTGACACCAAACTTTGTATGTGTCATTGTCACTTCACTCTGACCACATCACATCAGTTTTGTAACTGCGCCACCTATTGGTCAAAAGTGATAATCCATTAAATCATATTTTTATTTACTGTTTCTATGATTTTTCAGGCATTTTGCCTAAAATCCTCTTTAATGTCTTTAATTGCTCATTGTCGCAGTTGGTCTGACACTTTAAGCAATGTTGGCATGTCTTGTCGTCTGATTGTGCTTGGCCCCGGTAATTGCTGCTTGCAGCTATATTTAGGGGCCAAGCACCGAAGGTGCGTAGGCACCTATTGTATCCGTTCCCGTTCCTATTATTATTATTATTCTTCCTTCTTCCAACTGGGAGTCTATGGCAGCCCATAGAACCGATTGCGGGAAAGTTGTTTTGGTTTGACATTCTGATAGAGGACAGTCCCAACATTAAATACACCAATTTTGGTGTGTCTAAGTCATTCCCTCTAGCGCCACCACCTGTCCAAAGTTTCACTTTTATTTTCCTAATAACTTTTGAAGCGTAAGGCCAATCAACAAAAATCTTTTTTCCTCTGATTCCTGAGCTCATGCCGATTCGATTGCACCATATGATGTCATTTTCCGGCATATAAATATGGCCGCCATTTTGAATGTGCTGAAAAAGCTACTTTTTCGAACTCGTCCTAGACGGTTTGTCCGATTTGCACGAAAATTGAACCAGATTATCGTCAGGTAGTGCTGACAAAAAGTTATGGAATTCAAATTGATTCGTCAAACCGTTTTCGAATAACGCTCGAACAAATTTTACGTAGCGCTTGCAAAAACAGTCGTAGGGCTGTATCTCCGCAACGCTTTATCGGATTCAGACCAAAATTGGTACATGTCATCACAAGCATGACCTGAGGCGACATGCTGCGTTTCGGCGCAGCGCCACCTACTGGTCCGGAGATATGAAAAATGGCTATTTTTGCTTATAACTTCTGAACAGTTTGTCCAAAAATCATAAAATTGGTCTTGTTAGATTCAGGGCAACATGCTGAGTCGACTGATATCCATTTTTCCCCAATCAGCCATTTTGGCTGTCGGCCATTTTGAATTATGTGCAAAAATGCTGTATTTTATGAACGCGTGAACGTATCGTTACAAAACTCGGAATGGATCATCAGCACGATACCCTGAAGGAGCCTGAGAAGTTTCAAAACAGTGCCACCTAGTGGTGAATTTTTTTCCCCAAATGTTTCCAAATGCTTATAACTTTGGGTGTGGTCGACTTATTTTCACGAGACTCATCTCATT
Source organism: Rutilus rutilus (assembly GCF_951802725.1). NCBI lineage: Eukaryota > Metazoa > Chordata > Actinopteri > Cypriniformes > Leuciscidae > Rutilus > Rutilus rutilus. The sequence continues at coordinate 11,922,643 of NC_140227.1, forward strand.
AGAGTCCTGAATCGTTGCCGAGTCCCACGATACCAAACATGCTAGGTTTTGCCTTACGGTTTGTGTAGCGTTGTGATTTAGCGCTTAAAAAACATTTGGCTATATCTTCGAAACCGCTAGTCCGATCGAGACGAAACCACCGTCAGAAGTTTGGAAACATAGGTCGATAGCTATACGCCAATGCCCAAATGCAAAAATATTGATGTTTAGGGGTAGTAAATTCCAATCAAAGTCATGTGTCAGTCATTTTTTACGTGTTTTTTCATATAAATGTCTATAACTCCGAAGCGAATTGAGATATTTTCACCAAAATCGACACACATATGTACGAGCTCACTCTGAGGACATGTAAAAAAAATGGTGGGACTCAGCCTCTTGGTGGCGCTATAATAGAACAAAACATGAAATTCCCATTGACTTCAATACAGTTTTGTGAATTAAAATGCTATAGTAAACAAATGCATTAGTGTAATATTACGAAACTCAGAATGTGCCATCAGCACCATCCCCTGAAGGTACCCAAAATATTTCGAGAGAGCGCCACCTAGTGATCAAATGTTATGACAAAATTTCTAAAAAGGCTAATCAATTTTGAATAAATCTGGCTTTTGAAATGCCACTAATCTTAATAGATTCCTTCGGTCAAGCCGAGAACATAGATACCAAGTTTTCCTTATTTGGCCAAACTTCCTGTCCACCATCTTGATTTTCAGTCAAAACCTACTTTTTCGAACTCCTCCTAGACCGTTTGTCCGATTTTCACCAAAATCGAATCGTATCATCTCCAGACTGTGCCGACTAAAATTTATGGATTTCGTGTCGATAGACGAAACCGTTTTCGTATAGCGCAGCAGCAAAGTTGAGGCATGATGCCAAAAGCACTATTCAGGCTTTATCTCTGCAATCCCTTGAAATATTGACACCAAACTTTGTATGTGTCATTGTCACTTCACTCTGACCACATCACATCAATTTGTAACTGCGCCACCTATTGGTCAAAAGTGATAATCCATTAAATCATATTTTGAATGACTTTTTATATGATTTGTCAGCCATTTCGCCTAAAATCCTCTTTAAATGTATTTAATTGCTCATTGTTGCAGTTGGTCTGACACCTTCAGCCATGTTGGCATATCCTGTCATCTGCTTGCGCTTGGCCCCGATAATTGCTGCTTGCAGCTATATTTATTATTATTATTCTTCTTCCGACTGGGCGTCTATGGCAGCCCATAGAACCGATTGCGGGAAAGTTGTTTTGGTTTGACATTCTGATAGAGGACAGTCCCAACATTAAATACACCAATTTTTGTGTTTCTAAGTCATTCCCTCTAGCGCCACCACCTGTCCAAAGTTTCACTTTTATTTTGCTAATAACTTTTGAACCGTAAGGCCAATCAACAAAATTCTTTTTTCCTCTTATTTCTGAGCTCATGCCGATTCGATTGCACCCTATGACGTCATTTTCCGTCATATAAATATGGCCGCCATTTTTAATTTTCTGAAAAAGCTACTTTTTCGAACTCGTCCTAGACGGTTTGTCCGATTTGCACGAAAATTGAACCAGATCATCTTCAGGCAGTGTTGACCAAAAGTTATGGAATTCAAATTGATTCGTCAAACCGTTTTTGATAAACGCACGAATACATTTTACGTAGCGCTAGCAAAAACAGTCGTAAGGCTGTATCTCCGCAAAGGTTTATCGTATTCAGACCAAACTTGGTACATGTACTCACAAGCATGACCTGAGGCTACATGCTGCGTTTCGGCGCAGCGCCACCTACTGGTCCGGAGATATGAAAAATGGCTATTTTTGCTTATAACTTCTGAACAGTTTGTCCAAAAATCATAAAATTGGTCTCGTTAGATTCAGGGCAACATGCCGAGTCGACTGATGTCCAATTTGACCATATCGGTCATTTTGGCTGTCGGCCATTTTGAATTTTGTGCTAAAATTCTGTATTTTATGACCGCATGAACGGATTGTTACGAAACGTGGTATGGGTCATCAGCACAATGCCCTGAATGAGCCTGAGAAGTTTCGAAACAGCGCCACCTAGTGGTGAAATTTTTTTTTCAAATGCTTATAACTTTGGGTGTGGTCAACTTATTTTCACGAAACTCATCTTTTTAGACTCCTGAATCGTTGCCGAGTCCTACGATACCAAACATGCTAGGTTTCGCCTTACGGTTTGTGTAGCGTTGTGATTTAGCGCTTAAAAAACATTTGGCTATATCTTTGAAACCGCTAGTCCGATCGAGACGAAACCACCGTCAGAAGTTTGGAAACATAGGTCGATAGCTATACGCCAATGCCCAAATGCGAAAATATTGATAGTAAAGGGTAGTAAAATTCAAACAAAGTCATGTGTCAGTCATTTTTTACATGTTTTTTTATATAAATGTCTATAACTCTAAAGCGAATTGAGATATTTTCACCAAAACTGACACACATATGTATGGGCTCACTCTGAGGACACGTAAAAAAAATTGTGGGACTGAGCCTCTTGGTGGCGCTATAACAGAACAAAACATGAAATTCCCATTGACTTCAATACAGTTTTGTGAAATAAAATGCTATTTTCATTCACAACCTACTTTTTCAAACTCCTCCCACACCGTTTGTCCGATTTTCACCAAAATCGAATCATATCATCTCCAGACTGTGCCGACTAAAAGTTATGGATTTCGTGTCGATTGACGAAACCGTTTTCGAATAGCGCAGCAGCAAAGTTGAGGCATGATGCTAAAGGCATTATTCAGGCTTTATCTCTGCAATGCCTTGACATATTGACACCAAACTTTGTATGTGTCATTGTCACTTCACTCTGACCACATCACATCAGTTTTGTAACTGCGCCACCTATTGGTCAAAAGTGATAATCCATAAAATCATATTTTTATTTACTGTTTCTATGATTTTTCAGGCATTTTGCCTAAAATCCTCTTTAATGTCTTTAATTGCTCATTGTCGCAGTTGGTCTGACACTTTAAGCAATGTTGGCATGTCTTGTCGTCTGATTGTGCTTGGCCCCGGTAATTGCTGCTTGCAGCTATATTTATTAGGGGCCAAGCACCGAAGGTGCGGAGGCACCTATTGTTTTTGTTCCGGTTCTTATTATTATTATTAGGGGCCAAGCACCGAAGGTGCGGAGGCACCTATTGTTTTTGTTCCGGTTCTTATTATTATTATTATTATTATTATTATTCTTCTTCTTCTTCTTCCGCCATGGGAGTCTATGGCAGCCCATAGAACCGCTTGCGGGAAAGTTATGAAATTTGGCACAATGATAGAGGACAGTCCAAAAAGTCACCATACCAAATTTGGTGTCTTAAAACCAATCCCTCTAGCGCCACCAGCTGTCCAAAGTTTCACTTTTATTTTGCTAATAACTTTTGAAGCGTAAGGCCAATCAACAAAATTCTTTTTTCCTCTGATTCCTGAGCTCATGCTGATTCGATTGCACCATATGACGTCATTTTCCGGCTTATAAATATGGCCGCCATTTTGAATGTGCTGAAAAAGCTACTTTTTCGAACTCGTCCTAGACGGTTTGTCCGATTTGCACGAAAATTGAACCAGATCATCTTCAGGCAGTGCTGACAAAAAGTTATGGAATTCAAATTGATTCGTCAAACCGTTTTCGATAAATGCTCGAACAAATTTTACGTAGCACCTGCAAAAACAGTCGTAAGGCTGTATCTCTGCAACGGTTTATCGTATTCAGACCAAACTTGGTACATGTCATCACAAGCATGACCTGAGGCTACATGCTGCGTTTCGGCGCAGCGCCACCTACTGGTCCGGAGATATGAAAAATGGCTATTTTTGCTTATAACTTCTGAACAATTTGTCCAAAAATCATAAAATTGGTCTCGTTAGATTCAGGGCAACATGCCGAGTCGACTGATATCAAATTTTACCATATCGGCCATTTTGACTGTCGGCCATTTTGAATTTTGTGATAAAATGCTGTATTTTAAGAACGCATGAACGGATTGTTACGAAACTTGGTATGGGTCATCAGCACGATGGTCTGAAGGAGCGTGAGAAGTTTCGAAACAGCGCCACCTAGTGGTCAAAAGTTATAACGACATTTCCAAAAAGGCTAATAACTTTTGAATAAATCTGGCTACTGAAATGCCACTGGTCTTATTAGATTCCTTGGGTCAAGCCGAGAACATAGATACCAAGTTTACCTTATTTGGCCAAACTTCCTGTCCGCCATCTTGATTTTCATTCAAAACCTACTTTTTCAAACTCCTCCTAGACCGTTTGTCCGATTTTCACCAAAATCGAATCGTATCATCTCCAGACCGTGCCGACTAAAAGTTATGGATTTCGTGTGGATAGACCAAACCGTTTTCGTATAGCGCAGCAGCAAAGTTGAGGCATGATGCTAATAGCACTATTCAGGCTTTATCTCTGCAATCCCTTGAAATATTGACACCAAACTTTGTATGTGTCATTGTCACTTCACTCTGACCACATCACATCAGTTTTGTAACTGCGCCACCTATTGGTCGAAAGTGATAATGCATTAAATCATATTTTTATTGACTGTTTCTATGATTTTTCAGCCATTTCGTCTAAAATCCTCTTTAAATGTCTTTAATTGCTCATTGTTGCAGTTGGTCGGACACCTTCAGCCATGTTGGCATATCCTGTCATCTACTTGCGCTTGGCCCCGGTAATGGCTGCTTGCAGCTATATTTATTAGGGGCCAAGCACCGAAGGTGCGGAGGCACCTATTGTTTTTGTTCCGGTTCTTATTATTATTATTATTATTATTATTATTCTTCTTCTTCTTCTTCCGCCATGGGAGTCTATGGCAGCCCATAGAACCGCTTGCGGGAAAGTTATGAAATTTGGCACAATGATAGAGGACAGTCCAAAAAGTCACCATACCAAATTTGGTGTCTTAAAACCAATCCCTCTAGCGCCACCACCTGTCCAAAGTTTCACTTTTATTTTGCTAATAACTTTTGAAGCGTAAGGCCAATCAACAAAATTCTTTTTTCCTCTGATTCCTGAGCTCATGCTGATTCGATTGCACCCTATGACGTCATTTTCCGGCTTATAAATATGGCCGCCATTTTGAATGTGCTGAAAAAGCTACTTTTTCGAACTCGTCCTAGACGGTTTGTCCGATTTGCACGAAAATTGAACCAGATCATCTTCAGGCAGTGCTGACAAAAAGTTATGGAATTCAAATTGATTCGTCAAACCGTTTTCGATAAATGCTCGAACAAATTTTACGTAGCACCTGCAAAAACAGTCGTAAGGCTGTATCTCTGCAACGGTTTATCGTATTCAGACCAAACTTGGTACATGTCATCACAAGCATGACCTGAGGCTACATACTGCGTTTCGGCGCAGCGCCACCTACTGGTCCGGAGATATGAAAAATGGCTATTTTTGCTTATAACTTCTGAACAATTTGTCCAAAAATCATAAAATTGGTCTCGTTAGATTCAGGGCAACATGCCGAGTCGACTGATATCAAATTTTACCATATCGGCCATTTTGACTGTCGGCCATTTTGAATTTTGTGATAAAATGCTGTATTTTAAGAACGCATGAACGGATTGTTACGAAACTTGGTATGGGTCATCAGCACGATGTTCTGAAGGAGCGTGAGAAGTTTCGAAACAGCGCCACCTAGTGGTCAAAAGTTATAACGACATTTCCAAAAAGGCTAATAACTTTTGAATAAATCTGGCTACTGAAATGCCACTGGTCTTATTAGATTCCTTGGGTCAAGCCGAGAACATAGATACCAAGTTTACCTTATTTGGCCAAACTTCCTGTCCGCCATCTTGATTTTCATTCAAAACCTACTTTTTCAAACTCCTCCTAGACCGTTTGTCCGATTTTCACCAAAATCGAATCGTATCATCTCCAGACCGTGCCGACTAAAAGTTATGGATTTCGTGTGGATAGACCAAACCGTTTTCGTATAGCGCAGCAGCAAAGTTGAGGCATGATGCTAATAGCACTATTCAGGCTTTATCTCTGCAATCCCTTGAAATATTGACACCAAACTTTGTATGTGTCATTGTCACTTCACTCTGACCACATCACATCAGTTTTGTAACTGCGCCACCTATTGGTCGAAAGTGATAATGCATTAAATCATATTTTTATTGACTGTTTCTATGATTTTTCAGCCATTTCGTCTAAAATCCTCTTTAAATGTCTTTAATTGCTCATTGTTGCAGTTGGTCTGACACCTTCAGCCATGTTGGCATATCCTGTCATCTACTTGCGCTTGGCCCCGGTAATGGCTGCTTGCAGCTATATTTATTATTATTATTCTTCTTCTTCTTCTTCCGCCATGGGAGTCTATGGCAGCCCATAGAACCGCTTGCGGGAAAGTTATGAAATTTGGCACAATGATAGAGGACAGTCCAAAAAGTCACCATACCAAATTTGGTGTCTTAAAACCAATCCCTCTAGCGCCACCACCTGTCCAAAGTTTCACTTTTATTTTGCTAATAACTTTTGAAGCGTAAGGCCAATCAACAAAATTCTTTTTTCCTCTGATTCCTGAGCTCATGCTGATTCGATTGCACCCTATGACGTCATTTTCCGGCTTATAAATATGGCCGCCATTTTGAATGTGCTGAAAAAGCTACTTTTTCGAACTCGTCCTAGACGGTTTGTCCGATTTGCACGAAAATTGAACCAGATCATCTTCAGGCAGTGCTGACAAAAAGTTATGGAATTCAAATTGATTCGTCAAACCGTTTTCGATAAATGCTCGAACAAATTTTACGTAGCACCTGCAAAAACAGTCGTAAGGCTGTATCTCTGCAACGGTTTATCGTATTCAGACCAAACTTGGTACATGTCATCACAAGCATGACCTGAGGCTACATACTGCGTTTCGGCGCAGCGCCACCTACTGGTCCGGAGATATGAAAAATGGCTATTTTTGCTTATAACTTCTGAACAATTTGTCCAAAAATCATAAAATTGGTCTCGTTAGATTCAGGGCAACATGCCGAGTCGACTGATATCAAATTTTACCATATCGGCCATTTTGACTGTCGGCCATTTTGAATTTTGTGATAAAATGCTGTATTTTAAGAACGCATGAACGGATTGTTACGAAACTTGGTATGGGTCATCAGCACGATGTTCTGAAGGAGCGTGAGAAGTTTCGAAACAGCGCCACCTAGTGGTCAAAAGTTATAACGACATTTCCAAAAAGGCTAATAACTTTTGAATAAATCTGGCTACTGAAATGCCACTGGTCTTATTAGATTCCTTGGGTCAAGCCGAGAACATAGATACCAAGTTTACCTTATTTGGCCAAACTTCCTGTCCGCCATCTTGATTTTCATTCAAAACCTACTTTTTCAAACTCCTCCTAGACCGTTTGTCCGATTTTCACCAAAATCGAATCGTATCATCTCCAGACCGTGCCGACTAAAAGTTATGGATTTCGTGTGGATAGACCAAACCGTTTTCGTATAGCGCAGCAGCAAAGTTGAGGCATGATGCTAATAGCACTATTCAGGCTTTATCTCTGCAATCCCTTGAAATATTGACACCAAACTTTGTATGTGTCATTGTCACTTCACTCTGACCACATCACATCAGTTTTGTAACTGCGCCACCTATTGGTCGAAAGTGATAATGCATTAAATCATATTTTTATTGACTGTTTCTATGATTTTTCAGCCATTTCGTCTAAAATCCTCTTTAAATGTCTTTAATTGCTCATTGTTGCAGTTGGTCTGACACCTTCAGCCATGTTGGCATATCCTGTCATCTACTTGCGCTTGGCCCCGGTAATGGCTGCTTGCAGCTATATTTCTTCTTCTTCTTCTTCTTCTTCCGCTCTTGGAGTCTATGGCAGCCCATAGAACCGATTGCGGGAAAGTTGTTTTGGTTTGACATTCTGATAGAGCACAGTCCCAACATTAAATACACCAATTTTGGTGTTTCTAAGTCATTCCCTCTAGCGCCACCACCTGTCCAAAGTTTCACTTTTATTTTGCTAATAACTTTTGAACCGTAAGGCCAATCAACAAAATTATTTTTTCCTCTGATTCCTGAGCTCATGCCGATTCGATTGCACCCTATGACGTCATTTTCCGGCTTAAAAATATGGCCGCCATTTTGAATGTGCTGAAAAAGCTACTTTTTCGAACTCGTCCTAGACGGTTTGTCCGATTTGCACGAAAATTGAACCAGATCATCTTCAGGCAGTGCTGACAAAAAGTTATGGAATTCAAATTGATTCGTCAAACCGTTTTCGAATAACGCTCGAACACATTTTACGTGGCGCTTGCGAAAACAGTCGTAGGGCTGTATCTCCGCAACGCTTTATCGGATTCAGACCAAAATTGGTACATGTCATCACAAGCATGACCTGAGGCTACATGCTGCGTTTCGGCGCAGCGCCACCTACTGGTCCGGAGATATGAAAAATGGCTATTTTTGCTTATAACTTCTGAACAGTTTGTCCAAAAATCATAAAATTGGTCTCGTTAGATTCAGGGCGACATGCCGAGTCGACTGATATCCAATTTTACCATATCGGCCATTTTGACTGTCGGCCATTTTGAATTATGTGCTAAAATGCTGTATTTTATGAACGCATGAACGGATTGTTACGAAACTTGGCATGGGTCATCAGCACGATGTCCTGAAGGAGTGTGAGAAGTTTCGAAACAGCGCCACCTAGTGGGGAATTTTTTTTTTCAAATGCTTATAACTTTGGGTGCGGTCGACTTATTTTCACGAGACTCATCTAATTAGACTCCTGAAACCTTGCCGAGTCCTACGATACCAAACATGCTAGGTTTCGCCTTACGGTTTGTGTAGCGTTGATATTTAGCGCTTAAAAAACATTAGGCTATATCTTCGAAACCGCTTGTCCGATCGAGACGAAACCACCGTCAGAAGTTTGGAAACATAGGTCGATAGCTATACGCCAATGCCCAAATGCGAAAATATTGATGTTTAGGGGTAGTAAAATTCAAACAAAGTCATGTGTCAGTCATTTTTTACGTGTTTTTTCATATAAATGTTTATAACTCTAAAGCAAATTGAGATATTTTCACCAAAACTGACACACATATGTATGGGCTCACTCTGAGGACACGTAAAAAAAATTGTGGGACTGAGCCTCTTGGTGGCGCTATAATAGAACAAAACATGAAATTCCCATTGACTTCAATACAGTTTTGTGAGATAAAATGCTATTTTCATTCAAAACCTACTTTTTCGAACTCCTCCCACACCGTTTGTCCGATTTTCACCAAAATCGAATCGTATCATCCCCAGACTGTGCCGACTAAAAGTTATGGATTTCGTGTCAATTGACGAAACCGTTTTCGTATAGCGCAGCAGCAAATTTGAGGCATGATGCTAATAGCACTATTCAGGCTTTATCTCTGCAATGCCTTGACATATTGACACCAAACTTTGTATGTGTCATTGTCTCCTCACTCTGACCACATCACATCAGTTTTGTAACTGCGCCACCTATTTGTCGAAAGTGATAATCCATTAAATCATATTTTTAATTACTGTTTCTATGATTTTTCAGCCATTTCGTCTAAAATCCTCTTTAAATGTCTTTAATTGCTCATTGTTGCAGTTGGTCTGACACTTTCAGACATGTCGGCATGTCTTGTCGTCTTATTCTGCTTGGCCCCGGTAATTGCTGCTTGCAGCTATATTTAGGGGCCAAGCACCGAAGGTGCGGAGGCACCTATTGTGTTTGTTCCGGTTCTTATTATTAGGGGCCAAGCACCGAAGGTGCGGAGGCACCTATTGTATCTGTTCCCGTTCTTATTATTAGGGGCCAAGCACCGAAGGTGCGGAGGCACCTATTGTATCTGTTCCGTTTCTTATTATTATTATTAGGGGCCAAGCACCGAAGGTGCGGAGGCACCTATTGTATCTGTTCCGTTTCTTATTATTATTAGGGGCCAAGCACCGAAGGTGCGTAGGCACCTATTGTATCTGTTCCCGTTCTTATTATTATTCTTCCTTCTTCCGACTGGGTGTCTATGGCAGCCCATAGAACCGATTGCGGGAAAGTTGTAATGGTTTGACATTCTGATAGAGGACAGTCCCATCATTAAATACACCAATTTTGGTGTGTCTAAGTCATTCCCTCTAGCGCCACCACCTGTCCAAAATTTCACTTTTATTTTGCTAATAACTTTTGAACCGTAAGGCCAATCAGCGAAATTATTTTTTCCTCTGATTCCTGAGCTCATGCCGATTCGAGTGCACTGTATGACGTCATTTTCCGGCATATAAATATGGCGGCCATTTTGAATGTGCTGAAAAAGCTACTTTTTCGAACTCGTCCTAGACGGTTTGTCCGATTTGCACGAAAATTGAACCAGATCATCTTCAGGTAGAGCTGAGAAAAAGTTATGGAATTCAAATTGATTCGTCAAACCGTTTTCGAATAACGCTCGAACAAATTTTACGTAGCTCTTGCAAAAACAGTCGTAGGGCTGTATCTCCGCAACGCTTTATCGGATTCAGACCAAAATTGGTACATGTCATCACAAACATGACCTGAGGCTACATGCTGCGTTTCGGCGCAGCGCCACCTACTGGTCCGGAGATATGAAAAATGGCTATTTTTGCTTATAACTTCTGAACAGTTTGTCCAAAAATCATAAAATTGGTCTTGTTAGATTCAGGGCAACATGCCGATTCGACTGATATCCAATTTGACCATATCGGCCATTTTGACTGTCAGCCATTTTGAATTTTGTGCTAAAATGCTGTATTTTATGAACGCATGAACGAATTGTTACAAAACTCGGTATTGGTCATCATCACGATGTCCTGAAGGAACCTGAGAAGTTTCGAAACAGCGCCACCTAGTGGTGAATTTTTTTTCCCAAATGCTTATAACTTTGGGTGTGGTCGACTTATTTTCACGAGACTCATCTCATTAGAGTCCTGAATCGTTGCCGAGTCCCACGATACCAAACATGCTAGGTTTCGCCTTACGGTTTGTGTAGCGTTGTGATTTAGCGCTTAAAAAACATTTGGCTATATCTTCGAAACCGCTAGTCCGATCGAGACGAAACCACCGTCAGAAGTTTGGAAACATAGGTCGATAGCTATACACCAATGCCCAAATGCAAAAATATTGATGTTTAGGGGTAGTAAATTCCAATCAAAGTCATGTGTCAGTCATTTTTTACGTGTTTTTTCATATAAATGTGTATAATTCCGAAGCGAATTGAGATATTTTCACCAAAATCGACACACATATGTATGGGCTCACTCTGAGGACACACAAAAAAAATGGTGGGACTCAGCCTTTTGGTGGCGCTATAAAAGAACAAAACATGAAATTCCCATTGACTTCAATACAGTTTTGTGAAATAAAATGCTATACTAAACAAATGCATTGGTGTAATATTACGAAACTCAGAATGTGCCATCAGCACCATCCCCTGAAAGTACTCAAAATATTTCGAGACAGCGTCACCTAGTGGTCAAAAGATATAACAAAATTTCCAAAACTGCTATTAACTTTTGAATACATTGGCCTATTGTAATGCAACTGGTCTTAATAGATTCCTTGGGTCAAGCTGAGAACAAAGATACCAAGTTTTCCTTATTTGGCCAAACTTCCTGTCCGCCATCTTGATTTTCATTCAAAACCTACTTTTTCGAACTCCTCCTAGACCGTTTGTCCGATTTTCACCAAAATCGAATCGTATCATCTCCAGACCGTGCCGACTCAAAGTTATGGATTTCGTGTCGATTGACAAAACCGTTTTCGTATACCGCAGCAGCAAAGTTTAGGCATGATGCCAAAAGGACTATTCAGGCTTTATCTCTGCAATGGCTTGACATATTAACACCAAACTTTGTTTGTCTCATTGTCACTTCACTCTGACCACATCACATCAGTTTTGTGACTGCGCCACCTATTGGTCAAAAGTGATAATCCATTAAATCATATTTTTAATTACTCTTTATATGATTTTTCAGCAATTTCACCTAAAATCTTCTTTAAATGTCTTTAATTGCTGATTGTTGCAGTTGATCTGACACTTTCAGCAATGTTGGCATGTCTTGTCGTCTTATTCTGCTTGGCCCCGGTAATGGCTGCTTGCAGCTATATTTATTATTATTATTATTCTTCCGACTGGGCGTCTATGGCAGCCCATAGAACCGATTGCGGGAAAGTTGTTTTGGTTTGACATTCTGATAGAGGACAGTCCCAACATTAAATACACCAATTTTTGTGTTTCTAAGTCATTCCCTCTAGCGCCACCACCTGTCCAAAGTTTCACTTTTATTTTGCTAATAACTTTTGAACCGTAAGGCCAATCAACAAAATTCTTTTTTCCTCTGATTCCTGAGCTCATGCCGATTCGATTGCACCCTATGACGTCATTTTCCGGCTTAAAAATATGGCCGCCATTTTGAATGTGCTGAAAAAGCTACTTTTTCGAACTCGTGCTAGACGGTTTGTCCGATTTGCACGAAAATTGAACCAGATCATCTTCAGGCAGTGCTGACAAAAAGTTATGGAATTCAAATTGATTCGTCAAACCGTTTTCAATAAGCGCACGAACAAATTTTACGTAGCGCTTGCGAAAACAGTCGTAGGGCTGTATCTCCGCAACGCTTTATCGGATTCAGACCAAACTTGGTACATGTCATCACAAGCATGACCTGAGGCAACATGCTGCGTTTCGGCGCAGCGCCACCTACTGGTCCGGAGATATGAAAAATGGCTATTTTTGCTTATAACTTCTGAACAGTTTGTCCAAAAATCATAAAATTGGTCTCGTTAGATTCAGGGCAACATGCCGAGTCGACTGATATCAAATTTTACCATATCGGCCATTTTGACTGTCGGCCATTTTGAATTTTATGCTAAAATACTGTATTTTAAGAACGCATGAACGGATTGTTACGAAACTTGGTATGGGTCATCAGCACGATGTTCTGAAGGAGCGTGAGAAGTTTCGAAACAGCGCCACCTAGTGGTGATTTTTTTTTTTCAAATGCTTATAACTTTGGGTGTGGTCGACTTATTTTCACCAAACTCATCTCGTTAGACTCCTGAATCCTTGCCGAGTCCAACAATACCAAACATGCTAGGTTTCGCCTTATGGTTTGTGTAGCGTTGTGATTTAGCGCTTAAAAAACATTTGGCTATATCTTCGAAACCGTTTGTCCGATCGAGACGAAACCACCGTCAGAAGTTTGGAAACATAGGTCGATAGCTATACGCCAATGCCCAAATGCGAAAATATTGATGTTTAGGGGTAGTAAATTCCAATCAAAGTCATGTGTCAGTCATTTTTTACGTGTTTTTTCATATAAATGTCTATAACTCTGAAGCGAATTGAGATATTTTCACCAAAATCGACACACATATGTATGGGCTCACTCTGAGGACACATAAAAAAAATGGTGGGACTGAGCCTCTTGGTGGCGCTATAATAGAACAAAACATGAAATTCCCATTGACTTCAATACAGTTTTGTGAAATAAAATGCTATACTAAACAAATGCATTGGTGTAATATTACAAAACTCAGAATGTGCCATCAGCACCATCCCCTAAAGGTATTCAAAATATTTCGAAACAGCGCCACCTAGTGGTCAAAACTTATAATACATTTCCAAAAAGGCTAATAACTTTTGAATACATCTGGCTACTGAAATGCCACTGGTCTTAATAGATTCCTTGGGTCAAGCCGAGAACATAGATACCAAGTTTACCTTATTTGGCCAAACTTCCTGTCCGCCATCTTGATTTTCATTCAAAACCTACTTTTTCGAACTCCTCCTAGACCGTTTGTCCGATTTTCACCAAAATCGAATCGTATCATCTCCAGACCGTGCCGACTAAAAGTTATGGATTTCGTGTGGATAGACCAAACCGTTTTCGTATAGCGCAGCAGCAAAGTTGAGGCATGATGCTAATAGCACTATTCAGGCTTTATCTCTGCAATGCCTTGACATATTGACACCAAACTTTGTATGTGTCATTGTCACTTCACTCTGACCACATCACATCAGTTTTGTAACTGCGCCACCTATTGGTCGAAAGTGATAATGCATTAAATCATATTTTTATTGACTGTTTCTATGATTTTTCAGCCATTTCGTCTAAAATCCTCTTTAAATGTCTTTAATTGCTCATTGTTGCAGTTGGTCTGACACTTTCAGACATGTTGGCATGTCTTGTCGTCTGATTGTGCTTGGCCCCGATAATTGCTGCTTGCAGCTATATTTATTATTCTTCCTTCTTCCAACTGGGAGTCTATGGCAGCCCATAGAACCGATTGCGGGAAAGTTGTTTTGGTTTGACATTCTGATAGAGGACAGTCCCAACATTAAATACACCAATTTTGGTGTTTCTAAGTCATTCCCTCTAGCGCCACCACCTGTCCAAAGTTTCACTTTTATTTTGCTAATAACTTTTGAAGCGTAAGGCCAATCAACAAAAATCTTTTTTTCTCTGATTCCTGAGCTCATGCCGATTCGATTGCACCATATGATGTCATTTTCCGGCATATAAATATGGCCGCCATTTTGAATGTGCTGAAAAAGCTACTTTTTCGAACTCGTCCTAGACGGTTTGTCTGATTTGCACGAAAATTGAACCAGATCATCTTCAGGCAGTGCTGACCAAAAGTTATGGAATTCAAATTGATTCGTCAAACCGTTTTCGATAAACGTTCGAACAAATTTTACGTAGCGCCTGCAAAAACATTCGTAAGGCTGTATCTCCGCAACGGTTTATTGTATTCAGACCAAACTTGGTACAGGTCATCACAAGCATGACCTGAGGCTACGTGCTGCGTTTCTGCGCAGCGCCACCTACTGGCCCGGAGATATGAAAAATGGATATTTTTGCTTATAACTTCTGAACAGTTTGTCCAAAAATCATAAAATTGGTCTCGTTAGATTCAGGGCAACATGCCGAGTCGACTGATATAAAATTTTACCATATCGGCCATTTTGACTTTCGGCCATTTTGAATTTTGTGCTAAAATGCTGTATTTTAAGAATGCATGAACGGATTGTTACGAAACTCGGTATGGGTCATCAGCACGATGTTCTGAAGGAGCGTGAGAAGTTTCGAAACAGCGCCACCTAGTGGTGAATTTTATTTTTCAAATGCTTATAACTTTGGGTGTGGTCGACTTATTTTCACCAAACTCATCTCATTAGACTCCTGAATCCTTGCCGAGTCCAACGATACCAAATATGCTAGGTTTCGCCTTACGGTTTGTGTAGCGTTGTGATTTAGCACTTAAAAAACATTAGGCGATATCTTCGAAACCGTTTGTCCGATCGAGACGAAACCACCGTCAGAAGTTTGGAATCATAGCTTGTTAACTAAACGTCACAGCCCAAATGCGAAAATATTGATGTCTAGAGGTAGTAAATTCCAATTAAAGTCATGTGTCAGTCATTTTTTACGTGTTTTTTCATATAAATGTCTATAACTCCGAAGATAATTGAGATATTTTCACCAAAATCGACACACATATGTATGGGCTCACTCTGAGGACACATACAAAAAATGGTGGGACTGAGCCTCTTGGTGGCGCTATAATAGAACAAAACATGAAATTCCCATTGACTTCAATACAATTTTGTGAAATAAAATGCTATACTAAACAAATGCATTGGTGTAATATTACGAAACTCAGATTGTGTCATCAGCACCATCCCCTGAAGGTACCCAAAATATTTCGAGACAGCGCCACCTAGTGGTCAAAAGTTGTAACAAAATTTCCAAAAAGGCTAATAACTTTTGAATAAATCTGGCTATTGAAATGCTTAATAGATTCCTTGGGTCAAGCCGAGAACATAGATACCAAGTTTTCCTTATTTGGCCAAACTTCCTGTCCGCCATCTTGATTTTCAGTCAAAACCTACTTTTTCAAACTCCTCCTAGACCGTTTGTCCGATTTTCACCAAAATCTAATCGTATCATCTCCAGACCGTGCCGACTAAAAGTTATGGATTTCTTGTCGATAGACGAAACCATTTTCGTATAGCGCAGCAGCAAAGTTGAGGCATGATGCCAATAGCACTATTCAGGCTTTATCTCTGCAATGCCTTGACATATTGACACCAAACTTTGTATGTGACATTGTCACTTCACTCTGACCACATCAGTTTTGTAACTGCGCCACCTACTTGTCGAAAGTGATAATCAATTATATTATATTTTTAATTACTGTTTCTATGATTTTTCAGCCATTTCGTCTAAAATCCTCTTTAAATGTCTGTAATTGCTCATTGTTGCAGTTGATCTGACACCTTCAGCCATGTCTTGTCGTCTTATTCTGCTTGGCCCCGGTAATGGCTGCTTGCAGCTATATTTAGGGGCCAAGCACCGAAGGTGCGGAGGCACCTATTGTTTTCGTTCCCGTTCTTATTATTATTATTATTATTATTATTATTCTTCCTTCTTCCGACTGGGAGTCTATGGCAGCCCATAGAACCGATCGCGGGAAAGTTGTAATGGTTTGACATTCTGATAGAGGACAGTCCCAACATTAAATACACCAATTTTGGTGTGTCTAAGTCATTCCCTCTAGCGCCACCAACTGTCCAAAGTTTCACTAATGTTTATGCTAATAACTTTTGAACCACAAGGGCTAGAAACAAAATTCTTTTTTCCTCTGATTTCTGAGCTCAGGGCGATTCGATTGCACCCTATGACGTCATTTTTCGTCATAATAATTTTTCCGCCATTTTGAATTTTCCGAAAAACCTACTTTTTCAAACTCCTCCTAGGCCGTTGCTCCAATTTCCACGAAAATTGAATCACATCATCTTCAGACCATGCCGACAAAAAGTTATGGAATTCGTGTTGATTCATCAAACCGTTCTCGAATACCGCGCAAACAAATTTTACGTAGCGCTTGCGAAAACAGACACAAGCCAGTATCTCCTCAACACTTTATCATATTAAGACCAAACTTGGTACATCTCATCACAAGCATGACCTGAGGCAACATGCTGCGTTTCGGCACAGTGCCACCTACTGGTCCGGAGATATGAAAAATGGCTATTTTTGCTTATAACTTCTGAATGGTTTGTCCAAAAATCATAAAAGTGGTCTCGTTAGATTCAGGGCATCATGCTGAGTCGACTGATATCCAATTTTCCCCGATCAGCCATTTTGGCTGTCGGCCATTTTGAATTATGTGCTAAAATGCTGTATTTTATGAACGCGTGAACGTATCGTTACAAAACTCGGAATGGATCATCAGCACGATGCCCTGAAGGAGCCTGAGAAGTTTCGAAACAGTGCCACCTAGTGGTGAATTTTTTTTCCCAAATGCTTCCAAATGCTTATAACTTTGGGTGTGGTCGACTTATTTTCACGAGACTCATCTCATTAGAGTCCTGAATCGTTGCCGAGTCCCACGATACCAAACATGCTAGGTTTTGCCTTACGGTTTGTGTAGCGTTGTGATTTAGCGCTTAAAAAACATTTGGCTATATCTTCGAAACCGCTAGTCCGATCGAGACGAAACCACCTTCAGAAGTTTGGAAACATAGGTCGATAGCTATACGCCAATGCCCAAATGCGAAAATATTGATGTTTAGGGGTAGTAAATTCCAATCAAAGTCATGTGTCAGTCATTTTTTACGTGTTTTTTCATATAAATGTCTATAACTCCGAAGCGAATTGAGATATTTTCACCAAAATCGACACACATATGTACGAGCTCACTCTGAGGACATGTAAAAAAAATGGTGGGACTCAGCCTCTTGGTAGCGCTATAATAGAACAAAACATGAAATTCCCATTGACTTCAATACAGTTTTGTGAAATAAAATGCTATACTAAACAAATGCATTGGTGTAATATTACGAAACTCAAAATGTGCCATCAGCACCATTCCCTGAAGGTACCCAAAATATTTCAAGACAGTGCCACCTAGTGGTCAAAAGTTATAACAACATTTCCATAAAGGCTAATAACTTTTGAATAAATCTGACTACTGAAATGCCACTGGTCTTAATATATTCCTTGGGTCAAGCCGAGAACATAGATACCAAGTTTTCCTTATTTGGCCAAACTTCCTGTCCGCCATCTTGATTTTCATTCCAAACCTACTTTTTCGAACTCCTCCTAGACCGTTTGTCCGATTTTCACCAAAATCGAATCGTATCATCTCCAGACTGTGCTGACTAAAAGTTATGGATTTCGTGTCTATAGACGAAACCGTTTTCGTATAGCGTAGCAGCAAACTTGAGGCATGATGCTAAAAGCACTATTCAGGCTTTATCTCTGCAATGCCTTGACATATTGACACCAAACTTTGTATGTGTCATTGTCACTTCACTCTGACCACATCACATCACATTTGTAACTGCGCCACCTATTGGTCGAAAGTGATAATCCATTAAATCATATTTTGAATGACTTTTTATATGATTTTTCAGCCATTTCGCCTAAAATCCTCTTTAAATGTATTTAATTGCTCATTGTTGCAGATGGTCTGACACCTTCAGCCATGTTGGCATATCCTGTCATCTGCTTGCGCTTGGCCCCGATAATTGCTGCTTGCAGCTATATTTAGGGGCCAAGCACCGAAGGTGCGGAGGCACCTATTGTTTTTGTTCCGGTTCTTATTATTATTATTATTATTATTATTATTCTTCTTCTTCTTCTTCCGCCATGGGAGTCTATGGCAGCCCATAGAACCGCTTGCGGGAAAGTTATGAAATTTGGCACAATGATAGAGGACAGTCCAAAAAGTCACCATACCAAATTTGGTGTCTTAAAACCAATCCCTCTAGCGCCACCACCTGTCCAAAGTTTCACTTTTATTTTGCTAATAACTTTTGAAGCGTAAGGCCAATCAACAAAATTCTTTTTTCCTCTGATTCCTGAGCTCATGCTGATTCGATTGCACCCTATGACGTCATTTTCCGGCTTATAAATATGGCCGCCATTTTGAATGTGCTGAAAAAGCTACTTTTTCAAACTCGTCCTAGACGGTTTGTCCGATTTGCACGAAAATTGAACCAGATCATCTTCAGGCAGTGCTGACAAAAAGTTATGGAATTCAAATTGATTCGTCAAACCGTTTTCGATAAATGCTCGAACAAATTTTACGTAGCACCTGCAAAAACAGTCGTAAGGCTGTATCTCTGCAACGGTTTATCGTATTCAGACCAAACTTGGTACATGTCATCACAAGCATGACCTGAGGCTACATGCTGCGTTTCGGCGCAGCGCCACCTACTGGTCCGGAGATATGAAAAATGGCTATTTTTGCTTATAACTTCTGAACAATTTGTCCAAAAATCATAAAATTGGTCTCGTTAGATTCAGGGCAACATGCCGAGTCGACTGATATCAAATTTTACCATATCGGCCATTTTGACTGTCGGCCATTTTGAATTTTGTGATAAAATGCTGTATTTTAAGAACGCATGAACGGATTGTTACGAAACTTGGTATGGGTCATCAGCACGATGTTCTGAAGGAGCGTGAGAAGTTTCGAAACAGCGCCACCTAGTGGTCAAAAGTTATAACGACATTTCCAAAAAGGCTAATAACTTTTGAATAAATCTGGCTACTGAAATGCCACTGGTCTTATTAGATTCCTTGGGTCAAGCCGAGAACATAGATACCAAGTTTACCTTATTTGGCCAAACTTCCTTTCCGCCATCTTGATTTTCATTCAAAACCTACTTTTTCAAACTCCTCCTAGACCGTTTGTCCGATTTTCACCAAAATCGAATCGTATCATCTCCAGACCGTGCCGACTAAAAGTTATGGATTTCGTGTGGATAGACCAAACCGTTTTCGTATAGCGCAGCAGCAAAGTTGAGGCATGATGCTAATAGCACTATTCAGGCTTTATCTCTGCAATCCCTTGAAATATTGACACCAAACTTTGTATGTGTCATTGTCACTTCACTCTGACCACATCACATCAGTTTTGTAACTGCGCCACCTATTGGTCGAAAGTGATAATGCATTAAATCATATTTTTATTGACTGTTTCTATGATTTTTCAGCCATTTCGTCTAAAATCCTCTTTAAATGTCTTTAATTGCTCATTGTTGCAGTTGGTCGGACACCTTCAGCCATGTTGGCATATCCTGTCATCTACTTGCGCTTGGCCCCGGTAATGGCTGCTTGCAGCTATATTTATTCTTCTTCTTCTTCTTCCGCCATGGGAGTCTATGGCAGCCCATAGAACCGCTTGCGGGAAAGTTATGAAATTTGGCACAATGATAGAGGACAGTCCAAAAAGTCACCATACCAAATTTGGTGTCTTAAAACCAATCCCTCTAGCGCCACCACCTGTCCAAAGTTTCACTTTTATTTTGCTAATAACTTTTGAAGCGTAAGGCCAATCAACAAAATTCTTTTTTCCTCTGATTCCTGAGCTCATGCTGATTCGATTGCACCCTATGACGTCATTTTCCGGCTTATAAATATGGCCGCCATTTTGAATGTGCTGAAAAAGCTACTTTTTCAAACTCGTCCTAGACGGTTTGTCCGATTTGCACGAAAATTGAACCAGATCATCTTCAGGCAGTGCTGACAAAAAGTTATGGAATTCAAATTGATTCGTCAAACCGTTTTCGATAAATGCTCGAACAAATTTTACGTAGCACCTGCAAAAACAGTCGTAAGGCTGTATCTCTGCAACGGTTTATCGTATTCAGACCAAACTTGGTACATGTCATCACAAGCATGACCTGAGGCTACATGCTGCGTTTCGGCGCAGCGCCACCTACTGGTCCGGAGATATGAAAAATGGCTATTTTTGCTTATAACTTCTGAACAATTTGTCCAAAAATCATAAAATTGGTCTCGTTAGATTCAGGGCAACATGCCGAGTCGACTGATATCAAATTTTACCATATCGGCCATTTTGACTGTCGGCCATTTTGAATTTTGTGATAAAATGCTGTATTTTAAGAACGCATGAACGGATTGTTACGAAACTTGGTATGGGTCATCAGCACGATGTTCTGAAGGAGCGTGAGAAGTTTCGAAACAGCGCCACCTAGTGGTCAAAAGTTATAACGACATTTCCAAAAAGGCTAATAACTTTTGAATAAATCTGGCTACTGAAATGCCACTGGTCTTATTAGATTCCTTGGGTCAAGCCGAGAACATAGATACCAAGTTTACCTTATTTGGCCAAACTTCCTTTCCGCCATCTTGATTTTCATTCAAAACCTACTTTTTCAAACTCCTCCTAGACCGTTTGTCCGATTTTCACCAAAATTGAATCGTATCATCTCCAGACCGTGCCGACTAAAAGTTATGGATTTCGTGTGGATAGACCAAACCGTTTTCGTATAGCGCAGCAGCAAAGTTGAGGCATGATGCTAATAGCACTATTCAGGCTTTATCTCTGCAATCCCTTGAAATATTGACACCAAACTTTGTATGTGTCATTGTCACTTCACTCTGACCACATCACATCAGTTTTGTAACTGCGCCACCTATTGGTCGAAAGTGATAATGCATTAAATCATATTTTTATTGACTGTTTCTATGATTTTTCAGCCATTTCGTCTAAAATCCTCTTTAAATGTCTTTAATTGCTCATTGTTGCAGTTGGTCGGACACCTTCAGCCATGTTGGCATATCCTGTCATCTACTTGCGCTTGGCCCCGGTAATGGCTGCTTGCAGCTATATTTATTATTATTATTCTTCTTCTTCTTCTTCCGCCATGGGAGTCTATGGCAGCCCATAGAACCGCTTGCGGGAAAGTTATGAAATTTGGCACAATGATAGAGGACAGTCCAAAAAGTCACCATACCAAATTTGGTGTCTTAAAACCAATCCCTCTAGCGCCACCACCTGTCCAAATTTTCACTTTTATTTTGCTAATAACTTTTGAAGCGTAAGGCCAATCAACAAAATTCTTTTTTCATCTGATTCCTGAGCTCATGCTGATTCGATTGCACCCTATGACGTCATTTTCCGGCTTATAAATATGGCCGCCATTTTGAATGTGCTGAAAAAGCTACTTTTTCGAACTCGTCCTAGACGGTTTGTCCGATTTGCACGAAAATTGAACCAGATCATCTTCAGGCAGTGCTGACAAAAAGTTATGGAATTCAAATTGATTCGTCAAACCGTTTCCGATAAACGCTCGAACAAATTTTACGTAGCACCTGCAAAAACAGTCGTAAGGCTGTATCTCTGCAACGGTTTATCGTATTCAGACCAAACTTGGTACATGTCATCACAAGCATGACCTGAGGCTACATGCTGCGTTTCGGCGCAGCGCCACCTACTGGTCCGGAGATATGAAAAATGGCTATTTTTGCTTATAACTTCTGAACAATTTGTCCAAAAATCATAAAATTGGTCTCGTTAGATTCAGGGCAACATGCCGAGTCGACTGATATCAAATTTTACCATATCGGCCATTTTGACTGTCGGCCATTTTGAATTTTGTGCTAAAATGCTGTATTTTAAGAACGCATGAACGGATTGTTACGAAACTTGGTATGGGTCATCAGCACGATGTTCTGAAGGAGCGTGAGAAGTTTCGAAACAGCGTCACCTAGTGGTCAAAAGTTATAACGACATTTCCAAAAAGGCTAATAACTTTTGAATAAATCTGGCTACTGAAATGCCACTGGTCTTAATAGATTCCTTGGGTCAAGCCGAGAACATAGATACCAAGTTTACCTTATTTGGCCAAACTTCCTGTCCGCCATCTTGATTTTCATTCAAAACCTACTTTTTCAAACTCCTCCTAGACCGTTTGTCCGATTTTCACCAAAATCGAATCGTATCATCTCCAGACCGTGCCGACTAAAAGTTATGGATTTCGTGTGGATAGACCAAACCGTTTTCGTATAGCGCAGCAGCAAAGTTGAGGCATGATGCTAATAGCACTATTCAGGCTTTATCTCTGCAATCCCTTGAAATATTGACACCAAACTTTTTACGGCTTGTCATTGTCACTTCACTCTGACCACATCACATCAGTTTTGTAACTGCGCCACCTATTGGTCGAAAGTGATAATGCATTAAATCATATTTTTATTGACTGTTTCTATGATTTTTCAGCCATTTCGTCTAAAATCCTCTTTAAATGTCTTTAATTGCTCATTGTTGCAGTTGGTCTGACACCTTCAGCCATGTTGGCATATCCTGTCATCTACTTGCGCTTGGCCCCGGTAATTGCTGCTTGCAGCTATATTTATTATTATTCTTCTTCTTCTTCTTCCGCCATGGGAGTCTATGGCAGCCCATAGAACCGCTTGCGGGAAAGTTATGAAATTTGGCACAATGATAGAGGACAGTCCAAAAAGTCACCATACCAAATTTGGTGTCTTAAAACCAATCCCTCTAGCGCCACCACCTGTCCAAATTTTCACTTTTATTTTGCTAATAACTTTTGAAGCGTAAGGCCAATCAACAAAATTCTTTTTTCATCTGATTCCTGAGCTCATGCTGATTCGATTGCACCCTATGACGTCATTTTCCGGCTTATAAATATGGCCGCCATTTTGAATGTGCTGAAAAAGCTACTTTTTCGAACTCGTCCTAGACGGTTTGTCCGATTTGCACGAAAATTGAACCAGATCATCTTCAGGCAGTGCTGACAAAAAGTTATGGAATTCAAATTGATTCGTCAAACCGTTTCCGATAAACGCTCGAACAAATTTTACGTAGCACCTGCAAAAACAGTCGTAAGGCTGTATCTCTGCAACGGTTTATCGTATTCAGACCAAACTTGGTACATGTCATCACAAGCATGACCTGAGGCTACATGCTGCGTTTCGGCGCAGCGCCACCTACTGGTCCGGAGATATGAAAAATGGCTATTTTTGCTTATAACTTCTGAACAATTTGTCCAAAAATCATAAAATTGGTCTCGTTAGATTCAGGGCAACATGCCGAGTCGACTGATATCAAATTTTACCATATCGGCCATTTTGACTGTCGGCCATTTTGAATTTTGTGCTAAAATGCTGTATTTTAAGAACGCATGAACGGATTGTTACGAAACTTGGTATGGGTCATCAGCACGATGTTCTGAAGGAGCGTGAGAAGTTTCGAAACAGCGTCACCTAGTGGTCAAAAGTTATAACGACATTTCCAAAAAGGCTAATAACTTTTGAATAAATCTGGCTACTGAAATGCCACTGGTCTTAATAGATTCCTTGGGTCAAGCCGAGAACATAGATACCAAGTTTACCTTATTTGGCCAAACTTCCTGTCCGCCATCTTGATTTTCATTCAAAACCTACTTTTTCAAACTCCTCCTAGACCGTTTGTCCGATTTTCACCAAAATCGAATCGTATCATCTCCAGACCGTGCCGACTAAAAGTTATGGATTTCGTGTGGATAGACCAAACCGTTTTCGTATAGCGCAGCAGCAAAGTTGAGGCATGATGCTAATAGCACTATTCAGGCTTTATCTCTGCAATCCCTTGAAATATTGACACCAAACTTTTTACGGCTTGTCATTGTCACTTCACTCTGACCACATCACATCAGTTTTGTAACTGCGCCACCTATTGGTCGAAAGTGATAATGCATTAAATCATATTTTTATTGACTGTTTCTATGATTTTTCAGCCATTTCGTCTAAAATCCTCTTTAAATGTCTTTAATTGCTCATTGTTGCAGTTGGTCTGACACCTTCAGCCATGTTGGCATATCCTGTCATCTACTTGCGCTTGGCCCCGGTAATTGCTGCTTGCAGCTATATTTATTAGGGGCCAAGCACCGAAGGTGCGGAGGCACCTATTGTTTTTGTTCCGGTTCTTATTATTATTATTATTATTATTATTATTCTTCTTCTTCTTCTTCCGCCATGGGAGTCTATGGCAGCCCATAGAACCGCTTGCGGGAAAGTTATGAAATTTGGCACAATGATAGAGGACAGTCCAAAAAGTCACCATACCAAATTTGGTGTCTTAAAACCAATCCCTCTAGCGCCACCACCTGTCCAAATTTTCACTTTTATTTTGCTAATAACTTTTGAAGCGTAAGGCCAATCAACAAAATTCTTTTTTCATCTGATTCCTGAGCTCATGCTGATTCGATTGCACCCTATGACGTCATTTTCCGGCTTATAAATATGGCCGCCATTTTGAATGTGCTGAAAAAGCTACTTTTTCGAACTCGTCCTAGACGGTTTGTCCGATTTGCACGAAAATTGAACCAGATCATCTTCAGGCAGTGCTGACAAAAAGTTATGGAATTCAAATTGATTCGTCAAACCGTTTCCGATAAACGCTCGAACAAATTTTACGTAGCACCTGCAAAAACAGTCGTAAGGCTGTATCTCTGCAACGGTTTATCGTATTCAGACCAAACTTGGTACATGTCATCACAAGCATGACCTGAGGCTACATGCTGCGTTTCGGCGCAGCGCCACCTACTGGTCCGGAGATATGAAAAATGGCTATTTTTGCTTATAACTTCTGAACAATTTGTCCAAAAATCATAAAATTGGTCTCGTTAGATTCAGGGCAACATGCCGAGTCGACTGATATCAAATTTTACCATATCGGCCATTTTGACTGTCGGCCATTTTGAATTTTGTGCTAAAATGCTGTATTTTAAGAACGCATGAACGGATTGTTACGAAACTTGGTATGGGTCATCAGCACGATGTTCTGAAGGAGCGTGAGAAGTTTCGAAACAGCGTCACCTAGTGGTCAAAAGTTATAACGACATTTCCAAAAAGGCTAATAACTTTTGAATAAATCTGGCTACTGAAATGCCACTGGTCTTAATAGATTCCTTGGGTCAAGCCGAGAACATAGATACCAAGTTTACCTTATTTGGCCAAACTTCCTGTCCGCCATCTTGATTTTCATTCAAAACCTACTTTTTCAAACTCCTCCTAGACCGTTTGTCCGATTTTCACCAAAATCGAATCGTATCATCTCCAGACCGTGCCGACTAAAAGTTATGGATTTCGTGTGGATAGACCAAACCGTTTTCGTATAGCGCAGCAGCAAAGTTGAGGCATGATGCTAATAGCACTATTCAGGCTTTATCTCTGCAATCCCTTGAAATATTGACACCAAACTTTTTACGGCTTGTCATTGTCACTTCACTCTGACCACATCACATCAGTTTTGTAACTGCGCCACCTATTGGTCGAAAGTGATAATGCATTAAATCATATTTTTATTGACTGTTTCTATGATTTTTCAGCCATTTCGTCTAAAATCCTCTTTAAATGTCTTTAATTGCTCATTGTTGCAGTTGGTCTGACACCTTCAGCCATGTTGGCATATCCTGTCATCTACTTGCGCTTGGCCCCGGTAATTGCTGCTTGCAGCTATATTTATTATTATTATTCTTCCTTCTTCCGACTGGGAGTCTATGGCAGCCCATAGAACCGATCGCGGGAAAGTTGTAATGATTTGACATTCTAATAGAGGACAGTCCCAACATTAAATACACCAATTTTGGTGTGTCTAAGTCTTTCCCTCTAGCGCCACCAACTGTCCAAAGTTGCACTCATGTTTATGCTAATAACTTTTGAACCACAAGGGCTAGAAACAAAATTCTTTTTTCCTCTGATTCCTGAGCTCATGACGATTCGAATGCACCCTATGACGTCATTTTTCGTCATAAAAATTTTTCCGCCATTCCGAATTTTCCGAAAAACCTACTTTTTCGAACTCCTCCTAGGCCGTTGGTCCAATTTCCACGAAAATTGAATCAGATCATCTTCAGACCATGCCAAAAAAAAGTTATGGAATTCGTGTTGATTCATCAAACCGTTCTCGAATACCGCGCAAACAAATTTTACGTAGCGCTTGTGAAAACAGTCGTAGGGCTGTATCTCCGCAACGGTTTATCGTATTCAGACCAAACTTGGTACATCTCATCACAAGCATGACCTGAGGCAACATGCTGCGTTTCGGCGCAGTGCCACCTACTGGTCCGGAGATATGAAAAATGGCTATTTTTGCTTATAACTTCTGAATGGTTTGTCCAAAAATCATAAAAGTGTTCTCATTAGATTCAGGGCGTCATGCTGAGTCGACTGATATCCAATTTTCCCCGATCAGCCATTTTGGCTGTCGGCCATTTTGAATTATGTGCTAAAATGCTGTATTTTATGAGCGCGTGAACGTATCGTTACAAAACTTGGAATGGATCATCAGCACGATGCCCTGAAGGAGCCTGAGAAGTTTCGAAACAGTGCCACCTAGTGGTGAATTTTTTTCACCAAATGCTTTCAAATGCTTATAACTTTGGGTGTGGTCGACTTATTTTCACGAGACTCATCTCATTAGAGTCCTGAATCGTTGCCGAGTCCCACGATACCAAACATGCTAGGTTTTGCCTTACGGTTTGTGTAGCGTTGTGATTTAGCGCTTAAAAAACATTTGGCTATATCTTCGAAACCGCTAGTCCGATCGAGACGAAACCACCTTCAGAAGTTTGGAAACATAGGTCGATAGCTATACACCAATGCCCAAATGCGAAAATATTGATGTTTAGGGGTAGTAAATTCCAATCAAAGTCATGTGTCAGTCATTTTTTACGTGTTTTTTCATATAAATGTCTATAACTCCGAAGCGAATTGATATATTTTCACCAAAATCGACACACATATGTACGAGCTCACTCTGAGGACATGTAAAAAAAATGGTGGGACTCAGCCTCTTGGTAGCGCTATAATAGAACAAAACATGAAATTCCCATTGACTTCAATACAGTTTTGTGAAATAAAATGCTATACTAAACAAATGCATTGGTGTAATATTACAAAACTCAAAATGTGCCATCAGCACCATTCCCTGAAGGTACCCAAAATATTTCAAGACAGTGCCACCTAGTGGTCAAAATTTATAACAACATTTCCAAAAAGGCTAATAACTTTTGAATAAGTTGGCCTATCGTAATGCAACTGGTCTTAATAGATTCCTTGGGTCAAGCCGAGAACATAGATACCAAGGTTTCCTTATTTGGCCTAGCTTCCTGTCCGCCATCTTGATTTTCAGTCAAAACCTACTTTTTCGAACTCCTCCTAGACCGTTTGTCCAATTTTCACCAAAATCGAATCGTATCATCTCCAGACTGTGCTGACTAAAAGTTATGGATTTCGTGTCTATAGACGAAACCGTTTTCGTATAGCGTAGCAGCAAAGATGAGGCATGATGCTAAAAGCACTATTCAGGCTTTATCTCTGCAATGCCTTGACATATTGACACCAAACTTTGTATGTGTCATTGTCACTTCACTCTGACCACATCACATCAGTTTTGTAACTGCGCCACCTATTGGTTGAAAGTGATAATCCATTAAATCATATTTTGAATGACTTTTTATATGATTTTTCAGCCATTTCGCCTAAAATCCTCTTTAAATGTCTTTAATTGCTCATTGTTGCAGTTGGTCTGACACCTTCAGCCATGTTGGCATATCCTGTCATCTGCTTGCGCTTGGCCCCGATAATTGCTGCTTGCAGCTATATTTATTCTTCTTCTTCTTCTTCTTCTTCTTCCGCTCTTGGAGTCTATGGCAGCCCATAGAACCGATTGCGGGAAAGTTGTTTTGGTTTGACATTCTGATAGAGCACAGTCCCAACATTAAATACACCAATTTTGGTGTTTCTAAGTCATTCCCTCTAGCGCCACCACCTGTCCAAAGTTTCACTTTTATTTTGCTAATAACTTTTGAACTGTAAGGCCAATCAACAAAATTATTTTTTCCTCTGATTCCTGAGCTCATTCCGATTCGATTGCATCCTATGACTTCATGTTCTGTAATAAAAATATGGCCGCCATTTTGATTCATTCGAAAAACCTACTTTTTCGAACTCGTCCTAGACGGTTTGTCCGATTTGCACGAAAATTGAACCAGATCATCTTCAGGCAGTGCTGACCAAAAGTTATGGAATTCAAATTGATTCGTCAAACGGTTTTCAATAAACGCACGAACAAATTTTACGTAGCTCCTGCAAAAACAGTCGTAAGGCTGTATCTCTGCAACGGTTTATCGTATTCAGACCAAACTTGGTACATGTCATCACAAGCATGACCTGAGGCTACATGCTGCGTTTCGGCGCAGCGCCACCTACTGGTCCGGAGATATGAAAAATGGCTATTTTTGCTTATAACTTCTGAACATTTTGTCCAAAAATCATAAAATTGGTCTCGTTAGATTCAGGGCAACATGCCGAGTCGACTGATATAAAATTTTACCATATCGGCCATTTTGACTTTCGGCCATTTTGAATTTTGTGCTAAAATGCTGTATTTTAAGAACGCATGAACGGATTGTTACGAAACTCGGTATGGGTCATCAGCACGATGTTCTGAAGGAGCGTGAGAAGTTTCGAAACAGCGCCACCTAGTGGTGAATTTTATTTTTCAAATGCTTATAACTTTGGATGTGGTCGACTTATTTTCACCAAACTCATCTCATTAGACTCCTGAATCCTTGCCGAGTCCAACGATACCAAATATGCTAGGTTTCGCCTTACGGTTTGTGTAGCGTTGTGATTTAGCACTTAAAAAACATTAGGCGATATCTTCGAAACCGTTTGTCCGATCGAGACGAAACCACCGTCAGAAGTTTGGAATCATAGCTTGTTAACTAAACGTTAAAACCCAAATGCGAAAATATTGATGTCTAGAGGTAGTAAATTCCAATTAAAGTCATGTGTCAGTCATTTTTTACGTGTTTTTCATATAAATGTCTATAACTCCGAAGATAATTGAGATATTTTCACCAAAATCGACACACAAATGTATGGGCTCACTCTGAGGACACATACAAAAAATGGTGGGACTGAGCCTCTTGGTGGCGCTATAATAGAACAAAACATGAAATTCCCATTGACTTCCATACAATTTTGTGAAATAAAATGCTATACTAAACAAATGCATTGGTTTAATATTACGAAACTCAGATTGTGTCATCAGCACCATCCCCTGAAGGTACCCAAAATATTTCGAGACAGCGCCACCTAGTGGTCAAAAGTTGTAACAAAATTTCCAAAAAGGCTAATAACTTTTGAATAAATCTGGCTATTGAAATGCTTAATAGATTCCTTGGGTCAAGCCGAGAACATAGATACCAAGTTTTCCTTATTTGGCCAAACTTCCTGTCCGCCATCTTGATTTTCAGTCAAAACCTACTTTTTCAAACTCCTCCTAGACCGTTTGTCCGATTTTCACCAAAATCTAATCGTATCATCTCCAGACCGTGCCGACTAAAAGTTATGGATTTCTTGTCGATAGACGAAACCATTTTCGTATAGCGCAGCAGCAAAGTTGAGGCATGATGCCAATAGCACTATTCAGGCTTTATCTCTGCAATGCCTTGACATATTGACAACAAACTTTGTATGTGACATTGTCACTTCACTGTGACCACATCAGTTTTGTAACTGCGCCACCTACTTGTCGAAAGTGATAATCAATTAAATTATATTTTTAATTACTGTTTCTATGATTTTTCAGCCATTTCATCTAAAATCCTCTTTAAATGTCTGTAATTGCTCATTGTTGCAGTTGATCTGACACCTTCAGCCATGTCTTGTCATCTTATTCTGCTTGGCCCCGGTAATGGCTGCTTGCAGCTATATTTCTTCTTCTTCTTCTTCTTCTTCTTCCGCTCTTGGAGTCTATGGCAGCCCATAGAACCGATTGCGGGAAAGTTGTTTTGGTTTGACATTCTGATAGAGCACAGTCCCAACATTAAATACACCAATTTTGGTGTTTCTAAGTCATTCCCTCTAGCGCCACCACCTGTCCAAAGTTTCACTTTTATTTTGCTAATAACTTTTGAACTGTAAGGCCAATCAACAAAATTATTTTTTCCTCTGATTCCTGAGCTCATGCCGATTCGATTGCATCCTATGACTTCATTTTCTGTAATAAAAATATGGCCGCCATTTTGATTCATTCGAAAAACCTACTTTTTCGAACTCGTCCTAGACGGTTTGTCCGATTTGCACGAAAATTTAACCAGATCATCTTCAGGCAGTGCTGACCAAAAGTTATGGAATTCAAATTGATTCGTCAAACCGTTTTCAATAAACGCACGAACAAATTTTACGTAGCGCCTGCAAAAACAGTCGTAAGGCTGTATCTCTGCAACGGTTTATCGTATTCAGACCAAACTTGGTACATGTCATCACAAGCATGACCTGAGGCTACATGCTGCGTTTCGGCGCAGCGCCACCTACTGGTCCGGAGATATGAAAAATGGCTATTTTTGCTTATAACTTCTGAACAGTTTGTCCAAAAATCATAAAATTGGTCTCGTTAGATTCAGGGCGACATGCCGAGTCGACTGATATCCAATTTTACCATATCGGCCATTTTGACTGTCGGCCATTTTGAATTATGTGCTAAAATGCTGTATTTTATGAACGCATGAACGGATTGTTACGAAACTTGGCATGGGTCATCAGCACGATGTCCTGAAGGAGTGTGAGAAGTTTCGAAACAGCGCCACCTAGTGGGGAATTTTTTTTTTCAAATGCTTATAACTTTGGGTGCGGTCGACTTATTTTCACGAGACTCATCTAATTAGACTCCTGAAACCTTGCCGAGTCCTACGATACCAAACATGCTAGGTTTCGCCTTACGGTTTGTGTAGCGTTGTGATTTAGCGCTTAAAAAACATTAGGCTATATCTTCGAAACCGCTTGTCCGATCGAGACGAAACCACCGTCAGAAGTTTGGAAACATAGGTCGATAGCTATACGCCAATGCCCAAATGCGAAAATATTGATGTTTAGGGGTAGTAAAATTCAAACAAAGTCATGTGTCAGTCATTTTTTACGTGTTTTTTCATATAAATGTTTATAACTCTAAAGCAAATTGAGATATTTTCACCAAAACTGACACACATATGTATGGGCTCACTCTGAGGACACGTAAAAAAAATTGTGGGACTGAGCCTCTTGGTGGCGCTATAATAGAACAAAACATGAAATTCCCATTGACTTCAATACAGTTTTGTGAGATAAAATGCTATTTTCATTCAAAACCTACTTTTTCGAACTCCTCCCACACCGTTTGTCCGATTTTCACCAAAATCGAATCGTATCATCCCCAGACTGTGCCGACTAAAAGTTATGGATTTCGTGTCAATTGACGAAACCGTTTTCGTATAGCGCAGCAGCAAATTTGAGGCATGATGCTAATAGCACTATTCAGGCTTTATCTCTGCAATGCCTTGACATATTGACACCAAACTTTGTATGTGTCATTGTCTCCTCACTCTGACCACATCACATCAGTTTTGTAACTGCGCCACCTATTTGTCGAAAGTGATAATCCATTAAATCATATTTTTAATTACTGTTTCTATGATTTTTCAGCCATTTCGTCTAAAATCCTCTTTAAATGTCTTTAATTGCTCATTGTTGCAGTTGGTCTGACACTTTCAGACATGTCGGCATGTCTTGTCGTCTTATTCTGCTTGGCCCCGGTAATTGCTGCTTGCAGCTATATTTATTATTATTCTTCTTCCGACTGGGCGTCTATGGCAGCCCATAGAACCGATTGCGGGAAAGTTGTTTTGGTTTGACATTCTGATAGAGGACAGTCCCAACATTAAATACACCAATTTTTGTGTTTCTAAGTCATTCCCTCTAGCGCCACCACCTGTCCAAAGTTTCACTTTTATTTTGCTAATAACTTTTGAACCGTAAGGCCAATCAACAAAATTCTTTTTTCCTCTTATTTCTGAGCTCATGCCGATTCGATTGCACCCTATGACGTCATTTTCCGTCATATAAATATGGCCGCCATTTTTAATTTTCTGAAAAAGCTACTTTTTCGAACTCGTCCTAGACGGTTTGTCCGATTTGCACGAAAATTGAACCAGATCATCTTCAGGCAGTGTTGACCAAAAGTTATGGAATTCAAATTGATTCGTCAAACCGTTTTCGATAAACGCACGAATACATTTTACGTAGCGCTAGCAAAAACAGTCGTAAGGCTGTATCTCCGCAAAGGTTTATCGTATTCAGACCAAACTTGGTACATGTACTCACAAGCATGACCTGAGGCTACATGCTGCGTTTCGGCGCAGCGCCACCTACTGGTCCGGAGATATGAATAATGGCTATTTTTGCTTATAACTTCTGAACAGTTTGTCCAAAAATCATAAAATTGGTCTCGTTAGATTCAGGGCAACATGCCGAGTCGACTGATGTCCAATTTGACCATATCGGTCATTTTGGCTGTCGGCCATTTTGAATTTTGTGCTAAAATTCTGTATTTTATGACCGCATGAACGGATTGTTACGAAACGTGGTATGGGTCATCAGCACAATGCCCTGAATGAGCCTGAGAAGTTTCGAAACAGCGCCACCTAGTGGTGAATTTTTTTTTTTCAAATGCTTATAACTTTGGGTGTGGTCAACTTATTTTCACGAAACTCATCTTTTTAGACTCCTGAATCGTTGCCGAGTCCTACGATACCAAACATGCTAGGTTTCGCCTTACGGTTTGTGTAGCGTTGTGATTTAGCGCTTAAAAAACATTTGGCTATATCTTTGAAACCGCTAGTCCGATCGAGACGAAACCACCGTCAGAAGTTTGGAAACATAGGTCGATAGCTATACACCAATGCCCAAATGCGAAAATATTGATGTTTAGGGGTACTAATTTCCAATCAAAGTCATGTGTCAGTCATTTTTTTCGTGTTTTTTCATATAAATGTCTATAACTCCGAAGTGAATTGAGATATTTTCACCAAAATTGACACACATATGTATGGGCTCACTCTGAGGACACGTAAAAAAAATTGTGGGACTGAGCCTCTTGGTGGCGCTATAATTGAACAAAATATGAAATTCCCATTGACTTCAATACAGTTTTGTGAAATAAAATGCTATACTAAACAAATGCATTGGTGTAATATTACGAAACTCAGATTGTGTCATCAGCACCATCCCCTGAAGGCAACCAAAATATTTCAAGACAGCGCCACCTAGTGGTCAAAAGTTATAACAAAATTTCCAAAAAGGCTAATAACTTTTGAATAAATCTGGCTATTGAAATGCCACGGGTCTTAATAGATTCCTTGGGTCAAGCCGAGAACATAGACACCAAGTTTTCCTTATTTGGCCAAACTTCCTGTCCGCCATCTTGATTTTCAGTCAATACCTACTTTTTCGAACTCCTCCTAGACCGTTTGTCCGATTTTCACCAAAATCGAATCGTATCATCTCCAGACCGTGCCGACTAAAAGTTATGGATTTCGTGTCGATAGACGAAACCGTTTTCGTATAGCGCAGCAGCAAAGTTGAGGCATGATGCTAATAGCAATAATTAAGGCTTTATCTCTGCAATGCCTTGATATATTGACACCAATCTTTGTATGTGTCATTGTCACTTCACTCTGACCACATCACATCAGTTTTGTAACTGCGCCACCTATTGGTCGAAAGTGATAATCCATCAAATCATATTTTTAATTATTGTTTCTATGATTTTTCAGGCATTTTGCCTAAAATCCTCTTTAAATGTCTTTAATTGCTCATTGTTGCAGTTGGTCTGACACTTTCAGACATGTTGGCATGTCTTGTCGTCTTATTCTGCTTGGCCCCGGTAATGGCTGCTTGCAGCTATATTTAGGGGCCAAGCACCGAAGGTGCGGAGGCACCTATTGTGTTTGTTCCGGTTCTTATTATTAGGGGCCAAGCACCGAAGGTGCGGAGGCACCTATTGTGTTTGTTCCGGTTCTTATTAGGGGCCAAGCACCGAAGGTGCGGAGGCACCTATTGTATCTGTTCCCGTTCTTATTAGGGGCCAAGCACCGAAGGTGCGGAGGCACCTATTGTATCTGTTCCATTTCTTATTAGGGGCCAAGCACCGAAGGTGCGGAGGCACCTATTGTATCTGTTCCCGTTCTTATTATTCTTCTTCTTCCGCCATGGGAGTCTATGGCAGCCCATAGAACCGATTGCGGGAAAGTTGTTTTGGTTTGACATTCTGATAGAGGACAGTCCCAACATTAAGTACACCAATTTTTGTGTTTCTAAGTCATTCCCTCTAGCGCCACCACCTGTCCAAAGTTTCACTTTTACTTTGCTAATAACTTTTGAACCGTAAGGCCAATCAGCAAAATCCTTTTTTCCTCTGATTCCTGAGCTCATGACGATTAGATTGCACCCTATATCGTCATTTTCCGTCATAAAAACATGGCCGCCATTTTGAATTTTCCTAAAAAGGTACTTTTTCGAACTCGTCCTAGACGGTTTGTCCGATTTGCACGAAAATTGAATCGGATCATCTTCAGGCAGGGGTGACAAAAAGTTATTAAAATCTTGTTGATTCGTCAAACCGTTTTCGATAAACGCTCGAACAAATTTTACGTAGCGCTTGCAAAAACAGTCGTAAGGCCGTATCTCCGCAACGGTTTATCGTATTCAGACCAAACTTGGTACATGTACTCACAAGCATGACCTGAGGCTACATGCTGCGTTTCGGCACAGCGCCACCTACAGGTCCGGAGATATGAAAAATGGCTATTTTTGCTTATAACTTCTGAACAGTTTGTCCAAAAATCATAAAATTGGTCTTGATAGATTCAGGGCGTCATGCCGAGTCGACTGATATCCAATTTTGCCATATCGGCCAATTTGACTGTCGGCCATTTTGAAATTTGTGCTAAAATGCTGTATTTTAACAACGCATGAACTGATTGTTACGAAACTTGGTATGGGTCATCAGCACGATGTCCTGAAGGAGTGTGAGAAGTTTCGAAACAGCGCCACCTAGTGGTGAATTTTTTTTTTCAAATGCTTATAACTTTGGGTGTGATCGACTTATTTTCACGAAACTCATCTTTTTAGACTCCTGAATCGTTGCCGAGTCCTACGATACCAAACATGCTAGGTTTCGCCTTACGGTTTGTGTAGCGTTGTGATTTAGCGCTTAAAAAACATTTGGCTATATCTTTGAAACCGCTAGTCCGATCGAGACGAAACCACCGTCAGAAGTTTGGAAACATAGGTCGATAGCTATACGCCAATGCCCAAATGCGAAAATGTTGATGTTTAGGGGTACTAATTTCCAATCAAAGTCATGTGTCAGTCATTTTTTTCGTGTTTTTTCATATAAATGTCTATAACTCCGAAGTGAATTGAGATATTTTCACCAAAATTGAGACACATATGTATGGGCTCACTCTGAGGACACGTAAAAAAAATTGTGGGACTGAGCCTCTTGGTGGCGCTATAATTGAACAAAACATGAAATTCCCATTGACTTCAATACAGTTTTGTGAAATAAAATGCTATACTAAACAAATGCATTGGTGTAATATTACGAAACTCAGATTGTGTCATCAGCACCATCCCCTGAAGGCAACCAAAATATTTCAAGACAGCGCCACCTAGTGGTCAAAAGTTATAACAAAATTTCCAAAAAGGCTAATAACTTTTGAATAAATCTGGCTATTGAAATGCCACGGGTCTTAATAGATTCCTTGGGTCAAGCCGAGAACATAGATACCAAGTTTTCCTTATTTGGCCAAACTTCCTGTCCGCCATCTTGATTTTCAGTCAAAACCTACTTTTTCGAACTCCTCCTAGACCGTTAGTCCGATTTTCACCAAAATCGAATAGTACCATCTCCAGACCGTGCCGACTAAAAGTTATGGATTTCGTGTCGATAGACGAAACCGTTTTCGTATAGCGCAGCAGCAAAGTTGAGGCATGATGCTAATAGCAATAATTAAGGCTTTATATCTGCAATGCCTTGATATATTGACACCAATCTTTGTATGTGTCATTGTCACTTCACTCTGACCACATCACATCAGTTTTGTAACTGCGCCACCTATTGGTCGAAAGTGATAATCCATCAAATCATATTTTTAATTATTGTTTCTATGATTTTTCAGGCATTTTGCCTAAAATCCTCTTTAAATGTCTTTAATTGCTCATTGTTGCAGTTGGTCTGACACTTTCAGACATGTTGGCATGTCTTGTCGTCTTATTCTGCTTGGCCCCGGTAATGGCTGCTTGCAGCTATATTTAGGGGCCAAGCACCGAAGGTGCGGAGGCACCTATTGTTTTTGTTCGCGTTCTTATTATTAGGGGCCAAGCACCGAAGGTGCGTAGGCACCTATTGTATCCGTTCCCGTTCCTATTATTAGGGGCCAAGCACCGAAGGTGCGGAGGCACCTATTGTTTTTGTTCCGGTTCTTATTATTATTATTATTATTATTATTATTCTTCTTCTTCTTCTTCCGCCATGGGAGTCTATGGCAGCCCATAGAACCGCTTGCGGGAAAGTTATGAAATTTGGCACAATGATAGAGGACAGTCCAAAAAGTCACCATACCAAATTTGGTGTCTTAAAACCAATCCCTCTAGCGCCACCACCTGTCCAAAGTTTCACTTTTATTTTGCTAATAACTTTTGAAGCGTAAGGCCAATCAACAAAATTCTTTTTTCCTCTGATTCCTGAGCTCATGCTGATTCGATTGCACCCTATGACGTCATTTTCCGGCTTATAAATATGGCCGCCATTTTGAATGTGCTGAAAAAGCTACTTTTTCAAACTCGTCCTAGACGGTTTGTCCGATTTGCACGAAAATTGAACCAGATCATCTTCAGGCAGTGCTGACAAAAAGTTATGGAATTCAAATTGATTCGTCAAACCGTTTTCGATAAATGCTCGAACAAATTTTACGTAGCACCTGCAAAAACAGTCGTAAGGCTGTATCTCTGCAACGGTTTATCGTATTCAGACCAAACTTGGTACATGTCATCACAAGCATGACCTGAGGCTACATGCTGCGTTTCGGCGCAGCGCCACCTACTGGTCCGGAGATATGAAAAATGGCTATTTTTGCTTATAACTTCTGAACAATTTGTCCAAAAATCATAAAATTGGTCTCGTTAGATTCAGGGCAACATGCCGAGTCGACTGATATCAAATTTTACCATATCGGCCATTTTGACTGTCGGCCATTTTGAATTTTGTGATAAAATGCTGTATTTTAAGAACGCATGAACGGATTGTTACGAAACTTGGTATGGGTCATCAGCACGATGTTCTGAAGGAGCGTGAGAAGTTTCGAAACAGCGCCACCTAGTGGTCAAAAGTTATAACGACATTTCCAAAAAGGCTAATAACTTTTGAATAAATCTGGCTACTGAAATGCCACTGGTCTTATTAGATTCCTTGGGTCAAGCCGAGAACATAGATACCAAGTTTACCTTATTTGGCCAAACTTCCTTTCCGCCATCTTGATTTTCATTCAAAACCTACTTTTTCAAACTCCTCCTAGACCGTTTGTCCGATTTTCACCAAAATCGAATCGTATCATCTCCAGACCGTGCCGACTAAAAGTTATGGATTTCGTGTGGATAGACCAAACCGTTTTCGTATAGCGCAGCAGCAAAGTTGAGGCATGATGCTAATAGCACTATTCAGGCTTTATCTCTGCAATCCCTTGAAATATTGACACCAAACTTTGTATGTGTCATTGTCACTTCACTCTGACCACATCACATCAGTTTTGTAACTGCGCCACCTATTGGTCGAAAGTGATAATGCATTAAATCATATTTTTATTGACTGTTTCTATGATTTTTCAGCCATTTCGTCTAAAATCCTCTTTAAATGTCTTTAATTGCTCATTGTTGCAGTTGGTCGGACACCTTCAGCCATGTTGGCATATCCTGTCATCTACTTGCGCTTGGCCCCGGTAATGGCTGCTTGCAGCTATATTTATTATTATTCTTCCTTCTTCCAACTGGGAGTCTATGGCAGCCCATAGAACCGATTGCGGGAAAGTTGTTTTGGTTTGACATTCTGATAGAGGATAGTCCCAACATTAAATACACCAATTTTGGTGTTTCTAAGTCATTCCCTCTAGCGCCACCACCTGTCCAAACTTTCACTTTTATTTTGCTAATAACTTTTGAAGCGTAAGGCCAATCAACAAAAATCTTTTTTTCTCTGATTCCTGAGCTCATGCCGATTCGATTGCACCGTATGACGTCATTTTCCGGCATATAAATATGGCCGCCATTTTGAATGTGCTGAAAAAGCTACTTTTTCGAACTCGTCCTAGACGGTTTGTCCGATTTGCACGAAAATTGAACCAGATCATCTTCAGGTAGTGCTGACAAAAAGTTATGGAATTCAAATTGATTCGTCAAACCGTTTTCGAATAACGCTCGAACAAATTTTACGTAGCGCTTGCGAAAACAGTCGTAGGGCTGTATCTCCGCAATGCTTTATCGGATTCAGACCAAAATTGGTACATGTCATCACAAGCATGACCTGAGGCTACATGCTGCGTTTCGGCGCAGCGCCACCTACTGGTCCGGAGATATGAAAAATGGCTATTTTTGCTTATAAC
This sequence comes from Rutilus rutilus, assembly GCF_951802725.1. Lineage (NCBI taxonomy): Eukaryota > Metazoa > Chordata > Actinopteri > Cypriniformes > Leuciscidae > Rutilus > Rutilus rutilus. The sequence continues at coordinate 11,961,970 of NC_140227.1, forward strand.
TTCTGAACAGTTTGTCCAAAAATCATAAAATTGGTCTTGTTAGATTCAGGGCAACATGCCGAGTCGACTGATATCAAATTTTACCATATCGGCCATTTTGGCTGTCGGCCATTTTGAATTTTGTGCTAAAATGCTGTATTTTAAGAACGCATGAACGGATTGTTACGAAACGTGGTTTGGGTCATCAGCACAATGCCCTGAATGAGCCTGAGAAGTTTCGAAACAGCGCCACCTAGTGGTGAATTTTTTTTTTCAAATGCTTATAACTTTGGGTGTGGTCGACTTATTTTCACGAAACTCATCTTTTTAGACTCCTGAATCGTTGCCGAGTCCTATGATACCAAACATGCTAGGTTTCGCCTTACGGTTTGTGTAGCGTTGTGATTTAGCGCTTAAAAAACATTTGGCTATATCTTCGAAACCGCTAGTCCGATCGAGACGAAACCACCGTCAGAAGTTTGGAAACATAGGTCGATAGCTACACGCCAATGCCCAAATGCGAAAATATTGATGTTTAGGGGTAGTAAATTCCAAACAAAGTCATGTGTCAGTCATTTTTTACGTGTTTTTTCATATAAATGCCTATAACTCTGAAGCGAATTGAGATATTTTCACCAAAACTGACACACATATGTATGGGCTCACTCTGAGGACACGTAAAAAAAATGGTGGGACTCAGCCTCTTGGTGGCGCTATAATAGAACAAAACATGAAATTCCCATTGACTTCAATACAGTTTTGTGAAATAAAATGCTATTTTCATTCAAAACCTACTTTTTCTAACTCCTCCTACACCGTTTGTCCGATTTTCACCAAAATCGAATCATATCATCTCCAGACTGTGCCGACTGAAAGTTATGGATTTCGTGTCGATTGACGAAACCGTTTTCGTATAGCGCAGCAGCAAATTTGAGGCATGATGCTAAAAGCATTATTCAGGCTTTATCTCTGCAATGCCTTGACATATTGACACCAAACTTTGTATGTGTCATTGTCACTTCACTCTGACCACATCACATCAGTTTTGTAACTGCTCCACCTATTGGTTGAAAGTGATAATACATTAAATCATATTTTGAATGACTTTTTATATGATTTTTCAGCCATTTCGCCTAAAATCCTCTTTAAATGTATTTAATTGCTCATTGTCGCAGTTGGTCTGACACCTTCAGCCATGTTGGCATATCCTGTCGTCTGCTTGCGCTTGGCCCCGATAATTGCTGCTTGCAGCTATATTTATTATTATTATTATTCTTCTTCCGCCATGGGAGTCTATGGCAGCCCATAGAACCGATTGCGGGAAAGTTATGAAATTTGGCACAATGATAGAGGACAGTCCAAAAAGTCACCATACCAAATTTGGTGTCTTAAAACCAATCCCTCTAGCGCCACCACCTGTCCAAAATTTCACTTTTATTTTGCTAATAACTTTTGAACCGTTTGGCCAATCAACAAAATTCTTTTTTCCTCTGATTCCCGAGCTCATGCCGATTCGATTGCACCCTATGACGTCATTTTCCGTCATATAAATATGGCCGCCATTTTTAATTTTCTGAAAAAGCTACTTTTTCGAACTCGTCCTAGACGGTTTGTCCGATTTGCACGAAAATTGAACCAGATCATCTTCAGGCAGTGTTGACCAAAAGTTATGGAATTCAAATTGATTCGTCAAACCGTTTTCGATAAACGCACGAATACATTTTACGTAGCGCTAGCAAAAACAGTCGTAAGGCTGTATCTCCGCAAAGGTTTATCGTATTCAGACCAAACTTGGTACATGTACTCACAAGCATGACCTGAGGCTACATGCTGCGTTTCGGCGCAGCGCCACCTACTGGTCCGGAGATATGAAAAATGGCTATTTTTGCTTATAACTTCTGAACAGTTTGTCCAAAAATCATAAAATTGGTCTCGTTAGATTCAGGGCAACATGCCGAGTCGACTGATGTCCAATTTGACCATATCGGTCATTTTGGCTGTCGGCCATTTTGAATTTTGTGCTAAAATTCTGTATTTTATGACCGCATGAACGGATTGTTACGAAACGTGGTATGGGTCATCAGCACAATGCCCTGAATGAGCCTGAGAAGTTTCGAAACAGCGCCACCTAGTGGTGAATTTTTTTTTCAAATGCTTATAACTTTGGGTGTGGTCAACTTATTTTCACAAAACTCATCTTTTTAGACTCCTGAATCGTTGCCGAATCCTACGATACCAAACATGCTAGGTTTCGCCTTACGGTTTGTGTAGCGTTGTGATTTAGCGCTTAAAAAACATTTGGCTATATCTTTGAAACCGCTAGTCCGATCGAGACGAAACCACCGTCAGAAGTTTGGAAACATAGGTCGATAGCTATACGCCAATGCCCAAATGCGAAAATATTGATGTTTAGGGGTAGTAAATTCCAAACAAAGTCATGTGTCAGTCATTTTTTACGTGTTTTTTCATATAAATGCCTATAACTCTGAAGCAAATTGAGATTTTTTCACCAAAACTGACACACATATGTATGGGCTCACTCTGAGGACACGTAAAAAAAATTGTGAGACTGAGCCTCTTGGTGGCGCTATAATAGAACAAAACATAAAATTCCCATTGACTTCAATACAGTTTTGTGAAATAAAATGCTATTTTCATTAAAAACCTACTTTTTCGAACTCCTCCTACACCGTTTGTCCGATTTTCACCAAAATCGAATCATATCATCTCCAGACCGTGCCGACTGAAAGTTATGGATTTCGTGTCGATTGACGAAACCGTTTTCGTATAGCGCAGCAGCAAATTTGAGGCATGATGCTAAAAGCATTATTCAGGCTTTATGTCTGCAATGCCTTGACATATTGACACCAAACTTTGCATGTGTCATTGTCACTTCACTCTGACCACATCACATCAGTTTTGTAACTGCACCACCTATTGGTCGAAAGTGATAATCCATTACATCATATTTTTAATTATTGTTTCTATGATTTTTCAGCCATTTTGCCTAAAATCCTCTTTAAATGTCTTTAATTGCTCATTGTTGCAGTTGGTCTGACACTTTCAAACATGTCGAAATGTCTTGTCGTCTTATTCTGCTTGGCCCCGGTAATTGCTGCTTGCAGCTATATTTAGGGGCCAAGCACCGAAGGTGCGGAGGCACCTATTGTATCCGTTCGCGTTCTTATTATTATTATTATTATTCTTCTTCTTCTTCCGCTCTGGGAGTCTATGGCAGCCCATAGAACCGATTGCGGGAAAGTTGTTTTGGTTTGACATTCTGATAGAGGACAGTCCCAACATTAAGTACACCAATTTTGGTGTGTCTAAGTCATTCCCTCTAGCGCCACCACCTGTCCAAAGTTTCACTTTTACTTTGCTAATAACTTTTGAACCGTAAGGCCAATCAGCGAAATCCTTTTTTCCTCTGATTCCTGAGCTCTTGTCGATTCGATTGCACCCTATATCGTCATTTTCCGTCATAAAAACATGGCCGACATTTTGAATTTTCCTAAAAAGGTACTTTTTCGAACTCGTCCTAGACGGTTTGTCCGATTTGCACGAAAATTGAATCGGATCATCTTCAGGCAGTGGTGACAAAAAGTTATTAAAATCTTGTTGATTCGTCAAACCGTTTTCGATAAACGCTCGAACAAATTTTACGTAGCGCTTGCAAAAACAGTCGTAAGGCTGTATCTCCGCAACGGTTTATCGTATTCAGACCAAACTTGGTACATGTACTCACAAGCATGACCTGAGGCTACATGCTGCGTTTCGGCACAGCGCCACCTACAGGTCCGGAGATATGAAAAATGGCAATTTTTGCTTATAACTTCTGAACAGTTTGTCCAAAAATCATAAAATTGGTCTTGATAGATTCAGGGCGTCATGCCGAGTCGACTGATATCCAATTTTGCCATATCGGCCAATTTGACTGTCGGCCATTTTGAATTTTGTGCTAAAATGCTGTATTTTAACAACGCATGAACGGATTGTTACGAAACTTGGTATGGGTCATCAGCACGATGTCCTGAAGGAGTGTGAGAAGTTTCGAAACAGCGCCACCTAGTGGTGAATTTTTTTTTTCAAATGCTTATAACTTTGGGTGTGATCGACTTATTTTCACGAAACTCATCTCATTGGACTCCTGAATCGTTGCCGAGTCCTACGATACCAAACATGTTAGGTTTCGCCTAACGGTTTGTGTAGCATTGTGATTTAGCGCTTAAAAAACATTAGGCTATATCTTCGAAACCGTTTGTCCGATTGAGACGAAACCACCGTCAGAAGTTTGGAAACATAGGTCGATAGCTATACGCTAATGCCCAAATGCGAAAATATTGATGTTTAGGGGTAGTAATATTCAATCAAAGTCATGTGTCAGTCATTTTTTACGTGTTTTTTCATATAAATGTCTATAACTCCGAAGCAAATTGAGATTTTTGCACCAAAATCAACACATATATGTATGGGCTCACTCTGATGACACATAAAAAAAATGGTGGGACTGAGCCTCTTGGTGGCGCTATAATAGAACAAAACATGAAATTCCCATTGATTTCAATAGAGTTTTGTGAAATAAAATGCTATACTAAACAAATGCATTGGTGTAATATTACGAAACTCAGAATGTGCCTTCAGCACCATCCCCTGAAGGTACTCAAAATATTTCGAAACAGCGCCACCTAGTGGTCAAAAGTTATAACAAAATTTCCAAAAAGGCTAATAACTTTTGAATAAATCTGTCTATTGAAATGCCACTGGTCTTAATAGATTCCTTGGGTCAAGCCGAGAACATAGATACCAAGTTTTCCTTATTTGGCCGAACTTCCTGTCCGCCATCTTGATGTTCAGTCAAAACCTACTTTTTCGAACTCCTCCTAGACCGTTTGTCCGATTTTCACCAAAATCGAATCGTATCATCTCCAGACCGTGCCGACTAAAAGTTATTGATTTCGTGTCGATTGACGAAACCGTTGTCGTATACCGCAGCAGCAAAGTTGTGGCATGATGCCAAAGGCACTATTCAGGCTTTATCTCTGCAATGCCTTGACATATTGACACCAAACTTTGTATGTGTCATTGTCACTTCACTCTGACCGCATCACATCAGGTTTGTAACTGCGCCACCTATTGGTTGAAAGTGATAATCCATTAAATCATATTTTTATTTACTGTTTCTATGATTTTTCAGGCATTTGGCCTAAAATACTCTTTAATGTCTTTAATTGCTCATTGTTGCAGTTGGTCTGACACTTTCAGCCATGTTGGCATGTCTTGTCATCTGATTGTGCTTGGCCCCGGTAATGGCTGCTTGTTATTAGGGGCCAAGCACCGAAGGTGCGTAGGCACCTATTGTATCCGTTCCCGTTCCTATTATTATTATTATTCTTCCTTCTTCCAACTGGGAGTCTATGGCAGCCCATAGAACCGATTGCGGGAAAGTTGTTTTGGTTTGACATTCTGATAGAGGACAGTCCCAACATTAAATACACCAATTTTGGTGTTTCTAAGTCATTCCCTCTAGCGCCACCACCTGTCCAAACTTTCACTTTTATTTTGCTAATAACTTTTGAAGCGTAAGGCCAATCAACAAAAATCTTTTTTTCTCTGATTCCTGAGCTCATGCCGATTCGATTGCACCGTATGACGTCATTTTCCGGCATATAAATATGGCCGCCATTTTGAATGTGCTGAAAAAGCTACTTTTTCGAACTCATCCTAGACGGTTTGTCCGATTTGCACGAAAATTGAACCAGATCATCTTCAGGTAGTGCTGACAAAAAGTTATGGAATTCAAATTGATTCGTCAAACCGTTTTCGAATAACGCTCGAACAAATTTTACGTAGCGCTTGCGAAAACAGTCGTAGGGCTGTATCTCCGCAATGCTTTATCGGATTCAGACCAAAATTGGTACATGTCATCACAAGCATGACCTGAGGCTACATTCTGCGTTTCGGCGCAGCGCCACCTACTGGTCCAGAGATATGAAAAATGGCTATTTTTGCTTATAACTTCTGAACAGTTTGTCCAAAAATCATAAAATTGGTCTTGTTAGATTCAGGGCAACATGCCGAGTCGACTGATATCCAATTTTACCATATCGGCCATTTTGGCTGTCGGCCATTTTGAATTATGTGCTAAAATGCTGTATTTTAAGAACGCATGAACGGATTGTTACGAAACGTGGTATGGGTCATCAGCACAATGCCCTGAATGAGCCTGAGAAGTTTCGAAACAGCGCCACCTAGTGGTGAATTTTTTTTTTCAAATGCTTATAACTTTGGGTGTGGTCGACTTATTTTCACGAAACTCATCTTTTTAGACTCCTGAATCGTTGCCGAGTCCTATGATACCAAACATGCTAGGTTTCGCCTTACGGTTTGTGTAGCGTTGTGATTTAGCGCTTAAAAAACATTTGGCTATATCTTCGAAACCGCTAGTCCGATCGAGACGAAACCACCGTCAGAAGTTTGGAAACATAGGTCGATAGCTATACGCCAATGCCCAAATGCGAAAATATTGATGTTTAGGGGTAGTAAATTCCAAACAAAGTCATGTGTCAGTCATTTTTTACGTGTTTTTTCATATAAATGCCTATAACTCTGAAGCCAATTGAGATATTTTCATCAAAACTGACACACATATGTATGGGCTCACTCTGAGGACACGTAAAAAAATGGTGGGACTCAGCCTCTTGGTGGCGCTATAATAGAACAAAACATGAAATTCCCATTGACTTCAATACAGTTTTGTGAAATAAAATACTATTTTCATTCAAAACCTACTTTTTCGAACTCCTCCTACACCGTTTGTCCGATTTTCACCAAAATCTAATCATATCATCTCCAGACTGTGCCGACTGAAAGTTATGGATTTCGTGTCAATTGACGAAACCGTTTTCGTATAGCGCAGCAGCAAATTTGAGGCATGATGCTAAAAGCATTATTCAGGCTTTATCTCTGCAATGCCTTGACATATTGACACCAAACTTTGTATGTGTCATTGTCACTTCACTCTGACCACATCACAACAGTTTTGTAACTGCTCCACCTATTGGTTGAAAGTGATAATACATTAAATCATATTTTGAATGACTTTTTATATGATTTTTCAGCCATTTCGCCTAAAATCCTCTTTAAATGTATTTAATTGCTCATTGTTGCAGTTGGTCTGACACCTTCAGCCATGTTGGCATATCCTGTCATCTGCTTGCGCTTGGCCCCGATAATTGCTGCTTGCAGCTATATTTATTATTATTATTCTTCCGCCATGGGAGTCTATGGCAGCCCATAGAACCGATTGCGGGAAAGTTGTTTTGGTTTGACATTCTGATAGAGGACAGTCCCAACATTAAGTACACCAATTTTGGTGTGTCTAAGTCATTCCCTCTAGCGCCACCACCTGTCCAAAGTTTCACTTTTACTTTGCTAATAACTTTTGAACCGTAAGGCCAATCAGCGAAATCCTTTTTTCCTCTGATTCCTGAGCTCATGACGATTCGATTGCACCCTATATCGTCATTTTCCGTCATAAAAACATGGCCGCCATTTTGAATTTTCCTAAAAAGGTACTTTTTCGAACTCGTCCTAGACGGTTTGTCCGATTTGCACGAAAATTGAATCGGATCATCTTCAGGCAGTGGTGACAAAAAGTTATTAAAATCTTGTTGATTCGTCAAACCGTTTTCGATAAACGCTCGAACAAATTTTACGTAGCGCTTGCAAAAACAGTCGTAAGGCTGTATCTCCGCAACGGTTTATCGTATTCAGACCAAACTTGGTACATGTACTCACAAGCATGACCTGAGGCTACATGCTGCGTTTCGGCACAGCGCCACCTACAGGTCCGGAGATATGAAAAATGGCAATTTTTGCTTATAACTTCTGAACAGTTTGTCCAAAAATCATAAAATTGGTCTTGATAGATTCAGGGCGTCATGCCGAGTCGACTGATATCCAATTTTGCCATATCGGCCAATTTGACTGTCGGCCATTTTGAATTTTGTGCTAAAATGCTGTATTTTAACAACGCATGAACGGATTGTTACGAAACTTGGTATGGGTCATCAGCACGATGTCCTGAAGGAGTGTGAGAAGTTTCGAAACAGCGCCACCTAGTGGTGAATTTTTTTTTTCAAATGCTTATAACTTTGGGTGTGATCGACTTATTTTCACGAAACTCATCTCATTGGACTCCTGAATCGTTGCCGAGTCCAACGATACCAAACATGTTAGGTTTCGCCTAACGGTTTGTGTAGCATTGTGATTTAGCGCTTAAAAAACATTAGGCTATATCTTCGAAACCGTTTGTCCGATTGAGACGAAACCACCGTCAGAAGTTTGGAATCATAGCTTGTTAACTATATGCTAATGCCCAAATGTGAAAATATTGATGTTTAGGGGTAGTAATATTCAATCAAAGTCATGTGTCAGTCATTTTTTACGTGTTTTTTCATATAAATGTCTATAACTCCGAAGCAAATTGAGATTTTTGCACCAAAATCGACACATATATGTATGGGCTCACTCTGATGACACATAAAAAAAATGGTGGGACTGAGCCTCTTGGTGGCGCTATAATAGAACAAAACATGAAATTCCCATTGATTTCAATAGAGTTTTGTGAAATAAAATGCTATACTAAACAAATGCATTGGTGTAATATTACGAAACTCAGAATGTGCCTTCAGCACCATCCCCTGAAGGTACTCAAAATATTTCGAAACAGCGCCACCTTGTGGTCAAAAGTTATAACAAAATTTCCAAAAAGGCTAATAACTTTTGAATAAATCTGTCTATTGAAATGCCACTGGTCTTAATAGATTCCTTGGGTCAAGCCGAGAACATAGATACCAAGTTTTCCTTATTTGGCCGAACTTCCTGTCCGCCATCTTGATGTTCAGTCAAAACCTACTTTTTCGAACTCCTCCTAGACCGTTTGTCCGATTTTCACCAAAATCGAATCGTATCATCTCCAGACCGTGCCGACTAAAAGTTATGGATTTCGTGTCGATAGACGAAACCGTTTTCGTATAGCGCAGCAGCAAAGTTGAGGCATGATGCTAATAGCACTATTCAGGCTTTATCTCTGCAATGCCTTGACATATTGACACCAAACTTTGTATGTGTCATTGTCACTTCACTCTGACCACATCACATCAGTTTTGTAACTGCGCCACCTATTGGTCGAAAGTGATAATCCATAAAATCATATTTTTAATTATTGTTTCTATGATTTTTCAGGCATTTTGCATAAAATCCTCTTTAAAGTCTATAATTGCTCATTGTTGCAGTTGGTCTGACACTTTCAGACATGTTGGCATGTCTTGTCGTCTTATTCTGCTTGGCCCCGGTAATGGCTGCTTGCAGCTATATTTATTATTATTATTCTTCTTCCGCCATGGGAGTCTATGGCAGCCCATAGAACCGATTGCGGGAAAGTTATGAAATTTGGCACAATGATAGAGGACAGTCCGAAAAGTCACCATACCAAATTTGGTGTCTTAAAACCAATCCCTCTAGCGCCACCACCTGTCCAAAATTTCACTTTTATTTTGCTAATAACTTTTGAACCGTTTGGCCAATCAACAAAATTCTTTTTTCCTCTGATTCCCGAGCTCATGCCGATTCGATTGCACCCTATGACGTCATTTTCCGGCTTATAAATATGGCCGCCATTTTTAATGGGCTGAAAAAGCTACTTTTTCGAACTCGTCCTAGACGGTTTGTCCGATTTGCACGAAAATTGAACCAGATCATCTTCAGGCAGTGCTGACAAAAAGTTATGGAATTCAAATTGATTCGTCAAACCGTTTTCGAATAACGCTCGAACACATTTTACGTAGCGCTTGCGAAAACAGTCGTAGGGCTGTATCTCCGCAACGCTTTATCGGATTCAGACCAAACTTGGTACATGTCATCACAAGCATGACCTGAGGCTACATGCTGTGTTTCGGCGCAGCGCCACCTACTGGTCCGGAGATATGAAAAATGGCTATTTTTGCTTATAACTTCTGAACAGTTTGTCCAAAAATCATAAAATTGGTCTCGTTAGATTCAGGGTAACATGCCGAGTCGACTGATATCCAATATTACCATATCGGCCATTTTGACTGTCGGCCATTTTGAATTTTGTGCTAAAATGCTGTATTTTAAGAATGCATGAACAGATTGTTACGAAACGTGGTATGGGTCATTAGCACAATGCCCTGAATGAGCCTGAGAAGTTTCGAAACAGCGCCACCTAGTGGTGAATTTTTTTTTTCAAATGCTTATAACTTTGGGTGTGGTTGACTTATTTTCACGAAACTCATCTTTTTAGACTCCTGAATCGTTGCCGAGTCCTACGATACCAAACATGCTAGGTTTGGCCTTACGGTTTGTGTAGCGTTGTGATTTAGCGCTTAAAAAACATTTGGCTATATCTTTGAAACCGCTAGTCCGATCGAGACGAAACCACCGTCAGAAGTTTGGAAACATAGGTCGATAGCTATACGCCAATGCCCAAATGCGAAAATATTGATGTTTAGGGGTAGTAAATTCCAAACAAAGTCATGTGTCAGTCATTTTTTACGTGTTTTTTCATATAAATGTCTATAACTCCGAAGCGAATTGAGATATTTTCACCAAAATCGACACACATATGTATGAGCTCACTCTGAGGACATGTAAAAAAGATGGTGGGACTCAGCCTCTTGGTGGCGCTATAATAGAACAAAACATGAAATTCCCATTGACTTCAATGCAGTTTTGTGAAATAAAATGCTATACTAAACAAATGCATTGGTGTAATATTACGAAACTCAAAATGTGCCATCAGCACCATCCCCTGAAGGTACCCAAAATATTTCGAGACAGTGCCACCTAGTGGTCAAAAGTTATAACAAAATTTACAAAACTGCTAATAACTTTTGAATAAGTTGGCCTATTGTAATGCAACTGGTCTTAATAGATTCCTTGGGTCAAGACGAGAACATAGATACCAAGGTTTCCTTATTTGGCCTAGCTTCCTGTCCGCCATCTTGATTTTCAGTCAAAACCTACTTTTTCGAACTCCTCCTAGACCGTTTGTCCGATTTTCACCAAAATCGAATCGTATCATCTCCAGACTGTGCTGACTAAAAGTTATGGATTTCGTGTCTATAGACGAAACCGTTTTCGTATAGCGTAGCAGCAAAGTTGAGGCATGATGCTAAAAGCACTATTCAGGCTTTATCTCTGCAATGCCTTGACATATTGACACCAAACTTTGTATGTGTCATTGTCACTTCACTCTGACCACATCACATCACTTTTGTAACTGCGCCACCTATTGGTCGAAAGTGATAATCCATTAAATCATATTTTGAATGACTTTTTATATGATTTTTCAGCCATTTCGCCTAAAATCCTCTTTAAATGTATTTAATTGCTCATTGTTGCAGTTGGTCTGACACCTTCAGCCATGTTGGCATATCCTGTCATCTGCTTGCGCTTGGCCCCGATAATTGCTGCTTGCAGCTATATTTAGGGGCCAAGCACCGAAGGTGCGGAGGCACCTATTGTGTTTGTTCCGGTTCTTATTATTATTATTATTAGGGGCCAAGCACCGAAGGTGCGGAGGCACCTATTGTATCTGTTCCGTTTCTTATTATTATTAGGGGCCAAGCACCGAAGGTGCGGAGGCACCTATTGTATCCGTTCCGTTTCTTATTATTATTATTATTATTAGGGGCCAAGCACCGAAGGTGCGGAGGCACCTATTGTTTTCGTTCGCGTTCTTATTATTAGGGGCCAAGCACCGAAGGTGCGGAGGCACCTATTGTATCTGTTCCCGTTCTTATTATTATTCTTCCTTCTTCCGACTGGGAGTCTATGGCAGCCCATAGAACCGATTGCGGGAAAGTTGTTTTGGTTTGACATTCTGATAGAGGACAGTCCCAACATTAAATACACCAATTTTGGTGTTTCTAAGTCATTCCCTCTAGCGCCACCACCTGTCCAAAATTTCACTATTACTTTGCTAATAACTTTTGAACCGTAAGGCCAATCAACAAAATTATTTTTTCCTCTGATTCCTGAGCTCATGGCGATTCGATTGCACCCTATGACGTCATTTTCCGTCATAAAAATATGGCCGCCATTTTGAATTTTCAAAAAAGCTACTTTTTCGAACTCGTCCTAGACGGTTTGTCCGATTTGCACGAAAATTGAACCAGATCATCTTCAGGTAGTGCTGACAAAAAGTTATGGAATTCAAATTGATTCGTCAAACCGTTTTCGATAAACGCACGAATACATTTTACGTAGCGCTAGCAAAAACAGTCGTAAGGCCGTATCTCCGCAACGGTTTATCGTATTCAGACCAAACTTGGTACTTGTACTTACAAGCATGACCTGAGGCTACATGCTGTGTTTCGGCGCAGCGCCACCTACTGGTCCGGAGATATGAAAAATGGCTATTTTTGCTTATAACTTCTGAACAGTTTGTCCAAAAATCATAAAATTGGTCTCGTTAGATTCAGGGCAACATGCCGAGTCGAATGATATCCAATTTGACCATATCGGTCATTTTGGCTGTCGGCCATTTTGAATTTTGTGCTAAAATTCTGTATTTTATGAACGCATGAACGGATTGTTACGAAACGTGGTATGGGTCATCAGCACAATGCCCTGAATGAGCCTGAGAAGTTTCGAAACAGCGCCACCTAGTGGTGAATTTTTTTTTTTCAAATGCTTATAACTTTGGGTGTGGTCGACTTATTTTCACGAAACTCATCTTTTTAGACTCCTGAATCGTTGCCGAGTCCTACGATACCAAACATGCTAGGTTTCGCCTTACGGTTTGTGTAGCGTTGTGATTTAGCGCTTAAAAAACATTTGGCTATATCTTTGAAACCGCTAGTCCGATCGAGACGAAACCACCGTCAGAAGTTTGGAAACATAGGTCGATAGCTATACGCCAATGCCCAAATGCGAAAATATTGATGTTTAGGGGTACTAATTTCCAATCAAAGTCATGTGTCAGTCATTTTTTTCGTGTTTTTTCATATAAATGTCTATAACTCCGAAGCGAATTGAGATATTTTCACCAAAATTGACACACATATGTATGGGCTCACTCTGAGTACATGTAAAAAAATTGTGGGACTTAGCCTCTTGGTGGCGCTATAATTGAACAAAATATGAAATTCCCATTGACTTCAATACAGTTTTGTGAAATAAAATGCTATACTAAACAAATGCATTGGTGTAATATTACGAAACTCAGATTGTGTCATCAGCACCATCCCCTGAAGGCAACCAAAATATTTCAAGACAGCGCCACCTAGTGGTCAAAAGTTATAACAAAATTTCCAAAAAGGCTAATAACTTTTGAATAAATCTGGCTATTGAAATGCCACGGGTCTTAATAGATTCCTTGGGTCAAGCCGAGAACATAGATACCAAGGTTTCCTTATTTGGCCTAGCTTCCTGTCCGCCATCTTGATTTTCAGACAAAACCTACTTTTTCGAACTCCTCCTAGACCGTTTGTCCGATTTTCACCAAAATCGAATCGTATCATCTCCAGACTGTGCTGACTAAAAGTTATGGATTTCGTGTCTATAGACGAAACCGTTTTCGTATAGCGTAGCAGCAAATATGAGGCATGATGCTAAAAGCACTATTCAGGCTTTATCTCTGCAATGCCTTGACATATTGACACCAAACTTTGTATGTGTCATTGTCACTTCACTCTGACCACATCACATCAGTTTTGTAACTGCGCCACCTATTGGTGAAAGTGATAATCCATTAAATCATATTTTGAATGACTGTTTATATGATTTTTCAGCCATTTCGCCTAAAATCCTCTTTGAATGTCTTTAATTGCTCATTGTTGCAGTTGGTCTGACACCTTCAGCCATGTTGGCATATCCTGTCATCTGCTTGCGCTTGGCCCCGATAATTGCTGCTTGCAGCTATATTTATTATTATTATTCTTCATTGTTCCGACTGGGAGTCTATGGCAGCCCATAGAACCAATTGCGGGAAAGTTGTAATGGTTTGACATTCTGATAGAGGACAGTCCCAACATTAAATACACCAATTTTGGTGTGTCTAAGTCATTCCCTCTAGCGCCACCAACTGTCCAAAGTTTCACTCATGTTTCTGCTAATAACTTTTGAACCACAAGGGCTAGAAACAAAATTCTTTTTTCCTCTGATTCGTGAGCTCATGGCGATTCGATTGCACCATATGACGTCATTTTCCGTCATTATAATTTTTCCGCCATTTTGAATTTTCCGAAAAAGCTACTTTTTCGAACTCCTCCTAGGCCGTTGCTCCAATTTCCACGAAAATTGAATCAGATCATCTTCAGACCATGCCGACAAAAAGTTATGCAATTCGTGTTGATTCGTCAAACCGTTCTCGAATACCGCGCAAACAAATTTTATGTAGCGCTTGCGAAAACAGACACAAGCCTGTATCTCCGCAACGCTTTATCGTATTCACACCAAACTAAGCACATATCATCACAAGCATGACCTGAGCCTACATGCTGCGTTTCGGCGCAGTGCCACCTACTGGTCCGGAGATATGAAAAATGGCTGTTTTTGCTTATAACTTCTGAATGGTTTGTCCAAAAATCATAAAAGTGGTCTTGTTAGATTCAGGGCATCATGCTGAGTCGACTGATATCCAATTTTCCCAGATCAGCCATTTTGGCTGTCGGCCATTTTGAATTATGTGCTAAAATGCTGTATTTTAGGAATGCATGAACCTATCGTTACGAAACTCGGTATGGGTCATCAGCACGATGTCCTGAAGGAGCCTGAGAAGTTTCGAAACAGTGCCATCTAGTGGTGAATTTTTTTCCCCAAATGCTTCCAAATGCTTATAACTTTGGTTGTGGTCAACTTATTTTCACAGGACTCATCTCTTTAGACTCCTGAATCGTTGCCGAGTCCAACGATACCAAACATGTTAGGTTTCGCCTTATGGTTTGTGTAGCGTTGTGATTTAGCGCTTAAAAAACATTTGGCTATATCTTTGAAACCGCTTGTCCGATCGAGACGAAACCACCTTCAGAAGTTTGGAAACATAGGTCGATAGCTATACGCCAATGCCCAAATGCGAAAATATTGATGTTTAGGGGTAGTAAAATCCAATCAAAGTCATGTGTCAGTCAATTTTTACGTGTTTTTTCATATAAATGTCTATAACTCCGAAGCGAATTGAGATATTTTCACCAAAATCGACACAAATATGCATGGGCTCACTCTGAGGACACATAAAAAAAATGGTGGGACTGAGCCTCTTGGTGGCGCTATAACAGAACAAAACATGAAATTCCCATTGACTTCAATACAGTTTTGTGAAATAAAATGCTATAGTAAACAAATGCATTGGTGTAATATTACGAAACTCAGAATGTGCAATCAGCTCCATCCCCTAAAGGTACCCAAAATATTTCGAGACAGCGCCACCTAGTGGTCAAAAGTTATAACAAAATTTCCAAAAAGGCTAATAACTTTTGAATAAATCTGGGTATTGAAATGCCACTGGTCTTAATAGATTCCCTGGGTCAAGCCGAGAACATAGATACCAAGTTTTCCTTATTTGGCCAAACTTCCTGTCCGCCATCTTGATTTTCAGTCAAAACCTACTTTTTCGAACTCCTCCCAGACTGTTTGTCCGATTTTCACCAAAATCGAATCGTATCATCTCCAGACTGTGCCGACTAAAAGTTATGGATTTCGTGTCGACAGACGAAACCGTTTTCGTATAGCGCAGCAGCAAAGTTGAGGCATGATGCCAAAAGCACTATTCAGGCTTTATCTCTGCAATCCCTTGAAATATTGACACCAAACTTTGTATGTGTCATTGTCACTTCACTCTGACCACATCACATCAGTTTTGTAATTGCTCCACCTATTGGTCGAAAGTGATAATCCATTAAATCATATTCTGAATTACTTTTTATATGATTTTTCAGCCATTTCGCCAAAAATCCTCTCTAAATGTCTTTAATTGCTCATTGTTGCAGTTGGTCTGACACCTTCAGCCATGTTGGCATATCCTGTCATCTGCTTGCGCTTGGCCCCGATAATTGCTGCTTGCAGCTATATTTAGGGGCCAAGCACCGAAGGTGCGGATGCACCTATTGTATCTGTTCCCGTTCTTATTAGGGGCCAAGCACCGAAGGTGCGGAGGCACCTATTGTATCTGTTCCCGTTCTTATTATTATTATTCTTCCTTCTTCCAACTGGGAGTCTATGGCAGCCCATAGAACCGAATGCGGGAAAGTTGTTTTGGTTTGACATTCTGATAGAGGACAGTCCCAACATTAAATACACCAATTTTGGTGTGTCTAAGTCATTCCCTCTAGCGCCACCACCTGTCCAAAGTTTCACTTTTAATTTGCTAATAACGTTTGAACCGTAAGGCCAATCAACAAAATTCTTTTTCTCTCTGATTCCTGAGCTCATGCCAATTCGATTGCACCCTATGACGTCATTTCCGTCATAACAATATGGCCGCCATTTTGAATTTATCTAAAAAGCTACTTTTTCGAACTCGCCCTAGACGGTTTGTCCGATTTGCACGAAAATTGAACCAGATCATCTACAGACCATGCTGACAAAAAGTTATGGAATTCAAGTTGATTCGCTTAACAGTTTTCGATAAACCCACGAATAAATTTTACGTAGCGCTTGCGAAAACAGATGTAAGGCCGTATCTCCGCAACGCTTTATCGGATTCAGACCAAAATTGGTACATGTCATCACAAGCATGACCTGAGGCTACATGCTGTGTTTCGGCGCAGCGCCACCTACTGGTCCGGAGATATGAAAAATGGCTATTTTTGCTTATAACTTCTGAACAGTTTGTCCAAAAATCATCAAATTGGTCTCGTTAGATTCAGGGTAACATGCCGAGTCGACTAATATCCAATATTACCATATCGGCCATTTTGGCTGTCGGCCATTTTGAATTTTGTGCTAAAATGCTGTATTTTAAGAACGCATGAACGGATTGTTACGGAACTTGGTATGAGTCATCAGCCCGATGTCCTGAAGGAGCGTGAGAAGTTTCGAAACAGCGCCACCTAGTGGTGAATTTTTTTTTCCAAATGCTTATAACTTTGGGTGTGGTCGACTTATTTTCACGAAACTCATCTTTTTAGACTCCTGAATCGTTGCCGAGTCCTATGATACCAAACATGCTAGGTTTCGCCTTACGGTTTGTGTAGCGTTGTGATTTAGCGCTTAAAAAACATTTGGCTATATCTTCGAAACCGCTAGTCCGATCGAGACGAAACCACCATCAGAAGTTTGGAAACATAGGTCGATAGCTATACGCCAATGCCCAAATGCGAAAATATTGATGTTTAGGGGTAGTAAATTCCAAACAAAGTCATGTGTCAGTCATTTTTTACGTGTTTTTTCATATAAATGCCTATAACTCTGAAGCGAATTGAGATATTTTCTCCAAAATTGACACAAATATGCATGGGCTCACTCTGAGGACACATTAATAAAATGGTGGGACTGAGCCTCTTGGTGGCGATATAACAGAACAAAACATGAAATTCCCATTGACTTCAATACAGTTTTGTGAATTAAAATGCTATAGTAAACAAATGCATTGGTGTAATATTACGAAACTCAGAATGTGCCATCAGCACCATCCCCTGAAGGTACCCAAAATATTTCGAGAGAGCGCCACCTAGTGATCAAATGTTATGACAAAAATTTCCAAAAAGGCTAATAAATTTTGAATAAATCTGGCTTTTGAAATGCCACTGGTCTTAATAGATTCCATCGGTCAAGCCGAGAACATAGATACCAAGTTTTCCTTATTTGGCCAAACTTCCTGTCCGCCATCTTGATTTTCAGTCAAAACCTACTTTTTCAAACTCCTCCTAGACTGTTTGTCCAATTTTCACCAAAATCGAATCGTATCATCTCCAGACTATGCTGAATAAAAGTTATGGATTTCGTGTCAATAGACGAAACCGTTTTCGTATAGCGTAGCAGCAAAGTTGAGGCATGATGCTAAAAGCACTATTCAGGCATTATCTCTGCAATGCCTTGACGTATTGACACCAAACTTTGTATGTGTCATTGTCACTTCACTCTGACCAAATCACATCACTTTTGTAACTGCGCCACCTATTGGTCGAAAGTGATAATCCATTAAATCATATTTTAAATGACTTTTTATATGATTTTTCAGCCATTTCATCTAAAATCCTCTTTAAATGTATTTAATTGCTCATTGTTCCAGTTGGTCTGACACCTTCAGCCATGTTGGCATATCCTGTCATCTGCTTGCGCTTGGCCCCGATAATTGCTGCTTGCAGCTATATTTATTATTCTTCTTCTTCCGCCATGGGAGTCTATGGCAGCCCATAGAACCGATTGCGGGAAAGTTGTTTTGGTTTGAGATTCTGATAGAGGACAGTCCCAACATTAAGTACACCAATTTTGGTGTGTCTAAGTCATTCCCTCTAGCGCCACCACCTGTCCAAAGTTTCACTTTTACTTTGCTAATAACTTTTGAACCGTAAGGCCAATCAGCAAAATCCTTTTTTCCTCTGATTCCTGAGCTCATGACGATTCGATTGCACCCTATATCGTCATTTTCCGTCATAAAAACATGGCCGCCATTTTGAATTTTCCTAAAAAGGTACTTTTTCGAACTCGTCCTAGACGGTTTGTCCGATTTGCACGAAAATTGAATCGGATCATCTTCAGGCAGTGGTGACAAAAAGTTATTAAAATCTTGTTGATTCGTCAAACCGTTTTCGATAAACGCTCGAACAAATTTTACGTAGCGCTTGCAAAAACAGTCGTAAGGCCGTATCTCCGCAACGGTTTATCGTATTCAGACCAAACTTGGTACATGTACTCACAAGCATGACCTGAGGCTACATGCTGCGTTTCGGCACAGCGCCACCTACAGGTCCGGAGATATGAAAAATGGCAATTTTTGCTTATAACTTCTGAACAGTTTGTCCAAAAATCATAAAATTGGTCTTGATAGATTCAGGGCGTCATGCCGAGTCGACTGATATCCAATTTTGCCATATCGGCCAATTTGACTGTCGGCCATTTTGAATTTTGTGCTAAAATGCTGTATTTTAACAACGCATGAACGGATTGTTACGAAACTTGGTATGGGTCATCAGCACGATGTCCTGAAGAAGTGTGAGAAGTTTCGAAACAGCGCCACCTAGTGGTGAATTTTTTTTTTCAAATGCTTATAACTTTGGGTGTGATCGACTTATTTTCACGAAACTCATCTCATTGGACTCCTGAATCGTTGCCGAGTCCAACGATACCAAACATGTTAGGTTTCGCCTAACGGTTTGTGTAGCATTGTGATTTAGCGCTTAAAAAACATTAGGCTATATCTTCGAAACCGTTTGTCCGATTGAGACGAAACCACCGTCAGAAGTTTGGAAACATAGGTTGATAGCTAAACGCCAATGCCCAAATGAGAAAATATTGATGTTTAGGGGTAGTAATATTCAATCAAAGTCATGTGTCAGTCATTTTTTACGTGTTTTTTCATATAAATGTCTATAACTCCGAAGCAAATTGAGATTTTTGCACCAAAATCGACACATATATGTATGGGCTCACTCTGATGACACATAAAAAAAATGGTGGGACTGAGCCTCTTGGTGGCGCTATAATAGAACAAAACATGAAATTCCCATTGATTTCAATAGAGTTTTGTGAAATAAAATGCTATACTAAACAAATGCATTGGTGTAATATTACGAAACTCAGAATGTGCCTTCAGCACCATCCCCTGAAGGTACTCAAAATATTTCGAAACAGCGCCACCTAGTGGTCAAAAGTTATAACAAAATTTCCAAAAAGGCTAATAACTTTTGAATAAATCTGTCTATTGAAATGCCACTGGTCTTAATAGATTCCTTGGGTCAAGCCGAGAACATAGATACCAAGTTTTCCTTATTTGGCCGAACTTCCTGTCCGCCATCTTGATGTTCAGTCAAAACCTACTTTTTCGAACTCCTCCTAGACCGTTTGTCCGATTTTCACCAAAATCGAATCGTATCATCTCCAGACCGTGCCGACTAAAAGTTATTGATTTCGTGTCGATTGACGAAACCGTTGTCGTATACCGCAGCAGCAAAGTTGTGGCATGATGCCAAAGGCACTATTCAGGCTTTATCTCTGCAATGCCTTGACATATTGACACCAAACTTTGTATGTGTCATTGTCACTTCACTCTGACCGCATCACATCAGGTTTGTAACTGCGCCACCTATTGGTTGAAAGTGATAATCCATTAAATCATATTTTTATTTACTGTTTCTATGATTTTTCAGGCATTTGGCCTAAAATACTCTTTAATGTCTTTAATTGCTCATTGTTGCAGTTGGTCTGACACTTTCAGCCATGTTGGCATGTCTTGTCATCTGATTGTGCTTGGCCCCGGTAATGGCTGCTTGCAGCTATATTTATTATTATTATTCTTCCGCTCTGGGAGTCTATGGCAGCCCATAGAACCGATTGCGGGAAAGTTGTTTTGGTTTGACATTCTGATAGAGGACAGTCCCAACATTAAATTCACCAATTTTGGTGTGTCTAAGTCATTCCCTCTAGCGCCACCAACTGTCCAAAGTTTCACTTTTATTTTGCTAATAACTTTTGAACCGTAAGGCCAATCAACAAAATTCTTTTTTCTTCTGATTCCTGAGCTCATGGCGATTCGATTGCACCCTATGGCGTCATTTTGCGTCATAAAAATATGTCCGCCATTTTGAATTTTTTGTAAAACCTACTTTTTCGAACTCGTCCTAGACGGTTTGTCCGATTTGCATGAAAATTGAACCAGATCATCTTCAGGTAGTGCTGACCAAAAGTTATGGAATTCAAATTGATTCGTCAAACCGTTTTCGATAAACGCTCAAACTAATTTTACGTAGCGCCTGCAAAAACAGTCATAAGGCTGTATCTCCGCAACGGTTTATCGTATTCAGACCAAACTTGGTACATGTACTCACAAGCATGACCTGAGGCTACATGCTGCGTTTCGGCGCAGCGCCACCTACTGGTCCGGAGATATGAAAAATGGCTATTTTTGCTTATAACTTCTGAACAGTTTGTCCAAAAATCATAAAATTGGTCTTGATAGATTCAGGACGACATGCCGAGTCGACTGATATCCAATTTTGCCATATCGGCCATTTTGACTGTCGGCCATTTTGAATTTTGTGCTAAAATGCTGTATTTTAACAACGCATGAACGGATTGTTACGAAACTTGGTATGGGTCATCAACACGATGTCCTGAAGGAGTGTGAGAAGTTTCGTAACAGCGCCACCTAGTGGTGAATTTTTTTTTTCAAATGCTTATAACTTTGGGTGTGATCGACTTATTTTCACGAAACTCATCTCATTGGACTCCTGAATCGTTGCCGAGTCCAACGATACCAAACATGTTAGGTTTCGCCTAACGGTTTGTGTAGCGTTGTGATTTAGCGCTTAAAAAACATTAGGCTATATCTTCGAAACCGCTTGTCCGATCGAGACGAAACCACCGTCAGAAGTTTGGAAACATAGGTCGATACCTATACGCCAATGCCCAAATGCGAAAATATTGATGTTTAGGGGTAGTAATATTCAATCAAAGTCATGTGTCAGTCATTTTTTACGTGTTTTTTCATATAAATGTCTATAACTCCGAAGCAAATTGAGATTTTTGCACCAAAATCGACACATATATGTATGGGCTCACTCTGATGACACATAAAAAAATGGTGGGACTGAGCCTCTTGGTGGCGCTATAATAGAACAAAACATGAAATTCCCATTGATTTCAATACAGTTTTGTGAAATAAAATGCTATACTAAACAAATGCATTGGTGTAATATTACGAAACTCAGATTGTGTCATCAGCACCATCCCCTGAAGGCAACCAAAATATTTCAAGACAGCGCCACCTAGTGGTCAAAAGTTATAACAAAATTTCCAAAAAGGCTAATAACTTTTGAATACATCTGGCTATTGAAATGCCACTGGTCTTAATAGATTCCTTGAGTCAAGCCGAGAACATAGATACCAAGTTTTCCTTATTTGGCCAAACTTCCTGTCCGCCATCTTGATTTTCATTCAAAACCTACTTTTTCGAACTCCTCCTAGACCGTTTGTCCGATTTTCACCAAAATCGAATCGTATCATCTCCAGACTGTGCCGACAAAAAGTTATGGATTTCGTGTCGATTGATGAAACCGTTTTCGTATAGCACAGCAGCAAAGTTGAGGCATGATGCCAAAATGACTATTCAGGCTTTATATCTGCAATGCCTCGACATATTGACACAAAACTTTGTATGTGTCACTGTCTCCTTACTCTGACCACACCACATCAATTTCGTAACAGCGCCACCTTTTGGTCAAAAGTGACAATCCATTAAATCATATTTTGAATCACTTTTTACATGATTTTTCAGCCATTTCGCCTAAAATCCTCTTTAAATGTCTTTAATTGCTCATTGTTGCAGTTGGTCTGACACTTTCAGACATGTTGGCATGTCTTGTCGTCTTATTCTGCTTGGCCCCGGTAATTGCTGCTTGCAGCTATATTTAGGGGCCAAGCACCGAAGGTGCGGAGGCACCTATTGTATCCGTTCGCGTTCTTATTATTATTATTATTATTCTTCTTCTTCTTCCGCTCTGGGAGTCTATGGCAGCCCATAGAACCGATTGCGGGAAAGTTGTTTTGGTTTGACATTCTGATAGAGGACAGTCCCAACATTAAGTACACCAATTTTGGTGTGTCTAAGTCATTCCCTCTAGCGCCACCACCTGTCCAAAGTTTCACTTTTACTTTGCTAATAACTTTTGAACCGTAAGGCCAATCAGCAAAATCCTTTTTTCCTCTGATTCCTGAGCTCATGACGATTCGATTGCACCCTATATCGTCATTTTCCGTCATAAAAACATGGCCGCCATTTTGAATTTTCCTAAAAAGGTACTTTTTCGAACTCGTCCTAGACGGTTTGTCCGATTTGCACGAAAATTGAATCGGATCATCTTCAGGCAGTGGTGACAAAAAGTTATTAAAATCTTGTTGATTCGTCAAACCGTTTTCGATAAACGCTCGAACAAATTTTACGTAGCGCTTGCAAAAACAGTCGTAAGGCTGTATCTCCGCAACGGTTTATCGTATTCAGACCAAACTTGGTACATGTACTCACAAGCATGACCTGAGGCTACATGCTGCGTTTCGGCACAGCGCCACCTACAGGTCCGGAGATATGAAAAATGGCAATTTTTGCTTATAACTTCTGAACAGTTTGTCCAAAAATCATAAAATTGGTCTTGATAGATTCAGGGCGTCATGCCGAGTCGACTGATATCCAATTTTGCCATATCGGCCAATTTGACTGTCGGCCATTTTGAATTTTGTGCTAAAATGCTGTATTTTAACAACGCATGAACGGATTGTTACGAAACTTGGTATGGGTCATCAGCACGATGTCCTGAAGGAGTGTGAGAAGTTTCGAAACAGCGCCACCTAGTGGTGAATTTTTTTTTTCAAATGCTTATAACTTTGGGTGTGATCGACTTATTTTCACGAAACTCATCTCATTGGACTCCTAAATCGTTGCCGAGTCCAACGATACCAAACATGTTAGGTTTCGCCTAACGGTTTGTGTAGCATTGTGATTTAGCGCTTAAAAAACATTAGGCTATATCTTCGAAACCGTTTGTCCGATTGAGACGAAACCACCGTCAGAAGTTTGGAAACATAGGTCGATAGCTATACGCCAATGCCCAAATGCGAAAATATTGATGTTTAGGGGTAGTAATATTCAATCAAAGTCATGTGTCAGTCATTTTTTACGTGTTTTTTCATATAAATGTCTATAACTCCGAAGCAAATTGAGATTTTTGCACCAAAATCGACACATATATGTATGGGCTCACTCTGATGACACATAAAAAAAATGGTGGGACTGAGCCTCTTGGTGGCGCTATAATAGAACAAAACATGAAATTCCCATTGATTTCAATAGAGTTTTGTGAAATAAAATGCTATACTAAACAAATGCATTGGTGTAATATTACGAAACTCAGAATGTGCCTTCAGCACCATCCCCTGAAGGTACTCAAAATATTTCGAAACAGCGCCACCTAGTGGTCAAAAGTTATAACAAAATTTCCAAAAAGGCTAATAACTTTTGAATAAATCTGTCTATTGAAATGCCACTGGTCTTAATAGATTCCTTGGGTCAAGCCGAGAACATAGATACCAATTTCCTTATTTGGCCGAACTTCCTGTCCGCCATCTTGATGTTCAGTCAAAACCTACTTTTTCGAACTCCTCCTAGACCGTTTGTCCGATTTTCACCAAAATCGAATCGTATCATCTCCAGACCGTGCCGACTAAAAGTTATTGATTTCGTGTCGATTGACGAAACCGTTGTCGTATACCGCAGCAGCAAAGTTGAGGCATGATGCCAAAGGCACTATTCAGGCTTTATCTCTGCAATGCCTTGACATATTGACACCAAACTTTGTATGTGTCATTGTCACTTCACTCTGACCGCATCACATCAGGTTTGTAACTGCGCCACCTATTGGTTGAAAGTGATAATCCATTAAATCATATTTTTATTTACTGTTTCTATGATTTTTCAGGCATTTGGCCTAAAATACTCTTTAATGTCTTTAATTGCTCATTGTTGCAGTTGGTCTGACACTTTCAGCCATGTTGGCATGTCTTGTCATCTGATTGTGCTTGGCCCCGGTAATGGCTGCTTGCAGCTATATTTATTATTATTCTTCTTCTTCTTCCGCTCTTGGAGTCTATGGCAGCCCATAGAACCGATTGCGGGAAAGTTGTTTTGGTTTGACATTCTGATAGAGGACAGTCCCAACATTAAATACACCAATTTTGGTGTTTCTAAGTCATTCCCTCTAGCGCCACCACCTGTCCAAAGTTTCACTTTTATTTTGCTAATAACTTTTGAACCGTAAGGCCAATCAACATAATTCCTGTTTCCTCTGATTCCTGAGCTCATGCCAATTCGATTGCACCCTATGACTTCATTTTCCCTTATAAAAACATGGCCGCCATTTAGAATTTTCCTAAAAAGCTACTTTTTCGAACTCGTCCTAGACGGTTTGTCCGATTTGCACGAAAATTGAATCAGATCATCTTCAGGCAATGCTGACAAAAAGTTATTAAAATCTAGTAAATTCATCAAACCGTTTTCGATAAACGCTCGAACAAATTTTACGTAGCGCTTGCAAAAACAACCGTAAGGCTGTATCTCCGCAACGCTTTATCGTATTCAGACCAAACTTGGTACATGGCCTCACAAGCATGACTTGAGGCTACATGCTGCGTTTCGACGCAGCGCCACCTACTGGTCCGGAGATATGAAAAATGGCTATTTTTGCTTATAACTTCTGAACAGTTTGTCCAAAAATCATAAAATTTGTCTCGTTAGATTCAGGGCAACATGCCGAGTCGACTGATATCCAATTTTTCCATATCGGCCATTTTGACTGTCGGCCATTTTGAATTTTGTGCTAAAATGCTGTATTTTAAGAACACATGAACGGATTGTTACGAAACTTGGTATGGGTCATCAGCACGATGTTCTGAAGGAGCGTGAGAAGTTTCGAAACAGCGCCACCTAGTGGTGATTTTTTTTTTTCAAATGCTTATAACTTTGGGTGTGGTCGACTTATTTTCACCAAACTCATCTCATTAGACTCCTGAATCCTTGCCGAGTCCAACAATACCAAACATGCTAGGTTTCGCCTTATGGTTTGTGTAGCGTTGTGATTTAGCGCTTAAAAAACATTTGGCTATATCTTCGAAATTGTTTGTCCGATCGAGACGAAACCACCGTCAGAAGTTTTGAAACATAGGTCGATAGTTATATGCCAATGCCCAAATGCGAAAATATTGATGTTTAGGGGTAGTAAATTCCAATCAAAGTCATGTGTCAGTCATTTTTTACGTGTTTTTTCATATAAATGTCTATAACTCTGAAGCGAATTGAGATATTTTCACCAAAATTGACACACATATGTATGGGCTCACTCTGAGGACACGTAAAAAAAATGGTGGGACTGAGCCTCTTGGTGGCGCTATAATTGAACAAAATATGAAATTCCCATTGACTTCAATACAGTTTTGTGAAATAAAATGCTATACTAAACAAATGCATTGGCGTAATATTACGAAACTCAGATTGTGTCATCAGCACCATCCCCTGAAGGCAACCAAAATATTTCAAGACAGCGCCACCTAGTGGTCAAAAGTTATAACAAAATTTCCAAAAAGGCTAATAACTTTTGAATAAATCTGGCTATTGAAATGCCACGGGTCTTAATAGATTCCTTGGGTCAAGCCGAGAACATAGATACCAAGTTTTCCTTATTTGGCCAAACTTCCTGTCCGCCATCTTGATTTTCAGTCAAAACCTACTTTTTCGAACTCCTCCTAGACCGTTAGTCCGATTTTCACCAAAATCGAATCGTATCATCTCCAGACCGTGCCGACTAAAAGTTATGGATTTCGTGTCGATAGACGAAACCGTTTTCGTATAGCGCAGCAGCAAAGTTGAGGCATGATGCTAATAGCAATAATTAAGGCTTTATCTCTGCAATGCCTTGATATATTGACACCAATCTTTGTATGTGTCATTGTCACTTCACTCTGACCACATCACATCAGTTTTGTAACTGCGCCACCTATTGGTCGAAAGTGATAATCCATCAAATCATATTTTTAATTATTGTTTCTATGATTTTTCAGGCGTTTTGCCTAAAATCCTCTTTAAATGTCTTTAATTGCTCATTGTTGCAGTTGGTCTGACACTTTCAGCCATGTTGGCATGTCTTGTCGTCTTATTCTGCTTGGCCCCGGTAATGGCTGCTTGCAGCTATATTTATTATTATTATTCTTCTTCCGCCATGGGAGTCTATGGCAGCCCATAGAACCGATTGCGGGAAAGTTATGAAATTTGGCACAATGATAGAGGACAGTCCAAAAAGTCACCATACCAAATTTGGTGTCTTAAAACCAATCCCTCTAGCGCCACCACCTGTCCAAAATTTCACTTTTATTTTGCTAATAACTTTTGAACCGTTTGGCCAATCAACAAAATTCTTTTTTCCTCTGATTCCTGAGCTCATGCCGATTCGATTGCACCCTATGACGTCATTTTCCGGCTTATAAATATGGCCGCCATTTTTAATGGGCTGAAAAAGCTACTTTTTCGAACTCGTCCTAGACGGTTTGTCCGATTTGCACGAAAATTGAACCAGATCATCTTCAGGCAGTGCTGACAAAAAGTTATGGAATTCAAATTGATTCGTCAAACCGTTTTCGAATAACGCTCGAACACATTTTACGTAGCGCTTGCGAAAACAGTCGTAGGGCTGTATCTCCGCAACGCTTTATCGGATTCAGACCAAAATTGGTACATGTCATCACAAGCATGACCTGAGGCTACATGCTGCGTTTCGGCGCAGCGCCACCTACTGGTCCGGAGATATGAAAAATGGCTATTTTTGCTTATAACTTCTGAACATTTTGTCCAAAAATCATAAAATTGGTCTCGTTAGATTCAGGGCAACATGCCGAGTCGACTGATATCAAATTTTACCATATCGGCCGTTTTGACTTTCGGCCATTTTGAATTTTGTGCTAAAATGCTGTATTTTAAGAACGCATGAACGGATTGTTACGAAACTCGGTATGGGTCATCAGCACGATGTTCTGAAGGAGCGTGAGAAGTTTTGAAACAGCGCCACCTTGTGGTGAATTTTATTTTTCAAATGCTTATAACTTTGGGTGTGGTCGACTTATTTTCACCAAACTCATCTCATTAGACTCCTGAATCCTTGCCGAGTCCAACGATACCAAATATGCTAGGTTTCGCCTTACGGTTTGTGTAGCGTTGTGATTTAGCCCTTAAAAAACATTAGGCGATATCTTCGAAACCGTTTGTCCGATCGAGACGAAACCACCGTCAGAAGTTTGGAATCATAGCTTGTTAACTAAACATTAAAGCCCAAATGCGAAAATATTGATGTCTAGAGGTAGTAAATTCCAATTAAAGTCATGTGTCAGTCATTTTTTACGTGTTTTTTCATATAAATGTCTATAACTCCGAAGATAATTGAGATATTTTCACCAAAATCGACACACATATGTATGGGCTCACTCTGAGGACACATACAAAAAATGGTGGGACTGAGCCTCTTGGTGGCGCTATAATAGAACAAAACATGAAATTCCCATTGACTTCCATACAATTTTGTGAAATAAAATGCTATACTAAACAAATGCATTGGTTTAATATTACGAAACTCAGATTGTGTCATCAGCACCATCCCCTGAAGGTACCCAAAATATTTCGAGACAGCGCCACCTAGTGGTCAAAAGTTGTAACAAAATTTCCAAAAAGGCTAATAACTTTTGAATAAATCTGGCTATTGAAATGCTTAATAGATTCCTTGGGTCAAGCCGAGAACATAGATACCAAGTTTTCCTTATTTGGCCAAACTTCCTGTCCGCCATCTTGTTTTTTAGTCAAAACCTACTTTTTCAAACTCCTCCTAGACAGTTTGTCCGATTTTCACCAAAATCTAATCGTATCATCTCCAGACCGTGCCGACTAAAAGTTATGGATTTCTTGTCGATAGACGAAACCATTTTCGTATAGCGCAGCAGCAAAGTTGAGGCATGATGCCAATAGCACTATTCAGGCTTTATTTCTGCAATGCCTTGACATATTGACAACAAACTTTGTATGTGACATTGTCACTTCACTCTGACCACATCAGTTTTGTAACTGCGCCACCTACTTGTCGAAAGTGATAATCAATTAAATTATATTTTTAATTACTGTTTCTATGATTTTTCAGCCATTTCGTCTAAAATCCTCTTTAAATGTCTGTAATTGCTCATTGTTGCAGTTGATCTGACACCTTCAGCCATGTCTTGTCGTCTTATTCTGCTTGGCCCCGGTAATGGCTGCTTGCAGCTATATTTAGGGGCCAAGCACCGAAGGTGCGGAGGCACCTATTGTGTTTGTTCCGGTTCTTATTATTATTATTCTTCTTCCGACTGGGCGTCTATGGCAGCCCATAGAACCGATTGCGGGAAAGTTGTTTTGGTTTGACATTCTGATAGAGGACAGTCCCAACATTAAATACACCAATTTTTGTGTTTCTAAGTCATTCCCTCTAGCGCCACCACCTGTCCAAAGTTTCACTTTTATTTTGCTAATAACTTTTGAACCGTAAGGCCAATCAACAAAATTCTTTTTTCCTCTTATTTCTGAGCTCATGCCGATTCGATTGCACCCTATGACGTCATTTTCCGTCATATAAATATGGCCGCCATTTTTAATTTTCTGAAAAAGCTACTTTTTCGAACTCGTCCTAGACGGTTTGTCCGATTTGCACGAAAATTGAACCAGATCATCTTCAGGCAGTGTTGACCAAAAGTTATGGAATTCAAATTGATTCGTCAAACCGTTTTCGATAAACGCACGAATACATTTTATGTAGCGCTAGCAAAAACAGTCGTAAGGCTGTATCTCCGCAAAGGTTTATCGTATTCAGACCAAACTTGGTACATGTACTCACAAGCATGACCTGAGGCTACATGCTGCGTTTCGGCGCAGCGCCACCTACTGGTCCGGAGATATGAAAAATGGCTATTTTTGCTTATAACTTCTGAACAGTTTGTCCAAAAATCGTAAAATTGGTCTCGTTAGATTCAGGGCAACATGCCGAGTCGACTGATGTCCAATTTGACCATATCGGTCATTTTGGCTGTCGGCCATTTTGAATTTTGTGCTAAAATTCTGTATTTTATGACCGCATGAACGGATTGTTACGAAACGTGGTATGGGTCATCAGCACAATGCCCTGAATGAGCCTGAGAAGTTTCGAAACAGCGCCACCTAGTGGTGAATTTTTTTTTTCAAATGCTTATAACTTTGGGTGTGGTCAACTTATTTTCACGAAACTCATCTTTTTAGACTCCTGAATCGTTGCCGAGTCCTACGATACCAAACATGCTAGGTTTCGCCTTACGGTTTGTGTAGCGTTGTGATTTAGCGCTTAAAAAACATTTGGCTATATCTTTGAAACCGCTAGTCCGATCGAGACGAAACCACCGTCAGAAGTTTGGAAACATAGGTCGATAGCTATACGCCAATGCCCAAATGCGAAAATATTGATGTTTAGGGGTACTAATTTCCAATCAAAGTCATGTGTCAGTCATTTTTTTCGTGTTTTTTCATATAAATGTCTATAACTCCGAAGTGAATTGAGATATTTTCACCAAAATTGACACACATATGTATGGGCTCACTCTGAGGACACGTAAAAAAAATTGTGGGACTGAGCCTCTTGGTGGCGCTATAATTGAACAAAATATGAAATTCCCATTGACTTCAATACAGTTTTGTGAAATAAAATGCTATACTAAACAAATGCATTGGTGTAATATTACGAAACTCAGATTGTGTCATCAGCACCATCCCCTGAAGGCAACCAAAATATTTCAAGACAGCGCCACCTAGTGGTCAAAAGTTATAACAAAATTTCCAAAAAGGCTAATAACTTTTGAATAAATCTGGCTATTGAAATGCCACGGGTCTTATTAGATTCCTTGGGTCAAGCCGAGAACATAGATACCAAGTTTTCCTTATTTGGCCAAACTTCCTGTCCGCCATCTTGATTTTCAGTCAAAACCTACTTTTTCGAACTCCTCCTAGACCGTTTGTCCGATTTTCACCAAAATCGAATCGTATCATCTCCAGACCGTGCCGACTAAAAGTTATGGATTTCGTGTCGATAGACGAAACCGTTTTCGTATAGCGCAGCAGCAAAGTTGAGGCATGATGCTAATAGCAATAATTAAGGCTTTATCTCTGCAATGCCTTGATATATTGACACCAATCTTTGTATGTGTCATTGTCACTTCACTCTGACCACATCACATCAGTTTTGTAACTGCGCCACCTATTGGTCGAAAGTGATAATCCATCAAATCATATTTTTAATTATTGTTTCTATGATTTTTCAGGCATTTTGCCTAAAATCCTCTTTAAATGTCTTTAATTGCTCATTGTTGCAGTTGGTCTGACACTTTCAGACATGTTGGCATGTCTTGTCGTCTTATTCTGCTTGGCCCCGGTAATGGCTGCTTGCAGCTATATTTAGGGGCCAAGCACCGAAGGTGCGTAGGCACCTATTGTATCCGTTCCCGTTCCTATTATTATTATTATTCTTCCTTCTTCCAACTGGGAGTCTATGGCAGCCCATAGAACCGATTGCGGGAAAGTTGTTTTGGTTTGACATTCTGATAGAGGACCGTCTCAACATTAAATACACCAATTTTGGTGTTTCTAAGTCATTCCCTCTAGCGCCACCACCTGTCCAAAGTTTCACTTTTATTTTGCTAATAACTTTTGAACCGTAAGGCCAATCAGCGAAATTCTTTTTTCCTCTGATTCCTGAGCTCATGGCGATTCGATTGCATCCTATGACGTCATTTTCCGTCATAAAAATATGGCCGCCATCTTGAATTTTCAAAAAAAGCTACTTTTTCGAACTCGTCCTAGACGGTTTGTCCGATTTGCACGAAAATTGAACCAGATCATCTTCAGGTAGTGCTGACAAAAAGTTATGGAATTCAAATTGATTCGTCAAACCGTTTTCGATAAACGCACGAATACATTTTCCGTAGCGCTAGCAAAAACAGTCGTAAGGCCATATCTCCGCAACGGTTTATCGTATTCAGACCAAACTTGGTACTTGTACTCACAAGCATGACCTGAGGCTACATGCTGTGTTTCGGCGCAGCGCCACCTACTGGTCCGGAGATATGAAAAATGGCTATTTTTGTATATATCTTCTGAACAATTTGTCCAAAAATCATAAAATTGGTCTCGTTAGATTCAGGGCAACATGCCGAGTCGACTGATGTCCAATTTGACCATATCGGTCATTTTGGCTGTCGGCCATTTTGAATTTTGTGCTAAAATTCTGTATTTTATGACCGCATGAACGGATTGTTACGAAACGTGGTATGGGTCATCAGCACAATGCCCTGAATGAGCCTGAGAAGTTTCGAAACAGCGCCACCTAGTGGTGAATTTTTTTTTTCAAATGCTTATAACTTTGGGTGTGGTCAACTTATTTTCACGAAACTCATCTTTTTAGACTCCTGAATCGTTGCCGAGTCCTACGATACCAAACATGCTAGGTTTCGCCTTACGGTTTGTGTAGCGTTGTGATTTAGCGCTTAAAAAACATTTGGCTATATCTTTGAAACCGCTAGTCCGATCGAGACGAAACCACCGTCAGAAGTTTGGAAACATAGGTCGATAGCTATACGCCAATGCCCAAATGCGAAAATATTGATGTTTAGGGGTACTAATTTCCAATCAAATTCATGTGTCAGTCATTTTTTTCGTGTTTTTTCATATAAATGTCTATAACTCCGAAGTGAATTGAGATATTTTCACCAAAATTGACACACATATGTATGGGCTCACTCTGAGGACACGTAAAAAAAATTGTGGGACTGAGCCTCTTGGTGGCGCTATAATTGAACAAAATATGAAATTCCCATTGACTTCAATACAGTTTTGTGAAATAAAATGCTATACTAAACAAATGCATTGGTGTAATATTACGAAACTCAGATTGTGTCATCAGCACCATCCCCTGAAGGCAACCAAAATATTTCAAGACAGCGCCACCTAGTGGTCAAAAGTTATAACAAAATTTCCAAAAAGGCTAATAACTTTTGAATAAATCTGGCTATTGAAATGCCACGGGTCTTAATAGATTCCTTGGGTCAAGCCGAGAACATAGATACCAAGTTTTCCTTATTTGGCCAAACTTCCTGTCCGCCATCTTGATTTTCAGTCAAAACCTACTTTTTCGAACTCCTCCTAGACCGTTTGTCCGATTTTCACCAAAATCGAATCGTATCATCTCCAGAACGTGCCGACTAAAAGTTATGGATTTCGTGTCGATAGACGAAACCGTTTTCGTATAGCGCAACAGCAAAGTTGAGGCATGATGCTAATAGCAATAAGTCTTTATCTCTGCAATGCCTTGATATATTGACACCAATCTTTGTATGTGTCATTGTCACTTCACTCTGACCACATCACATCAGTTTTGTAACTGCGCCACCTATTGGTCGAAAGTGATAATCCATCAAATCATATTTTTAATTATTGTTTCTATGATTTTTCAGGCATTTTGCCTAAAATCCTCTTTAAATGTCTTTAATTGCTCATTGTTGCAGTTGGTCTGACACTTTCAGACATGTTGGCATGTCTTGTCGTCTTATTCTGCTTGGCCCCGGTAATGGCTGCTTGCAGCTATATTTATTATTATTATTCTTCTTCCGCCATGGGAGTCTATGGCAGCCCATAGAACCGATTGCGGGAAAGTTATGAAATTTGGCACAATGATAGAGGACAGTCCAAAAAGTCACCATACCAAATTTGGTGTCTTAAAACCAATCCCTCTAGCGCCACCACCTGTCCAAAATTTCACTTTTATTTTGCTAATAACTTTTGAACCGTTTGGCCAATCAACAAAATTCTTTTTTCATCTGATTCCCGAGCTCATGCCGATTCGATTGCACCCTATGACGTCATTTTCCGGCTTATAAATATGGCCGCCATTTTTAATGGGCTGAAAAAGCTACTTTTTCGAACTCGTCCTAGACGGTTTGTCCGATTTGCACGAAAATTGAACCAGATCATCTTCAGGCAGTGCTGACAAAAAGTTATGGAATTCAAATTGATTCGTCAAACCGTTTTCGAATAACGCTCGAACACATTTTACGTAGCGCTTGCGAAAACAGTCGTAGGGCTGTATCTCCGCAACGCTTTATCGGATTCAGACCAAAATTGGTACATGTCATCACAAGCATGACCTGAGGCTACATGCTGCGTTTCGGCGCAGCGCCACCTACTGGTCCGGAGATATGAAAAATGGCTATTTTTGCTTATAACTTCTGAACATTTTGTCCAAAAATCATAAAATTGGTCTCGTTAGATTCAGGGCAACATGCCGAGTCGACTGATATCAAATTTTACCATATCGGCCGTTTTGACTTTCGGCCATTTTGAATTTTGTGCTAAAATGCTGTATTTTAAGAACGCATGAACGGATTGTTACGAAACTCGGTATGGGTCATCAGCACGATGTTCTGAAGGAGCGTGAGAAGTTTTGAAACAGCGCCACCTAGTGGTGAATTTTATTTTTCAAATGCTTATAACTTTGGGTGTGGTCGACTTATTTTCACCAAACTCATCTCATTAGACTCCTGAATCCTTGCCGAGTCCAACGATACCAAATATGCTAGGTTTCGCCTTACGGTTTGTGTAGCGTTGTGATTTAGCCCTTAAAAAACATTAGGCGATATCTTCGAAACCGTTTGTCCGATCGAGACGAAACCACCGTCAGAAGTTTGGAATCATAGCTTGTTAACTAAACATGAAGCCCAAATGCGAAAATATTGATGTCTAGAGGTAGTAAATTCCAATTAAAGTCATGTGTCAGTCATTTTTTACGTGTTTTTTCATATAAATGTCTATAACTCCGAAGATAATTGAGATATTTTCACCAAAATCGACACACATATGTATGGGCTCACTCTGAGGACACATACAAAAAATGGTGGGACTGAGCCTCTTGGTGGCGCTATAATAGAACAAAACATGAAATTCCCATTGACTTCTATACAATTTTGTGAAATAAAATGCTATACTAAACAAATGCATTGGTTTAATATTACGAAACTCAGATTGTGTCATCAGCACCATCCCCTGAAGGAACCCAAAATATTTCGAGACAGCGCCACCTAGTGGTCAAAAGTTGTAACAAAATTTCCAAAAAGGCTAATAACTTTTGAATAAATCTGGCTATTGAAATGCTTAATAGATTCCTTGGGTCAAGCCGAGAACATAGATACCAAGTTTTCCTTATTTGGCCAAACTTCCTGTCCGCCATCTTGATTTTCAGTCAAAACCTACTTTTTCAAACTCCTCCTAGACCGTTTGTCCGATTTTCACCAAAATCTAATCGTATCATCTCCAGACCGTGCCGACTAAAAGTTATGGATTTCTTGTCGATAGACGAAACCATTTTCGTATAGCGCAGCAGCAAAGTTGAGGCATGATGCCAATAGCACTATTCAGGCTTTATCTCTGCAATGCCTTGACATATTGACAACAAACTTTGTATGTGACATTGTCACTTCACTCTGACCACATCAGTTTTGTAACTGCGCCACCTACTTGTCGAAAGTGATAATCAATTAAATTATATTTTTAATTACTGTTTCTATGATTTTTCAGCCATTTCGTCTAAAATCCTCTTTAAATGTCTGTAATTGCTCATTGTTGCAGTTGATCTGACACCTTCAGCCATGTCTTGTCGTCTTATTCTGCTTGGCCCCGGTAATGGCTGCTTGCAGCTATATTTAGGGGCCAAGCACCGAAGGTGCGGAGGCACCTATTGTTTTTGTTCCCGTTCTTATTAGGGGCCAAGCACCGAAGGTGCGGAGGCACCTATTGTTTTCGTTCGCGTTCTTCTTATTATTATTATTAGGGGCCAAGCACAGAATGTGCGTAGGCACCTATTGTATCTGTTGGCGTACCAAAAATAATTCTTCTTTTTCTTCCGCTCTGGGAGTCTATGGCAGCCCATAGAACCGCTTGCGGGAAAGTTATGAAATTTGGCACACTGATAGAGGGCAGACTGAACAGTCACCATAGCAAATTTGGAGTCTCCAACTCATTCCCTCTAGCGCCACCAGCTGTCCAAATTTGCACTCATGTTTATGCTAATAACTTTTGAACCACAAGGGCTAGAAACAAAATTCCCATTTCTTCTGATTCCCTAGCTCAAGACGATTCGATCGCACCCTATGATGTCATTTTCCGTCATGGAAATTTGTCCGCCATTTTGAATTTTTCGAAAAATCTACTTTTTCGAACTCCTCCTAGGCCGTTGCTCCGATTTTCACGAAAATTGACCCAGATCATCTACAGACCATGCCGACAAAAAGTTATGGAATTCAAGTTGATTCGCTTAGCAATTTTTGAAAAAAACCACAAACAAATTTTACGTAGCGCTTGCGAAACCAGACGTAAGGCTGTATCTCCGCAACGCTTTATCGGATTCAGACCAAACTTGGCACATGTCATCACAAGCATGACCTGAGGCTACATGCTGCGTTTCGGCGCAGCGCCACCTACTGGTCCGGAGATATGAAAAATGGCTATTTTTGCTTATAACTTCTGAATAGTTTGCCCAAAAATCATCAAATTGGTCTCGTTAGATTCAGGCCAACATGCTGAGTCGACTGATATCCAATTTTACCATATCGGCCATTTTGGCTGTCGGCCATTTTGAATTTTGTGCTAAAATGCTGTATTTTAAGAACGCATGAATGGATTGTTACGAAACATGGTGTGGCTCATCAGCACGGTGCCCTGAAGGAGCGTGAGAAGTTTCAAAACAGCGCCACCTTGTGGTCAAAAGTTATAACAACATTTCCAAAAAGGCTAATAACCTTTGAATACATCTGCCTATTGAAATGCCACTGGTCTTAATAGATTCCCTGGGTCACGCTGAGAACATAGATACCAAGTTTGCCATATTTGGCCGAACTTCCTGTCCGCCATCTTGATTTTCAACCAAAACCTACTTTTTCGAACTCCTCCTAGACCGTTTGTCCGATTTTCACCAAAATCGAATCGTATCATCTCCACACTGTACCGACAAAAAGTTATGGAATTCGTGTTGATTCGTCAAACCGTTCTCGAATACCGCGCAAACAAATTTTACGTTGTGCCACAGCTACAGATTTAGTGCAAAAGTACTAAATCGCCCATAACTCCCAGACCATTTGCCCCTAGACTCAAGTGTCTTACACCACTGTGATCCCTGGCTCAAGGCGGACAAAATGGCTATCTCCAATTTCAATGTCGGCCAGAAAAAATGTCTGCTATGTCGAATTTTGTCCGAAACCTACTTTTGCGAACTAGTCCTAGGTTTTTCGCCAGATCGGAACCAAACCAGTCTAGGACATTTCTCTGGACTCTCTAGATCAATAATTATCGAAAAAAAGTTGAACTTTTGCATTTGGGTGGCTGTAACAGGGTCATTTAGAAAAGGGGCGTGGCAAAATACACTAAAAAGCCTATAAATCCCAATTGAAAACTCAGAACTTCACCAAAATTGATGAGCATATGTGTCAGAACATGGTGAGGAAGCATGCAGAGTTTCATGGAGATCGGACCATAGGTGGCGCTATAACTGGCTAAAGCCTTCATTCTTATTAGGGGTTCAAGCATGAAATGCTGAAACCCTATTGTAATTGTAAGGATTCGTAAAACGCATCGTGCAGGCCAAACCGTAAGGCCTAGAGACGTGAAACCTGGCCAGATGGTAGGCCTCAATTTGGGGACAACCTATCAGAGTATGACCCCGAATGGCCCATAGGTGGCGCTACAGCAACCAAAAGTTCAAAATTGCTCATAACTCTTAGACCGTTTGTCCCAGGATCAAGTGTCTTATATCGTTGGAATCCTTGGCTCAAGGCGGACAAAATGGCTATCTCCGATTTTGATTTAGGCAGGGGAAATTTTTTGCTATGTCGAATTTTGTCCAAAACCTACCTTTGCGAACTAGTCCCTGGTTTTTCGCCCGATTGGAACCAAACCAGTCTAGGACAATTCTCTGGACTCTCTAGATCAATAATTGTCGAAAAAAAGTTGAACTTTTGCATTTGGGTGGCTGTAACAGGGTCATTTAGAAAAGGGGCGTGGCAAAATACACTAAAAAGCCTATAAATCCCAAATGAAAACTCAGAACATCACGAAAATCGCTGAGCATATGTGTCATGACATGGTGAACAAGCGTGCCGAGTTTCATGCAGATCGGACCATAGGTGGCGCTATAAATGGCAAAAAGGTTCCCTTATTATTAGGGGCCAAGCACAGAATGTGCGTAGGCACCTATTGTATCTGTTGGCGTACCAAAAATAATTCTTCTTTTTCTTCCGCTCTGGGAGTCTATGGCAGCCCATAGAACCGCTTGCGGGAAAGTTATGAAATTTGGCACACTGATAGAGGGCAGACTGAACAGTCACCATAGCAAATTTGGAGTCTCCAACTCATTCCCTCTAGCGCCACCAGCTGTCCAAATTTGCACTCATGTTTATGCTAATAACTTTTGAACCACAAGGGCTAGAAACAAAATTCCCATTTCTTCTGATTCCCTAGCTCAAGACGATTCGATCGCACCCTATGATGTCATTTTCCGTCATGGAAATTTGTCCGCCATTTTGAATTTTTCGAAAAATCTACTTTTTCGAACTCCTCCTAGGCCGTTGCTCCGATTTTCACGAAAATTGACCCAGATCATCTACAGACCATGCCGACAAAAAGTTATGGAATTCAAGTTGATTCGCTTAGCAATTTTTGAAAAAACCCACAAACAAATTTTACGTAGCGCTTGCGAAACCAGACGTAAGGCTGTATCTCCGCAACGCTTTATCGGATTCAGACCAAACTTGGCACATGTCATCACAAGCATGACCTGAGGCTACATGCTGCGTTTCGGCGCAGCGCCACCTACTGGTCCGGAGATATGAAAAATGGCTATTTTTGCTTATAACTTCTGAATAGTTTGCCCAAAAATCATCAAATTGGTCTCGTTAGATTCAGGCCAACATGCTGAGTCGACTGATATCCAATTTTACCATATCGGCCATTTTGGCTGTCGGCCATTTTGAATTTTGTGCTAAAATGCTGTATTTTAAGAACGCATGAATGGATTGTTACGAAACATGGTGTGGCTCATCAGCACGGTGCCCTGAAGGAGCGTGAGAAGTTTCAAAACAGCGCCACCTTGTGGTCAAAAGTTATAACAACATTTCCAAAAAGGCTAATAACCTTTGAATACATCTGCCTATTGAAATGCCACTGGTCTTAATAGATTCCCTGGGTCACGCTGAGAACATAGATACCAAGTTTGCCATATTTGGCCGAACTTCCTGTCCGCCATCTTGATTTTCAACCAAAACCTACTTTTTCGAACTCCTCCTAGACCGTTTGTCCGATTTTCACCAAAATCGAATCGTATCATCTCCACACTGTACCGACAAAAAGTTATGGAATTCGTGTTGATTCGTCAAACCGTTCTCGAATACCGCGCAAACAAATTTTACGTTGTGCCACAGCTACAGATTTAGTGCAAAAGTACTAAATCGCCCATAACTCCCAGACCATTTGCCCCTAGACTCAAGTGTCTTACACCACTGTGATCCCTGGCTCAAGGCGGACAAAATGGCTATCTCCAATTTCAATGTCGGCCAGAAAAAATGTCTGCTATGTCGAATTTTGTCCGAAACCTACTTTTGCGAACTAGTCCTAGGTTTTTCGCCAGATCGGAACCAAACCAGTCTAGGACATTTCTCTGGACTCTCTAGATCAATAATTATCGAAAAAAAGTTGAACTTTTGCATTTGGGTGGCTGTAACAGGGTCATTTAGAAAAGGGGCGTGGCAAAATACACTAAAAAGCCTATAAATCCCAATTGAAAACTCAGAACTTCACCAAAATTGATGAGCATATGTGTCAGAACATGGTGAGGAAGCATGCAGAGTTTCATGGAGATCGGACCATAGGTGGCGCTATAACTGGCTAAAGCCTTCATTCTTATTAGGGGTTCAAGCATGAAATGCTGAAACCCTATTGTAATTGTAAGGATTCGTAAAACGCATCGTGCAGGCCAAACCGTAAGGCCTAGAGACGTGAAACCTGGCCAGATGGTAGGCCTCAATTTGGGGACAACCTATCAGAGTATGACCCCGAATGGCCCATAGGTGGCGCTACAGCAACCAAAAGTTCAAAATTGCTCATAACTCTTAGACCGTTTGTCCCAGGATCAAGTGTCTTATATCGTTGGAATCCTTGGCTCAAGGCGGACAAAATGGCTATCTCCGATTTTGATTTAGGCAGGGGAAATTTTTTGCTATGTCGAATTTTGTCCAAAACCTACCTTTGCGAACTAGTCCCTGGTTTTTCGCCCGATTGGAACCAAACCAGTCTAGGACAATTCTCTGGACTCTCTAGATCAATAATTGTCGAAAAAAAGTTGAACTTTTGCATTTGGGTGGCTGTAACAGGGTCATTTAGAAAAGGGGCGTGGCAAAATACACTAAAAAGCCTATAAATCCCAAATGAAAACTCAGAACATCACGAAAATCGCTGAGCATATGTGTCATGACATGGTGAACAAGCGTGCCGAGTTTCATGCAGATCGGACCATAGGTG
This sequence comes from Rutilus rutilus, assembly GCF_951802725.1. Classification (NCBI taxonomy): domain Eukaryota; kingdom Metazoa; phylum Chordata; class Actinopteri; order Cypriniformes; family Leuciscidae; genus Rutilus; species Rutilus rutilus. The sequence continues at coordinate 12,002,321 of NC_140227.1, forward strand.
GCGCTATAAATGGCAAAAAGGTTCCCTTATTATTAGGGGCCAAGCACAGAATGTGCGTAGGCACCTATTGTATCTGTTGGCGTACCAAAAATAATTCTTCTTTTTCTTCCGCTCTGGGAGTCTATGGCAGCCCATAGAACCGCTTGCGGGAAAGTTATGAAATTTGGCACACTGATAGAGGGCAGACTGAACAGTCACCATAGCAAATTTGGAGTCTCCAACTCATTCCCTCTAGCGCCACCAGCTGTCCAAATTTGCACTCATGTTTATGCTAATAACTTTTGAACCACAAGGGCTAGAAACAAAATTCCCATTTCTTCTGATTCCCTAGCTCAAGACGATTCGATCGCACCCTATGATGTCATTTTCCGTCATGGAAATTTGTCCGCCATTTTGAATTTTTCGAAAAATCTACTTTTTCGAACTCCTCCTAGGCCGTTGCTCCGATTTTCACGAAAATTGACCCAGATCATCTACAGACCATGCCGACAAAAAGTTATGGAATTCAAGTTGATTCGCTTAGCAATTTTTGAAAAAACCCACAAACAAATTTTACGTAGCGCTTGCGAAACCAGACGTAAGGCTGTATCTCCGCAACGCTTTATCGGATTCAGACCAAACTTGGCACATGTCATCACAAGCATGACCTGAGGCTACATGCTGCGTTTCGGCGCAGCGCCACCTACTGGTCCGGAGATATGAAAAATGGCTATTTTTGCTTATAACTTCTGAATAGTTTGCCCAAAAATCATCAAATTGGTCTCGTTAGATTCAGGCCAACATGCTGAGTCGACTGATATCCAATTTTACCATATCGGCCATTTTGGCTGTCGGCCATTTTGAATTTTGTGCTAAAATGCTGTATTTTAAGAACGCATGAATGGATTGTTACGAAACATGGTGTGGCTCATCAGCACGGTGCCCTGAAGGAGCGTGAGAAGTTTCAAAACAGCGCCACCTTGTGGTCAAAAGTTATAACAACATTTCCAAAAAGGCTAATAACCTTTGAATACATCTGCCTATTGAAATGCCACTGGTCTTAATAGATTCCCTGGGTCACGCTGAGAACATAGATACCAAGTTTGCCATATTTGGCCGAACTTCCTGTCCGCCATCTTGATTTTCAACCAAAACCTACTTTTTCGAACTCCTCCTAGACCGTTTGTCCGATTTTCACCAAAATCGAATCGTATCATCTCCACACTGTACCGACAAAAAGTTATGGAATTCGTGTTGATTCGTCAAACCGTTCTCGAATACCGCGCAAACAAATTTTACGTTGTGCCACAGCTACAGATTTAGTGCAAAAGTACTAAATCGCCCATAACTCCCAGACCATTTGCCCCTAGACTCAAGTGTCTTACACCACTGTGATCCCTGGCTCAAGGCGGACAAAATGGCTATCTCCAATTTCAATGTCGGCCAGAAAAAATGTCTGCTATGTCGAATTTTGTCCGAAACCTACTTTTGCGAACTAGTCCTAGGTTTTTCGCCAGATCGGAACCAAACCAGTCTAGGACATTTCTCTGGACTCTCTAGATCAATAATTATCGAAAAAAAGTTGAACTTTTGCATTTGGGTGGCTGTAACAGGGTCATTTAGAAAAGGGGCGTGGCAAAATACACTAAAAAGCCTATAAATCCCAATTGAAAACTCAGAACTTCACCAAAATTGATGAGCATATGTGTCAGAACATGGTGAGGAAGCATGCAGAGTTTCATGGAGATCGGACCATAGGTGGCGCTATAACTGGCTAAAGCCTTCATTCTTATTAGGGGTTCAAGCATGAAATGCTGAAACCCTATTGTAATTGTAAGGATTCGTAAAACGCATCGTGCAGGCCAAACCGTAAGGCCTAGAGACGTGAAACCTGGCCAGATGGTAGGCCTCAATTTGGGGACAACCTATCAGAGTATGACCCCGAATGGCCCATAGGTGGCGCTACAGCAACCAAAAGTTCAAAATTGCTCATAACTCTTAGACCGTTTGTCCCAGGATCAAGTGTCTTATATCGTTGGAATCCTTGGCTCAAGGCGGACAAAATGGCTATCTCCGATTTGCTCGCCCTTCAGGCACCAATTTTGAGTAAATTGCTTTTTTTTGAAAAACCTATTTTTGCGAACTTCTCCTTGGTTTTTCGCCCGATCGGAACCAAACCACTGCAAGAATATTCTCTGGAGTCTGACAATCAATAATCATCCAAAAAATTCAAAATTTCAATTAACGGTTGATAAGGGGAACCAAAATCTTTGATGGCACCAGAGCCACTTTTACTAAAATGGTTATAAATTGTGAACGGAAAGAGATTTTTTTGCTAAACTTGGGACACATCTTCCTGAGCTCAATCTGAGATCACTTGAAAAAAATCGTAACAATTGGCCACTAGGTGGCACTATAAAACGGTTATAACTTGTGAACGGAAAGAGATATTTTCGCAAAACTTGGGACACATGTTCATGAGCTCATTCTGAGGTCACGTGAAAAAAAAATCATGTCAATTGGCCACTTGATGGCGCTGTAAAATGGTTATAACTTGTGAACGGAATGAGATATTTTCACTAAACTTGGGACACATGTTCATAAGCTCAATTTGAGTTGACATGAAAAAAATCATGACAATTGGCCACTTGGTGGTGCTATAACAGTGAAAAAAGGCACACAGTGTCTTTGTCCAAGGTGCCATGATAGTCTATGAGAACATTGGTGTATCTCAAAAAACTCGTATACGTATACGTCATTGGCACAAAGCCTTGAAGGAGCCTTAGAAATTTCAAGGAAGCCCGTGTTTTTTTCACAGGAGTGACCTCCTAAGAATCTTTGCCGAGTCCAACAATACCAAACATGCCAGGTTTCGCCTTATGGTTTTTGTAAGTATCATTTAGAGCTTTAAAAAAGTGTGGTTATCTTCAAAGCCGTTAGTCTGATCTAGACAACAACAACAAAACAAAGGAAATTTGAAACCATAGGTAAATAGCTAAACAATAATGCCAAAATGTTAAAATTATGATAGGAACTGACAAAAAAATTAATTAAATCCAATCAATTTCACCCATGGATCATTTTGATGCTCTCACATGTTTGAAACGAACAATGATGGATTGTGATGAAATTTGTTTTGAATTGGGACTGGCGAATCCCCGTCCATACTGTCAATGACCGGTCGCAAAGACCCTCCCACTTTAGTTACTGTTGCTATGTCTGACAAGCGACGCCACTCTCACACCACACCAAGTTCTCACGCAGTGAAAAATACATTGCGGATCAGAAAAAAGACTGTGCGCTGACAGACAAGTACTTTTGATATGAAACAAGTCTCACCTTTCAAATGTAGTCATTTTTTAGAGACATTTAAACAATAAATACCATTTTGTGACTCTTTAAATTGTCTGACAGATAGCTGTAGACTCGAGGCTCAGTTAAAGCTGCTTGTGAACCGATCATCTCTTCCTTCTAGTTAATTTATAGCATTAAAATAAACAAGAATGAACATAAAAGGAATGTTGTTTTAAAGTGCTAAGACGTCAGTACACTTTGTTTTTCAAATTTAAATCCTCCTATGTTAATCTACTAACTCTCCTGACTGCTTTGTTGGACAAAATGGCAGATTATGATTAGTCAGATCGCCTGTCAATCAAACTCCCTGAGAGGGGTCAATTGAGAATGCCTGTGCGCACAATCCTGATCTAATCAACAACTTTGCAGTTGCACATTAGCCTGGCTAACGTCAGACCTCTTTCTCTTTGAGACGTGGTCTGGGAACCACATGTTCATTTTCTCGTATTTGAGGCGTGGTTTACGAATGCCCAGAGCCGTTTATTGGGCGCTACAAATGTTTATCAAATGCGCCTGTACGTAGCTCATAGCCAATCGTTTCAATTATACCAGATGATGTATGTAGAGCGACAGATATTCAACGAAGAAGACGACGATGGGTCAGAGATTTATGTGTACACCAGAGTCCTGCACGGGTCCGATTTTGTAAATCCGCACCCGCCCGTACCCGCAGTCCGACCCGTTTCCCAACAGCAGCTCTAATTAAAATTTGCACCCGACCCGCTTAAAATAGAACTGACACCCGACCCGCACCCGAAATAAAATCAGTTTAGACTATCACATTATAGACACACTTACAAAAATGTTTATTGCCAGGTCATACAGAAGTTATTACACGACAATTAACACAAAGACAACTTCAGCCGAAGCTGTCAAAAGGCCGATACATGAAGAACAAGGCTAACGTTACCACAAAACTGAGTAGCCTTATAACATTTTACCAATCGAACAGATGCGGCTACAACACTATATGCCACGCAATTTCGTCTAGCCTACATCTGACCATTTTGGCCTCAAACACGCCCTGCACACCACACATACTTAACAGTGTTAAATATGAAAAATACCGTTCGATAGAACTGCTTTGTTACCACAGTTTCTGCGTGCTTCCTCAGGGATGAAGTTCCACATTTGCGGCTATCCAACACGAAAATGTTTGCAGCAAAGCCTTTCACAATATTTTCTTCATATAACTCCAAATTTCTCCCACACACTGGACTTGATTTTTGATGACGTATTGTCGACAACTTTACAATCTCCACTAGCTATTATTTTCTTCAACTCCACAGCATCCATCTCGACGACTGCAAGCAGATCGCGCGTGCGGTTATGTCGTCATCGTCTTGCTGCTCCCTCCCCGTTCTGTGATTGGTTCCCTAGCTGAGGCGAAAATCTGGTCCATGGTATCCAGGCTGCCTAGCAGCGTGAATAAAATCACGCTGCGCTCAAGGCAGCATGGGGAAACCCAGGCTAGTTGCACATAGGAAAGCCCGGGAAAATCCCGCTATAATGTAAGAAAGCATCTTTTTCATGTATTTGGACTTAAGCCTAACAATGTTTTATGGTGCGCTGTCCCCATTGTTTTTTTGTTTTGTTTTTGGTGAGCGTAGGCTACTCCTGATTTTGTTAGTCATCTCATCTCTTATATGCTGTGTATGATCATATCCTGCCCTATTCATGGTAGCCTACTCGCGGACATTGCGTCATCAATGTTATCAATTGCGTCATCAAGGGGCCCGCCTTGATAATCCTACTTAAGGGCCCGGTGTTGGCTCGTTACGCCACTGGATATAATTGTCTAAACTCCTTATCAAAATTAAATATTTACAACAAATCTGACACATATATATGGGCACACTTTGAGTACTACCAATAAAAGTGGTGGAGATCAGGCAAGACTATAAGAAGACTAGGCAAAAGGTGCTATAACTGTAAAAACGCTTTAAAACCATATATTTCCTATGGTAAACTGCCTGTATTGGCTGTAAATTGACTTTTTCATCTATGATGGCAGTTGTTAAATGCTTGCTAAATAAAACTTAATGTCTTTTGATGCTTGTGTGCTTAAAGGCCTTAACTGCTTGAACCCCGATAAATGCAGCTTGCAGCTTTAATTGCTCATTGTTGCAGTTCGTCTGACACGTCTTGTCGTCTTATTCTGCTTGGCCCCGGTAATTGCTGCTTGCAGCTATATTTATTATTATTCTTCTTCTTCTTCTTCTTCTTCCGCTCTTGGAGTCTATGGCAGCCCATAGAACCGATTGCGGGAAAGTTATGAAATTTGGCACACTGATAGAGGACAGTCCAAAAAGTCACCATACCAAATTTGGTGTTTTAAAACCAATCTCTCTAGCGCCACCACCTGTCCAAAATTTCACTTTTATTTTACTAATAACTTTTGAACCGTAAGGCCAATCAACAAAATTCTTTTTTCCTCTGATTCCTGAGCTCATGCCGATTCGATTGCACCCTATGACGTCATTTTCCAGCTTATAAATATGGCCGCCATTTTGAATGTGCTGAAAAAGCTACTTTTTCGAACTCGTCCTAGACGGTTTGTCCGATTTGCACGAAAATTGAACCAGATCATCTTCAGGCAGTGCTGACAAAAAGTTATGGAATTCAAATTGATTCGTCAAACCGTTTTCGAATAACGCTCGAATAAATTTTACGTAGCGCTTGCGAAAACAGTCGTAGGGCTGTATCTCCGCAACGCTTTATCGGATTCAGACCAAAATTGGTACATGTCATCACAAGCATGATCTGAGGCTACATGCTGCGTTTCGGCGCAGCGCCACCTACTGGTCCGGAGATATGAAAAATGGCTATTTTTGCTTATAACTTCTGAACAATTTGTCCAAAAATCATAAAATTGGTCTCGTTAGATTCAGGGCAACATGCCGAGTCGACTGATATCAAATTTTACCATATCGGCCATTTTGACTGTCGGCCATTTTGAATTTTGTGCTAAAATGCTGTATTTTAAGAACGCATGAACGGATTGTTACGAAACTTGGTATGGGTCATCAGCACGATGTTCTGAAGGAGCGTGAGAAGTTTCGAAACAGCGCCCCCTAGTGGTCAAAAGTTATAACGACATTTCCAAAAAGGCTAATAACTTTTGAATAAATCTGGCTACTGAAATGCCACTGGTCTTAATAGATTCCTTGGGTCAAGCCGAGAACATAGATACCAAGTTTACCTTATTTGGCCAAACTTCCTGTCCGCCATCTTGATTTTCATTCAAAACCTACTTTTTCAAACTCCTCCTAGACCGTTTGTCCGATTTTCACCAAAATCGAATCGTATCATCTCCAGACCGTGCCGACTAAAAGTTATGGATTTCGTGTGGATAGACCAAACCGTTTTCGTATAGCGCAGCAGCAAAGTTGAGGCATGATGCTAATAGCACTATTCAGGCTTTATCTCTGCAATCCCTTGAAATATTGACACCAAACTTTGTATGTGTCATTGTCACTTCACTCTGACCACATCACATCAGTTTTGTAACTGCGCCACCTATTGGTCGAAAGTGATAATGCATTAAATCATATTTTTATTGACTGTTTTTATGATTTTTCAGCCATTTCGTCTAAAATCCTCTTTAAATGTCTTTAATTGCTCATTGTTGCAGTTGGTCTGACACTTTCAGACATGTTGGCATGTCTTGTCGTCTGGTTGTGCTTGGCCCCGGTAATGGCTGCTTGCAGCTATATTTATTATTATTATTCTTCTTCCGCCATGGGAGTCTATGGCAGCCCATAGAACCGATTGCGGGAAAGTTATGAAATTTGGCACAATGATAGAGGACAGTCCGAAAAGTCACCATACCAAATTTGGTGTCTTAAAATCAATCCCTCTAGCGCCACCACCTGTCCAAAATTTCACTTTTATTTTGCTAATAACTTTTGAACCGTTTGGCCAATCAACAAAATTCTTTTTTCCTCTGATTCCCGAGCTCATGCCGGTTCGATTGCACCCTATGACGTCATTTTCCGGCTTATAAATATGGCCGCCATTTTTAATGGGCTGAAAAAGCTACTTTTTCAAACTCGTCCTAGACGGTTTGTCCGATTTGCACGAAAATTGAACCAGATCATCTTCAGGCAGTGCTGACAAAAAGTTATGGAATTCAAATTGATTCGTCAAACCGTTTTCGAATAACGCTCGAACACATTTTACGTAGCGCTTGTGAAAACAGTCGTAGGGCTGTATCTCCGCAACGCTTTATCGGATTCAGACCAAAATTGGTACATGTCATCACAAGCATGACCTGAGGCTACATGCTGTGTTTCGGCGCAGCGCCACCTACTGGTCCGGAGATATGAAAAATGGCTATTTTTGCTTATAACTTCTGAACATTTTGTCCAAAAATCATAAAATTGGTCTCGTTAGATTCAGGGCAACATGCCGAGTCGACTGATATCAAATTTTACCATATCGGCCGTTTTGACTTTCGGCCATTTTGAATTTTGTGCTAAAATGCTGTATTTTAAGAACGCATGAACGGATTGTTACGAAACTCGGTATGGGTCATCAGCACGATGTTCTGAAGGAGCGTGAGAAGTTTTGAAACAGCGCCACCTAGTGGTGAATTTTATTTTTCAAATGCTTATAACTTTGGGTGTGGTCGACTTATTTTCACCAAACTCATCTCATTAGACTCCTGAATCCTTGCCGAGTCCAACGATACCAAATATGCTAGGTTTCGCCTTACGGTTTGTGTAGCGTTGTGATTTAGCCCTTAATAAACATTAGGCGATATCTTCGAAACCGTTTGTCCGATCGAGACGAAACCACCGTCAGAAGTTTGGAATCATAGCTTGTTAACTAAACGTTAAAGCCCAAATGCGAAAATATTGATGTCTAGAGGTAGTAAATTCCAATTAAAGTCATGTGTCAGTCATTTTTTACGTGTTTTTTCATATAAATGTCTATAACTCCGAAGATAATTGAGATATTTTCACCAAAATCGACACACATATGTATGGGCTCACTCTGAGGACACATACAAAAAATGGTGGGACTGAGCCTCTTGGTGGCGCTATAATAGAACAAAACATGAAATTCCCATTGACTTCCATACAATTTTGTGAAATAAAATGCTATACTAAACAAATGCATTGGTTTAATATTACGAAACTCAGATTGTGTCATCAGCACCATCCCCTGAAGGTACCCAAAATATTTCGAGACAGCGCCACCTAGTGGTCAAAAGTTGTAACAAAATTTCCAAAAAGGCTAATAACTTTTGAATAAATCTGGCTATTGAAATGCTTAATAGATTCCTTGGGTCAAGCCGAGAACATAGATACCAAGTTTTCCTTATTTGGCCAAACTTCCTGTCCGCCATCTTGATTTTCAGTCAAAACCTACTTTTTCAAACTCCTCCTAGACCGTTTGTCCGATTTTCACCAAAATCTAATCGTATCATCTCCAGACCGTGCCGACTAAAAGTTATGGATTTCTTGTCGATAGACGAAACCGTTTTCGTATAGCGCAGCAGCAAAGTTGAGGCATGATGCCAATAGCACTATTCAGGCTTTATCTCTGCAATGCCTTGACATATTGACAACAAACTTTGTATGTGACATTGTCACTTCACTCTGACCACATCAGTTTTGTAACTGCGCCACCTACTTGTCGAAAGTGATAATCAATTAAATTATATTTTTAATTACTGTTTCTATGATTTTTCAGCCATTTCGTCTAAAATCCTCTTTAAATGTCTGTAATTGCTCATTGTTGCAGTTGATCTGACACCTTCAGCCATGTCTTGTCGTCTTATTCTGCTTGGCCCCGGTAATGGCTGCTTGCAGCTATATTCTTATTATTGGTTTCATTTGCCCCACCTGTTGTTCCTCATTACCTGCCTGATTTGTCCCTTTTATAAGTTCCTTTGTGTTTGCAGTCTGTGTCGGATCGTTGTCTTGTACACGTCTCCTGTTTCCCCGTGACCCGTTTGGTATGTTCACTTTTGAAGTTGTTGTTTGGTATTTTGTAATGTTTTCCCCCTCGTGGGTGTTTGTTTTACGTTGTTCTATTGTTTATTAAAAATCCCTTTCCTCTGCACTTGAGTTTTCCTTGTTTTCTTAGTTTTCCGTGACAGAATCTGAGTATTGTCATCAATTTCATGTTTTGATTTTGATTCAAGCTTGCGATTTAGTTCAAATTATGATTCAGTTGTATATAGATTAACTGGGATATTTATTTTGGACAGCAATGAAAAGTTTTGTAAAGAATTTGAGAGAGACTTCTTCTTAAAAGTTAAAAAGCACAAAGCTAATTGCTATTTACTGAATAAAAGGGATGCTTTAATGATTCATTGTTTTGATATATTACATTATGTTAGGCCTATATTATAAACCTAATAAATAATTTACCTTGTTTTTTAGTGGAGTCACTTATGCTCAACAAGGCTGTATTTATTAGATCACAAAAAAAAAAAAAAAACCCTGCAATATTGTGAACTCTTAGGCTAATGCAATTTCTAATATTGGTTTTCTAATTTAATATATTTTAAAATATAGTGTATTCCTGTAAAGCAAAGCTGTATTTTCAGCATCATTACTCCAGTCTTCAGTGTCACATGATCTTCAGAAATCATTCTATGCTGATTTATTATCAGTGTTGAAACTGTTGTGCTGCTTAATATTTTTGGAACTTTTTTCTTTGATTCATTGATTATGCTAATAAAAAGTAAAAAAGAACAGCATTAATTAAAAACATAAATATTTTCTAACACTTTACTATCACTTTTTTATCCATTTAACACATCCTTGCTGAATAAAAGTATTAATTAAAAAAATAAGAAAGAAATAATTTACTGACCCCAAACATAGTTTGAATAGTAGTGTATATTGTAACACAATTTCTATTTTGAATAAACACTGTTCTTTTTAACTTTTTATTTCTCAAATAATCCTGAAATAATGTTTTTCCAACATTATAAATTAGCATATTAGAATGATTTCTGAAGGATCATGTGACACTGAAAATTCAGCTTTGCTTCACAGGAATAAATTATATTTTAAAGTATATTAAAATAGAAAACTTTTATTTTAAATTGCAAAAATATTTCACAATATTATTTTGTGAAATAATATTTAGTATTATAGATACAGCCTTGATAAGCCTAAGAAACTTCTTTAAAAACTTTACTGATCCCAAACTTTTGAACGGCAGTGTATTATACTGTAAAAATGTTTTCTCAGGTAACTTAAAATGTACATAATTTAGTTATATCAAGGTTCAAATCAAATATAAAGAGCACATTAAAGTTAAAAGTTACACACGTTTTTGTGTATGCACTGTACAGGTCTGGTATAAAGAATGTTTTTGCTCAGGTGGCTGAAATGTCCGCCTAATAGAGAAATGCTTCAGACTGGTAGTTATCATGTCAGCCAGTATTTTGGTGCATCCAAAGACATCCATCTATAAATGTCATCCCCGTGCAGAGACCTTTTGTACTTCTTGCAGATGTATTTTCTTTTATTTCTTTGACTTTGGGGACTGTGTTTCCAATAGAATTTCTAACCTCTCTTTTTTTTGACTATTCATAGAATAAAATATTAAAATTATTTTGTAAAGTGTTTTTCACAATACATGCCATTTCAAAGCAGCCTTATAGGAAATGTACATGTCTCTATTACAATTTAGTCTGATCTATAATATAAATATACTTTTCAACTTGAATGACGTTGTATCATTTGATTTATATTGTGATGTTTCTTCTCTTGTATACTCTGTTTGATTAACCTGTTAAGCTGCAACCCCACTTTTGAAAAATCCCCAGAAATGACATACCCAAACTGAAACAGATACAGTTCATGAACCCTTTGCATTAAAAGCACAAGTATGATCTCATTTGAAAGCTGACACCTGGCAGTTTATTGTAAATGTAGAATTAATTATTGTCATAATGACAAAAATTGTTATAAATAGCTTCAAAGTTTTGTAAAATTATTAGAAATTAATTTTTATGAAACATCCTCATGAAAATAAAATTGAAGTTGGCACTGGAGCAATCTAGAAATGCACTACAGCTAAAGCCATATGTCTAAACATTCTATGTTTAAAATCTGAAGATAATAAGTCCAAAACTCTGTATTTAGTTAAATGTTTTTCAAGACCATGTCAAATGACTTTATTTTGATTTGACGCTAAAATGCTACTGATGTTTATTGTCATCTTCTAACCATCTATCCAGTATATTGTCTCTATTGTTTTGTGGTGCAGACGATCCCCATTCAGTCTCAGTCTCCCCCTGCACACATTCACACCTCTCCAGCCTGGTTATGGCTCGAAATATGCATTTCTTTTGTCTGCATTATAGCTACTAACGACTGGCTATTCACAGGCTATTCATAGGGTTTCAGTCCCTAATTTCTTTTCTCAAAGTTCACCATCACATTTTAAACTGTATCAAATGCATTTCTTGAATAAAGACACATCTCAGGTAGCATTCAAAAAATAATAAAAGTATAACTTCTAGGTAGCAGGTGCACCTAGGGCTAGCTAGCATGTTAGCTTAGCACACTGACGCACATAATTCATATTAAAGGTATCGACTCATTTTTTCATTTCATAACTCCTGACACAAATTAAGACATAACTGTCACTATGAGTTTCTCAGAATACAATAGTGGTCAAATACTGAAACTTGAGTATTATATCTTTTTAATTATGTATAGTTTGTCAAGGTATAACATTAAATCTGATAGTAATTTTGAATTAAATAAATAAATAACGCTTCAGTGCGCGGGCGCACTGGCAACGGTTAACAGGTTAACACACTGGAAGCAATATTGACATGACATACTGATACATTTCCTCACTGCTATTCACGATGTACTTTTATTAAGTATTTTGGGTGTAATACATTATGTTTACTGTCTGTAGTGGAAAGTAAAAGTTGTATGAACATGCCCTCTGACCTTCCCTATTTTACTTTGTTAACAGACACTGTTCTTGTGGAGTTTCCACACACAACTCCGTCGGAAGTGCGAGCGGCCATCAGGCGCAAGTGCAACAATGAGCAATTTAGCAAGAAAAATTGAAGTTTGCTTGCTGTTCCACAATGTTTTAATTTTGTTTTCTTTCAGCATTCTTTTTTTTTGAAAACATGGTGCATTTTGTTCTGTTTTTCAATGCTAAAACCTTGTGAGGATTTAATAAACACTGTTTAAGTTCATTATGTGTATCTGTGTGGTATTGAAGTTACATGTTATTTATTGTAATGACCCTGACAAGTGCATTCAGCTTTGGGGAAGAAAGTATATTTTTACTCAAAAATAATATATTTATGGTATATTTCTTGTTTGTTTGGAAGACACTCTTAATTAATTTGTAATGTACTTGTAATACAAAAAAGTACGCTTTAATATCACTAATCAAGCATGAAAATACGCATGTACTTAAAGTGTACTAAGTATACTTGAAATTGTCTCAATTTAGCATCAAAAAGTACACTAAATACACTTAAAGTTCTACTTTAGTATAATTTAATTATAACTAAAATAATCATTAACACACTTCAAGTATACTGACAATTAGTCTGGCTGCAAGTATACTTAGCATACTTTTTTTTCCTGTGTTATCAGTAGCATTTTCTGCCTCATTTATGCTAAAATTATGAAAATAATATATTTTAATGTATTACAAATACAGTGGAAAAATTATCATTCAATAAAACACATTAAAAATATTTGTATAAAACACACACACACACACTTTGAAAGCTAGTAAACTTGAATGTACTACACCTAGTGTACATCAGTACAGCAGCATATGTAAACTGTAAAAAAAAATACATTAACATAAATATAAATAAACCTAACTACAGTCAATAAAGTGCAGTCATTAATAGCTGCAAACAGGTACAGTACTGTTACAACTCAAACCATCTTCACCCTTCAAGTGAATTGGAGTGATTGGTCTTTGAGTTTGCCTCATTGTTGCATTTCCTTCAAATCAGTGCACCTCAGACATGTTGGAAATTGTTTGATTACAGTGTCTGTGAAAGGGGAAAAAGATGAGTTTATTTTTATATTAAAGCAAAATTAACCTCTGTTAAAAAAGTAACTGTTCCCTTTCAAAAGGCTGCTTCATGGTCCCTTTCAGAAGTCTACATGGTATGTCACTGTATCACAGCAAAAAAGGGCAATTTAACTGTTTAACTGAAAAAGTATACCCAGCCAACAAGAATAATAATTATAATGTACAACAAATGCTAATCTTTATTTTTAGCATTAATGTTTTAGTCAGCCCCCTTTGACTTTGAGAGCAAAAAAGAAAAAAGAAAAAAAAGTGATGTACAGAAACACATAGCTGCTACACTCTTCACCTCTGTTAAAAAAAGATTTAAGGAAATTAGAAGTAGTGCAAAATATGGTAAGCCAGGACAAGTGACTTGCAGCTGTCCCAAAAAAACAAAAACAATTAAATAAACAGATTTTTACATGAATGAACACAAATTAGCCTAGGAAACTAGGAAAAAATGTTGGGAATTTTTTTTTTTTTTTATGAAAAAAAACTAAACAGTGAGCTATTTATTTATGCAAACAGCAACTTACCAGTAACTTCTGATAGCAGTATCTTCATCTCTTCAAGTCTGATTCGACTTCGACTTGAAAAGTGAATGAATGTATAGTTGAACTGAAAAAGACGTGCTGTTACACCGTGTCAAAAATACGACTGGCAAAGTAAATGTAATACAAATCTTACCTAGAAACATAATGAGGTTCCAAATGTCACACGTCATGCAAACTTGAAGATGGGGAAAAAATAAAAACAACACTAAACAGTTATGTTTTCTATTAACGTTAGATAAAAAAATATTTAAAAAAATCTAAATGCTGTCATGATCACTCAACCTTAAGTAGTTGCAAAACATTTAAGAATTCCGTTAATCTTCGAAAGAAAAACTGAGATATCGTAGTCTAATGAAACATTAGAGATTTAACTTATATCCCTCTGAAAAGTTAATCGCAAAAAACATTACCTAATCCATATGAATCGCGTGGTTTCCTCCAAATCCTCTAAAGAAACACGATCGCTCCAGTTTAAATTTAGATTTCTAATCTAAATTATTAGAAATCTAATCACATTCAAGGAACGCACAGCAAGCTCTGAGTGAGGTGTGAGCTCATTATTATCACAAGAACCAATCACAGCCGTTCAACGGCTCTGGAACCAATCAGGATTAGTCACGTGTGTTATTCGTATTTTTCTAATTTAAACAAGTACAACATATTTTTGGACAACATTTAAACGTCTTTGGAAAATGTATCTATGATGCATTTAAAATAATATGATGTTGATATCTTTGTGGAAATTTCAGTAGTAAAAATATATCATGTAATGGACAACAACCTAGCCCTTTACAAGTATAGCCTACAAACAAGTAAAAGTGAACAACATTAATTTTAAGTGCTTATTGCAATGCTTAATAATAGTTGACAAATGTTTATAATACATTAGAAGTTGGTACATTATACAAAAATCTAAAATATTAAAATCATAAAATCATAAATATTACAAATATATTACTAGGCCTAAGTGTTTAAAGTACTTTAAACACACTAAAAGCTTAGGCCTAATCATGTTGCTGTTCTTACAAAACTTCACACAAATGGTATGATTGTGTTTAGCATATTTCTCAAAAATTTAACTAAGCATATATTTATTACCAATGTACTTATTGTGCACTTTTTTAGAAATATATTAAAAGTATGCTTGTGTTTATCATATTTCTTAAAAGTATAATTAAGCATATATTTATTACCAATGTACCTTTAGTGCATTTGTTAGAATAGAATAGAATAGAATAGAATAGAATAGAATAGAATAGAATAGAATCGGGCATTTATATAGCGCTTTCATATGTACTACTGTACACCCAAAGCGCTTTACAATCATGTCAGGGGATCTCTCCTCAACTATAGAAATATATTAGATATGTTAGAAATATATGTTAGAAATATATTAAAAGTATGCTTGTGTTTAGCATATTTATTTAAAGTATAATATTAAGCATATATTTATTACCAATGTACTTCTAGTATACTTTTTAGAAATATATTAAAATGCAATTCAGTGTATTTTTAATGCACTTCAAATAAGCATGTTGGTAATACAAATGTATTATAAACATACTATTTGTATTTCAAGTATATTTTTAATACATTTAATACTACGTCTTTTTCACCTGGGTATATATATTTTTTTTCAGTAGTCGACGTCGACTGAATGGGGATCACGCTTAGGGAGCCTGTCTTCTTCATACTACTATTTAATCAAGCCAATTCAACATTGGCGTGCGTGATTACGTGATCCTTTCGCTTCGGAGCCGATCGTGTTGGTATTTCTTCAGTGCGAGTGTATCGGTGATCGCAAGTTTCTCAAGCTCTCAACTGCTGTTTTAACGCATAAAATTTCTATTTGTTTGTGTGTTTGACGGTTGGTTAGAGGGTGAGAAGTGAGTGCTTCACTGTTTAAGTTCACTGATTCGCTCCAGTGGATCGGTCTGTTGCGACACTGTGTCCAACGGCCGCTGCATCTGGGGGATTCTTGTCTCCCCTCGCAGGCCTGTGAGCTCGCGTCAGGTTTGACGGTCAGAGCCTACAAAGCTTGCGGGCAAGCCGCCTCCTCTTTGCATGCCATGACGTTGTTGCAGTTCTATCAGGCCAAGACTCTCATGGACATGCACAAGGGTAGTCTAGACCGTGTGCTCATAAGTGAGCTCCGCACTGCTGCTGACCTCGCCCTCACGGGCACGAGCTTCGCAGCGTGCGTGATCGGTCTTTCGATGTCCACCCTAGTGGTCCAGGAGTGCCAACGTTGGCTCAGCCTGGTTGAGATGGTGGATGCGGACAAGGTTCTGTTCCTGGACTCCCCAATTTCCCAGGTTGGGTTGTTTGGCGAAGTGATGGAGAGCTGCGCCCACAGCTCTCTGCCGCCCAGGCGCAGACGGAGGCCACCCAACACATCCTGCCCCGGCAACCCGCTGTTGCCTCAACCCCGCTGCTGGTGGCAATTCCTCCGCCTGCTCGTTGCCGAGGGCGTCCCCTGCCGCTGCCTCCGGTTCCGCCGGGCCCCCGCAGCAGCCTCCACCCAGGCCCCAGCGTAGAGCCAGCATCAGGCAGGCCGCCCGGTCTGTCTCAGGCACTGCCAAGCCAGGGGGCAAGTGTCAGATGTACCGTCCCTGAGACAGGCCACCCAGGGATGGGGGGACGAGCTCTTCAGATGGTTACTGTTCCGTCACTTGCTCCCCGGAGTCCAGTGGTACCCAAATTGTAAAGAGAGCAAATTCCTCCGTCCCTGGGTCCCAAGAGGGCGAGGCTGGCGGTGTGCAACCATGTAGGACAGCCTTGCACCCCTCAGCCCCCTCTTGTTCGCCAGCCGGCAGCATGGTGCGTTCGAGAACCCGGTCATCCGCCTTCTCACACATCCCCTGTTGCCCCGTGGAGACAGTGTTGCACCGCTCACTCAGAACCCGCTTCAGGCCACCCCCGGGCCTTCCGAGACAGGTCCCTGTCCTACACCTCACTGCCCCACCTTGGGTATGTCTTTGGTCTTCTAGGCCTGGGCCTGGTTCGTAGAAGCGGAAAGAGCTTCCCAACCGGTCCGGACCAGACTGTGACCATCAGACTCGGCTATGCGATTCATTGTGATAATCATCACACTAGGTGTTGAGCAGTGCTCCTGTCTTGTGCACGCATGTCGCTGTCCTACTGGCGAAGGACGCGATAGAGCCACTCCCTCCAGCCGATATGAAGGCCAGTTTTTATAAACTCGTTCTTCATGTACCTAGTATGTGGTGGGTCGTGACCATCTTGGCCCTTTGTCACTTGAAACGGGCCCTTTCTCGAAAGCCTCCGTCCAAGTTGCTACACAGAGAGGCATATTTCAGAATGCCCCGCCCCCAAGCTTGGTCTGCAGCGTTTGACCTGAATGACGTGTACTTCAGATCTCTAGCCTTCTGCACCACAGGCTATCCTGCGTGTTGCATTTGAGGGCTCGAAGTATCAGTACAGAGTCCTACCCTTCGAGTGCTCCATAGCCAGTTGGGCCATCAGGTCAACTGGGAGAGAGTAATCTCAGAGTATCTCTTTGTATCTCTGAGAATCTCTTTTCCGGTATAGAGATGACTCGGTCCAACATGCCTCTTCAAGAAGAGAGTGTGTCCGGTCGGTGCTATACAGAAGTGAGAAAGGGTCCCACTGAAATAACTTTCAGAGGCTCCTGGGGCATATGGCAGACACAGCCGTATGGCTTCCTCCATATGAAGAACGCTTCAGTACTGGATTCATGGTCGAGTCCCGAGGTGACCGTGGCAGAGCGGCACGCCCTGTGTGACAACAGATCACCCCGGCCTGCCGCCAAAACCTCAGCCCATGATCAGACCTTTCATTTCTCCGAGCCAACCGCTCCTAGAACGAGGTCCACTAACACCGACTGAGGGGCCATGTACAAAGGGCATGCTTTAACCCTCTGGGGTCTGAGCTGTTTTCTGGGCCCTGGAGGTGTTCTGACATGCTCTGACATTTGTGGTTATTTCTGCTACTTGTGACATTTTCATGGCTAAAGTCTAATTACACTGTATTCAGCACAAACTCTGCTACAATAATATATCAGCAGCATGTATGTAAAAGTTTGTAGTTTTGAGATAATGACATTTATGCGTGGTTTGTGAAAATACAAAAAAAAATTCTCACTGAAATAAGGTCATGAAACCCATACTGATTATTTCTTCACAAGACTTTTGAAAATTGTATGACGTAGCCTAGAATATTTGCTCTAAAACGATGTGAAAATCACCCTGACTCCTCATTCAGATAAGACAATATATTGATTTAAAATCTTTACGACGTGTTTTGTGCCACAAAGCTTTATGCGGGAGCTCATTAATATGTAAGCTTTTCACACCTGAGAAAGACAAAGACCCTCCTCTAACTGCCCTATTAGGAGCTATCAGGCCCCTATCATTCTGAGCAACCTTACACAAAGAATGAGGAGATTTAAAAAATAATGGCTTTTAGATGGTTTGATTTATTTACAACACAACATAATCCAAAGATAACCATGATCCAAAGACAGAGACCTTTGTGCCATTACTAAAAACATTGTACATACCTTTCATTTCCAAGGTGTTTGATTTTCACTTTACCATGTTCATGTACAGAGACTCATGTGAAAGTTGAAGTAAGCAGGACTCAGTGGCATCTGGGCCCTGAAAAAAAAAAAAAAAGAGAACATACTGATATCAAGAGAAAGGCCTGCACGATTTTGGGAATACATTTTAGATTTTTCTGGTTAAAATTGCTTTTTAAAATTCACAGAATAAACACACACACACACACACACACACACACACACGTTTCCAACAATAATATAATGAACACCAGGTTTGTTGTGCCTTGTAAGCATAGGCTATGCGCAGAGCTGAATAAAATAATAATAACAATAACCATAGCAGCCTATAAATCTTCCAAAATATTTCAGTAACAACTAAGCTAGAGAAAAATATATTGATTATCATGTTACTTCAAATGTTTCCATTCGTTATGATGATATGAAATGAGATAATAGTAAAAACATGAAGCCCTTTGGTGCGTTTTGCTTTTCGAATGTATCAAATATGATACATTCAAACGCGATCGCGCTCAAATATAAAACATTATGGTTACCATATACATATCTACGTTTGAGCAGATATCCACAAACACAGTAACAGTAAACACGGGTCTAAATATTACAGTATTCACCATATATCTAGCAACAGTTCAACTGCAATGTGAAATTTATGCAACAATAACAAACTAATATGTAAGAATTTCTTACCTTACACCTTTCTTGTCTTCAAATCGCGTTCTTCTTCTTCTGAGGTAGCCTAAATCCAATGTAAGCTCCAAACCAGCGCCTTTCAAACTCGACGAAAAGCAGAGACTTGTGAAGTGTTTTGGTGTTTTGTTGTTGAGGTAATGAGCGCGTTCGCGTTCCATGTGGAGATTTGCATGTGAATATCTTTTGCGCTAGTGGGCGTGTTCAAATTAAAAGTAATTAGGAAGCGTTTGAGAAGATGGACATCTTGTTGGTTTTATACAAATTACTTAAACAGAGAATATTTGTTTTCAGTTTGAATCCGATCATTTAAAAGTACACACTTAAATGTTTATAAAGGTATATGGCTCATAAATGTGTGACAAGTATTCGCTGAGTTTTGTTTCAGTTTATAGACGTGCTCAAGAAAAAAAAGTTCACCGTGACGGAGAGGCAGAACGCACACCCTGTTTATTTTCTTTATTTTTCAAAAGCACAATGTTTTGATTTGATTGTAAGTGGACACATACAAAAGTAGAAATATCACAGATTCTTTTTTTATATTTCTTTTTTCTGTATGACCATAAATGACGGAGTAATTTAAGTTTATAGTTCTACAATGTGAAGAAAATCCAGCAAAACACGCGGGCGCGTTTGCCGACCTCAGAGGGTTAAGGGAGGCCTGGGCGACCTCTGACTGCATTGGCATTCATTGCCTCGAGTTGTTGCAGTTCACCTCGCTTTGAGCCACTGCTGCTCAGCGAGCTAGTACTGGTCTGAAAAGACAGCATTGCAACCATTGCACTAAGCTTCCCTCGCATGTCACATGTCACAAGTCGCCCGTCTCCTCCTCCTTGGAGTCAGAAGCTTCTGAGGTCGCTTCATTCCACTATTTCTTCCGGCCTGCTCAATTGTGCCGCCGACGAGCCTCACGACAGCCTATGGCCAGGGAGAGTGGAGACTCCATCCCCAGGTGGTCCAGCTGGACAGGGACCACTTCGGGACTGCACAGTTACATCTGTTTGCCTCTCCGGAATCGTTCCTCTGCCAGTTGTGTTATTTCTGTCTGAGCGGACAACCCTTGGACAGACACTGGCTCTCAGCTGGCCCCGGGGCCCTGCAGAAATGCGTTCCCCAGTGAGCCTTCTAAAAAAGCGGCCATGCGATTCATTGTCGCTTGGCGCCCGCTCAAGTGCAGTGGTTTTCATCACACTCAGATGTTGAGCAGAGATGCTCCTGAAGCTCAGTGAATTTCATCACACTCAGGTGTTGAGCAGAGATGCTCCTAAAACTCAGTGATTTTCTTCACATCTAGTGTTGAGCAGTGCTCCTGTCTTGTGCGCACATGCCGCTTGCACGTATTGTGCTAGGTCAGGAGTGGAGCAGGTCTTGATAGTTGCCCCTTATTGGCCCAACCAGACCTAGTTCCCCTCGACAGCCCTTCCTGACTTTCCCCTGAATACATTCTCAGGGACGGGGCACGATGGCACCTGCATTCAGACCCCTGGAGAGATTCCAGGCCGGTCCTAAAAATGGACGCGGAGGTTCAAGTGGATACCGCAGGATTATGTGGTAGTCACCATCACTTCTGCGAGAGCACCCCTAAGAGGAAGAGGAAGTTACGCCAAATAGAAGTGAAACCTATTCATTGAGTGAGTCTTTTCTCCGTGTGGAGATCTTGAAGGCGTTCGGTCATTTCAGTGCTCTCATTCCTGCAAGATGAGTTGGAGTGAGGGCTGTGTCCTCCACCCTCAAAATGATGTTGCCTCTATTTTTTCTTTGATGCACATCATGATGCAGTTGCATGGGAAGCACGTCCTGATCGTCAGGTTCCTGATGGAGCAAGAAGGGCCTTGTGCCCCTCTTTATCCTCTTGGGCCTTTATCTCTGGTGCTACTGCACTGCAGAGACCACCCCTGAGCAGTGAGTTAAAAATTCTGTTTTTAAAGAAACAGTTTTCCTGCTCGCGTTGTCTCTACTAGAGGGTAGGGACTTGCTCGCTTTTGGTCAATGAGTTGTGCCTGGAATTCGGGCCGGCTAACTCTCACTACCTGAGACCCCGGCCTGGATATGTGCCCAAGGTTCCTACCTCGCCCTAAAGGTGGGACCAGGTGGTGAGCCTGCAAGCGCTGTCCCGGAGGAGGCAGACCCAGCCCTGGCTTCTGTGTCCGTCCGCTTCATTGCAGTTATACGTGCACAGAACGCAAGCCCTTAGGATATCAGACCAGCTCTTGTCTGTTAAGGAAATCAGCAGAAAGAGAAGGCTGTTTCCAAGAGAGGTTGGCCCACTGAATGGTGGCTGCCTTCATCTTGGTGAAAATCCTGAGATGCACGTGTCCACTTAGGTGGTGAGCTCCTCTGAAGTGAGTGTGTGCTCCCGCCTAGGCATTGACACAGAGTGCTTTGCTGTTGGGGGCTGGGCGACACCTATAGTCGAACCGCTGCGTCTCGTGGGCTCCCTTTTCATGAAACCAGTTTCGAAGTGTCGGCTTGCTGCCCCATTCTCCTCCTATGGACTGGATACGTGCGCAATTCTTGCTCCAGTAGAGTTCCCTCTTTAACCAAACCCTGTTGAGTTCCTCCACACCCTCCGGCGACGGACGCGGTGGAGCGTCCGAAGCCAGGCCTACCACTCGTATGTTCTGGTGGAACTTGTGCTAGGCTGGGTCCATATGTTGCGATCCCCACAGTCATCCCATATGTGAATTCTTCCACGATTCGACTCCCTGACCACCGCTGACTCCGGGGGCTGCTCGGCTCCTCAGCGGAAAAGCAACTGGTGCGTGCGTCCACTTCTGTGTTTATACCCACGCTGCGGGGCGGAGCGTGTAATCACGCACACCAATGTTGAATTGGCTTGATTAAATAGTAGTACGAAGAAGACAGGCTCCCTAAGCGTGATCCCCATTCAGTCGACGTCGACTACGTCCTCCAGTCCCTCCTTCAGGGAACGGTGGGTTGCATATGCAACCAGGACGTTCTCATTGCTAGTCTAGTTTAGTTGCTCTGGACAGCTGCTTGGATCTACCTTCGGCTTCCAGGTCTCCAGCTCAATTTATGTCACCAGTACTTTGCCACAGCTGTACAATACTTATCAAATTAGAAACAAAATTCTTAATATAAAATATAATCATATGAGATGTTTCATGCAGTGACTTCTGGGAATGTCCTATTACTGTTCTTTTTAAGTAAATTCCTTGCAGTAATTAAGTTTTTATTTGCAAAAAAACATTAATTTGACAGTATTTTACAGTAAAGTTACATACAGTATAATGTGAGGTTAAACCATTTACAGTTTTTCATTGTGTGTGGCTGTCACGCAACAGAAGAACGCAACACATGTAATATCCCAAACAAGAGATTTATTGCAGGTATGCAGAAAACAGGCGACGTGAGCAGGTAAGTAAGTTTCAGAGGGGGATGGCAGATGACTGGATCGCTGGAGACGACTGACGATTGATGATGAGACCAGACAAGGCTTGTGTGTGTGTGTGGTGCTAGCATTTATAGAGAGGTGCTGATGAGGGTAATCACAGACAGGTGTGGTGATTGTGGAGTGTGCGCAAATGTGAGCCAGGAGGGATTCTGGGAAACGTAGTGTGCTAAGGTGACTGGCCTGGTGAATGGAGATCGTGACAATGGTAACTTAACGTTTTTACTTTTTGTAACATCTGTAGTCTAAATTTTTTCTGTAATAATTGCAATTTTTTTTTACAGTGTACCCTGAATGCAATGCAAGTCACTTGAAATAAAAGCATATGCTAAATGCATAAAAATTTGTAAATTAAGTCTATTTCAGATAGCTACACAACACATAACAAAACAAAATGTAGTTGGTTAATGTCAGCCAGACAGTTTCTTCCTGTCTAAATAAGTGGTTCACAGCGACAAAGACTACAAAAAGGACCACATTTTAGGCTAGATTAATTCAATTTAATCAAATATTCCTTTAAACAAAAGGAAATAATTTAGATCACTCACATAGAGTAAACGAACTGAAGCCGCTTAATTTCCAGTTAATTGATTCAGAAAAGGATTCTTCTAGTCAAAATGCTCCTTCCATTATAGTGTTCTTTAAAAATGGGTATGCCTGTAAATACAGATGGATGTGGTAGGAATAAGTGTGACATGTTCAGAACAGTATAGCATCTCTTGGGCCTGAGGGTCGGAGTGATTTTAAAAGCATGCTAAAACTCAGCTAAATGCAGAAATCGATACAGGACTAGCTACATGGAGAGAGAGGGAGTGTGTGGAAAAGAGGGACGTGACCTACCTGCTCTATTGTCCAGCGCTGATTCACTGTTTTACCAAAAGTACTCATGTGGAGCTGGAATGATTATATGTCTACTGATTGCATTACAAAGGCACATCTGACTTAATGTTTACGAAAACAATCTTCTCACTGCTCCTCGTAAATTCTTCAGCTGGAGAGGTAAACGACCTCCAATCTTTTAGCACAGACAACCAAGAAGTGGTTTGAGAATAAACCCATCAGGCTCATCGTTTAGCCTGGTCAATCCAGATTTGAATCCTTTATTGAATATTTGGTCTCACATTAAACTCAAACTAACCGGAAGACATTTTTGCAACAACCCGTGAAGTGCTTGAAGCCATCAACATTGAATGGAACAACACTGACTCTTCCTGTAAAAAGCTGTCTGCAAGTTTACCCACATGGCTTAATCTTGTCAAATAATGTTTTTTTTACCCAGTCCCTAAGTCAAGTCAAGTCAAGTTTATTTATATAGCGCTTTTCACAATACAGATTGTATCAAAGCAGCTTCACAGTATTAAATTAAAATAATACATCAATGTTTGTTTCTAGTGGAAAACGTCCACGTTTGGTAATGCTGATCAATAGTATTGTTGATTGATTAATTAAATTAAATATCCCCAAATATCCCCAACTGAGCAAGCCAAAGGCAACAGTGGCAAGGAACCGAAAAACTCCATCAGGTGACCTAATGGAGAAAAAAAAAAAACCTTGGGAGAACCCAGGCTCAGTCGGGGGCCAGTTCTCCTCTGGCGTTTATGAACTAGAGGTCAGATTTAACTGTAAGATTAAAAGTATTATATGAATGCCTGGCTGAAGAGATGCGTCTTTAATCTAGTTTTAAACTGGGAGAGCGAGTCTGAGCAACGAACAGTATCAGGAAGACTATTCCAGAGTTTTGGAGCCAAATGTGAAAATGCTCTCCCTCCTTTGGTGGACCTAGAAATCCTAGGTATGACCAAAAGCCTTGAATTTAGTGATCTTAAAGAGCGCGATGGATTATAGGGTGATAGAAGATCCGTTAAATAGACTGGAGCTAAGCGGTTTAGGGCTTTATAAGTCAGTAGCAATACCTTGTAGTTAATATGGAACTTTATAGGTAACCAATGTAGTGATGATAAAATTGGTGTTATATGATCATATTTTCTTGATCTAGTAAGAACTCTAGCGGCGGCATTTTGGACTAACTGTAGCTTGTTTATTGAGGATGCAGGACAACCGGCTAATAAAGCATTACAGTAATCTAGTCTCGAGGTCATGAATGCATGAACTAATTTTTCTGCATCAGAAACTGATAGCATGTTATGTAGCTTAGCAATGTTTCTAAGGTGGAAAAAGGTTGTTCTTGTAACATATGAAATATGATTTTCAAAAGACAGGTTGCAGTCTAGTATAACACCCAGGTCTTTTACTGTAGAGGATAAAGTAACAGGACATCCTACTATGTTAAAGTTGTAGAGTGAGAGGTTTTGTGGGCGGTTTGTTGAACCGATGATTAGTACCTCTGTCTTGTCTGGATTTAATAAAAGAAAATTGCGCGTCATCCAATCTTTTATATCTTTAACACACTCTGTCAATTTGGATAATTTAGCGTTTTCATCTGGCCGTGATGAAATATAGATTTGAGTGTCATCAGCATAACAATGGAAACTAATTCCATGTTTCCTTATAATATTTCCAAGTGGCAGCATATATATTGAGAATAACAGAGGGCCTAACACAGATCCCTGCGGCACTCCATAGTTTACTGGAGTTATGATCGATTTTTCTTCATTTAAATAGACAAAATGGTAGCGGTCAGATAAGTATGATCTGAACCAGCTTAATGCTTGTCTTTGAACACCAGTATAATTTTGTAGTCGATCTAAGAGTATTGTGTGATCTATAGTATCGAACGCAGCACTAAGATCAAGTAAAACTAGTATTGAGATACAGCCTTGGTCAGAAGCTAAAAGTGAATCATTTGTGATTTTAACGAGCGCAGTTTCAGTGCTATGATGCGGTCTGAATCCAGACTGAAACTTTTCATAGATGTCATTTTCTTGCAAGAAAGAGCCCAGTTGGGCGGACACAGCTTTTTCTAGTATTTTAGACATAAAAGGAAGATTTGAAATGGGTCTATAATTTGCTAGATTATGTGGGTCTAATTGTGGTTTCTTAATGAGAGGTTTTATAACTACGTTTACAATTGTGGTTCTGATGTTTTCTATTTTCTCAGTGAAGAACTTCATGAAATCATTACTACTAAACTGTAACGGAATATTTTGTTCAGTTGACATCTGTTTATTTGTTAGTCTAGCCACGGTGTTAAATAAAAACCTAGGATTGTTTTGGTTGTTTTCTATTAGTTTGCGGAGGTGCTCAGCCCTGGCTGCTTTTAGGGCCTTTTTATAACGTGACATACTGTCTTTCCATGCGATTCTAAAGACCTCTAAATTCGTTTGTTTCCATTTACGCTCCAAATTACGGGTTTCTCTCTTTAGAACATGCGTAGTATTGTTGTACCATGGTGCTTTACTTTTTTCTCTGACCTTTTTTAATCTAATAGGTGCAACAATATCCAATGTTCCAGAGAGAATGGTGCTCATAGTGCTAGTTAATTCCTCTAGTTCATCTGTTTGTTTGGGTTCACTGAGCAGCTGAGACAGATCAGATAAGCAATTTGAAAAATTATCTATGGTGGATGGAAGGATTGTTCTGCCTGATCGATAACGCGGTGCAGCATGATATATTACAGGAGTACGTAATATGCAAGTTACCATGTAATGGTCAGTGACATCATCACTTTGTGGAATGATATCTATATCGGTTGGATCGGTTCGATGTGATATAATTAAATCGAGTGTATGATTAAAACGATGAGTTGGTCCTGTAACGTTTTGCTTGACCCCAAAGGAGTTTAATAAATCCGTAAACGCAGCCCCTAACGCATCATTTGGATTATCTATGTGTATGTTAAAATCTCCAACAATTAATGCTTTATCGACATTGACTAATAGGTCTGAGAGAAAATCTGCAAACTCTTTTAGGAAATCAGCGTAAGGCCCATGCGGTCTATATACGGTAGCCAAGGCTAGAGATAATAGGGATGTTTTTCTAACATCTAAGAGCATAACATTTAGTACAAGTACTTCAAACGAAATAAACTTATAACCCGTTTTCTGAGTAACATTGAGAATATCTCTATAGATTGTTGCAACACCGCCGCCACGACCAATCAGACGGGGCTCATGCTTATAGGAGTATCCTGATGGAGTAGACTCATTTAGACCGAAATAATCATTTGGTTTAAGCCAGGTTTCAGTAAGGCAAAGTACATCGAAGCTATTATCTGTGACTATTTCATTTACAATAACTGCCTTAGGTGTGAGTGATCTAATGTTTAGAAGACCTAGCTTTAGAAATTGTTTTTGTTTACTAATAGCAGTATTTTCTGTTTTAATAACAATTAGATTTTTCCTAGATCCTGCAGTAGATTTATTATTTGATCTCACTAAACGAGGCATAGACACAGTTTTTATGCAATGTTCTACACTAGTATTTATATCAGTTAAATTGGTGCAGCAGAGACTATGATTTGGACTTTTGGTTACTAGTCAAACGGTATTTAACATTTTGGAGATGTTATCCGACAGAAGATCCGCTCCGAATCTGCTTGGGTGTAAGCCATCAGCATGGAAAAGCCTAGGACGCTCCCAAAACAGATTCCAATTATTTACAAAGAGCAGTTTCTGCTCATTGCACCATGACATTAACCATTCATTTAGCGCGAGTAATCTGCTAAACTTTTCATGTCCTAGTCGATACGTGGGAAGCGGTCCTGACACAATGATCGTTGTTTCAGGCGATGTGCTGCGTACCGTATCGATCAAGTCTTTCTTCAGAACCTCCGTCTGGCGCAGCCTGATGTCGTTCATTCCCGCGTGCAGGACCACAGTTCCGACGCGCTCGTCACCGTTCAGGATCTCGGGAACGCGAGCAGCGATTTCAGAAACACGAGCACCAGGAAAGCAGTGACTGTGCACCTTACTTTTACCTAACGTAGCGTGTACGTGCCGAACGATGGAATCGCCGATGATCACAGTATCGCGTTCTGTTTCGCGAAGAGGGGAGAAGCGGTTTTGGGTGGATATCTCGAAAACCGGGAGGGGCGGAGAGATTCTTGCTCTGGTCCTGGCCCGTGTCTTCCGCTGCGGAACCACCCAGGCTTCGTGGTGGCGTGTTGGAGCCGGAGTGAACGAGACCATGGCTGATCGCGACCTCGGCGCTCGGGACCGATGCTGAGAAACGCACGGAGTAGACGAGGTCGGAGTCAGCGGGTTAGTAACGTTAATCACTGATTTGTGTGCATTGGCGCGTGATGTTTCAAGAGCTAAACGCCGGTCTCTCAGCTCGGCTTATCTCACTAAAAGGTCGTGGATCTGTTTCTCATCAGCTTCCAGCTCAGACTGCAGTGCGTGCAGCTCAAATGTGTCCTCACCTGCACCAAAAGGTAGACTACTTACATCTGATATATTCGCCATTTTAACAGATGGACAGTAAGTTAGCAACGACGCTACCAGTGATGCTATCAATATTAATACTAATTTATGACTGAAGTCTTGGATATAATCCGTCTTTTTAGTGGTACGGGTGTAGAGTAGACGCACGATGGGCGAAAAAATGTTTGTTTGTAAGTGAGTGTGGAGAAGACGCGTTCAGCCGTGATCCACAGGAGTAACCTATAAGAGTATCCGGTGTTGGATCACTAATAGGCTTGAGACGCATCTGCTCAACAGTCCGCGTTGTAACTATGAGGTTTGAGCAGCAGTGCTTCTCAGTGAGGAAAAGTAGAAAATGTTCGTTGTAAGTGAGTTTAAAGAGAAAATCAAGATTTATAAATCAAATCGATGGAGCTCCAAAGACAACAACGCGTTCAGACGCGACGCATGCGCATTTGTCAACGAAGAATAGAATAGCTAAAGAATAGCTCTTTAAACCACTGGTTACAAACAAACATGAATCAGAATCACACAAAGAAAGTTCAGTTTCACAGTTATATTTTCATTATTTTCACAGAAATCAGACAAAATCTCAGTTTCAGTTGTATTTTCATTATTTTCACAGAAATCAGACAAAACCTCAGTTTCACCATCAGCAAGGAATCAAACAAACTAAACACAAAAAAGAAAATACTTTGGCTCAAGTTCAAAATACAGTCTTTCCACCATTTTTTTTATTGTTTCAACAATAAAGAAAGAACAACTAAATAACATGTAAAAGTTGTTGGTGCTGAGGTAGAAGTATCTCTGGTGAATTTGTCGGCAGATTCAACACTCCTTACTCAAGTGTGAGAGGAAAGAAATAACAAAAAAGAGAAAAAACATTAATTAGTTAAATCAAAACTAACAGTTAAATCAATCATTTAAATATTATGAAACACTTCACTGTAGTGCACATTCCACAACACTCACAAAATACTTGGGGAAAGTGGTTGCGTGAATGTTTGATGTGTGTGTGTAAGAGTGTTGGCCGATAATGGCAGGAAGGAAAGTTTTTTACGAAAACAGGTAAAACAGGGAATCACCTGGAGAACTTGCTCACACTCATCAGTCACCATAAAAGTCAAGCTTCGCTGTGCAGCCGGTGTCTAGAGGTGCAGCGCACACTCAGTGTCAATCGCCACGGCAACTCACTCTCACTCTAGTGATCCACCTGAGCCCAAACACAGTGCCTCACGTCTAACTCGTCTCAGGTAACCCGTTCCTTTTTTCCCCCTGCTTCCTCTCCTACAACTCCACCTTACATACTAATTTCCTCACTTACGGATTTCCCTCCTAAATCCAGTCACGCAGCTTACATTTTTCCGTATTGCCATTAGTGTTAATGTAGTACTAATCATTAGTCCTGCATTACTTCCTGCATAGTTACTTATTAATGACGGATCATTATTCTAAAGTGTTACCAAGATCTCTAGTGTCCTATAACCTGCTGTGCAGCATTAACTAGACAGACTACAGACAATGCCTTAAAATATGCTTTAATCATGGCCGGAGGACCCCGGACAAATTTCAGAGAGAATCCCACCAGCAAAAAGCTGCCCCACCAAGAAAAAGGCTTAACTGCCCCACCAAGAAAAAGGCATTTAAAAAAAAAAAAAAAAATGTGTTTGCATTTCTTATCTCTTTATGTAGTTACCACAATCAATGTAAAAAAAAATTTCAACACATCCCATAATTAAAAAAATATCGGCCTCTACCAATGGTTTATATGGCACTTAAAGGTAAAAGAAAAAGCACCGGAGTTCATTCAATACTGTGAAAATCAGAAAATATGAACTATAATATTTATTTAAAAACATAATCAAAATAAAGATTTTTGTATATTGAATCTTCTTTATTTATTGAAGCATGCCATTAAATATTTCAGGTTTTCATTTTAACACAGGAAATTATATGTTTTCTTGTTTTTTAACAGTAAACAAAAATAAATAAGTCAAGTCAAGTCAAGTCATTTTCATTTATATAGCGCTTTTAACAATGTAGATTGTCTCAAAGCAGCTTTACAGAGATAAATGTATAATTTAACGTAAGATTGTTTTGGCTTTATAGCGGTTCTTTAATAAAGTTATTTTCCGGCTAAAGTTAGTTTTGATTGATTCGCTTCCGTCGCAACGATCATTTGTTTTTAAATTAGGGGCCGCCAAGACGACACCATTCTCTCTACACAGACTTTAAACGCGAACCTGTGAGAAACGCTGATGGCGTTCAGATGCGCATTAAGAACGGGTTCTATAGTTATGTGCGTTTGAATATATGTGTGCAGGTTTGGAATTCCCTACAAACCAAACCTAAACAAATTACTGGTGTTTCCTTATAGTTTTGATTCAGAATTTTATTTTATTTTATCAATTCGGGGTAGATACGCAAATTGAGTTTTCCCGACGACGCGTTATCTGTAGAGTGTAAGGTTTAATTATAAGGAAGTTTATTCAAGTGTTCTATTAGTATACTTCTTTTCAACTAAAAAGAAGAAAGCATAATTTTAGTCTACATTTTATATACTTTATACTTTATGTACTTCTCAGAAATACACTTAATTACACTTAAGTGTACTTGATTTATATTTAGAGAAAAGTCCAAGAATATTTGACCAATACTTGTACTCAATCTTTTGACCGAGATATACTTAAAAGTATAAATAAGTATTCAAAGTATACTTGGCTTGTAGTTGTGTTAACTCTTTTGATCAAGGAGCCTATTAAATATACTTTTTTTTTACATAGGTTTTCATACACAGTCTTATGAAACTTACATTGTTTGAAAATATTGATATAAAACAGATATGTTTCTAATTCTGCGTATCTGAATTTTTGTGTAGGCTAGTCCACAGGTAGTGTACATAGGAATTTACTCTAATTCTACTTTTTCCCACCATTGACTGAATTTTCCAGCTATCCATGTTTTCACGGTTATACAGTAGGGGGCGCTATGACACATCTTCTAGTGCAGAATCTCCGGATCAAAACACAGGAGATGAAGAAGCTGAAACAAGTGATAGAAGATTGTTCACTCAAATGTAAAATAACGTGATCATCAAACATTAAACAGCTTGTAAATCAAAACTGCTTAATGTTTCCAAATGAAATGAAGCGTAACCCATGAAGAGAAAACGACTGTGAAGCTTTGGGGTTGTTGGACTCGATCTACTCCATCTGTGTTTTGATCACGTTTCTGAATCTGATCAAGGCGTAGTCTTTGACAAAAATGAGATTTTCTCATCTTTTTCATTTAAAATGTTGCCTTTCTTTATGAAACTTACCAACATTCAAGTGTTTGTTAAAAAAGGATGCATGAAGCTAATAAAATGTTTTAAAATTAAAGTACAGATAAAGGTATTTTTCAAGTATAAAAAATAACATTTGAACATAGTAGTATAGGCCTACTGCAAGTGCAAAAATTATATATAAATAATAAACTTTAAGTATGTAGACATAGTAATTACATAAATAGTAATGTTAAGTTCACTTAAAGAAAACTTGTAGTATAAAACTACTAAACTAGTTGTGCTCTTAAAGTTTACTACTGTTACACTCATTGGCGTCGGAAGAAAAAAAAAAGTGGGTGGGTCCTCCCCCAGAAAAATGTTACTGGAGTAAATACCATTTCATTCTGGTGCCTTTTAATTAAACAAGTAAACTAAACTCGAACAGACAAATGCGCTGAATTAGAGACGGTAAAAGTGAGTGGGTATAATATCATTGATCTTAAAAAGTGGGTGGGTCCGGTCCCACCCATATACAATGGTTCCGACGCCCATGGTTACACGTATAGTACACTTGAACATATACTTTTACTAAAAGTGGGCCAATTTAGTTCCAAGCGGTATTAAAATGGTACACTTACAAGTTTACTACTAGTACATATTGACATTAGTATACTTTCATAATGTATACTTAAAAATATACTTGAACATTACTTAAGTAAAATTAACTTGAAGTATACTTCTTTTTCGTAAGGGTATGAATGATCAGAAGTTTATATTTCTCAGCAAATAGTCCATTCTGACTGCATAAATGGATGATCTGAAAACATTAGCTTAGCTTTTCTACTTTTACCATAAACTGCCAAATCAACCGTTTGGTTGAGCATGTTTTTGAACAATTGGTAAAAACATACTTAAGGTTTTTCATGGCACCAAGTAACAGAATTTTGTAAAGTTAGGGCTCTTACAGTGTAATATGAAAAAAAAGAAAGAAAAATGCTTACCTTGCAAAATTTCACCAAAACCAGTTCACATGGCAGGAGTGATTTTTTTGTTTCTGAAATCCATGTTAGAGGAAGTGTTGTGACAAGTGCTGTTAATTGACACAGTGACATCTATAGTGGATTTTTTTGGCATAACATACCTCAACCAGATGGTAGAGATGGCTCAATCAGCTTGAGTTAAAGGGATGCTTCAGCATTTAGCATTAAGCTTTTTATCAGTAGAAAACCTGTAGTATTTACGAATTACCGTGCTTCCCTCCCTCATATCCTCCTGAGACGAGAGATTTATGTATTTTTTGTCTGAAAAAAATCCTCCGATGACACAAAAATTGTCATTTTGCGTCATCGGAGGATTTTTTTGGCCAGAGGCTAGAAACTACAGCCAGTAGTAAGAGCTAGTTCTGCATGTTCTCAACCCGACCATAGAGGGTGGGATCTCACTCACAGAATGTACAAATAGTGTCAGCCATCTTTTTTTGGAAGGTAAGCCACTTGCTCTGTGGAGAAAGCTGAGTAATAGGGGTTACCATACATCCTTTTTTTCCCGGACATGTCCGGCCGTCGAGATCGTCCAAAATGTCCGGGATTCAGTTTTTGCTTTCTACAGTCGCTATTCATTGTTTACATGCACACCTTTTGTTTCAGTCTAACTGAATTCATTCCGATTGGTGAATCTGAATGTAGTGTTTACAAGTGATCGGTTGATGTGCGTCATAGCACATGTGCATAACATATAGCATATGTTTTGGAGGTATGAAAGTAAATTTTTTTCATGAGATGTATTTTTGTCATACTGTCCTGACATTTTGTATGAATTTATCAAAACTTACAGTTTGAATTATTGTTTTGTTGACTTCTAAGTGACATGGTTAGCATGTGTCAAAAGCATGCATATGATGTTCTGTCATGGCTGATAGGGTTGGGGACGGTTGCAACAAGTTATAAATTGCATGTTTAATAAAAGTTTGTTGCATTGCAAATTGTTCAATTCTTCCTGTCTGACACTGACATATGGAGAGATTGAATAGCATCTGTAACACCTGGACACTGTATCTATGTAGGCCTATGTTCTACACATAAACAAACAAAACCCAATAACTGTTTTTTGATAAATATGACTAAATAAATAAATAATAGGCTACAATAATATTATTGTATAAATAAATAATACTATAATATTATAGTAGGCCTAAAACAGTTAATATTTTCAGAATTCTATGCTCATTGAGACAAAAAACTAAAGTTAATTAGTGAAATTTAAGGTATTTTTAACGTTGCAACCGTCCCTGGTTGTGTTGCAACCGCCCCTGGGTTGGGGTCAGTTGCAACATCTGGCTTCTTCCATTCAAATAAATACTGTGAACGACATGTCATATGTAATCATCTTTAAATGGTATGGGTAATTAGCAGACAGATGCAAGTTTAATATATACAAATTTGGTTGGTCTAGTCCAAATAGTATCTGAGTAACTGAGAAAAATGCAAAAAGTGTTGCAACCATCCCCAGTCTCCCCTACATTAGTGATGTTCGTGGGTCAATTTGACCCACATATTTTGATGTTTTAAGGCAACTGTACAGACCCAAAATAATAACATTTCTTTGTTATATTTTGTTATTTTAGGTTTCACTACCCTATGAAGCAGAAAAGGAGCTTTTCGCCACTTATTTCAATATGAAAAAATAATTTGCCAGCCACAGATTGTAAAAAATACCTGTTTTTTTTTTTTTCAAGTTATCTGAAATAATTCAATTCAATTCAAATTTATTTGTATAGCGCTTTTCACAATACATATTGTTTCAAAGCAGCTTTACAGAAAGTGCATTTCAGAAATGTACATAGAAAAATACAGTTAGTTAATCATGTATTAATTTAAGGCATAACATATCGCCAGCGTTGAGTCGTCTCTTCACAGGCGTCGAGTCGTCTCTTCACGGGTGTTGGGGCATCTGAAGTTTCCATGAGAGGCTGGATACAAACTGGAGCTGACGAACTCTATTACTACTAGCGTCCCGAGATAACAACAGAAAAGCAGATGGGAAATAATTAGCATAGCTGCTGTTCATAATATTAATGCATTCGATCTGATTCAACTGTAGTATAAAAGGTAAGTATTATGTGAATGCTTGGCTAAAGAGATGCGTCTTTAATCTAGTTATATAATCTAGCCTACTATTTAACCTATGTTTATTTATTTTCCCATGTAGGGTCAACAGGCCTGCAAGGTTTCAACACGCTGATGTGTAGTGAAATGTGCATACATTTCGTTGTTGTATGTCAGAGCTCTTCAACTCTAGTCCTGAAGCACCAGTGTCTTGCTGAGTTTAACAACTTTTTATTTTCAAAGTTTTTGAAAACAAAACTATTAAACCTGTTAACGGTCCCACTTTTTGAGCATAGACATGAAAATAACTTTTCCAACTTAAATTGTTATAAATCTTGAATACTTCAGAGCATAGACTTACGTTTGTTATCTTTTTAAAGGCAAATTATTGTAGAAGTGAAAAACCAGTATAAAGAATTATAGAGGTTTAAGTTAAAAAAAACTTTTTTATATTTTTATATATATTATATTTTATTAAGCATGTTTAACTCTAAATCTAAGAAAATCAAATCCAACCATCTGAAAAAGTTCTGTGTCAAATTTTAGGTTGATATCTCAAAATAAATTAACTTTTAAGTAAAATTTTCTTTGGGTGTAGAACCTGTGATGTTTATTATTATTATTATTATTATTATTATTATTATTATTATTATTAATCAGTACTAACATTTATTTCCTTGCAGGAATAACATTTATATGCTTTTGACATCTAAATGTTTCCAAACACTTTGGTCAATTAAGTGTGTGTCTGAATCATCTCCGAATATAACAAAAGGGGAAATGAAACAAGACAGATAAATAAATTGCTTCCACCTAGTAACAGAAGGGTTTGCTGAATTATGCATGTGAAGAACCAATTATATCCCTTTAACTGCCTGCTCGACCAAATGGTTGAGCACATTTTGAGTCACTATATTTTATTGAGAGGAGTACCTAACTTGAAGGGATACTTCACCTCTGGAAAGATGAATGTGTATTTAAATTGGGTCATTTAAATGTGAAATTATTTTTTTTGAATTTGGAGCCTTCTAGACTGAGAAAAGCCCCAAAAAATATTTTTGGCTCATGTGGATGAAAGACAACAACTCCCAGAATGTACTTGCTTCGCTGCCCTACTCCCAAGCCACGCCTACTGGTTACAGAGGGCAGCTACTAGTTGACTCGAAACTGAAAAGACGCTGTTTTATCTTGAGTCTCCATTGACGAGTCTGCCCGGGATTTCGAGATCACCCAAAATGTCCGGGATTCGGCTTTTGCGTTCTACACTAGCCATTCATTATGTTTACTGTGGCGAGCAGGACGAGGCTGAGGGGCGCGGGAGAACGGCGCGAGGCCGGTGGCGTGATTACTGATGAGCGCTGTGAGACGCACTGGTCTTGTATCTCTCACCGAGGAGTGGGAATTTTCTTGAATATGTCTTCTGTCTTCTTGGTGGGGGGAGGGTCTAACTGTGCATGTGCACTATGAGTGTCATCACTTTAGCATGTTTCTGATTGGAGAAATAAGACTTGTTGCAACTGTCCCCTGTTGCAACTTTCCCCAGTCTCCCCTAATAGAAATTGTGTTTGTATATATCAAAGCACATAAGCGTGTTGAAACTTCATGATCCCTAAATGAAAAACAAAGTCACAAACTGTCAATAATAAAAAAACATAGGTCAACCGGTATTGTCACGGTTAGTTCAAATGAAGATGATGAAAAGGGTTCAAACAGGTTTCTACAAACAAAAGTTCTTTAATAAAACAAACTCAGGTAATCCAAAGACAAGCATGTGACGTAACAGAGTTTTTACGGACAAAGCTTGTCCGACAAAACCCCCCAGTTTTTATGGACAAGGCTTAACCTAGTCCCAGACTAAAATGCATGTTTTAGCTGAAAGCAACTTTCACTGATATATCTTAACATATGTCAGGGCCATTTGTCTCAAAATGCAAACCAGTAATGTTTTTTTTAACGTTAATAAAAGCTACTCAAATGTCCTACTTAAACTAAGGCCTAATCCTGGCTTAATCTAAGCCCTTTCTGTGGAACCAGGCTATTGTAAACTATAAGTTTGATTTTGAGTTAATTTAAAGAAAACTTAAAGTATTTGCAGTATAAAACTACTGAACTAGTAGTTTACTGAGAGTATACTTCAAAGTGTATTTTCATAAACTAAAAAATGTGCTACAACTACTAAACTATCAGTGAAATAGAACTCTTACAGATATACTACATTGATGTGTGTCACGTCTTGTTTTGTTTTGTTTTTGTTTCATTGTTCACAGGTCTTTAGTCTTTAACTAGTCTTTAGTCCTTAATATAACAATCCTCCTCCTGTAGTTTTTGTCAAGGTGCATCCTTGGCTGGTGCCCCATATGTTGGCAAGGAATCATCTGACACTCTCACCCTTAAGAGGCATGACTAGTGTGAGGCAAACTTAGACTAAAAAACAAAACCTTATGTAAATTAAGCAAATTCTATAGTAACATTTCAAACACCTACCAGAATATCTGCTGCCTGTATATAGGTTATAGCTGTGAGAATTTCTACATGTGGTGAGATGAGGTGAGTGAGATCTTCCACACAATTTCGGTCTAAATCAAGACGATTGCTAAACAAAGCAGAGGTTTTGATTGCAAGAACATTCCACCAACTGCTAAAGGGCATAACTGCTGGATGTATGTTGACTTTCCCCTCCTGACAAATTTAACCAAAAATGTAGTTGTGCTTGAGTGATATTGTTTATCCTCCTGCTGTTAACCAATGTCTGCTTCATGCAACATTGCATCTGCAATGCTTTATGGGATGTATGTGAAAAATTACTTCTCTACACATTCATAATTTCTCTGAACTTTGCTGCCAGCCAGCTGGCACATTTCTAAGTTTCTGCTTTTGTTTAAGTAACTTTTTCACCTCTGTTCTATCTTCTGCCATCTATTTGATATCCCCCTCCAATAACAGCATGCAATAAAAGCTTAACATCAAAATGTGTAAAGATGCAGATTCCTTTTTTTCTGTTTTTCAGAGGCTGGGAAGATGTTAACTGTGGTGGTTGAGGAGATTCCCCCTTCCATGTAAAGCACTTTGAGTACCCAGAAAAGCGCTATATATATGTAAATAATTGTTATTATTACAACTCATTTTTAAATAAATGATTAAATTGCCTTTATTTTTTTTATTTGTTTGCCAAATGCTTTTCTTTATCCATTTGTCAATCGAATTAAAGGCCATTGGCTGGATTTTCTCCCTTATAAAATCTGACAAACCTGTTTGTTTTGCTTTTATTTAGTTTATGGTTAGTTGCATTTTATTATTTGTATTTAGTATTTTTGTCCTCTGTTGTCCGTGACAGACCTGCAGTTCTCTAGTTGAGAACCTCTGACCCAGAGATCTTGCTGCAAAAGGTTGACAGATGATAGTTAAATGATTGTTCCACCCATTCTAGCAAAGCCAGGATAATGTTGAACCCAGAAAACAGGATGTCACATGCTCAGGTATCCTGTCAGATCTCTGAAGATTCCAGCACTTCAGTTGTTCCACAGGCATCTGCATTCTCTTTACTGCTGCGTCCAGGGATGCTCATAAAATGCAGGAGCTAAAATTGTATTCCATTGTAATAGGTTCCATCAACTGAAACGGGACACTCGCTCACTGCAACATATCGACCAGGAGGGCTTGTTTTTCCCCCACAGACATCATCTTTTTATTACATTCTGTCCCTAATGAGAGCATTGCTCTCTGCTGCCATGTGCCATGGCACACAATTCAATATGGCTGTATGGTTGTTCAGGCCTTAGTGGGGAGACAAATGAAGGAACTTTTCTTAATTTTTCTTTAGCTGAAGCTGAAAAACAAACTTTTCTAATCTTCATATTCTCCCGTATTGGGTAACACATAATTCACAAAGAGATATGATTCTTGGATCTTGTACTGGTTAAATGTTTATGAGTTAGAATTGTTTAACTTTAAAATGCATTGTAATAAAGACTACAATATTTACAGTGTATGTTCAAAACTGAATGTTAACATTGTTATATTTTATGAAAATATGTTTTTATGTTATGGTTCTCAAATATATTGAGAAGAACAATTTGAGGTGTGCATTTTTGTGTGCAATTGAGTGACCTGAGATGTTACTTTAAAAATGTATTGCAGTAAAAATAATCAATTATTTAATAAAGAACGCTTAGTGCTTAAAAGGCTAACACTCTTAAAAATAATGTTTTTGTTTTTGTTTTTTTTGGCATCTATAATTGCATGAAGAACGTTTAAAAAAAAAAGATGCAACCTTTCCATTGCACAAAAGGTTATTTATGGTGGGAAAAGGTTAATAGACACGTAATAGTGTTTCTCCTTGAAGATAATGATTTTTCACAAAATTTTACAAAAATATACATTATAAAATTAATAATAAATTATTTTAACTTCAACACAATCAATGAATAATTGATCACATTTGAAAATCAATGTACCTGCATTGGACGGACTTAATTGTTTTTAATGAAAATATATAAATCAATATATCCCTATAGAAAAACCTCAAAAGTTAATTTTTTATGTATGACCATTTCCTACTCTTAACTCATCTCAAATGTGTGCATCTGAGATATTTGTCTTTAGAAAAAAATAAATAAATACATATGACCTAATATATCCCTGCTAGACATCTTGAATAAATGTACATGTATGAATGTGAACACACACTCCAAACCGTGGACACACACCTGGAGCAGTGGGCAGCTGTCTTTTGCTGTGGCGCCCAGGGAGCGATTGTGGGTTAGGTGCCTTGCTCAAGAGCACCTCAGTCATTTCCTGACGGTATTGAGAATTGAACCCACAGCCTTCGGTTTGACTCTCTAACCCTTAGGCCACGACTTATATCTTAAGTTTAAAGTGAAATGCCCCATTGTAAGATAATCTATTGGATGTATGGAAATCAGACCCTTATGCACTGTTATTCTGACCTTGGGCATGTCTTTATAATGTATAACAGTGGCGTGCGGCCCATATAAACTGTTAATGCTCTGCATACCCAAGCCATTCATGGATTCGCTAATTAGTATTAACACTATAAATTACTATAAATTCCCTTTTTTGAGGTGTACCATAAAGCTTACATGACAAAAATGTCATCCACAGCAGCTTTGGCGTCTATGCTCTGTTGTTTTGTATCGTAATCATTGTCCCACATAATTATTGGTTTGCTGGTATATGGGGGATTTATTGTGCAGGGTAAGCTGTCCGCGAATCACTTGCCCAAGCGGAAAAATTTGCTGCTGCTGCTAGATCTCAATTAACGAAAATTATATTGGCCCTCATTTATCATTCTTGTGTAGAAACGGGCGTATATGTTGGCGTAAGATTATGCTTACACTCCTCTCACCGCCTGATTTATGAAGCTGTGCGTACCTTTGAAATCCAGGTGTACGCAATACCTGCCCTTGATAAATGCCGCAGCTGAAAACGATCGTCATTAGAATAACACGCCCCTATATATTCAAGTCTCCGCTTCCCCCACGCCCTCATTTTACGCCATGGACACACGGAAGATGGCAAAGAAGAGAAACTTCTCCGACGTGGAGATCGAGACCATCACCAGGGAAGTGGAAAGAAACAAAATTGATTTCTAGATTTTTATTATTAATGACGCTTATTGTTATTTAGAAGAAGAATGTCATTATTATTATTATTATTATTATTTAAAAGAAGAATGTCATTTTTATTATTTTGTCAGTCTGAATAATTTTTTGGTCATTGAAAGCCTTTCATTAGGCCGGTGACACACTGGCTGCGTGGCGTGAGCGTGGCGTTTCTGTTGCGTGTTAGCTGCGTGGCGTTTTCTATGTCTTTGAACACCAGAAACGTGTCTGACGCGGCGCTGCTGCTGCTATAGGTGACATATGATAAGACTCATTGGTGATATATTTGACATATGGGGAGAGAGTTGTGGAAGGCCTATACTTCATGTTAAACATAAATATAGCAGCAAAGACACCGTCGGCAGTACTGACACAAAATAGGCTACAGAATATTTCGTTCTGTATTGACAGGTGCAATATTTGAAAATCGATATTATTTTTTTTATTACATTTATATCTGCATTTATGTCAAAACCTAGAGACTTTCAAACATCAAAATGTTATTTATTAATATGTATTCGTGTCAAAATGACATATAAACATCTTTTCCTATTCTATTTTGCCTGGAAACGCTTCCAACACGCTTGCGTGTTGCGTGAAAAATAGGCGTCAGTTCTATTTCTAGCATGCACGCGTTTTCCGCGCGTTTTTCTCGAGATGCGCCTGAGACGCGCATGTCACGCAGGCAGTGTGCAAGCTCTAACCTGTTAACATGGGAGCCGAAATAAAAACGGACACGCCACGCAGCTGAGACGCTCACGCCACGCATCCAGTGTGTCACCGGCCTTACTGTATGGCAAGCCAAAGTGTTCATAAACGCCTGGTCGGGCGTCTGATTGCACACTGACACGTCAAAAGCGTGCGTTTCGACCGCGCGATTTGCCATAAAAGCGCACGTTCTTAACGCGCGTCACAAACGCGCGGTTTTTGCATCAAAACGCGCGTCCTCGACGTGTGATCTGCCATTTAATATGGAAAGCCCTTAGGGCCAAAAACGCGCGAATTTTAACGCGTATTTCACGCATATTTCACGCGTATTTAACACGTTAAATACGCGTCAAATACGCGTTAAATACGCGTTGTTTGCGCGTGACAAATTAGCGCGTTAAATACGCGTATTCAACGCGTATTTCACGCGTGAAATACACGTAAAATACGCGTTAAAAATCAGTTTGAACGCGTCAGGATCATTGGCTGCTGAAGACTTGGGTCTAACCATTTCTGTGAGCTAAGGGGGGTGTACCGTTCATAGACTAGACTAGGCTACCCATAGATATCATATGATATCTATGAGGCTACCACCATTTAACATGCTATAGATCATCTTATTCAGCCTATTTATTTTGTCCTTTTTTTGTATAACCTATAGAAATAATATATTTAAATTGCAGTTTTATGAAAATTTAGATAAAAATAAAATTGCCTTGTTTTTCTCCACTCATGCCTTTTTGTAAATAAACACATCAGTGGACATTCTAGCTTTAAAATCAAAGCATTAGCATTTGTGTGGGGAAATCAGTTACTGTGGAGGTTAACAATCAATGCAGGTAGCCTATAAGATACAAACCATTGTAATCAATATCTGTCTTTGGAAAACAACGTGAGCTTGTGTTGTTCTTACATTTACAGCTATCACAAGCAGGTGGCGCTTATTGAAACCTTTTTGTTCAGAGATTGGGCACTCATCAGACAAACAGTAATTAAGGGACTGTTCGTTTTTTATTTAAGGGGCCACCGGAGGAGATTTGAGATCTATAGTCAAAAAATATATGACCCTCCCTTCGCCAGCAATACATTTTTCATTGATTGTGAAAAAAGGCATGACCCTCCCCGATAATTTATTGATTAGCCTACTTCTGTACTGGTTTGCGCTTGGCAAAGATGTTCAGATAGCCATTGTTTTTTTGTTTTTTTACAACCATAAACTCTTGCTTTCTCATCTTACTAGGGCTGTAACGATAGACCAAACCTACGATTCTGTTCGTATCACGATTTTTGATTAGAAAAAAAATCATGTTTTCGGTGCTGATGCGGTGTGACGCGTTCAACATGTGGGTGACGCTGCCAATAAAGAATCTAAAAGCTGTCACAAAGAACCAGCAAAAGTAATGATTATGAATATGTCAAATATAGCAAGGAGACATTTTAATTGTTTATTAATAAACAAGTGTTTTCTGTGTCGACTGCAAAGATGAAGTTGACGATGCGTCATGATCTTCGCAGAAAGCGCCAGAGAGAAATGCACATTTCATACGGATTAGGCTACATAAGCAGAAAGCAGTTTTCTTTCGTTTTGAATTGTTCTGTTTAAAAGTAGACATTTCAAGCTTTCTATATATTTCTCAGGTCTGTGAGGCAAGTAGCCTACCTTACCCTGAGTTTCGGTTCATTTATGAGACGAGAGTCCAGTTCACTCGCCGGCGCCTCCATGTCATGATTATCTATGTTCTACTATATTTACTATATTTAAATCCAGGCAATTGGTTGATGAAACATTGATTAAAATTAAGATACAATTAATAAAAAACGAAATTCACTTTAATGACAGGCTTTGTGCTTTCTGTGTGAGGTCTCTGTGATTTTTTTTAAGTCGCTTTCAGAGCAGTCATGTCCGTAATGGAGAACTGTCACGCCCGTAACATTGTTTTTTTTCTTTTTTTTTTTTTTTACATAAATGCGAACACGAAAAATAAAATAAAACGAATATGTTATGTTCTGTGGAGGCCGACCCTTCTTCATCCAGTGGGTATATATCTTTTGGTTTGCGCAGTGTAATTCATAGAATTAGGCCTACTAAAAAATATTTTGCCACCTAAAAGTTAAAGATTTTTTGTGTCACGTCACATGTATATTTCCCTCATATTAAATATAAAACGCACGTGTAGACTGATATTTTTCTAATGTCTTGACTCCTTTATTAAGGGAGTATGGATATATTAACAGACGTTTCAATATATTGGTATTAAATGCATTTTCTGAGAATTTATATTTCAAGGTTTTAACTGCAAATGTCACGTCCATAACGCTGGAATTGCCCAATTTTAACGAATTTATCCTCAACTAGTTTTTTGGTGTAGGTCTACGTATTTTATTATATTAACTTAAATAATACTAATAGTAATTTAAAGATGTGGTAGCCCTACATCTTACACATCATTCTCCACTGTTATGGTGGCAATTTCAGTATATTTACTCTCTAACATTATTGTGGAAACAAACTATGGTAGTATCGTGCAACAGCGCACATCAACTGCAGTTCTGGCGCCTCAGTCCCAAATAATACTGTAAAACTCGACGTACATTCAACATCACACATGTTAATGCAGCGGTAGAGTTACACTCACAGGACACTGTGCACTTATTCGCAATCACAAAAGTTCATTATTTGCTCGTGCTTTAAAGCTTTGCCGGGTAAACATTTCATTGGCGTTCTGTTCTGACATTTTTTCTGAGCGCGCGCACTGTCAAACCGCTCCAAACTGGATTTTTGTTGGGTCAGACCCATCTGTACACTTTTCCCTAACCAAATGTTAGCTTTTAATGTTAGAAAACTTGAGGTGTGGTGAATGGTGTTACAGATAGAATGCTACTAATGTGCAAAAGGGGGCAATCTTATCTTGTTAAAAAAAAAGCATAAAATTGCATTCTAGATATTTTATTTGGCCTACAAGAAAACGATGAAAATGGAAAAAAGAAATAGGAAAATATTTAATTGTGGTAGCAGTAGAATATTCTGCAGTCAGGAAAGCCAAATCAAGTTCTTATACCTGTCCTGACCTGAGCACAAGCTCTCATTCTAATCCTGAAAGTCTTACATACTTTATATATTATATAAAGTCTTAAATATCACATTTAAGTCTTTAAATTAATTTAAATTGTTAATATCACCTGTGTAGCCTTAATTACTGTTTGTCTGATGAGTGCCCAATCTCTGAACAAAAAGGTTTCAATAAGCGCCACCTGCTTGTGACAGCTGTAAATGTAAGAACAACACAAGCTCACGTTGTTTTCCAAAGACAGATATTGATTACAATGGTTTGTATCTTATAGGCTACCTGCATTGATTGCTAACCTCCACTGTACCTGATTTCCCCACACAAATGCTAATGCTTTGATGTTAAAGCTAGAATGTCCACTAATGTGTTTATTTACAAAAAGGCATGATTGGAGAAAAATAAGGCAATTTTATTTTTATCAAAATTTTCATAAAACTGCAATTTAAATATATATTTTTGCTATAGGTTATACAAAAAAGGACAAAATAAATTGGCTGAATAAGCTGAATTAGCTGATCTATAGCATGTTAAATGGTGGTAGTCTAGTCTATGAATGGTACACCCCCCTAAGCTCACAGAAATGGTTAGACCCAAGTCTTCAGCAGCCAATGATACTGACGCGTTCAAACTGATTTTTAACGCGTATTTAACGCGCTAATTTGTCACGCGTAAACAACACGTATTTAACGCGTATTACACGGCGTGAAATACGCGTTAAAATTCGCGCGTTTTTGGCCCTAAAGGCTTTCCATATTTTGATGCAAAAACCGCGCGTTTGTGACGCGCGTTTTCCGTGAGCACAAAGCACGCG
This sequence comes from Rutilus rutilus, assembly GCF_951802725.1. Classification (NCBI taxonomy): domain Eukaryota; kingdom Metazoa; phylum Chordata; class Actinopteri; order Cypriniformes; family Leuciscidae; genus Rutilus; species Rutilus rutilus. Next base: position 12,046,807 of record NC_140227.1, read on the forward strand.
TTAAGAACGTGCGCTTTTATGGCAAATCGCGCGTCAGAGACGCGTCAGGCAAGGCTTCTAAACTGGGATCTAGTGCCCATTTTGGCTGTGCTGAAAACAGCCTGCTTGCTTGCCTCCAAAAGCATTGCCCCCAGGTCTCCCCAGCACATGTATTTTGCATTATGCATAGTCTACATTGCATCAATAATTCAAAAAGTACATCCAGATTTCCTCAAGCCTTGGGGACCAGAGCTCCTGATTCCATACCTGTCTGAACACCCAAGGCTGAACCTTGATCACACCTTCGCAGTTGTGTGTGTGTGTGTGTGTGTGTGTGTGTGTGTGTGTGTGTGTGTGTGTGTCTGTGTGTGTGTGTGTGTGTGTGTGTGTGTGTGTGTGTGTGTGTGTGTGTGTGTGTTTTATGAGCTGTCTGTCAACATGTATGTGTCAGTGTGTCATTGTCTATGCAAGTTTGGCTCTAAACACATTGAGAAGGGCCTTTTACAATGCTGATGTCAAACAAAGAGGATGTCTGAAAACTCAGTATTCATGATGTATTCAACAGTATAGGATGATCTACTGGGTCTAAAAAGATTCTGAAGTGTGCAGCCGGTGGACTTTGCTATCCCATGAAGCTGTGATGCTTCTTTGTCCTTTAAATTATTCAATGTATTTGTGTATTAAAACACAACTCATACAATGACTTGAATACATATTTTTTTTAGCATGTTTTAATTTCTGAATTAAAATGTTTTAAAGGGCATAAAGTTCCAAATGACAGAGTGCACTGAAAAAAATGTTTAGTCAGCTCAACTTGTGTAATGTACTTCATGTGGTAACATCTATAGTAACTGGTTTTGTTGAAATGAAATAAACAATTTTAAATGACTAATAACTAATAACTGAATTCAGCCAACCTGAAAAACAGTTGTTGTTTTTTTTTGTTGAAATTAAATACATGATTTAGGATTACTGATTATAACTGAATTCAATCAACCTGATAAAAAAAAAAACTGTCAGTAGATATAACCTGATTTCTCCAGCTAGATAATATCACTTACATTTTATATAATCTTTTTTGTTTTATATGATGAATGTAAATAGTGTTGTTCATCATTATGCACAATGTATATAATGAACTACTAAGAAAAGATTGGTGTAGGTACTGTCATTAACATTACACTATAGCCTATAGCCTAAGCACAAGCGCTACTCTTCAGCACAATGGTAACCACAAAATTCAGTAACAGAAACTCCTAAATGTTCAACATAACTGAATATTAAACATTAACATAAACTACCAACATCTTTCCCTTTCCTGAAAAACACAAACAATAACACTTAATCCCCTAATTTACTATCCTAATGCAGTCCCTTGCAAAGCATACTGGGAACCAGGGCTGGACTGGGACAGAAAATCGGCCCTGGCATTTTGGCCCAGACTGGCCCACTACATATGATCATAAACACCACCCATCTTTGCACGCCTTTGAATATGTTTTTGTTCAACTCCTATTCATTAAAACCAGTAATGCCATGTAATGAGTGAGTATAAACGAGTGAGAGTTAACAGATGAAATAAGTACAAAATTGTAATTTATTAATACAGTCGAACGTACTCGGTTACTAACGTAACCTCGGTTCTCTCTAGAAGAGGGAACGAGTACTGCGTAAGATATCTTACGCTAGGGGAAAATCCTTTTTCCGCGAGATATTGAAGCCAAAAATTATCCTTAATTTTGTAATAATGCAAAACGCGTTGCGGCAGCATGCAGACATAGGCGAGACAGCTCGCGCGCCTATTGGCTGCTCTGCGGCAACTGCAGCAGCCTATCGAGCGAGGCCTGGCGTGACGCCAGACCCAATCAGGGCACTTCGCGCCCGCTGCGTCACGTCCCGCCGAAATGGGCATGGTCTAGGCCTATAAATACCGCTCGCAGGCAGCTATTATCTGGTTTTTCATCATCGAAGCAACCAGAGCGTGTGCATGCACGGCAAGATACGCAGTACTCGTTCCCTCTTCTAGAGAGAACCGAGGTTACGTTAGTAACCGAGTACGTTCTCTTACGAGAGGTCTCTCGTACTGCGTAAGATATCTTACGCTAGGGGACCCAATGCAAAACGCCGTGCATGCTGAGATCTGACACCAAAGACCCAAGGGCGAAAGCCCGGGGTACATATAGTGCACAATCACTCAGGGAACTCACAGGGAGTCCAGGAAGAGGGAGGGGCGAAGCCGCACTCTTCCACATATGGTAGCGTTGCTGAGACGCGAATTTCATCATACAGACAGGGCGGGGTACGGCCTGAACTGATGGGGGAATGTGGGTCTTACACAGTTTGCCCAGGCACATCTCGTGCTGCTACTTTTTTTACTGTCGAACATTGAGCTGTGCTCAGTAGACGCAGCATTCTGAGCTGACGCATCAGGTCAGATAATACTGGTAAACTTAGACCGACAGCAGCCTGGCCTGCAGGGCGGGAACCTCTAGGTTATAAAACCTTATAAATGTAGACGGGGAGGCCCAGCCTGCCGCCATACAAATATCTTGCAAGGCAATCCCACTTGACCAGGCCCACGAAGAGGCCATGCCTCTCGTGGAGTGCGCTCTGACACCCAACGGGCACTGCATGCCCTTGGAGGCGTATGCCAGCGCTATAGCATCAACTATCCATCTGGATAGGCTCTGTTTCGACGCGGCTAGTCCCTTAGAACGTCCGCTAAACGAAACAAAGAGCTGCTCCGTCTGTCTGAAAACAGACGAGCGAGACACATAAGCTCGTAATGCCCTGACTGGGCAGAGGAGGCTCGCGTCTCTTTCCTCATCAGGGACCGGTAGGGCTGACAGGGAAATAACCTGCGCCCTAAACGGTGTGTTGAGGGATTTCGGAACATAACCGTGCTTAGGTTTGAGTATAACTTTTGAGTCATTAGGCCCAAACTCCATGCACGCCGCGCTCACAGAGAGCGCGTGCAGATCCCCTATGCGCTTCACCGAAGCGAGAGCCAGCAAAAACACCGTCTTGAAAGACAGGTGTTTCAAATCGATTGACTGTAAAGGCTCAAATGGCGCACCTTTCATGGCTTCCAGAACCGTAGAAAGGTCCCATACGGGGACTGAGGGAGGTCTGGGAGGATTCAGTCTCTTAGCCCCTCTAAGGAAGCGGATGACTAAATCGTTCCTTCCTATTGACTGACCAAGCGTTGTTTCTGAGAACGCTGCTATAGCCGCCACATAAACTTTGAGCGTGGAGGGGGCCCTGCCCCCATCCAACAGCTCTTGTAGGAAGGAAAGCACCTCCGCCACACCACAGTCTGTGGGTGACACACCACGGGCTGTGCACCAGCCCGAAAACACTGACCATTTCGAGGAATAGAGTCGTCTCGTAGACGGAGCTCTAGCCTGCGTGATCGTGTTTAATACTCCTTCAGGGAGTCCAACATGTACCCGTTGATGGCCCAGACATGAAGGGACCACAGTTCCGGGTGAGGATGCCAGATCGAACCGTGGGCCTGTGAGAGGAGGTCTCTCCTCACTGGTACTGGCCACGGGGCAGTACTTGCTAACTGCATCACGACTGGGAACCAAGGTTGGTTTTTCCAGAACGGTGCCACCAGCAGTACTGAGCATCCTTCTTCCCTGATCCGTTCTATCACCTGAGGCAGGAGAGAGACGGGGGGAAAAGCATAGAGCGGGCGGCGGGGCCACACATGGGCCAGCGCGCTCCTGCTCTTTGAGAAAAATTCCTGACAGTGAGCGTTTTCTTGAGACGCAAACAGGTCTACTTCCGCTCTGCCGAATTTCTTCCACAGCAGTTGGACTGTCTGTGGGTGTAGAGACCACTCGCCTGCCGGAACATTGTTCCTGGACAGTCTGTCCGGTCCTATGTTCAGGAGCCCTGGCACGTGCGCTGCTCTGAGCGAGCGCAGGTTGCACTGAGCCCATACCAGGAGGCGTTCTGCCAGCCTGTACAGGTTCTTGGACCTGAGGCCGCCCTGGCGATTTATTTAGGACACCACAGACATGTTGTCCGAACGGACCAAGACGTGGCGTCCTTTTATCTGGGGACAAAAACGCGTCAGCGCGTTGTCTACTGCCAGCATTTCGAGGCAGTTTATGTGCAGAAGCTTCTCCCGTTCCGACCACTGGCCGAAGAACGGTCTGCCCTCGAGCAGCGCTCCCCATCCCGAGGTGGACGCGTCCGTGGACACCACTTTCACCCTCGAGGAAGTCCCCAGGCTTACACCTAATTGGTACCAGTCGTTCGCTCTCCAAGGTTTCAGAGCTGTGACGCACTTCTGATTGACCCTGAGGCGAAGCGAACCGGATGCCCACGCTCTGCGTGGGACTCGCGCTTTCAGCCAAAACTGCAGCGGGCGCATGCGGAGCAGGCCCAGCTGGAGCACTGACGATGCTGAGGCCATGAGACCTAGCATCCTCTGAAATTTCTTGAGCGGGACAGACGCGCCGCAGCGAAACGCGTTCGCTGTGCGCTGAATGTCTACCGCGCGCTGTGGTGAAAGTCGCGCTATCATGGACAGCGAGTCCAATTCTGTGCCCAGGAAAGATATCTTCTGACTGGGTAACAGAGAGCTCTTCGCCCAATTGACACTGAGACCCAAATCCTCGAGGTGATCGAGTAAAATGGTCGTGTGTTCTATGAGCACTGCGCGAGATTGCGCTAGAATCAGCCAATCGTCCAAATAGTTCAGCACTCGTATGCCTCTCATTCTGAGGGGTGCGAGCGCCGCGTCCATGCACTTCGTAAATGTACGGGGTGCCAGGGACAAACCGAATGGCAGGACTGTGTACTGATATGCCTGGCCCTCGAAGGCGAATCTCAAATATCGCCTGTGACGTGACGCTATCTGTATTTGAAAATACGCGTCTTTCAGATCTATTGACACAAACCAATCTCCTTGGCGAATTTGCACAAGGATTTGTCTGGTCGTGAGCATCCTGAACTGTCGCTTCACAAGCACTTTGTTCAGTTGCCTTAGATCTAGTATGGGTCTGAGACCCCCGTCTTTTTTCGGTACCAGGAAGTATCTGCTGTATAGCCCTCCTTCGCTCTGAACTTGAGAGAGAGGCTCTATGGCCCCTTTGCTCAGTAGTTTCGTCACTTCGGCTCGAAGTAAATGTGCTACTTCTGTTTTTACCGTGGTCTCGACGCGCGCCACATAGCGACGAGGGCGTCGGCGAAACTGCAGCGAATAGCCTCTTTTTATAATGTTCAGCACCCACTTCGAAACCCGGGCAGCTTTGCCCATGCGTCTGCATGGATAGCTAGGGGTTGAATACGAAGCGCGCTCCGCTCGCTCAGCGATGGAGAGGCTTCGGCGTGCTGCAACACAAGCATCGCGCTCGTGACATTTGAGGCATGGGGCGCGCTGATAACAGCGGGCAGATTGCCCGCGCTCGACTCCTCTGCGGTGGTCAGCCGCGAGGGGGAGGGCTGGGCGGTTCCCGTGGGAACTGTCATGTCTATGTGTGGATGTGGGCGCGGGACAGCGGGCACATCTATCACACCGAAAACATCGTTCGCTTGCGTGAAGCGAGTGCACGTTGGTTTCGTTTTTACAGAAACCATGAGACATGCACAACGCGGTGTTAGTGGGCACTGGGTAGTGGGCACTTTCACCATGTTTGAAGCGCAACCGATCTGAGTCGGTTTTATGTGCGCGAGCCCTGTGTGACAGGCTGTGCTTGTGTGTAGGGATGGGCACTGGGCAGTGGGCATTCTTACTACACATGAAACACCATCGGCCGTGGCCGGGACACCAGAAAATACACTCTTTTGGGGATTTATCTGGGTAGCCGTGAAAACGGCATTTGTGTGCAGGCAAGCGGGTGACAGAACCGACTTGTTGGCTGCAGAAAACACTGGAACAGTCACATTTGCTGGAACTGGACGAGCGAATAGCTTTGGTGTGAGTCTGGCCGCAGCGGGACTTAAACACCGTCGTTTTCCTAGCTGTGCTAGGACGACTTCGGGGCCTCGGGCTTCACCGTAATCCTAGGTCGCGGGCCACGTACAGCGGGGCGGCGACCGGATGAGCGGGAGCGCGGTCTCGCGCTTCGGGCCTGGCGGCGCTGTGAAGTGGAGGCAGTGGACGGTGGCTGTGGCTGTGAGCTCTGAGCAGACGGTTTTGCACGGCCTGCTGCAGAGCTGGAGCGCTTCGGGAGGAAGTGCTTCATAGCCTGTGACGCTTTCTGTACCTCTGCGAATCTCTCCGCGAAATCCTTGACGGAGGATCCAAAGAGGCCTGTGGCGGAAAGCGGGGCGTCGAGGAACGCGGTGCGCTCAGACTCGGCCATTTCCGAGAGCGTCAGCCAAAGATGTCTCTCAGTCACGGTGAGAGAGGCCATATTCCGTCCAATGGCTTGCGCTGCAGACTTAGTAGCACGGAGAGCGAGGTTCGTGGCACTCCTTAAGTCCGGCACGCAGATCGCGTCAGGCCCTTCCTCATCCAGCTTACGGAGGAGATCGGCCTGGAAGATCTGAAGCGTTGCCATGGTGTGCAGCGCTGACGCAGCTTGCCCGGCGGCGGAGAAAGCGCGGCGGAGCAGGCTTGACGTCGTGCGGCAAGCTTTAGAGGGTAGGGCCGACTTAGCACGCCGTCCAGCAGAGGGCGGGCATAAGTGGCCCGCTATCGCCTCTTCGACCGGCGGCAGCGAAAGGTATCCTTTGTTCTTGGCATCGTCAACAGCGGAGAATGCCAAAGAAACAGCAGGACGCACTCTAGCCGAATAGGGGGCGGTCCAGGACTTGGCAGCTTCTTCGTGTAACTCAGGAAGAAAAGGCGCCGGTCTGGACGCAGGCGAAGCGCGCTCCCCAGGCAGGAAAAATCCATCCAGCCGGTTGTGAGCGGGCTGCTCAGGCGAAGACCACTCGAGGCCGAGGCTCGCCGCGGCCTGTGCGAGTACTCGCGTGAGCTCCGTCTCGATGGACGCTCTCTTGCCTGAAGACATGCGGGCAGGGGGCGCAGGGTCCTCAGAGCCCGCCCAATCCTCACTGCCTGACGCCAGGATAGAGCAGGAATCATCCTCTCCCAGCAGGGCTTCCTCATCCACGATGTCAACGGAAGCGGCGGCAGACGGCGGCCGCTGTCCGTCAGGAAGCGAGGGTGACGAAGCCGGGGAAGCAAGCGGGCGAACCGGCGAGCTTTGGAGGCTGAGGGAGGGTTCCGGGGCCCGCTGGGCACGGCGCTTTTTACGGCGCGACGCCGCGGCGGGCGGGGGAGCAGTCTCGGTGAAGAAGGCTAGGCGAGTCCTCAGAGTCGCCATTGCCATCAGCTCGCAGTGAGGGCAGCCGCCGTCAGCGAGCGCGAGAGCTGCATGTTCCTCACCCAGGCAGGAAACGCAAATCACGTGGCGGTCCCCGTCGCTGAGTGTGGCTCTGCACGAGCCGCAGGAAGGCATCTTTAAAAAGACGCTAGCTCTTTTAGAATGTGTGTCACGGCGGCGACACACACACACAAAAGTACAGAGTAATAGAAAGGATATAAGCGCCGGAAAGCGCAGCAGGAAGGCAGGAAGGCGGCCTGGAAGATCTGAAGCGTTGCCATGGTGTGCAGCGCTGACGCAGCTTGCCCGGCGGCGGAGAAAGCGCGGCGGAGCAGGCTTGACGTCGTGCGGCAAGCTTTAGAGGGTAGGGCCGACTTAGCACGCCGTCCAGCAGAGGGCGGGCATAAGTGGCCCGCTATCGCCTCTTCGACCGGCGGCAGCGAAAGGTATCCTTTGTTCTTGGCATCGTCAACAGCGGAGAATGCCAAAGAAACAGCAGGACGCACTCTAGCCGAATAGGGGGCGGTCCAGGACTTGGCGACTTCTTCGTGTAACTCAGGAAGAAAAGGCGCCGGTCTGGACGCAGGCGAAGCGCGCTCCCCAGGCAGGAAAAATCCATCCAGCCGGTTGTGAGCGGGCTGCTCAGGCGAAGACCACTCGAGGCCGAGGCTCGCCGCGGCCTGTGCGAGTACTCGCGTGAGCTCCGTCTCGATGGACGCTCTCTTGCCTGAAGACATGCGGGCAGGGGGCGCAGGGTCCTCAGAGCCCGCCCAATCCTCACTGCCTGACGCCAGGATAGAGCAGGAATCATCCTCTCCCAGCCGGGCTTCCTCATCCAAGATGTCAACGGAAGCGGTGACAGACGGCGGCCGCTGTCCGTCAGGAAGCGAGGGTGACGAAGCCGGGGAAGCAAGCGGGCGAACCGGCGAGCTTTGGAGGCTGAGGGAGGGTTCCGGGGCCCGCTGGGCACGGCGCTTTTTACGGCGCGACGCCGCGGCGGGCGGGGGAGCAGTCTCGGTGAAGAAGGCTAGGCGAGTCCTCAGAGTCGCCATTGCCATCAGCTCGCAGTGAGGGCAGCCGCCGTCAGCGAGCGCGAGAGCTGCATGTTCCTCACCCAGGCAGGAAACGCAAATCACGTGGCGGTCCCCGTCGCTGAGTGTGGCTCTGCACGAGCCGCAGGAAGGCATCTTTAAAAAGACGCTAGCTCTTTTAGAATGTGTGTCGCGGCGGCGACACACACACACAAAAGTACAGAGTAATAGAAAGGATATAAGCGCCGGAAAGCGCAGCAGGAAGGCAGGAAGGCGGCGCGGCCAGTGACTTCAGTGACTCGTCCCGCTGAAGGTGCTCTCTCTCAGACGGCGCGGCTTCTTCTCCGGCTCCAGCGATGCGTGTGCTTCGCTTGAAGGATGAAAAATCAGATAATAGCTGCCTGCGAGCGGTATTTATAGGCCTAGACCACGCCCATTTCGGCGGGACGTGACGCAGCGGGCGCGAAGTGCCCTGATTGGGTTTGGCGTCACGCCAGGCCTCGCTCGATAGGCTGCTGCAGTTGCCGCAGAGCAGCCAATAGGCGCGCGAGCTGTCTCGCCTATGTCTGCATGCTGCCGCAACGCGTTTTGCATTATTACAAAATTAAGGATAATTTTTGGCTTCAATATCTCGCGGAAAAAGGATTTTCCCCTAGCGTAAGATATCTTACGCAGTACGAGAGACCTCTCGTAAGAGAACTATACTCCACAGTGGTGAATCCAAAAAACAAGCTATAAGCTGCATTGGCATAGCAATACCAGTGTTTCTCACAGAAATTTTGGTAAAACTGTGGTGGGTGGACCTCAGTCCTTCTAGGGGGGTTTGGGGGCATGGTCCCCCTAAGAACATTTTGTGTATTTTAATGTTAAATTCATCAATCTGGTGCAGTTTGAGGGTTCAAAATTAAAAGCTCCAACCCATATTCAGTGTGCAAAAAAAAATCAAACCTCTTTTAGTAACAGTGTCTGTCTATATTACACAACTACATAATAATAGTTATAATATTAATCTCATGATAGTAGCCTAATAGCCATATATTGTAAAAAATAATGCACCGAAAAATAAAGAAAACTTTCATAATTAGTTTTGTACTAATTTCTATACTTGAAAGAGATAAGCACATGATCTTTTATTTTGACGGAAACTGCATCGAGCTTTTATTTTGGCGAAAAACATGGATACAAACGCGTCTCATTAAACTTCTAGTAAATTGCTGTAATCGTCAACTATGCAGATGTGGAAATAATCTGTAACTGGGTAATGGGTTCCTACACTCATAGACAAAGTGTTTTGAAAGTAGTTCTGCTTACCGCGGACACGTTACACTTTCTCATCTCTCTCCTGATCCTCCTCACTATCCTCATCATCAGCCACTGTAGCTGATGAAGGTCCTGCTGCTGCAGAAAACATATATATCTTGACACATTTTACAGCGTCTGCTTGAAGGGCCTGTATCTATTTTTCACGCTATTTCTCTGCACATTCCTTGCGTTTCTTCTCCATCTCTCAGACTATTTTGACAGATACACACTTGACACTGCACGCTCACTCAAAGCCCAGAGGGGGAGGTTTTTAAAGATGTGATTGGGCCAGCCCAGTGTCAATCAAGAAAACAACCAATGGGCCGCTGATCTACGCGTTTCATGGGCCGGTCTGTCAGTGGAAAAAAAACCGAACGCTTACTTTTTTTTTTTGACCAATGCATTACACCGGCACTAACCCAGCGCCGTCAATTAAACAAAACAAAACGAATGGGCCGCCGATGTACGAGTTTTATGGGCCGTTAAAAAAAAAAGTATGAGATGTATCGGCCCAAAAGCACGTCGGCCCACCGGGCATTTGCCCGGTATGCCAGATTACCAGTCCAGCCCTGCTGGGAACTACAGATTTATTTCTCAAAAGCATCGTGAGCTAAGTTGATCGTAGAACCTTTGCCACCAATGGTCTTAACGATCAACTTAGCTCACAATGCTTTTGAGAAATACAACCCTGGACAGTGGATCTGTAGTTCCCAGCATTCTTTGCAAGGAACTGCATTAAGATAGTAAATTTGGGGAAGTGTTATTTTATGTCTCTGCTGGCTACCCTGATCGATTGCTCCTGTCTGCCTCGCTGTGACTGCTGCTGCTGTGAGTTGGTTTGTGGCTGTACGCTTCGTCTGAGCCTCGTAATAGCTTCGTATTTCTTTCTGTTTTGAACCATTATTTACTATCATTTCTAGTTGTTTATACTACTAAATACAGCTTACCCAACATCACACGTTAACCTGACATCGCTAGCTTCCATTACTACTAGCACAACACGCTAGTAATTCGCTAGCCTGTTAACGCGCCACCCGTGCGCCAGGGCTTAAAAACGAAAAAAAAATTCAATTGGTTCACTCCGAGCAGAATCAATATTTTAACGTTTCCGTTTTTGCGTTCCTCGTTAAACATTACCGTTCCGAAACCGGTTTGATTAGATAAAATACCGGTTAATAACGTTATTTTAATTTAGCCTATATTTTAAACAATATGTATAAATAAGACTAATTTTCACTCAAAAATAAGATAACACATGATAATTAAACTTGAACATTTATTTCATAACATTGTTAAAACCATTACAGAAATACCTGTATTAATTACAAAGCATAAACAGCTGGAAAAATATTGACCTGTTTTACTGGACCGTTTGACAATCGAAATTGGCACTATTATGCCTAATTCTTTTCAGAAGAGTGATACAATTATTTGTACACACACACACACACACACACACACATATATATATATTGCAACACGAATTGTTTTAGAAATTACATGAATAAAAAGTAGGCCTATATAAACTGGACGATCATTGCTCTTTTAATGCACCGTCAACTGCTAATTTCAAAGCAAACACTGCGCAACACATCCTTGCATCACATAACGTTAACCAATTTCAGTCTGCTAATAAAGCACGATCATTTAATGCAATAACATTGTAAAACTACAATACATTTTCTATTTTTAATACAAAGCATTAAAAGTCTATAAAGAAAACATTTGACCTGTCCTGTTTTTGGCTACCTGAAAGACTATAGAAAAAATGTGCGATACTTGCTAGTACTTATACGAAATCCATAAACTACTTGAGCTTAAAGTCCGTAGGCTAGCTTGTTTAAACGTACGAAAATAATGTCCTCCAATACCTGTGCATTCATTGAAGACCTACTCAGTGAGGAAAGAATGTAGGCTACTTGAGGCATGAAAATGCGCAATCTACGCTGACTTGCGTTACCGCGGGCGCGGTAGTGCAATTACATTCATAGCAAGTTTGTACTGGGTTAGTGAGAGCAACACTTGCCCAGTAGACTTAAAAGTACACTCACTCCTCTTAAGGTGTGCTTCTCTTGAATAGCCTATGCCGAAGAGATTGTCTGCCGATGACTGCTGCGCGGGCATTTCACTCGTCAACGTCACTCGTTAATGCGTCAACGTCACGCTTTGACTAAATTCATGATTGGTCAATGGCAAATTAAAATATTAAAGAGAACGATAAAATAACGTTATTAACCGGTTAATAGTCATTTTAAATAAACGTTTCTGTTCAGAACGATTAAAATTGATTTTGTTTTCGGTTTCGTTTTTGTTCCTGTTAAAATTTCGTTTGTTTCCGGTTTTCGTTTTCGTTCCTTGAACCGGTTCAGAGCCCTGCCGTGCGCTCAGTTATTCATTTCTTTTTCTCTTGTGCGCCCGCACCTTTGAGTTCATCAAAAGCCCAGGTGAATAAGAATCAGTCAACAAACACGGTGAGTAATGACTTCTCCTGTTATTATCACTTGCACTTCATGTCACATGTTTAGCATAGCCTTCTCTGTCGGCAATATAGGATTTATATGTGATAAATGCAGGGAGACAGTCAGGCTGATGGAGAAGATTTCAGAACTAGAGACACGCATCCAAACTTTGAGGATAGTAAGAGTGCAAGAGCTTTAGATACTATTTTGGATGCGCCTAGCCTAGTGAACCCTTCACACGATTCGGTTCCGGCTGAATTAGAGCCCGTGCAGCAGGGAAAATGGGTGACGGAGAGGTGCTGTAATCGCAGATAAAAAAAACGCTCTTACGTTCCGATTACCATAACAAATCGATTTGCCCCCCTCAGTGAAACACCCACTGAGAATTCTGTTGAATATGCCCTAGTTATTGGCGATTCTATTACACGGAGAGAGTACACCAGAGACAATGGTCACATGTTTGCCAGGAGCCAGAGCGCCTGACATCAAAGCAAATTTTAAAGTGCTGGCTAATGCTAATCGTAAATTCTCTAAGATTATTATTCACGTTGGCACTAATGATGTTCGACTCCGCCAGTCGGAGATCACCAAATTTAACATTAAAGAGGTGTGTGAACTTGCAAGTACGATGTCAAGCATTGTAATTTGCTCTGGCCCCCTTCCTGTTTGCAGGAGTGATGAGATAGTTAGTAGATTGTGTTCACTCAATGACTGGCTGTCAAGGTGGTGTCCGCTAAATAAAATAATATAGAATTCATAGACAATTGGAAAAGTTTTTGGGGCAGACCTGACCTGTTGAAAAGAGGTGGTGTTCATCCCTCCTGGGATGGTGCTGCTCTTCTCTCTAGTAATTTGGCTCATAATCTTAGAGATAAACCATGACAAATTGGGGCCCAGTATTGGCACAGATAAAGTACTAATTGTTGGTGATTTTAATATACATGTAGATAACGAAAAAGATGCATTGGGATTGGCATTTAAAGACATTGTAAACTCAATTGGAGTTAGACAACACGTGTCAGGACCTACTCATTGTCGTAATCATACTCTAGATCTAATATTATCACATGGAATAGATGTTGATTCCGTTGAAATACTGCAGCAGAGCAATGACATCTCAGATCATTTTCTAGTCTCATGTAAATTACATTTAGCGAAGGCTGCAAAGCCGACTCCGTGTTACAAATATGTTATACCTATCACTTCTGCCACTAAAACTTGCTTTATCAATAATCTTCCTAATCAGTTTCATCATCTCAGCATCCCAGATAGCTTAGAAGAACTTAATGTTGCAACAGAAACTTTTAACTCTCTCTTTTCCAGCACTTTAGACACAGTTGTTCTGTTGCGCTTAAAGAAGATTAAAGAAAATAGTCCAATGCCTTGGTACAGCGAGCACACTCAGGCCCTTAAGAGAGAAGCCAGAAAAATGAAGCACAACTGGAAGAAAACAAAACTAGAGGTATTTCGCATCTCATGGAATGAGAGTTCGATTCAGGCTGATCTCGAATCTGCCTTTTCTGTCAAAGATACTAGAAAAAGTAGTATCCTCACAACTGTGTTCCTTTCTAGAAAGAAATGATATCTGCGAGGATTTTCAGTCCGGATTTAGACCGTACCATAGTACCGAGACAGCTCTCATTAGAGTCACAAATTATTTGCTCTTATCATCCGATCGTGGTTGTATCTCTCTGTTGGTGTTACTCGATCTTAGTGCTGCATTTGACACTATTGACCACAACATTCTTTTAAATAGACGCAAACATTATGTTGGCATTAGTGGAATTGCACTAGCATTCTTTTACAAGGGTACACTTCCTGCTCAGCTACTGTTCGGACGCTCTTGCTTACTGCTCCGCGCTCTGCTCTATCGCTTTTACATTTTATCTCCTATATTTTTATATTTTATTTCCTTTTATCACCTAATTTTATCTTCAGCAATCAGCACAGTGCTCAGACAACAAAGTCTGGATTACTACAAAAACGCAGAATTCTTTTACCCGACCAGCTTACATTCCGGGAAAGGAAAACACAACTGCCTACATTCATAAGGATAAGAGAGAAAATGCCTCTTCAGGTTCAAGAATCTACTTGCTGCACCAACTGCCACAGACTTTTACAAAGGATTGCAGTTCTTGAAACAAAGTTACTTACGGGACCACCAAACCAGACGGAGCACACAACAGAGCTTCGTCATGGACACCCACAGCATACCGGTGAGTCCCATGAAACTAGTGCTCCTCGACAGGTAGAGAAACAAGCCGATCGACTTACAAATCGATGGCACAAACAGGGAGCGAGACCCAAAGGCACTCGAGACATCAGATTGTCACGAGCATCACATATTGCCGCAGTAGCATGCTCTACCCCAGATACAGCTCCGACAAGGATTGCAAACACTGGTCTGCTACCACCACCTATACATCTTGAGAACAGATTTGAAGTACTAATGAATGTAAATGAGGAATCCCCAAATGTGATGAATGTGATCGAAAACAGACTGAATGGGCCAGTAGCTAACACTGATGCTAACTGGCGCTCAAGGTCGAGCAGACAGTGGCACTCAGCTCAGAGCGCAGCCGGGCCCAGGACTCTGATAGTGGAGGACTCCATAATCAGAAACATTAGCAGCAGGGATACAACTACGTGCTGCCTTCCACAAGCAACAACTTCTGATGTAAACAGGGAACTTCAGAACATTCTAATGAAACATAAGACTGCAAATCGACTCATAATTCATGTGGGGAAGAATGATATTCATAAAGAGCAGTCAGAACTCCTTAAGAAGGATTTCAATGAACTTTTTGAAACACTTAAAAGACTGAAAGTTCAAACATTCATCAGTGGACCATTCCCAGCAAGAGGAACAAACAGGTTTTCACGGTTGCTTGGGCTAAATACATGGCTGCAAAAAACCTGCAATATAAAAGGAGTAAACTTCATTGACAATTTCAATCTTTTCTGGAGTCAGAGACAACTTTTTCATCGGGATGGCCATCACCCAAACAAACTTGGTTCAAGAGTGTTAAAGGACAATTTCTACTTCTCCCTCAATCATCCTTCTGCAATGTGTGCCAATCCACTCAATCTGAATGGCACACACACACCTGGACACAGTATGACTTACCACAGGACTTCACTTCAGCAGCAAAATGGACATGCGGTTGACATATCACACAAGGACAATGATAACACCACTCCGCCACAACAACCTCTGCTCACGGACTCAATCTCAGCTGAGCCCTGCCCACAGAGCTCACCACAGACACACATATTAGAAATGCTCCAAGATTCAGCACCCAAGGACGACTTCCTGGAAAACAGCCAGGGAAGCCAGGACAGCATATCACAGCCTCCTTTAACACCAGAGCAACAGCCCCTTTCACCAGACACCTTTTCCCTCTCCCCAGCATCATCATCGCCACTTCTGTGCTTCTCACAGAAAATGGAAGAACTGGTGTATGCTGGAACCAAACTATCCCACTCTTTTGCTGCAAGCCCCCAGATACCAACCAAAAAACGACAGGCACCGCTGCTACCAAAGCCCGCGGGCCCAGCTCGCCCTCCCCCTCCTCCTGTGAGAGCTCTTCGGCCTCTGCCACAACGCCAGAGCCCACACCCTCCTCCATCTGCTCGAGGTGAACCAAAAACAACTGATACCAGCTCTCAGTGATATGTGTCGGGTCCCCGCTCTGATAACAGTAACTTTCTCAAATGTTTACAAAACAAGCGGGAACCCAGTGTGCCTGTATCTTTCTCTATTGCTGTTCTAATACAAGATAGAATGTCTAAGGCCTTCAATAGCCGTACAGCAAACCCATCTAATCTGGTGCCTATTACACGTGAAAGTGAGATTGATGTGGGGACAAAAAGTACGACTGTTAAGTTAGCACTTTTAAACATTCGTTCACTTAAAAATAAATCACTTCTAGTTAACGACTTAATAACCACAAACAACCTAGATTTTATGCTTCTAAATGAAACCTGGCTAGAAGACAGCTACAGTGCAACAATCCTCAATGAAGCAGCCCCTCCTAACTTTACTTTTATGAGTGTCTGCAGAGCTGTTAAGAAAGGTGGGGGTCTAGCTGCTCTTTTTAAAGATATCTATCAATGCAAGCAAATATCAGTTGGGAATTACCCTTCTTTCGAATATCTGGGTATTGTGTTAAAAGGTGCTCCACGCATTTTACTTATCATTATTTACAGGCCTCCAAAATACTCTCCAGCCTTCGCTGAGGACTTTACAGAACTGTTATCAACAATTACCTCAGAGTTTGACTGTTTTGCCATTGCTGGAGATTTTAACATTCACATAGATAATGCAGAAAACAATATGGCAAAAGAAATCAAAACTGTTTTAAAAACTTTTGATCTGAATCAGCATGTACATGGACCCACACACAATCGTGGACACACTCTAGATTTACTTATCAGTAAGGGTCTAAACATTTCATCGATTGTCATTAAGGATGTAGCACTGTCTGATCATTTCTGTATTTTCTTTGATATATTGATCTCTCCTGCCACTGAAGCGAGATCTGTGTCTGTCAAGAAGAGATGCTTAAATGAGAACACTAGTGTACTATTTATGAAGGCTATATCCTTAACACCAAGCATATCTGCAGATTCTGTTGATTTTCTCCTTGATTCTTTTAACTCAAAAGTTAAAAGTGTAATTGATGAAATTGCTCCTGTGAAAGTCAGGAAGAAGATTGGCAGACAAAAAGCACCTTGGAGAAACTCAACAGCAGTGCAAAATATGAAAAGACAATGCAGAAAAGTAGAGCGCATGTGGCGGAAGACAAAACTTGTAGTCCATTATAACATCTACAAAGACAGCCTTCATGCTTTCAATATGGAACTAGGCAAAGCTAGACAGACTTTCTTCTCAAATATTATAAACAGTAATTTAAACAACACACGCACTCTTTTTGCTACTGTAGAGAGACTGACAAACCCCCCAAGCCAGATTCCCAGTGAAATGCTCTCAGACAACAAGTGCAGTGAGTTTGCTTCTTTCTTCTCTGAGAAAATCAATAATATCAGAAAGGTGATCAGCACATCCTTGAGTTGCACTGGGGTCAGACAGATCAGACCACCTGAGAAAGTAGTTACTATGTCTGACTTCAAAGAAATTGATGGCAAAATTTTGGAAGAAACCGTACAGCACCTTAAAACATCAACCTGCGCTTTTGACACACTTCCCACATCTTTTTTCAAAAGTGTGTTAAACAGTCTAGAAGCAGATCTTCTAGTAGTGGTAAATGCCTCACTTCACTCTGGTAGTTTTCCGAACTCCCTGAAAACTGCAGTTGTCAAGCCCCTCCTGAAAAAGAGCAATCTGGATAAGACCATATTAAGCAACTATAGACCGATCTCAAATCTTCCTTTCATAGGCAAGATCATTGAAAAAGTTGTCTTCAATCAGCTGAACAAATTCTTGAGCTTGAATGGATCCTTTGACCATTTTCAATCTGGTTTCCGACCGCACCACAGCACAGACACAGCGCTCATAAAGATAATAAACGATATTCGCCTAAATACTGATTCAGGCAAATTATCAGTGCTGGTGCTACTCGACCTCAGTGCTGCATTTGACACTGTCGATCATAACATACTTCTTGACAGGCTGGAAAACTGGGTGGGGCTTTCTGGGATAGTCCTAAAATGGTTCAGGTCATACTTAGATGGGAGAGGTTATTATGTGAGTATAGGAGACCATAAGTCTGAGTGGACATCCATGACATGCGGAGTCCCTCAAGGCTCAATTCTTGCACCACTCCTGTTCAACCTGTATATGCTCCCAATGAGCCAAATAATGAGAAAGAACCAAATCTCTTACCACAGCTATGCAGACGACACACAGATCTACTTAGCCCTATCGCCTAACGACTACAGTCCCATTGACTCCCTGTGCCAATGCATTGATGAAGTAAACAGTTGGATGTGTCAAAACTTTCTTCAATTAAACAAAGACAAAACTGAAGTCATTGCGTTTGGAAACAAAGATGAAGTTCTTAAGGTGAACGCATACCTTCACTCTAGGGGTCAAACAACTAAACATCAAGTCAGGAATCTTGGTGTGACACTAGAGTCAGACCTTAGTTTCAGTAGTCATGTCAAATCAATAACTAAATCAGCATACTATCATCTGAAAAATATTGCAAGAATTAGATGCTTTGTTTCCAGACAAGACCTAGAGAAACTTGTTCATGCTTTCATCACCAGCAGGGTGGATTATTGTAATGGACTCCTCACTGGCCTTCCCAAAAAGACCATAAGACAGTTGCAGCTCATACAGAACGCTGCCGCCAGGATTCTGAGCAGAACCAGAAAATATGAACATATCACACCAGTCCTCAGGTCTTTACACTGGCTCCCAGTTAAATTTAGGATTGATTTTAAAGTATTATTAATGGTATATAAATCATTCAATGGCCTAGGACCTCAATATATTGCAGATATGCTCACTGAATATAAACCCAACAGATCACTCAGATCATTAGGATCATATCAGCTAGAAATACCAAGGGTTCACTCTAAGCATGGCGAATCTGCTTTTAGCTATTATGCCAGCCGCAGCTGGAACCAGCTTCCAGAGGAGATCAGACGTGCTCCTACTGTAGTCACTTTCAAATCCAGACTCAAAACACATCTGTTTAGCTATGCATTACTGAATGAGCACTGTGCCACTGTTCGTCCGACTGTTTGTACTGTACTGTATTTTATTTTTCTAAACTGTTTTAATTATTTCTTTTATTATTTTAATTTCTTCTATGTAAAGCACTTTGAATTGCCATTGTGTATGAAATGTGCTATATAAATAAACTTGCCTTGCCTTGCCTAGCATGGTTTAAATCATACTTATCTGACCGTTATCAGTTTGTAGCAGTAAATGAAGAGATGTCTTATCGATCACAAGTTCAGTATGGAGTACCACAAGGCTCAGTACTTGGACCGCTACTGTACATGCTACCATTAGGAGATATCATTAGGAAACATGGAATTAGCTTTCACTGTTATGCTGACGATACTCAGCTCTATATTTCTTCAAAACCTAACGAAACCTACCAATTCACAAAATGAACGGAATGCATAGCTGATATAAAAAACTGGATGACTAGTAATTTCCTACTACTAAATTCTGAAAAAACAGAGATTCTAATTATTGGACAAAAAACTTCCATACGTAATAACCTAGAATACTGTCTAACACTTGATGGCTGCACTGTTAAGTCTTCGTCGTTGGTTAGGAACCTGGGTGTGCTCTTTGATACCAATGTTTCATTTGAAAGTCACGTGTCTAGTATCTGTAAACCATCTTAAAAATATATCTAAATTACGCCATATGCTCTCATTGACAAATGCGGAACAATTAGTTCATGCGTTCATGACCTCAAGGCTAGATTATTGTAATGCTCTACTGGCTGGTTGCCCTGCACGTGTAGCAAAAGAGTTACTTGACACAGGGACAGGTCACTCTAGGCACCTGATATTGGACCAGTGACTAGGTTCGTTACAGGAGGGTAAGTGATCAAGGCACACAAGGACACAGGTAATAGCTGGAAATGACTCAATGTATTTTGTTGGTGCAAAAGTAATAATAATAAAAAAACAAATGTAATACAACCACAACAACAATAGAAGAAAAATGAATAAAAACAAATGAAATAATTGTTCTTTCAATCCCTTGTTGTTCTTTTTGGTATCTTTGAGCTCTGTTCGCTATTTAAATAGGTTTATAAATAGCTTTCTTTTCTATTTGTTTCTAGGTATTCGACTTATATTTCAGTTGTTTAATTTCTATTTTGGTTTATAGATATTTAGTTTTACTAACTGTTAGTTTAATAAGAGCTTTTCTTATCTTTAGGTTTTTTATATCTTTATATAAAAGATAATAGAAAATATGAACCCAAATTAAAACAATTGAAATAAGAAAAGAAAAGTACAATATCACAATAGTTCAATTTGAAACAATTTGAAAACAATTCCACAATTCCAACAATATAACAGTCAATAACTTCTCAGTCTGTGTATAAATGAATGTTTCTTTATCATCCAAAGTGGAAAAAAATATGTTAGCGTGTGAAAAAGTCTCTTGGTGTAGATGACAGCTTTGTTTCAGCAATAGTGCAAAATAATCACTTAAAGGTGCCATGTGTAAAAATTGAGGTAAAAATATCCAAAAAATGAGCTACACGCATCAAAAGAATGAGAAGAAATAAGGGCGATGATGTCATTAAAAAAATGTCAAGTTATAGTGCTGCAGTGATATCAACCTAAATTAGCATTAGCATTACTAGCCACGGCCCGACAGGTGTCGTAATACCAGTTTCGGCCATGGGAGGCGGTATGCGGGCAACATAACCACCAGCCAAACATGCAATACACGAATAACTCGCACGGCTTGTGGGCGTACTTGAACCTGATGTCAATCGTGTGGAAAGTAGCCTACAGCCCCACTACTACATTCAAATAAAATCTGATAAAAAAGGAACAGAACCAGAGTAAACATTGGCACTGCTTTCCATCGCTGGAGACAACTAATGGACATGAAAAAAATTAGGTTTGACTCCGAACTTGCAACATTTCTTTTGGATTGGTAAGTAAGATGCTGTTAGTATTTCGTTAGAAGATTGTTTTATATGTTTGTGTAGATTTTCGGGAAGTTATAACATAGAAATGTATCGAAGGCTGTTCGATAAACGTATATAACGTTCATAAATACAGTATTGTAATATAGTACACATAGCACAATCTCTATTGCTCTTTTTTTCTTGCCAACTACGTGACCTATATTATGTATATTAAATGGCTTTCCTGAGGTAAATCTGACATAATTGTTCTCCAGCTGTGTTATTGACCTCTTCACGCTGATAAAAAACACTGATTGGTCGATATTATGTATGAGGAGTACATTTCGGTAAGTTGTAGCCTAACGTTACTGTATCTTTCAGTGTTCGTGTTTTTTTACTATTATTAGCTAGTAGAGATGTTCGGTTTACGTGCGCTAGGGATCTGTCGTGTAACATTTACAAGCGCCAAAACGGTATTTATTGTTTGAATTGCGTGATAAAATTGACAGAATCTGAGAGCTGAGATTTTTTTTATATCATAACTAACCTGCTCTGTCTAGTCTGTCGGTATCCGTGTTCTCTTTGCTTCGCGATTTTTCTGTGCGTGAGAAAATTGATGTGTGGTGTGAGAGCGTGTGAAAAGTGTTTGCGTGTGTCTCACGGTTAATGCGTGAGAGTTGGAAGCTCTGGTTACGTTGGCGCTAGCTTGGTCAACATCAGCGAATGCTGTCTGTCAAATTAATGTAATTCAAACTAACAATAAAAATGTAATATGAACAAAACGAATATGAACATATTCACTGGTAAAGGTGAAGGGGAGTAGCTTGAAGATATTCATACTCTAGAGTAGACCAACTCACTTTCTGGAGGTATACTGCCCCCATCTGGTATGGAATGTGGAGTATGAATTTATTTATTTTTACACAAGGCACCTTTAAGGAAAAGTCAGATCCTACCGATCAGAATATATGCAATGAATTGGATTCCACCTGATCAGTAGAAGCACTAATCCATTGGAACGCACAGGATTACTCCGTCTGCACTTCTCAAATTCACAGAGGTTCGGTTGGGAGGCTCGCCATCTCATTGTATGAAGGGTTTGATCCAATCACACAAAAAAACCTGACCTGTTTATACAAACAGCATCTTAAGTTTCAAAAGCATTTACACACCATTTCCTTTAGAACAACACAATATACACACACTACACATTCATCAATCATCTATCAATCTATATGAAAATAGTATTCAAAAACCCTTTTCTCTCATATTCAGCATAATATAAAACATACCAGAATATGTAATTATGCGCAATATAGCATGTAAGTGCTTAATTGGAATATTACATCACATTTCACACTCCTTCAGAAACTATTACAAACATAAAACACTTCAGAACTTCAATAAACAATTATAACATTCAGTTTTCAGTAAGTTGAACAAATATTACTTAGAAACTCACCAAATCCGGGGTTCATATGCT
This sequence comes from Rutilus rutilus, assembly GCF_951802725.1. Classification (NCBI taxonomy): domain Eukaryota; kingdom Metazoa; phylum Chordata; class Actinopteri; order Cypriniformes; family Leuciscidae; genus Rutilus; species Rutilus rutilus. Next base: position 12,068,929 of record NC_140227.1, read on the forward strand.
TTTAACCCACATTGGATTTCACAGGGGTTCTCAATCAACAATCATCAGCGGCAATATCAACAATCACGTTCTAAAAATAACCCAATATAGTTCAATAATAGGTCTGCAACATATTATACATCATATTATTCGAATATTAGAAAGGATTATTTAGATAATTGCCTCAGATTCATCTTAGCGTTTTTCCTCTCGCGATCAGCGTGTCTCTCGTTGCTTTCGCGTCTCGTCTCGTCTCAATGACGTCACGCGCAGTCTCCGTCCAGACTGAATATGTTAATTAGGCATTTAGTCATTTTATCAATTTATTATTTTAAACTGCAATGACTTTATTCAGCTTTTTGTTTAATACTTTCAGTATTTTATTAGAAATATAATTATTTGAAAATTATATTATTTTCTTTCTGTTTCTTAAATAGCTGAATTCTAACCTGTTTTACACCCTCCCCTCTTAAATCTATGCAAGTCCCTTTGCATAGCTAAAACCTAAGACTTTAGAGCTTGGGGTGTCTTATTGGTTTGGAATGTTCTGCAAGTGTTTCTACAAAAGCAGTGTTCAGTCCTTGAAGCAGGGATTGGATAATGGATATCATTGGGTTTCCCATTTCCGGGTAAGTCAGTCTTTTTGACTTCTGCTTCACTCTTTTGGACCTTCTTAACTGAATTTCATCCTCACTTGCACTTTGATCTGTTTCTTCCTCAGGTTCAGTAAGTTCAGCAGATTCAGCTGATTCTGTTCTGCTTCTCCTCAATGGAACATCAGGTACACTTTCCTCAACTTGAACAGCTTGTGTGTCATTGCCCTTCTCGTTTCCATCAGGTACATCCAGTGTTTGCTGCTCTACTTGAGGTAAGTGGCTTCATTCTTTCAGGTTTTCCTTTACAGGTCCTGTCCCACAGGATGAAGACTGGGTTTCAGGTAAGTACTGAATAAGGTAAGCGGTCCATTTCAGATGAATCATCTCTTCTGGGTACGTTTCTTGCATTCACAGTCTCTGTACCATGGCTTGGAACAGATGATTGAATTTCAGCATCAGAGTTAAAAGAAACATCTGTAGGTTTTCTGACCACATTGTACTCTCTGATGACCCTTTGTGTAGGAATGGCTGGAACTTCAGAGAATTGGGGTACATAGTCATCTTCATCAGAACTTTGATAGTTTTCCTGACATTCATCAGTTTCCTCATCTCTGTTTTGTCTGGTTACTCGTTTTCTCTGAGGTTTTGTTACAGCAGTTTCATCCTCCATCAGCGGAGATAAGAATCCACAAGGTAACAACAAATCTCTGTGTAATGTCCGTAAGGGACCATCTTGTCTTTCGGGTTTCACTGTATAGACAGGTAATTCACCAGCACGACTCACTACAATGTGTACCACGGGATCCCATCTGTCAGCTAATTTGTGTTTTCCGCGTACTCTCACATTTCTGACCAGGACACGGTCACCTTCCTCGAGAGATGATTCTGTTACTTTACGGTCGAAACGGATTTTGTTTCTCTCTGCAGATTTGGCTGCATTCTTCTGAGCTAATTTGTTAGCCTGGATGCCAGCCGAACTTAGCCCCGCCCACAAAATGTTTAGGTCGGGAAGTTCGGTCTGGACTCGTTCCGTTGAGGAGCTATTATGCCCGAACAAAAATTGTTCGGACCAATCAAATTGTCAGGGCGGGCTTTATACGATGATGGACAGATGAGCAACGTAATCATCTACGTCACCAACGAGCGCTTGGGTTGAATTCGTTATGACTGCCGCTGGAGAATTGAGATTTCACGAGTTCACACTTACAAATAAGTCAGATAGAATAAATGCATATTTGGCGTGCTGTCCGAGGAGAGGCTCCGGGCTCGGTATTCGGCCCGAACCCAAAGTAGCCTACTCCCCCCCCTATTCCAGGCTGTGGAAGAACAAGCCGAGAGTGAGTGGAGGGATGCTGAAAACTGTCAAGGAATGTTAGGTGAGTTGACAGAGTGAATATATGTTTCCTCTCATGCTGATAGGGTAGACATGGTGTTTGATGACAAGTTGATTGGATTGATTAGCCTATGTGAACGTGCTCCTGCTGAACTTTGTTTATGAAACATCATGTGTAGATTCCGCCATCGCGTCTGTTATAGAAGATATCGACAGCGCATTCATTTTAAAAGAGGAACAGAGAACCGTAATCAAGGCATTTGTCGAT